>NC_057863.1:55625180-56267636 GCF_019393635.1 Dromiciops gliroides | reverse complement strand
GTCTCTCTTCTGGTAATAGAAAGATTTTTTAAAATTCGTTCACCCCTGCCTCAAGGAAGGTATAGTCTACAGGGCAGTATAGGACATGTACAAAGATAAATACAATTAAAGGAAAGAAGTGTAACGATTGGAATGACGCCACCTGCTGGAGACTTACTGTAGAAGAGTTCCGCCCATGAAGCGAAGGTCTTTGAGGGCAAGACCAGGAGTCTTTTCTTTGGCATCAGGAAGTGATGCGGACTAGTGGGAGGAGGAAGGAAGAGACCGGCGCTCGCGCTCGCAGTCTTTCCTTTGGACTCTGGTGGAGAGCGGAGCTAGAAATGTGCTCTCCCTTTAATAGATAGGAATCTAGGCCTTTCTCTCTCTTTACCAAATTCTTATTCTCCTTAATAAATGCTTAAAAGTCTAACTCTTGCTAAAGCTTATAATTTATTGGCGACCACTCATTAGATATTTTAGACAGTTTAGCTAGAATTTTAGCCCTTAACAGAAGTTATAATATAGCATGACACAGATCTAGACAATGTGCCTTGGGAAAATATTAGGATGGAAAGACCCTTTTAGATGAGTAATCTAGGAAGACTTCATGGATAAAGCAGAACCTCAGATAAACCTTGAAGAAAGAGAAGAATACTGAGACACATTAAATTGTCAGAGATGATATCTCAAGTTTGGAAAATAACCAGCAGTACAACTTGACTGGCACATAGGCCACATAGAAAAGATTGATGTTAATTAAGGCCAGATAACAGCCTGAGTCTAGATTGTGCAGGGTCTTAAAGGCCTGCTTAGTAAGTTTTTATTTTAGCCTGAAGAGAAGTAGCTACTAAAACTTTTTGAACAGAGAAGTGTCAGACCAGAGCCATCATCATCATCATTCATTTACATAGTTCTTTAAGCTCGGTAAAGTACTTTACACATGCTACCTCATTTAATCCTCACAACAACTCTGTAAAGTAGGTACTATTATCATCCTCAGAGGAAACTGAGACTGAGAGATTGTGACCTGCCTAAGGTAGCATAGTTAAGTAAATATGTACATGAAGATTTGAACTCAGATCTTCATGACTCCAAGTATTATACTCTATCCACTATGCCACCTTAGAAGATTGCTTTGGAATCTGTGTGAAGGATAGATTAAAGAGAAGGGAGACTAATTAGAAGAATATTACAGTAATCCAGGTAAAAAGTGATGAGAGTATCTTTCCACCAGGGTAGAAAGAAGGGGAGAGCTGTGAGAGATATTGTGAAGATAGAATTGACAGGGCTTGACAGTAGAATAGATATTAGGGTGGGGGGGTCAGAGTGAAAGAGAAGGAAGAGTCAAAGACTACTTCGAGGTTTCTAGCAGAGATAGAGAGAATGGCAGGATTGGTGATGTCATCTACATAAATAGGAAAATTAGGAAACCGCAAATTTATAAGGAAAGAGGATGGATTGAGTTTGAGGTACTGGTGGGATATCTAGCAGGCATCTGGAGATGTGGGATTGAAGTTCATAGAAGAGATGAGTGCTGGATATATAAAACGTGTACAATCACATGCCCAGAGGTGACAACTGGTTTGTGGCAGCTAAGCATCCCTAGTGACATTGTTCTTCCATGGGACCAGATGTGGTCACCTAGGAGGAGAGCGATGAGATGAAGAGAGGGCTCATGAAGACGATACTCATAGGATACCCTCCTTTAGAAAGTGGGAGGAGGACAATAAACCATGGAAGAAAACCAAGAAGGATCTTTCAGACTGGTAGAAGAAATAAAAGACCTAGTTTTACAAACTTATAAAGCTAGTATAAGAGCCAATATCTAGGAAGAATGGGTATTCAAGGACCAAATGCTGCAGGAAGACAAGTAAAGATGGAGAGTGAGAAAAAGAAACTAAGTGTAGCAATTTAAATGGTCATTGAATGTTGCTAGATGGCATGGAGATGGAGTGCTGGACCTAGAGTCAGAAAGACTTGAGTTCCAATCTAGCTTCTGACACTTGGTAGCGGTGTAACCCTTTTAAGAGGTTTCTCTGTTTCTGTTCTTGTGTTGGTGAGAATGGCTGAAGACAGTCACAAAATCTAGCTGTTGCACTTCACATGACACTTTGTTATTATATAATTCTCTGATATGTTGTCATGTAACATGAGAACAGGTGCTGACTCTTCTATCTGATGATGTAGCTAGGACCCTGCATGGTGAAATGCAAAGAGTCCTGGATATGGAACCAGAGGATCTGAGTTCAAATTTTGGTTCTTTAATTTACTATCTGTGTAACCTTAAGAAATTCATTTCATTTCTCCAAGTTTTCATTCCCTCACCTGTAGGGGGCAGGGCTTGGATTGGGCCCACTAAGATTTCCTTCTACCTCTGAATCTGTGTTCCCATGTTATTGTATGTTTTTGCTGCCTGTAATTCTTATCCCCCTACTGGACTGGCCATAAATTGTGTGAAAGCAGACAGACCTGATTATTAAATTTTCAGTGTGAAAATTTACACCTTGGAAATTGGCAAATACTATGAATCAAAGCATGATTTATTGTTTGGTTTATTGTCTAGACTTAGTAAAGTGATGAAAAAATATAACTATAAAGAATATCATCCCTACTTTTTTTTTTCTGGAGAGCCAGTTGTTAAACATTTACCAGAACATTACTAGTAAAAGCTGTCTTATCACAAATTCATATCTATCACTCCTAGGTTATTCTAAAATGCAAATGAGATTCTGTTATCACTTATTTCTGAGCATTCCTGTTCTACATGATGTAATTTATGATTTAAAGATAATACAGATTATCTCTAGAACACAATATGTAAAACTTTTAAATGGTGGTCTATTTTTAACACTGCTAGCATCAACAAATATTAGGTGACTATTGTGTGTAGAGCAGAGAAGAGGGGATGCTAAGATATGTCTCTGCTCAAGAAGTTTTCAATCTAAGGGGCAGCTAGGTGAAGCAGTGAATAGAGCACGGGCTCTGGATTCAGGAGGACCTGAGTTCAAATCTGTTCTCAGACACTTAACACTTACTAGCTGTGTGAACCTGGGCAAGTCACTTAACCCCACTTGCTTCACACACACGCAAAAAAGTTTTCAACCTAACAGGGAACATCTGTCATCTCTACTACCATCTCCTTTATGATGGAGTTCTTAGTGTTTGTGTTACAGGTTTACCTCAGAGATGAGACTACAGGTTTGCTATATTAAGGTTCCTTTGATACATTTGGCAACCATATCCTCCTTGAAAAGAGTTAAAGTGAACGTGTCTATCACAAACCTGTATATCATCGCTACACCTGAGACAGGATAACTTTCCAACTCCTTCTGACCAAAGATTTGGTTTTCAATGAGGTGGAGAAGAAGGCATTCACATACCATCTTTGCTAGAACTCTTTGGGAAAAGGGTACAGAGACTTTTTGTAAGGAGCAGCAAGTAAGCCAGTATGGCTGAATCATAAATATGTTGCAGGGAGTCTAGAAGGGCAGAAAGGTAGCTAGAAAGAGACCTGGTTGTAAAGAGTCTTAAATGCCAAACAAAGAACTGTATATATGATCCTGGAAGTAATAGGGAGCCATTGGATATCACTGGTGAGACCTAAGCATTAGGAAAATCATTTAAGCAGCTTTTTAGAGTCTAGAACAGAGTGAAGAGACACAAGGTAGGAAAACCAATTAGGTTATTGCAAGAATTTAGGCAGGAAATGATGAGGATGTGAGCTAAGAGAGGCAACTCTTATGAGTATGAGTAGAGAGAAGGGGATATATACATGAGATGGTGAAATAGTAGAAATAAGAAAATTTGGCAACAGATTAGATATGTAGAGTTAGTGAAAGTTGAGAATGATGCCAAGGTTGAGAACCTAGGTTAATGGAAGGATGGTGATGCCATCAACTATAACAGGAACATTTGAAAGAGGAGAGAAAGAGGGGGAAAGATAACAAGATCTGCTTTGGACATGTTGAGATTGAGATGCCCACAGGAAATCTGGCTAGACATGTCCACTAGACAGTTGGGAATGTGGGATTGGTGCTCTGGACAGACTAGGGTCGGATATGTAGACTTGAGAATCATGTGCTGAGAGATTATAAGGGAATCTATGGGAGTTGATGAAATCACTTAGCAAATATATACCGTAGATGACCTCTAAGGTCACTATCCACCTCTAAATCTATAATCCCATGGTTTTTGAGAATTCAGCACCACCTTGTGGACATTAGAGGTACCCAAAGAATAGCCACTATTTTTTCACAGTGTCATCATAAATTAAGGTATTTGGAAAGTACTTTGTTAACCTTTAAGGTCTATATGGGGATTAAACTTGTTCAACAGAGACTGAGGCAGAGCTCTGAGCCAATGGCACTTCATTAAAGGGTTTGCGGTCTCCTCTAATGTAGTAGACTTCAGATCTTCCTCAAAATTTGAAATGCCCCCTTATTCCAGAGCCTTATATTTATAAGGTTTGATACCAGATCTGTTACCTGGACATTCTAAAGCAGCCATACAAAGGACAGAATCCCATTGGTCGGCATATGACGCATAAGCTAAAGTAAGCAAAAATGGTATGTCAGTAATATCTCCACTGACTAAACAGCGATGAGATGAACATGTGCTCATGATGGACAAGAAAGAGTAGTCTGGAGGTACAGACATAAGTTGGAGGACTTTCCACATAATTCAGTCGCCTCCACCAAACTGGGTTGGTCACCGCGGCAAGAAGAACAAAAGTGGAGGGCTTCTAGTTAGTTTCCTATGATTAAGCAAGTGAACTTACAACCTGTGGTTTACAGCTCTGGGGCCTAATATACAGAACCTATAATCACTACCCCTATGGAAGCATATCAAACTGATTAATACTGATTAGAATAGATCAGGGGTCCAAATGAATTATTTCTCCCCAATAAGTAAAGGTGAGCTGTTATCCTTCTTAAAAACAACCAAAACTAACATGAGTTAAAGAAGAGCTAATTTTTTCATGTTGGGAGGTTTTCGGTTTCTTTTTTTGATCCATCAAAGTACCATATTTTCACATCACTCTTGTGAAGCAGGCCAGCAAATATCATTCCTGTTTTCACACAAGAAAACCAGAGTTTTTGTGGACTTTGTGTCTAACAGGATTTTGAGAACATCAGGGTGGTCTTTTGTTTTTTCTTTTTTATATGAAAACAGAAAGAGTGGTCTATGAATTTGTAATAATCAGGGTGACTGAGGTCAGTGTTTAGATGCCATTCATAAGGTTGAAAGTACCATTTGGTCTCCCTCCGTCCCATTCTTCTTTTCCAAGAATAACAGTACATTCTTTCCCAATTCAGCTAGCGTAGGGACTGTCACAAGGTTAATCTTTAAGGTATAAGGTTCCCCCTTTGAAAAAAGAAGACTCACATTTTTATACTCATAAACTACCAACTTTGCATATACTGTGTATGCTTATTGGTTATTTTATCTTTCTGTTTCCATGAATTTATAAAGTGCACAATAATGGGTAGTTCTAATCAAAGACAACCAGTTATAACTTTGCCTGGGACACACTGAATTTGGAGGGGGGTGCCTGAGCAGCAGGTGACACAATGAATAGGCCTATAGTCAGGAAGATTAAGTTCAAATTTGGCCTCAGACACTTATTAGCAGTTGTAAGAAAATAATGGGTTTTGGAACACCCAAAGGCCCCAGCTCAAGGAAATTGATTGGATTGACTGAGATTGACTGACTTTGCTGATTAACTCACTTAAAGTTAATTCAATTAAAACCACACCTGCCTGGTCCTCAAGAGGGTATGTTTTCAGAGGCTGTGGACTCTGACTCTAACATGGGACCACCCTCAAGTCCAGTGACGCAATGGATTTGGGTGACTTTAGCTAATTAGCTTGAAGCAGTGTGTAAGGACTACCTCTCCTCCAGATGTAGAGTAAGCTTCCACTCTCATTTTGGTGCTGAAACAGGCTCATGGTGGAGGGCTTGAAAGAAGAAACAGGCCAGGCTGCAGTTCTAGGCTAGATAGGCCTTTTCTTAACTTTCTGACCCAGGTGTTCTCTTTTTACTAATACTTGGTATAGTTTAATAAATGCTTAATGCCCCAAAACTGGTGTTAAAGCTTCTAATTTTGGGGCAGGTAGGTGGCGCAGTGGATAGAGCACTGGCCCTGGAGTCAGGAGGACCTGAGTTCAAATCCGACCTCAGACACTTAACACTTACTAGCTGTGTGACCCTAGGCAACTACTTAACCCCAATTGCCTCACTAAAAAAAAAAAAGCTTCTAATTTTTAAGTAACAAATATATTAGAAACCCCAGCCAATTTTCCCTAAACTTGGGACAGAAATAGGGCGACCACATATAGTTTTACATGCCACAGTTTTGGCTCACCACAAAGGGTGTGTTGAACCCTTCAGTCTTCTGATCTTCTCTGCAAAACAAGTTGGGAAAGAAATTTTCACTGATTTTATGTGTGTGTCCCCTTTAAATTTTCAAAGTACCTAAGTACCTCTTAAGTACCCTTTTTTTTCTAACTTTAGTCTGGTTAATCAGACAAAAGGGGGGATAAGATCATGTTAATGCTTTATTTTTATGGATTTTCTATTTTGATTTTTAATTCTATTTATATTTTCATTTTAGTAAGACATATTTTGAATTATAATATGGGTACTAGAAATACCAAACCCTACTATATAATACAGGGGTGTCCCCTAGAAAGGATACTCACAGCATGGGATTAGTATAAGCTACTGATTCAACCAGGCTTAGAAAAAAGAAAGCTTATTGAACTGTGTTTTAGGTGGCATAAAGAATATTTTAGCTTATTAGAGGACAAATGGCCAGAGTCCAGATCTTTTGATCCCGAACATTGAGAGATTTGCAATTAATCCTGTACCTTAAGTCCCTCAAAGATTTAACTTATTGGGAACTCTAGATTGGAGTAAGCAAGGAACTGACACAAGGGTATACAAGAGAAGGGGGATCCACAGCCTCTGAGAACATACATTTTTGAGGGTCAGTTGGGTGTGGTTTTAATTGAATTAACTTTAAGTGAGTTAATCAGCAAAATCAGTCAATCCAATAAATCCCCTCAGCTAGGGCCTTTGGGTGTTACAAAACCCATTATTTTCTCACAAACCCCACTGTGCTTCTTAAGAAACATAGTTTCCTTAAATGAAGCAGTAACATTACAGATACTTATAAAGGGTTCTATGATGACTAACAATGTAAAGGGAATGAAAAGAGAGAAAAGAAATTGAGGGCATTGACAAAAACTAAAGGGGGCAGTCCCCTTTAGGAGGTGGATATTTCAAATAGTGTAGTAGTAGTAGTAGGCCTCCACCAGTCGAAGACGACCATGGATCAGCGCCCCGAAGAGCCACAGGCCACAGTGTGGCTGTGCAGTCTGACATGGGAGCCTCAGCTGCTGAGTGACTTATAACTGGTAACTGCCACATCCCGTGCTGTATCTACTCCATGAGGAGTAGCTGGAGTATCCTCTCCAGGGCGCTGACCAGGGCAGATCAGTATGGAAAACAAGCTGTTGCCCATGCAGCAGGTTTTCCCTCTCTGCAACATTGGTGGATCCAAAGGAGAGGCAGAGCCAATACAGTTTGGCACCAGTGCCACTGCAGGAGTTGCCAGAGGGACGCAATGTCCAACATCCAACTGCCTAAGGGACTCCGACTCCTGATTTTTCCTCAGGTTAACTCAGGAAGCCTTTCTCACATATGGATATAGCCACAAGGCAGCAGAGGTTTAAAATCAGGATTCCTTCCCCTAGGCGGGTTGCCTGCCAAGGCTAATGAGCCCCAGCGACTGGTTTTAAGGCACCAGTGACTTGACTTTGCCTCTTCTCCTGTTAGTGGAAACAGTTCCTCCATGAGAAGGCCAGGAGTTGGGCTTCGGTTGTCAGAGGCTATTTGAGACGCACACCATTGGAGCATTTTATAGAGAGTGGGAGCTTATCCCCACTCCCACCCTGGTATGACAAACCTTTTGGAACCTACAAATAGTGTATATAATGGGAAAAGGAAAATGTCCATTTAAGGCTTTGGAAGTCTTTTCTCAGACGATTCTTGGGATATCATCTGGGTGTAGCTCTGGATTCTGGCTCTAGATTCTGGGCATGGTCTCAGGTGTGGTTGTAGAGTTGAAGTCTCTCAGGTGTGGTTGTAGAGTTGAAGTCTCTCAGGTGTGGATGCTGATGATCACTTAGAAAGTCTCAGCGGGAGAGTTTTGGGTGTGGGTGTAGAGAAGTCCTTCAGGTGTTTCAGATGCTGATGATTAGCTAGAAAGTCTCCTCAGCTGGAAAATTTCCTACAAAATTGATCTTAACACAACTTTAAATAGCTTTGCCAATAACCAAATCAAACAATGAGAATTCTCAAAAACATATGTCTAAGGAAATTCAGAATCTTTTATGTATTGTCCAGTTGTTACATATGAAACATATAATAAAGACAAAAATTGAAACTTTTTAAAAAAACTTAATATTACTGCAAATGGCAAGAAGAAGCAGGCCAGGCTGCAGCTCTGGGCTAGATAGGCCTTTTTTAACTTTCTGACCCAGGTGTTCTCTTTTTACTAATACTTGGTATGCTTTAATAAATGCTTAATGCCCCAAAACTGGTGCTAAAGCTTCTAATTTATAGGTAACAAATATATTAGAAGCTCCAGCTAATTATTCCTAAACTGGGGACAGAAATAGGACAACCACATATAGTTTTACATGCCACACATTGTGACCCCGGGCAAGTCACTTCACCCTGTTTGCCTCAGTCTCCTCATTTGTAAAAATGAGCTGGAGAAGGAGATGGCAAAACACTCCAGTATCTTTGCCAAGAAAATTTTAAATAAGATCATGAAGATTTAACCCAAGTGAACAACTGAACCTGAGCACAGGTACAGATAGATACTCAGGGATAACGTATGTCTCCTCCCTCATGAGAGTTAGGAGAAAGTCACCATTGCAATGGGATCTTGGTGCTTGCAGCCCAGTGCAATTGTGTCATGCATAGGGATGGTAGCTACTATGAGAAAGAAGACTGCCCTCTCCCACAGGGAAAAACTATCCCTTCCCCAAAATAGTCTTGCTTATAAACATTTACTCTGAGTCATCACTTGCTTTCTTACCCACAATTCCTCATTTATCTGATATTTTGCATTGACTTGTATATACATATTTTCTTGCTGATTTCCCCTCTTAAAAGGTCAGAATGAACAGAATTTAGCTTCTCTGAACATATTCTGTTTAGTTCTAATTTAATCTGGCCTCACTAGATGTCCAAAAGTATCCTCCAATCAATCTTAACCCTGGATTTTCTGTTTCTACTGCTGGGAAATCTCCAATTTCTTACTCAATCCTGCCATATTTCTAACATTTACTTATGCACCAGATTACTGATAATGATATTTGGAGGGGGAGGAAAACAGAAGGTTGGAAGAATTTGGATGGGACTTTTTGATGAACTTTTTTTTTTGGTGAGGCAATTAGGGTTAAGTGACTTGCCCAAGGTCACACAGCTAGTAAGTGTCAAGTGTCTGAGGCTGGATTTGAACTCAGGTCCTCCTGAATCCAGAGCCAGTGCTTTATCCACTGTGCCACCTAGCCGCCCCAAGATGGGACTTTTTAAGAGTTTTTATTTGTTACTAACATTCATACAACATTATCACCATGGAAAGGAACAAAACCAAATCAAAAGAACAAGGATGCCTTGAATTCAAAGATAAAAGAATTACAGTTAAATGATATAGCGACTGTAACAATTTTAGGACAAGGACAAAAAAAACTTCAGAGTAAATAGGACAAATTTGCAGGACCCAAATTTCATTTTATTGAACCTTGACCTAAATAACATTTAACAACAAGAAAAAGCTACTGAACCAATTCAAACAGGAACAAGGTTTGTGTTCTAAAACTTCTCAACCAAAACACCCAGATATCCTCTAAAACAAATTAAATCAAATTAACATTTCATTTGGTTCTTGATTTAGAAGCTATTATACATTGAAATTTTTTTTTCACTTTTGCACCACTGAAACTTGAGAAAAGTATAGTGTGAAGGGGGAGGGGAAGTAATATGGTGGAAAGAACATTGGATTCAGTGTCAGTAAATGGGTTTAAGACCCAAGTTTGCCACTAAATAGTTATATGACCTTGGCCAAGTCACTCATCTTCTCTAAGTCTCAGTTTCCTTGTCTTTAAAATGGACTAGATTATCTTTAAAGTTCCTTCCAGCTCTAATTATCTATGCTTCTATGAAGAGATGCCTCAGCAAAAAATCAAACATACCCAAAAACGAACAAAAAAACCCCACCCTTCCTATTCATTCATCCAAGTGTTTATTGAGTGCCCACTGTATAAAAGATTTTATGCAAGGCTGCTATGAGTGGGAAGGGAAGAGAAGGAAAGACACTTGTCTTCTTTCATTGTTATATATGAAGAAGTAACAAGGCAAAAAATATATTTTTATTAGATTAGAATAAATGATTATGTGAAAGGGGCCATAGACAACCAGTGAGTAGTTGGGTTTTTTTTGTTTGGGTTTTTTTTTAATTTTTTTGGTGAGGCAATTGGGGGTTAAGTGACTTGCCCAGGGTCATACAGCTAGTAATTGTTAAGTTTCTGAGGCCGGATTTGAACTCTGGTCCTTCTGAATCCACTGCACCACCTAGCTGCCCCGAGTAGTTGTTTTTTAAACAAAGATAAATTGAGGGAGGAGGTATACATCCATTGTAAAGCATACTTTCATTTCTTTGTTTATCCATCCCATATGTAGGTTGGGCCCTGTAGAGAATCTGGTGTTTGTTTTTAATGAATGATGGAAATTCATAGATAATCTAAAAATGCTGCCTTGGGAAATCATTTTCACCTCCTTCCCTATCAAACTAAATTTTGACTGGAGGTGCTAAAAATGAAAAATTGAATAGTTTGAGTTGAATCCCATTATTTTTGTCCACTTGCTAGTAAAAATGTTAACAGAGTAAAATAAGAGGCAAGAAGAGAGAAAGGAAGATGGTTAGAATTATCTTGATGAATAAATATGCATGAGAGTATTATTTCAAAAGACTGAGTAAATAGTACATAAAGAAAGAACAGTTAGCAAATCATGGAATGTGTTTCGTTCACACTTGTATTCTCCATAGGTCATTTCTTTCTGTCGTTATTATTCAATGAAAGTGTTTAGTTGAGCCTTATTCCCTGTGTAAGCAGCTAAAATTAGCCTTGGGTGCCCCAAAGAGGAGGCCCCTCTCTGCCACCCCCCAGGACTGCTCTCCCTGAAACTACCCCAGGCACATAAGCCTTGTGAGCCCACACCCAGCTCAGTGGGGATGCTCACGAAGGGCCTCAGAAACACCCCAGCTTCCTCTGCCCAGCTTTGTGGCATGGGCTGAGCCCAGCCCTGCAGGCACCAACAAATTAGTTTGGCGTGAATGGGTGGAACAGCCCGAGGCTTCTGAGAGGAAGAGGGGTTATATAGCCTGGGGGTAGAGACACTAGGGGGGTCAGTTGATAGGAGAAGAAGTTCAGGGGAGCAGAGAAGGAAAGAGGCTGCTAATGAGAAAAGAAGAAGGGGTTTCCAGTGAGTTAGAAAGGGACATAGTGAAAACATAGGAAAAGGAGGTCAGTCGGGAGGAAGAGTGAAGGAGCAGAGCAGTGAAAAGTGAGGACTGAGAAAGGGAGTGGAGAAGGAAAGGCAGCAGCTACAGGGCGAGAGACAGCTCGAGACAGGAGGGAGGTGAACTGGAGTGAGGTGTGGCTGCAGTGGTGGCAGCAGCCAGACATACCCAGAGGCGAGGGAGTCATGGCAGCAGGGAGAAAGTTAAAATGCACTTCAGATCGTATTGTCCTATTTTCCTTTGTCTTTATCCCTAAGTTTATTCCCCTCAATAAACCCTGGTATTTGCTTAAATGGAAAGGAGGGTGTTTAATCTTTTGCTTATCAGTCTGGGAGAAGCAGTTGGGGGAATTTTTAAACAGCCCTTACAGACAGACTGGCTTCGGAAGCTAATAGCCCGCTATAGCTTTACCAGCTAATAGCCTATAGATTAGCCAGCCAGCCAGGAGTTTTCAGAATAGGATCAGTTAAAATAATTTTTACATGAATGGTGACTGTGGCAGAACTTACGGGCCAGTTATAATTTTTCAGATAGCTTACAGTTATAAATTCACAGATTAGAGCAAGTCTGCTAAAATTTTTTTTCACCTGAAATATAAGACTTAGGAAATTAAGCATGCTTGTGCAAATATAAACCGTTTTAAAAGCTAGTTTTACTTAAGGCATAGGAATTAAATTACTTTTGGAAATAGAAAGTGTATCAATCAACTAATTAACCAGTATTTATTAAGTGTCTACTATATACAAGGACAGCAGGGTGGTACACTGGATAGAGCACTGGGCTTGGAAACAGGAAGACTCATCTTCCTAAATTCAAATCTGGCTTCAGACCTTACTAGCTGTGTGACCCTGGGCAAGTCACTTAACCCTGTTTGCCTCAGTTTCCTCATCAGTAAAATAAGCTGGAGAAGGATGTGGCAAACCACTCTGGTATATTTGCCAAGAAAACCCCAAATGGGGTCACAAAGAGTTAGACATGACTGAAAAATGACTCAACCACAAAAAGCTATGTACAAGACTCAGTGCTAGGGATTCAGGTACAAAGAATAAAACAATCACTATTAACAACAAGCAGTCTTCTAATGGGGAGGATAATGAGTACATGTAAAAATATATGCATCATAAATATAAAGTTAATAGATATAAATATATGCGTATACAGTGTAGTTGGGGGAATCAGGAAAAAAATTTTAAGTAGTAAACATTTTTATTTATAGTTTTGGGTTCTAATTTTTATCCCTCCTTCCTTCCCTCCCCTCCCCCCTCTCTGAGGCAGTAAGGAATCAGATACAGGTTATACATGTGCAATTATGTAAAACGTTACCATATTAGTCATTTTGTATAAGAAAACTTGAATAAAAGAAAAAATAGAGGAAAACAAAAAACCAAATGCTTCAGTCTGTGTTCCATCAATATCAGTTCTTTCTTTGTAGATGGATAGTATATTTCATTGTGTGAGAAAATAGTGGGATTTGGCAGATACACAGAGGCTTACCTGGAGATTAAACTGATTGAATTAAGTGAGAGTGATCATAGTTTGTTACACAGGTTTTCACCCAGGACTGTACTCCTGTTAAAAATCACACAATTACTTTTTATCCTATTAAAATGATTGTAGCTGATGAGTGATTACAAAGCAAAGCATTCAAGGCATTGATTATTGATCTTTCCCATTACTACATATATATACAAAGTGTGAGTAGCAACAAGATCCTGTCACCAAGGAGGCATATTTGACCTTATAGGTGTCACTAGAGTCTGATAGGATGAAATGTATGATTGAAATATGGCCCTAGAAGGATATATTTGCCCTTACTCAAAAAGTAACCTTAAAGAGTGTGGGAATAATATTGAATACTAAAAAAAAAAAGATTTCCTTTTGTGAGGAAATCCAAGAACCAAAAGGAGGAAAGAAGCATAGTAGAAAACATTTACGTGACAATCAATGGAAGAAGTAACCATATTATCATCAGAGCATACCCCAAACCTAAAGAGAAAATAAATGAGGATGGAGAAGAGATAATAAGTATATCAAGGCATGATATGATATTGATAGAAGACTTTGATTATCTGGATATCTGACAGAACCCCAATCCTTTGCCCAAAGCAGAACAGCTAATACTGTTTGATCTTTTTACTTTGTGATAATTTCATCCTTCAAAAGATAAAGGGACTCACAAAGGAAACTTTTATTTTGGATCTGATTCTCAGCATTAAAAAACTGGCTTCTAGTATGGAAAGGATGGAAACATTGGAGGAAAATGAATATCACCTTGAAATTTTTGATAGAAAAGAAGAAAGCTGGGCATAGTCTGGGATGCACCCCAGATTTTGAGAGCATTGAAAGGGCTGAATGAGAAGATGGGCAGCCTACCAAGAGGGGAAGATCCTATAGTCTCTTATTCCACAGGAGAAGTTAGCCCAGTTAGCCCAAATGCAAAGAACAATTCTGATTAGGAAGAAGAGAGGAGCTGTATTAAAAAATCAGTATGGATACAGGAAAACTTATAAACTAAGATTTTTTTAAGGCATACAGAAGATGGCAGCAAAGACAGGCATCAGAGGGCACATATAGTAGCATTGCAAGCTTCTATGAAAAAGAACATCAGGAGTTTGATAACTTAAAATGAGCCCAGGCAGGGAAATCTGAGGATGATGAAAAGATGCCAGTTTGGCGTTGTTGTTGTTGTTAGGGTTTTTTAAAGCAATATTGAGGAAAAGAAGAGAATCAGAGAAAAGATAGGAACACTGCTTGGAATAGAAGGAATGATGATGATGGATGATGGAAGAGCTGCTCAAATCTTATTTTGATTATCTTGGCCCTTGGACTGGAAAAGACAGCACAAAAAATGGCTAGACTTTCCAGTAGCTGAATGCCAAGATAAGAAAGAAAAGCCTTTCGCTATCTGTCATTGAGGAATTCAAGTCATGCAGCCCAGACCAGGGAGATTCCAAGGTCCTGAAAAAATTGGTGAATATGGCAAACTACCTCCCATTGGGGATGTCTGAAAGACCGTAGGAAATTAGAGTACTATTGAAGGACTGGGCTAGGGTAGACATACCTATTTAAAGAAAAGGGGGGACAAGGTAAATGGAGCCTGAGCTCATCAGAACTGAAACTAGGCTATCATTGGAGCTTGAGAGACTATTCCCCACTTTTGAGACAGAACAGGCGAGCCAAAATTCAGGTTTTGGTTGTTCTGACTTGTTTGATGAATTCTTAAACAAATGCTAGCCAAATACCGTTCAGCTTCGTTTCAGACCAATGGCATTGATTGTTTTTGTCTTTCCTGTCAGAACACTTCTCCTCCCCTCCTTCCTCCTCTCCCCTCCTTTCCTACAGTTGACCCTTAATGTTCTAGTCTGAGGAGCCAAAGGCTTCTTGCAAAGACCTAGAGGACCATGGACCTTAATAGGAGGGAGGGAGGGCATTGAATACAAATGACATTAAAGGATAATGAGCATACTATGGAAACAGGGCCAAAAATACAATCGTATTTCTGCTAGCAGCTGCACAGTGAGCAAATACAGCATAGGAGCACCAAGTCACATCTATGCAGGCACCAGGATAGAAATTGCATGCTTTATTTGCAGCTGATGTGCATTTTCACTTTCACGAAGAGATTTTGTATTTCTGAGTATGTTTTAAAAATCAGCAAATGTGTCATTTTCTTTCTTTTTCCCACAAATTGAAATAATATCATGCAATTATGTATGTGTGTTTATATATGCATAAAATGTATATGTTTCTCATATTTAGACCCACTCCCTGCTCTAGGCTCTAGTCTTCCTCCTTGTTCTTTTGTGCCTTTGTCCAGTACCATTTAAAGTTGGTTTCAATATTGAAATTGCATTCTGGTAGTTCAAATGTCCTTTGAAGAGTGGACATAATTAAGTCTCCAGACTAATGAGGGACAAAAAAAGTATTGTTGGCCTACACACGCCACACATGACTACACACACACACACACACACACACCTGCTTAACCTAACTTAGCAATTCTGCATTACAGGCCAGCTCTAATAATATCAATGTCTGTGCCCTTTATCGGTTATAGTGAAAGGCATGCCAGTCAGAAAAACTGGAATTAGGAAGATTCAAATTCTGCTTAAGTTGTGTGACCAAAGACAAGTCACAACCTTTTTTGCCTGAAGCAACTCTCTGAGACCAAGTCACAGAGGGGTTGGAGTTGCTGATCTTCAGTTATGGAAGCACTTTCCACATCATAAATCTAGACCCATCCCAACCTACACACACACACACACACACACACACACACACACACACACACACACACACACACACACGCTCTCTCTCTCTCCCTCTCCCTCTCCCATCTCCATTTCTCCCCTTCCATTCTTTCCTTTTTCTTTCCCTTTCTTTCCCTTTCTTTCTCATTCTCCCCCCCTCTCCCTCTCTCCCCCTCTCCCTCTCCCTCTCTTCCTCTCCCCCTCTCCTTCTCCCTCTCTCCCTCTCCCTCTCCCATCTCCATTTTTCCACTTCTTTCTCTCCTTCCATTCTTTCCTTTTTCTTTCCCTTTCTTTCCCTTTCTTTCTCATTCTCCCCCCCTCTCCCTCTCTCCCCCTCTCCTTCTCCCTCTCTCCCCCTCTCCTTCTCCCTCTCTCCCTCTCCCTCTCTTCCTCTCCCCCTCTCCTTCTCCCTCTCTCCCTCTCCCTCTCCCATCTCCATTTTTCCACTTCTTTCTCTCCTTCCATTCTTTCCTTTTTCTTTCCCTTTCTTTCTCATTCTCCTCTCTCTTCTCTCCCCTCTCTCTCTTCTTCCTTCCCTCACCCCCCTCTCTCCCTCTCTCTCTCTCCTACCTCTCTCCATACTATTCTCTATTCTCTATGGTGTGAACAACCAGATGAGCACAATCCTTAAACCCCCTACTTTGCCCTTGCTCCTGACACTCTCCATAATGCTAGGCTAGCACTGATTGTCCTTCCCCTTCTTATCTTGCTGAAGGCCATGTTTAGGACCAGCATGAGGCACCAGCCTCCGTACTTCTATAAATAGCCTTTTGCTATTTCTCTCCCAGCCCAGCCTCTCTGTAGGGGTTAGAATTAGTGAGCAGGCAGAAAGCAAGTGGCGGAATCACAAAATGTCTCCACAGCACCTGCTCGAGTGTGGAGCTCTGGACAAAAAAATCCCACAAGTGGTAGAAAGGGCATTCCCCACCCCCACCCCCACCCCCACCCCCTCTGTCAGAAGGCCAATTTAACGATTTAAACCCAGGTCTTCCTGGTTCCAGTTGCTTTTAGCTGAAAGAGAAGACTCAAAAAGGCAGGTGTCTTGAGTCTGTAGGAAAACAGGGAAGGGACAGCAAACTCCTTAAGAGCAATTAAACCATAACAGTGTTTATGAAATGCCACTATGTCTGTGTAAGGCACTAAGTGCTGAGGATATAAAAGAAACGGAATAGTTCCTGCCCTCAGGGAGTTTATGTTCTGCTGCAGCATACAACATGTATACATGTAAAGAATGCAAAGTATATAGAAGTAAAATACAAAGTAACAGGGGGAGGAGAGGGGATAATAACTGTGTGAGGATCCAGAGATGTGTAGGAGGTAGGAGCTGAGTCTTGGAAGGAGAATTTCTTCTACTTTTAAACCACTGAGTTTTTTGTTTGTTTGTTTGTTTTGTGGGGCAATGGGGGTTAAGTGACTTGCCCAGGGTCACACAGCTAGTAAGTGTCAAGTGTCTGAGGCTGGATTTGAACTCAGCTTCTCCTGAATCCAGGGCTGGTGCTTTATCCACTGCGCCACCTAGCCGCCCAAACCATTGAATTTTCATTAAGGTAAGTGTTAAAGCCCTGCTGACTCAGCTTTCTGCTTTACCATATACCCATTTTGCCTGCATTCTCCATGTCTCTAGGAGACACCAAGCCCCGGAGTAGTACACCTGCTCCCGCTTGATTTGAAGTGAGCTAACAGAGCTCATGCTTGCGTGGCTTGTGGTGGTTTGCACAGATGTACAGTAGCAGCAGCTGCTGGAAGCCACATCCCCTTCGTGAAGCAACGCTGTCCACGAAGGTGACCACATATCTGAGGTGAGGCAAGTCTTTCCCATGGGGCTCATGCTCAGCCCAACAGCACCCATCAACGCCTCCTGTAATCTACCTCCCCTAATGCCTGGGATTCCATGTTTGTGTCTGAGGTATAATTCCCTAACAGGTATGTCTGTGTGAGTATACACCCATCCACTTATCTGCCTACACATATACACACATGTACATATGCATACACATGTGTATATACATGCATACAATGTAGCTGTATGTATTATATTTTAATTTCTATAGACACATGTATAATATATACTTATATGATATGTATTATCTATGCATTGTATAAACATATACTATATAACAATGTGTAATATGTATATGCACATGCATATTGCTGCGTATGTCTATATATTTTATTTCTATAGCATGTGTATTGATAAACACATACACAAATACACATACTACATAAATATGTTTACCCATGCACCACATGTATCTAGCATGTTTATATCATGCACGCATACAACATGTATGTACGTGCACTTGTATATCGACATAGAGTGCATGTTTTCTGTTTTATATGTGCACATATATGTGTGTACACGTGTACATATACATATGTGTATCTTGTGAAACCTAGAAATTGTAGGCTATCCCATCCTGAGGGACAACTAGAACTTAGTTCGGGCAAAGTAAAAGTTGAGTAGAGAGTAGGGCATGTATATAGACTAGGCAAAAAATTATATTGGACCAAATACAAGCCAGCCCTGAGTATGAGAATTCTTTGAAGGAAAAACATATACACATAAACTAACAGAGATTATCAGTCCACCAAAAACCATTTATTAAATGCTTGCTGTATGCCAGCACTGTCAAAGAGTTTACATTCTGATGCAGGAGATAACGTGAAAGTATCTAAGTATATCAAAGACATAGACAAGTTTCACACAAAGTCACCCCAGAGAAGAAGGTACTAGCAGCCGGGGTCTGATCAAACGATGGAGCTTGTGTTGAGTATTGAAGGAAAACAAAGGATTCTGGGAGACATGAGTATGGCCCCAGAACACAGTTCTGGCATACAGTAAGTGCTTAATAAATGCTTCCCTACTGATGTGTTGTAGGTTTGGGTGATCACTATAATTAATAGAGCCCCTCTAAAAAGAACGAGTCTGGACAAAAGTTGCTGGTGGGGAATAGAGGGTCTCCAAACCCATGCTAACTTCATACTATCCATTTGAGATAAGAAAGATGCCAGGATGGCCCTTTGCTCTGTGCTTTGGTGGGTTGCTACAGCTAGCTCTTGACACCAGCCCCACCCCCCCAAACCAGGCACAGCCCTGAAACACAAGATGACCATACCACTTCTCTGTGCTCCTTGGGCTAGGCCTGCATTGGGTGGACTTGGGAAACCAGGAGACTAAACATAAACCCAGCACCCATCCCCCAGTACCCACATCTTCATGCACTCCAACTGATGCTTTATGCCTTAGGCTTCACATCATTTGGTCCTCATATTTACATGAGGGCAGGTCGACCTGAGGAACCTTCATGTCGTGCACAGAGAGTTCTAACCACACTGGCCAGGAAACTCTGTTAGCAATTAAGTTCGTTGTGGTTGTTCGATGGGCTTCCGGGTTGGTTCAGCTAGAGCCAGTGGGGAAGCATGGTACAGTGGAGAGGGGGGTCCCTCAGAAGGAGGGGACATTCATTTGGTTTAAGCCTTCCACCTGGCTTTAGGATGTCACATTCTTGCTGATGGTCAGAACCCCCTTCTCCTTGGGAAAGCTATAAACATGAAAGACAGATTTGTCCAGTGGTAGATAATACTGCCCTGTCCAGATTAAAACCTAAATAAGGAAATGTTTTAAAACTTGGGAATGGGCTAGGCCATCAGAAAATCAGCTGATCATTTTAATAAGCTCCCCCAGAAAATGGCATTTGAAAGGGCTTTTGAGGCAGTTTCTTTATTGTGAGAGAGTAATAGATACCCTACCAAGGGGCTTGATGTTCAGATTACCTTAAAACCAGTTTGCTGGTGTCCATGCAAGCTGCTTCACATAAAGGTGGACTCCCAGTGATATGGAACACTCTGAAAGGGAGGGAGGGAGGGAGGGAGGGAGGGGGAGAGAGAGAGAGAGAGAGAGAGAGAGAGAGAGAGAGAGAGAGAGAGAGAGAGAGAGAGAGAGAGAGAACGAGAACCCACCTTTTAAAAATCTAAAACCAGAAAAGTCTTAAAACCAAGCCTGTTGTAACATTGAAGGACATGAACCCTACTCATTCTTGTCTTTGGTGTACAGGCAAGCACAAGTCTAGCGACCTAATGTTTACCTCTATAAGATAATATATTCAAAGAGAGCGTGCCCCAAGAGTCAATCCCCTTTGTAGCCTAAGAACAATTTAACTTATTTTGGCACTAAGTCTGCATGAATCTTCATCCATTGCCGCTCAGCTATGCCTTTGGAACCCAGATAATTTGGATCCCCCAAAGTCGAGTAAATAAAGCACTTCTCGGGCCCCCTTTTTTGTTGTGTTTGGTCGGCAAAAGGGAGAGGATTTTCCTTTTCCTAGACTCAGCTCAATGCTATAAAGGGCTTCTGTTTTGAAATCTGTTTTGGAGATCTGATGCCTGTGTTTCTAATACCCTGTCACATGAGCAAGTCTGACGTAATCTCCCAACACTGTCTATAAGAAAACTTACTGTGAGGATGTGTGTGGGATGGTGAGGCCTGATAGCCTGAAGCAAAGTGTTCTCCTTTGTCAGTGAACTTTCCACAGAGAGTGGTTTCCAGTCCAGCAGATTCTATTTTGATATGGAACCTGGCCTGGGCCAAAATGGACAGTGATCTCGACTTTTGCAAAACTTCAGGTCGGTATCCGGATACAGGCCCTCCTTATTTCCATGGGGTTTAGAGTCACGGGTGGGTGTGTGCGTGTGCGTGTGCATGTGTGTGTGTGTGTGTGTGGGGGAAATCTACCTTTCTTTATGCAAGGAAATCTGAAGCAAAAGAGAGAGTAACCATGTTAATGCAGTTCTGCAGTTGTGTCTGGTGGATGAGGAATCGTGAAAACATGATTTTCTATGTCATCATTGCCGTTGATTTGCTGTGTGGCCTTGGGAAAAATGACCTAACTTCTCCTTGCCTCCATCCATTGGAATGGAAAAAAGTCATGCTGACCTGATCCTTAGGAAGGTCTTAGAGATATTTTTTCATATGTATTAAACATGGGAAAATGTTCTCCAGGAAATATCCATAACTAAGCTCATGTTGCCTTTAAACGATTAAGATAATTTATCTCATTAGGTCGCTTTAAATCGTCACTGTTGACAATATTAATGAAAATGATAAGATGTTTTATTTGCTTCTCCAGCTTTAGAATTCTAACAGAAAACATAATTTGAATTAAAAAAAAATTCTATATGTATTTCAGTAGAGAGGCTGTGTGGTACCGTGCATAGAGTGTCAGATTTGGAGTCGGGAAGGACCCAGGAAGGACCCGGGTTTGAATTCTGACTCTGATACTTTTTTGTTAGTTGCCTAAATGAAGGATGAGACCCACTTTACCCCTCTATGCCTCAGTTTCCTCCTCTGTAGAAATAAGAATGGTATTGTCTGCACTACCATATTCATAGGGTTGTTGTGATGGGTATGTGAAGTACTTTGCAAACTTTGGAGTGGCATATAAATAAATGTTGTTTTAAGTTATAGAAATAGGAACTGGCCCTGTGATTACATTGATACAGAGCACTCCCAAGTGGGAAAACTCCCTCTACCAATTTATTTCAGCACTTTATCTTCAATGTATAGTACTGCCTAAAAGCCCCAAGAGATTAAAGCTCTTGCCCTCGGAACACAGCCCTGTTTGTTTTGGGCAGGGAGGAGTGGTCTTGAACCCAGATTTTCCTGGTTCTGAGGCTAGCTCTATTCACTACTCTATACCATTTCTCATATGTTTTATAGTATTGCATTAAATCAAACCCCTAACCAAAGCAAAATACCAGGAGTTTCTTCATAAATTTGAATTCAATCCCAGAATGGAACAACGACAATGTTGGGAAATGGGGTGGAGGCGGGGAGGTAAGAAAGGAAAGAAGGTCAGGGAAGCTTACTTTCACAGCATCAGTCCAAATTGGGCATGGGGAGTAAAGAGTGACCCAGAAGCATGGGATGGCGGCTTGGAGGGGCCAGTAGGAATGAGGGAAGGGGGCTGGGGTGGGGGTGGGGTTCAGTGATGTAAGCAGAGAACGGTCAATGGAGGCTGGAGCTAGAAACCAAAGAGCAGTTTCCCTCACGGGCACACGGTGGAAAGAGCCATTGGTCACGCATTGTTCTTTTCAGTCGTGCCCACACACCCAGATAGCCATCGATGTCTCCTTTGAATATGAAGGTCAACAAGATAAAATGAACCTTCACGTCTCTTGGGGGTTTGCCCACTTTGTATCTTAGGCCAGTTTCACGGATGTCTGAATCATTAGGGTCCCCATCATTGTTTTGGCTTGGCGGAGTTTTGTTTAGTTTTGCTTTAGCTTTGGCAAGTAAAATAAGTCTTTTTTTTATTCTTTATTTTACAGGCAAGTCTGAACCTTTTGATAGGTTAGAGAAGGCAAAATATTAGTCAGGCTGTTAACCTGGAAATATCTAGTACTTTCTGAAGGAGAGCTTGTTTGAATAGGCCTAATTTTTTTTAGCTCTGGCTCAAATGGCTTTTCCGATTCAAGCTGTTGACTCTTCTCGGTGGCTTGGGATCCTAGACCAGCGGGCCTGTGAGTCAGAACCTCTTCCTCCTCCTCTTGAAACAATTTAATTAAATGTCCCCTGACATGCTATTGATAGTAACAAGGCAAGTCATTTTACCCGGCGCTTAAGAGGTTACAGATTACAGACACGGACAGAAGGCAGGAAACCACAGAGGCAGCTAAGGACCCTGTGCGTAGATCACTGGACCTGGAGTTAGGAAGAGCTGAATTCACATTTGACCCCAGTTCCCTCATCTAAAAAATGGGCATGATAATGACACCTGCTTTCCAGGGGGGTGCTAATGAGATAATACTTAATAAAGCACTTTGCAAACCTTGAAGTGCAATATAAATGATGGTTGTTTTTATCATTAGCTATTGCTAATATAGCTATTGTAGAGCTTCAGTTGATATTGGTATAGCATTTGATAGATTCAGAAGAGCCTGGATCAGATCATAATAAGAGTTGCCCATTTCATGATTCTGTGAAATGAGGGGGATGGGGAGGAAGAATAAGCTTTCAAAGGAATCCACACTTCATGTCTACTCAGTTGGGACAAGGTCAAATGGTATTTGTAGGGTTCTGGATTGTCTTTTAAGAGGGGAAGTAGGGGCCAGATTTGAACTCAGGTCCTCCTGAATCCAGGGCCGGTGCTTTATCCAGTGGGCCACCTAGCTGCCCCCAAGGGCTCTTTATAAGGGGAGAGATTTTATGGGTTGTGAAGACACACTGGAGCTGCGATTGGGTACTAGATAATAATGGTGGCAGTAATAAGACTATGTGGAGGCTAGAAATGAGGCCAAAGGCCCCAAACTTCCTAATGTGATTTCTAACAGGTCTGTTCATCTGATGATGTTGTTGTTCTGTCATTTAAATTGTTCCCCACTCTTTGTCACCCCATTGGGGATTTTCTTGGCAGAGATACTGGAATGGTTTGCCATCTACTTCTTTAGTTCATTTTACAGAGGAGGGAAATGAGGCCAACAGGGTTAAGTGACTTGCCCAGGGTCACACAGCTAATAAGTGTCTGAGGCTGTCATTAAAACTCAGGCCTTCCGGACTCCAGGCCCTGTGATCTGTGCACTATGGCGCCACCTAGCTGCCCTATTGATATATAGCAAGATCATAGAGTAAAGGCATCTGACATAGTGGATTAGAGTGGACTTTGGGTTCAAGATCAGCCTCTGACACATATATGGCTGTGTGTTCCCAGACAAGTCAGTTAACCTCTCAGTGCCCTCAGCCAACTCTCTAAGACTTGAAGCTACAGAGCAAATATGTATTTGATAGAGATTCTCATAAGGAGTCTCTAGTTCCAGTGAAATTATGTTGTCTGGGCAGGTAGGTGGCACCAAAATGCATAGAATGCTGGCCTGAGTTCAAATCTAATGTTCTTTTTTTAAAATGTCCATTTTTATTTTGAGTTCCAAATTCTCTCCCTCCCTTCATGCCCCCCTCACCTATTATGCATCTGAAGTCATGCAAAACACAATTTAAAAAAAAAGAAATGTTCTCTCAGTAACGCCAATAGATATGTTCCTAAAAAGTTGGGTGAAAATGACATTTGTGTAAGTCACATCTGATTTTCCCATGGAGTTGCCTTATTATTTTGGAGATGCTTCATTCTTTTTTTTTTTTTTTTTTTTGCAGGGCAGTGAGGGTTAAGTGACTTGCCCAGGGTCACACAGCTAGTGTCAAGTGTCTGAGGCTGGATTTGAACTCAGGTCCTCCTGAATCCAAGGCCAGTGCTTTATCCACTGCGCCACCTAGCTGCCCCAAGATGCTTCATTCTTTCGAGTTGATCATGGCTACTCCAGCTTTCAGCTTTAAGTCATGCAGATCCAAAATCCAAGTTTTTCTGTCCTTTAGTTAATATGGAGTGAGGTTTTAGTCCCAGCTCAGTCACTTACTCACTATGGGGCTTTGTTCCAGTCACAGAGCTCTTGGAGCCTCCCAATGAAGGAATGCAAAAGCCTTTATTAAGTGCTTACTGTGTAAAAAGCACTGTCCCTATGAATCAGGATGCAGCAAAATCCCCTTGGTCTCCTGAAGCTCACTTTCATTTATTGATTGATTGATTGATTTGTGGTGCAATGGGGGTGACTTGCCTAGGGTCACACAGCTAGTAAGTGTCAAGTGTCTGAGGCCAGATTTGAACTCAGGTCCTCCTGAATCCAGGGCTGGTGCTTTATCCATTGCGCCACCTAGCTGCCCCCTGAAACTCATTTTTAAATAGGAGAAGAAGACAAGAAGTGAAGAAGGTTTCAGGTCCAAGTCAAATGGAAAGGCCCAGTGGTCCTTACAGTGAGAAGGTATTTTTTAAAATCTCCATTGATAAAAACATATCTGTTCCTGCCGTCAAACTGTTTGCCAAGGACTTGAGTGAAGACTTTCTTTTCTGGGTCTTCAACAGCTGTGACCGTGGAATAGGTGGGGGCTGTGGCACCTGAAAAGGTACTGGACAGATTGAATTTCCACAAGGGTTGCTCCCCTAGATGATGATTAGTGGGTCTGTGATAAAAAGCAATACCTGGGAGGACCTGGAAGGGCACTGATATTTCTGGGGTTCTTGAGTGTAGGGCCCTAGGATATTTAGAACTAGAGTCTGGGGGAAGGTGGTGGTCAAGATGGTAGTAATGGTTTCTCCTACCTGGCATATGCCACCCCTGGCTCTTTAGATTCTTTGCAACCCTATCCAGAGAGCACTGGCTGTGCAGGATCTTACTTGCCAATGGATAATTGGTGGCACTTGGTGCTAATGATGGTAGGGATGCTATGCTCCTTCTCTTCAAGGGTTGCTCTACTAGATGATGACAGGTGGGAAGAAGGGCTGGTTGGTGGTCTGGGGAAGTACTACTGTTCCTGAGGTTCTTGGGTTTATACATTCATTGGTGGCAGTTGGTGTTAGTTGTTGGTAGGGCGGCAGAACCTTTCTCCGCAAACGTTGTTCCTGTCAATATGGAGAGGAAGGAGGTAGGTGCTGGTGGTCAGGGGGTGGGAGTGAGTTCTATTTTTAGGGCTCTTTAACTTAACCTGTGCCAGAAATTCTATATTATGCACAATTCTGAAAATGCTGTAGAGTCTAAGAAAACCCCCTTCACTCACAATTCCCTTCTGGAGAAAGGGATGGGGACAGATGATCTCTAAGATTCTTTACATCTCTAATATGTATCTGTAAACACTTGTATGTACTAGGAGATAACATGTCTAAAGAAACCTGGGATCAAATACTCATAAAGGTAAAAAAAAATCTTTTTTTAATTAAGAAAAATTGAGTGTGGTGATGAATTTCTGTTTGTTTTGTTATATTTTGATTTTCCTTAAAGCAAATCCTTTGGGTTGTTTTGTTGGGTTTTTTAATGTTTTTCTTTGTTTAACTCACAAATGCTTGGGTTTTAGTCCTAGTATTTTCTAATTTCATCTGGCTTTTTAAAAGAGAGTGCTGGAATTATTATTACTAGCAAATATTAGTAGGCTGGCACCTTGGAGAAAGACACTGATAAGAATGGATTTTGGAATTTTTTCAACAACTTCCACTTCTTTTTCACATTTTTGTTTGTAGGATGGTCATTAGATTGTAATCTCCTTGAAGGCAGGAACTATCTTTTGCTTCTTTTTGTAAACTCAGTGTTTTAGTACAGTGCCTGGCACATAGTAGGTAATTAATATTTATTGAATGAAAGAATGGGCTCCAACAATGGGATTGACTAACTTCAAGTAATCTGAAGGCAAAGACTATTTATATCATCCTTCATAATGCTACCCCCACAATATTTAACACTGTTTCTTAGACATAGCAGGTACTCACTGAATGAATGAATGAATGAATGAATGAATGAATGAATGAATGAATGAATGAATGAATGAATGAATGAATGAAATATAAAATCTAAATTCCAGTAACTGAAATTTGACCAAGACATCCTGTCTTTTATCGACTTATGCAAAGTTATAGCAAAAAAAGTTAGTTTCTCAATCTTTCTTTTTATAACTAGCATAAAACATTTGTTCAGAATTAACTACAATTTATTACTCCTGTGTTTTCAACTCTTTTCTGCCAGCTCTGTAAATGAAAGCTACCCCTTGGTGATCAAAGTAACTAGAGTTTTTAAAAGATTACTAATTGCCGCATAAAGGTGGAAGGAGTCCAAAGAAAGAGGGATTTTACTTTTATTTTTCCTAAGGACTAGTTAGTTTCCTGGGAAAGATTCCCTTCTGAACTATTTCCTGTTCTTTTATGGACTGTGGACATGACAGAGAAATTCAGTTTTGGAAAAATACAGGCAGGTGATGATGAGAGAGTTTAGTCACAACAGGTTAAGCTGACCTTTTAGGTCAGACTATCCTCCCTCCTTCCCACATAAATCAAAACCGACCTACTAAAAAAACTTCCCCTAAATGGATACCTAATTCAGTTACACCCACAGAGTGAGTCTCCTGATCCTGACTTGGTAATTACACTTTCTCATGGGAAGGAGAAATTGGGAGGGAGAGAGTCTAATATCGAACCATTGACAGTTGTTTTAAGAAATACCATGGCGAGGAGGCTAGGTGGCACAGTGGATTAAGCACTGGCCCTGGATTCAGGAAGACCTGAGTTCAAATCCGACCTCAGACACTTGACACTTACTAGCTGTATGACCCTGGGCAAGTCACTTAACCCTCATTGCCCCCCCCCCAAAAAAAAGTAGCAATATATTAGAAACCCCAGCTAATTTTCCCTAAACTTGGGACAGAAATACGGTGACCACATATAATTTTTGTTTTGTTTTTTGACCACATATAATTTTTTTTTTTAGTGAGGCAATTGGGGTTAAGTGACTTGCCCAGGGTCACACAGGTTGTAAGTGTTAAGTGTTTGTGGTCAGATTTGAACTCAGGTACTCCTGAATCCAGGGCCAGTGCTCTATCCACTGCACCATCTAGCTGCCCCCACATATAATTTTTAATGCCACAGTTTGTCTGACCATAAAGGGCGTGTTAGACCCTAAAATCTTCTGATCTTCTCTTCAAGCAAGTTGGGTAAGAAATAGTACCTGTTTTCTTTCTCACTTTAATCCAATTAACAGACAAATGGGAAGATAAGAGGAAAAGTTTTTTGAGATAATTTTAGGCTGTAATTTCATAAGATCATGTTAATGTTTTGTTTTTGTGCATTTTCTATTTGTATTCTTATTTTTGTCTTAGTAAGGCAAATTTGGAATTACAGGATGGAGATTAGACATAGCATAATACCCCATGATATTCCCCAGGACTCTCCATTAGGAAAGCTATTCATGGATTGGGATGAGGGTAAATTAACAGTGAGATCAGACATGACCAAGAGAAAGCTTATGGGACTGTGTTTTAGGTGGAATAGCTTATTAGAGGAACAATGGTCACAATTTGGGTTACTTGATCTTCAAACACTGAGGAATTTGCAAATAATCTTGTGCCATGCTTTCCCCAAATATTTAATTTATTGGGACCTCTGGAGTAGGGTGAGTCAGGAGCTCACACAAGGGGATACACCAACTTCTATCCCCTCTCCCTCTATTTCCTCTATGTCAACCTCAGAAGAAAACTCACTTTTAAAGGAGACAGAAAATCCCAAAATTCTTTCCCTTCAAGAGATCCTCACCCATGATTGAAAGGGTGCTAAAGTGAGGCTTGGACAATACACACCCTTTGGTACCAAAGATTTGAGTTCATGAAAATGAGATATTCCTAAATTTGATGAAGATCCCACAATAGTTATAAACTAGTTTAGGGCAATTTTTAGAGGATACCAGCCCACTTGGGGTGATGTTACTGATCTCATGGAAACAATATTATCTCCAGGTGAAAGAGCTGATAAAATAGCTGCAGCGAATTCCTTAGCCACATCAGAGAAAGGTGCTACACAAGGGCCTTTAGAAGATCCTGGCTGGGACCCCAATATCCCTGAGCATTTTGATAATTTGCAGGAGGCAAGGGAAACATTGTTAAAGGCAATGGATTAAAGGCAATGGAATCCTGTGCTAGCAAAACTGATAACTGGCAAAAATTTGTAGATACCGTTCAGGAATCTAATGAAAGACCTAATAGATTCTATGATAGATTATGCAAAAGTGCCAGACAGTATGCTGAACTAGATCCATTTAAATTCTAGAGATGCACATTTCATTTTTAATCACTTTGTTCACCAATCCTTGCCGGAAATACGGAAATATTTTGAAAGGCAATGTCCAGGTTGGAATGCTCTGAATACAGACAGAATTAAAGAAATAGCAACATATATTTATGAAGGAAAAGAGAGGGAAGAAAGGGACAGACAGAAAGAGAAGGGATTACAAGGCAAGGCTGAGGAAACAACCATAGCCAAGAGCATTTTGGCTCCATTAAAGGAAACCACAAGGCAGTGAGGTCAGGCAGTTGAGAATTGCATCAACCCCCTAGATTTTTCTATTACTGCAATAGACGGGGACACACGATGCAGTACTATAGGATTAGGCAAAGGGAACTTAGACAGGTGATGACTGGTGAATTTAGAAACCCCTTCAGAGGGCAGAATCAAAACAGTTATAGATCCTCTCAGAGAGGTACAGAGGACTGATGGTGCAGGGGAGAGGAAAGGACAATGGAATCTAAAGACTTTACCTTTCCAGACTCCGGGATCTTTAGCCCTCTTGTGCCAGTCCATTCACCTCTCCAGAATAATGAACCCCATGTAATCCTTAGCATTGGGGACACTTATTATGATTGTTTATTAGATACAGAAGCCTCAAGATCAGTCCTAGTGAGCAAACCTGACCCTGAATGTACATCTATTAGATCTCTAAATGTTGTCAGGGTCTCAGAGAAAACTCAGTTTCAAAATTAACCCCTAGCATGGCATCTATGGGCCCATTAACAGTAGAACATTCATTTCTACTTATGCCCGACTCTCCTGCAAATCTATTAGTTCATGACCTCTTTTGTAAACTTAGAGCAACCATTTCTTGTTCTCCAGGTGGTGGCATCTCCCTGAAATTGCCAGAGGACACTGTCCATTTGCTGCCAATTTTGATCACAGACTCTCAGGAAATAGTAAGGGATACGTTTGAAATCCCTTCTGATATTCCTGAGTCCCTGTGGGCTTCTTCCTCTTCTGATATAGGTCTCCTTAAATCTGCTGTGCCTATTACCATTAAGACCAAAGGTGGCCTACCACCATGCATTCCACAATATCCCTTATTTAGGGAAGCCACTGAGGGAATTGCACCTATGACTGAGGCTTTGAAAAACCAAGGTATTATTGTCCCATGCCATCATTCCCCTGTAATTCTCCCATTTTGCCTGTTAAGAATCCTAAGCCTGGGGCAGATGGCGAACTTGTTTATTGTTTTGTACAAGATCTGTGAGCAATTAACTCTTATGTCGAGACGTCTGATAGTGCCCAACCCTGCTACTATCATTTCCTCCATCCCATGTGAGGCAGCATGCTTCACAGTGATAGATCTCTGTTCCTGCTTTCTTTTCAATACCAGTACACCGAGACTCCCAATACTTGCTTGTCTTCATCTGGAAAAATATACAATGGATTTGGACCAGACTCCCACAGGGGTTTGTTGACAGTCCCAAACTACTCTCTCAAACTTTGCAGCAGGATCTAGCCGCCAATATTTTCAAAGGTTCCACCTTAGTTCAATATGTAGGTGACTTACTCCTGGCTGTGCCCAATGCTGAGATTTGCCAGGAAGACAGCTGCCATTTGTTGCTAGAGCTGCACCAGAGAGGCCACAAGATCTCTAAGTCAAAGGTACAATGGCGCCTACCTCAGGTGGAATATTTGGGTTTTGTTTTGGCCACTGGCACTCGATCCATCTCTCCTAAGCATGTCCAAGCTATTCAAAAGCTTTCTGCTCCCTCTACTAAGAAGCAGCTAAGGGCTATTCTGGCAGCAGCTGTCTATTGCACACAATGGATACCTTCTTTTGGTGAAATTACTAAGCCTCTTATATCTCTAACCAAAAATTCTGTCCCAGAACCGTTACAGCTGGCTCCCCAGCATCTTTCAGCTATATCAGAATTAAAACAGGCTTTGTTATCAGCACCTGCTCATCCACTGTTGTTAGAAGTTATGATAACTGAAATTAATCTGATAACTTTTATATTACATCTTCTCAATTTATTGTCCACAGGGGGGTCTGCAGTAATATTAACTTTTAAAAATGTTTCAGTTTTTGTTTTTATTATATCTGTTTTATATGTAACAACTGGACAATACGTAATTGTAAAATCTCTAAAAGATTCTGAATTTCCTTAGACATATGTTTTTGAGAACTCTCATTGTTTGATTTGGTTATTGGCAAAGCTATTTAAAGTTGTGTTAAGATCAATTTTGTAGGAAACTTTTCAGCTGAGACTTTCTAGCTGATCATCAGCACCTGAAACACCTGAGAAACTTCTCTACAACCATACCCGAGACCATGCCCAGAATCCAGAGCTACGCCCAGAATCCAGAGCTACACCCAGATGACATCCCAAAAACCATCTGAGAAAATACTTCCAAACACTTAAATGGACATTTTCTTGTTTTCCTTTTCCTATTGCATACACTATTTGTAATATCCACCTCCTAAAGGGGACTGCCCCCTTTAGGTTTTTTTTGTCAATGCGTCACTCAAATTCTCTTCTCTCTTTTCATTCCCCCTTACATTGTTAGTCATCATAGAACCCTTTATAAGTATTTGTAATATTATTGCTTCATTTAAGGAAACCATGTTTGTGAGAAAAGAATGGGTTTGGGGATGCCCAGAGGCCCTGCTCAAAGGGATACTATTAAGATTGATTGGATTGACTTTTCTGATTAACTCACTTAAAAGTTAACTTAATTAAAACCACACCTACCTGAAAGGCTAGCCCTCAGAGGGTGTGTTCTCTGAACTCTGACCTCAGCACTTTCTGCTCATGAACCACCCTTGAGTCTAGTAGACCAATAGATTTGAAGGACTCTAGCCAATTAGCTGGGAGCTATGTCTCCTTCAGAGGGGGAAATAGAGAGAGGCTCTCAGATGCCCTTGTGGTGGAGGACTTGGAGAAAGAAGGAAGCCAGGCCGAGCTCTCTCTCTCCTCTAGGCTAAATAGGCCTTCTTAACTTTCTGAGCCACATGTTCTCTGTTTACTAATATTTGGTATAAATGCTTAATGCCCCAAACTGGTACTAAACCTTCTCATTTATAAGTAGCAAAATATTAGAAACCCCCGCTAATTTTCCCTAAACTTGGGACAGAAATAAGGCAACCACATATAATTTTAAATGCCACACCTGACATTCTATCCACTATGGGGCCACCTACCTGCCATTTTTTTTTTTGGTGAGGCAATTGGGGTTAAGTGACTTACCCAGGGTCACACAGCTAGAAAGTGTCAAGTATCTGATGCCAGATCTGAACTCAGGTCCTCCTGACTCCAGGGCTGGTGCTCTATCTACTGCGCCACCTAGCTGCCCCGCTACCTGCCATTTTTAACCTAACATTTATATAGCACTTACTATATACCTGGCAATATGCTAAGCACTTTACAATTATTACCTCATTTCATCCTCACCTACCTTTTAGGTCGTTGCTATTATTATCCCATTTTACAGATGAGGAAACTGAGGCAAAGGTTAAGTGACTTGTCCAGGGTCACACAGCTAAGAAGTACCTAAAGCTGGATTTGAATTCAGGTCTTCCTGACTCCAGGTCGGGCATTGTATCCACTGAACCATCTAGCTACTTCTGAACCATGTGTCAATAATACTCTTTCTTACAAATTACTGATGGGGAAAAAAACCCAACCTAAATTTTCTCTGATCTCCTCTGCAATAAATGCTAAGTATTTTTATTGTAAATGGCTCAAGAAAAAAATTCACTCTCTCAACATGCTAGTGACCATTTTCCTTTTGTCATTCCAGATGACAGTCATGTCCCACTCAAAGGACCTCAAAGATGACTTTCACAGCGACACAGTGCTCTCCATCTTAAACGAACAGCGAATTCGGGGAATTTTATGTGATGTCACTATCATTGTAGAGGATACCAAATTTAAAGCCCACAGCAACGTCCTGGCAGCTTCCAGCCTTTATTTCAAAAATATATTTTGGAGTCGTACGATCTGCATTTCCAGTCATGTTCTGGAGTTAGATGACCTCAAGGCTGAAGTGTTTACAGAGATACTTAATTATATCTACAGTTCCACGGTTGTTGTGAAGAGACAAGAAACAGTGACTGATCTTGCAGCTGCAGGAAAAAAGCTGGGGATATCATTTCTGGAAGATCTTACAGATAGCAATTTCTCAAACTCTCCAGGTCCCTATGTATTTTGTATAACGGAGAAGGGCGTGGTTAAAGAAGAAAAAAATGAAAAACGATCTGAAGAACCGGCTATTGCCAATGGACCAAGGATCACAAATGCATTTTCCATTTTTGAAACTGAAAATAATAACAGCATGTTTTCTCCCCTGGACTTGAGGGCAAGTTTCAAAAAGGTCTCAGATTCAATGAGAACATCCAGCTTTGGCCTAGAAAGGAATGATGTCTGCAATGAGGCTGAACCGGTCAGGACACTAGCTGAACATTCCTACGCTGTTCCATCAGCGGCTGATGCTTTTCAAGGACGTCCTTCGTATGAGTCTGCTGCCAGCCCACCTTATGTAACGAGGGAAGAAAATTGTGATGAGGGGCCAGCAAAGACACAAACATGCAGGACCCCAAAGACACCCCCGAGACCCCAAGGTTCCAGTTCAGTGGTGGCAAAAATACCACCCCCTAAAGGAACCAGCACAGAGGTTCATCAAGAAAAAACCCCGGATCCAGCCATTACTTCTGTTTCAGAATCTCACAAGAGTCAAGAAGACAACCATTTTCCCAAGGAAGATGCAAACCTACCTGCTAACATTCCTGAATCCACACCCCCAGCCCTTCTTCCACCTCCTCCTCCTCCTCTCCCTCCTCCTCCTTCTCTCCCTCCTCCTCCTTCTCCTCTTTACGACTGCACTTTTTGCTCCAAATCATTTGAAAATCGAGCTTTGCTGGAGTCTCATCTGCAGCTCCACACAAAGCCTCAGGAAGCTTTTGTGTGCAAATACTGCGACAAGCAATTTACCACCTCCAACCGGCTGGACAAGCACGAGAGGGCCTGCATGAACTCAGACCGTCCCCCTCTTCCTGGTGGAAACCAACCAAGCTTTTCCTCTCCAGATGGAAAAACTGAAAGTTCCTACAAAAGCCCTGAAATGCATTCATCTGAGAATAAGGTGGGTGAACATTCCGGTACAGGCCGGACCTTGCCAGAAGTGGAACATACGGTGAAGGTGGTGGACGGGCAGATACTCTATACGTGTGTCGTGTGCAAGCGTAGTTATGTCACTCTGTCTAGTCTCCGGAGACATGCCAATGTCCACTCGTGGAGGAGAACCTACCCTTGTCACTACTGCAGCAAAGTGTTTGCTTTGGCAGAATATAGGACCAGGCATGAAATTTGGCACACTGGAGAGAGGCGGTATCAGTGCATCTTCTGCCTGGAGACTTTCATGACGTACTATATCCTTAAAAACCACCAGAAATCCTTCCATGCAATTGACCATCGGCTTCCCGTGAATAAGAAGACAGCCAACGGAGGCCTGAAGCCCAGTATTTATCCTTACAAGCTTTATAGACTGCTACCTATGAAATGCAAAAGGGCTCCCTATAAGAGCTACAAAAATTCTTCCTATGAAAATTCACAAGAAAGCAGCCAACCTCCTGAGGCTGCTCCTAGTTCCTGCATTATTAAGAATCCAAGAAGCTCTGAATTGCCTACTATAACTTTCCAAAACAATGTGAATCTGCTGTCAAATAGCCCGGCCACTTCACCCAATGTCCCTTCCGGTAAAGAAGCCCACCAAGCCACAGATCCTCAAAATGGGGCTTTATGGGGAGGAGGAACAGGAGGAGCAGGAGAGCTGCTGAGCCCTGTTAAAAATAACTTCAGTCCTGCCGAGAAGCCAGTTCCCTCAGGGGGAAAAAGTCTCACTTCTGGCTCACAGGGAGGAGGTGACGTGACAGTTCCATCCTACAGTAACGTCAGTGAAAATGCCACATCGGTCATCAGCTACAGCAGCTCAGCCCCATCTGTCATCGTTCACAGCAGCCGGGTTTCCTCAGTGATAATGCACAGTAATGCAGTCACTGGCATGACAAGCAGTAACGCCATCTCTTCCAACACTGCTATTGACCTGTCCCCAAGAGATGACAGTAAGCATGCTGAGAACCTTGGCAAAATCCCCAGCAAAGTCAAAAGCATTAAGGAGAAGAAAAAAGTCGTGCCCTACACCAGGGCAGAAACATTTGAGGAGGCTAAGTACCCCACCAGTTCTGGAGGCTCTTTGAGCAAAACCACTAGCGTTATGGAGGAAACCAGCAAAACTGAAACATATATTGCAAAACCCGCCTTGCCTGGAACATCGACCAACAGTAATGTTGCACCTCTCTGCCAGATAACAGTAAAAATTGGGAATGAAGCTATTGTGAAAAGACACATTCTAGGGTCCAAACTATTTTACAAAAGGGGGAGAAGATCCAAACATGAGGCTCAGGAAGACAGTTTGCTTCAAGAAAGCGATACAGAACAAAAAGAGAGCAGCCCATCCAGGCTGAGCCGATCTGAATGCGTGGAAATGAGTGAGATGTTTGATGAAGGGAGCGACCAGGATTCCACAGACAAGCCATGGCGCCCATACTACAATTACAAACCCAAGAAGAAATCCAAACAGTTAAAGAAAATGAAGAAAGTCAAGTGGAAGAAAAGGCATGGCAGGAGGAGCCCAAGCAGTGAACACACCAACTTAAGTGACATAGACTCTGCTGTGAAAAAGAGCCCTAAGGAAAAGGTCATTGACGGTGAAGAAAACAAAGAGATGCCCAGCCTTCACTGTGAGCTTTGTATTGGGGATAAAGCATCTGCCGGACACCAAGGGCAGACCCACTGGCATCACACCACTTCCAAGTCTCATGCTTGTGAACTATGCCAAAAGCAATTTCAGAGCCCCTCCAACCTCAAAATGCACATGAGATGTCACACTGGAGAGAAGCCTTACTCTTGTAAAACATGCGGAAGGTGTTTTTCGGTTCAAGGGAACTTACAGAAACACGAACGCATTCATCTTGGGGTCAAAGAATTCGTCTGTCAGTATTGTAACAAGGCATTCACTTTAAACGAAACCCTCAAAATCCACGAAAGAATTCACACAGGTGAAAAACGTTATCGTTGTCAGTTCTGTTTGCAGAGCTTTCTGTATCTGTCCACCAAAAGGAATCATGAGCAGAAGCACATCCATGAGCATAATGGAAAGGGTTATGCTTGTTTTCAGTGCCCCAAAATTTGCAAAACAGCAGCTGCCCTGGGGATGCACCAAAAGAAACATTTATTCAAAAGCCCCAGTCAGCCAGAGAAAAAAGAAGGTGGGGACGAAATCCCTAAACCCTTTGAGAATCAGCACTTCACTGACTCAGGTGGAAACAAGATGAAGGAATCCCTACATACTATGTCTGAAGATGGTCTCCTTTGATTGACAGTGGTGGGACCCCCGCTAGGACAATGATTTCTTTTCTTTTTAGATAACAGACAGAAATGGGTGAAGTATGGAGGAAATTCAAATTTGTGTAAGTTCCTGAAACATGGTACTTTTTCTTCCTATTCATAGGTTTCAGCATTAACTTTAAAAGTGAAATGCACCAGAACATAAAAACTGAGGCTTCATTATTCCCCAAGCATCATGGGAGGGTAAATGAGATTCCTAGCTACAATATTTCTGCCAGTGGGTACTTAGTAATTTAAAGAGGAAAAAAATCAGCCCAACGCTCTTTCTGTTGAGTGTTGTTAGGGAATGACAAACTGGCCATGAAATACTGAACTTGAATCACTTGGAAGAAAATAAGAGTTCACATGCCATGAGAAAGGCAACTTTACCAGTGTGTTTAAAAAGGTGAATGAAATATGTCATCAATGCTTTCCTTCCCGCCCCCCGGTTGGGGGAAAATTAAGAAATGAGTAACCTAAAGGAAAGCATTTGTATGTCTTCTTTTCTTGTAAAACAAACCTTGTAAAAAAAAAAAAAAGAAAACATGAACCCCATAGTTTTACACTGTTGATGTTCAGTTAGAAAATGAAAGTGATGGAGGGAAAAGTCTACAAATGAGAATTTGGGGGAAATTGATAAAGGGTATTTTCATTATGGCCAAACACCTAACTTAAGAACACAGTGTGTGCTACTGGATGACATTGTTCTCTTGAAGTTATGGCTGATGAACTATGGGGATCTTGACATCAGTGGTCTACTTGGTATCCCCCAAAACATGTTTTACCACACTACTAAATATACCAGCAATTACTTAAACTGTATATTGCTTCAAAATAGCATCAAAACATCTCATCTCACCTCTGAGATGAAGAAAGGTCAAATTTGGCTGAAAATATCCACAGTCTTCCAGGCACCATTCAAATCTCAGAAGGCTACCATTTCAAGGCAGACCCATCCAATCTCAAGTGCAAATGAAATGTAACTTTCCCAGCTCTACTGGGCAGGTAACTGAAATGCTTAAAGAAAGGTGAGCTTATGGTGGTAAACCACCAAGCATTTGATTGTGCCACAATGCCCAATCCCTTCCGCCATGGGCCTTCTTGTGGAAAAACAGGATAATCCACATGAGTTACCTTGCAAGAGTGAGATACTTAGGGAAACTTTGGAATTCCCGTCTCCACTGATCACCTGGGTTGGCCAGAGGATGTGAGGCCCTTAGTCTTCTTAATCCAAACATTAGCACCATTGACTCCTGGACTGTGTGTATGTGTAAAGGTGGAATGTTGAATGATTAAAGAGGCTTACAGCTCCCCTACTTATCTGACTCCTGTGAAATTGAACCACCGAGCTAGATGTCTCTTAGGTAACAGACACCTTGCCAGAGATCTCTACATGCCCCCTACTATCATTTCCAGTTGACAAGCAAACACCCTTAACGTTTCACCCCAAAGACTGACTAGTTGCTGCACGTGGTTGTCAGATTAAAGAGATTTGTGTTTTCTTCCTATGATTCTGACTTTCTGCACTTGCCATCAGCCAAGAGCTCAAGGGATGCGCGGAAATCCCTGAAATGGATTGGGCCCTCCGATATGTTATCTAGCGCTGTCATCTGAAGGAGGATCTATAGCAATTCCCTTCATGCTACTCTGGTCTTTATGAAGAGGACTTCTGTTTCATTAGGTGGGCAAGAATGCATCTTAAAAATCCAGAAAAGGATGGGATGGAAGCTGACCTTTCATTTTGTAGTGCTTTGCTATTAAATAACCACAATACTGCAGCCTCATTAACCTCCTATTTCCACTCTCACTTTCATGCAGTATTATAAAGGGCAAAATACAAGTGAATTTACATGTTCTTTTATACATAATATACATGCACTAGTCATTTACTTTGGGTTTTGTTTTTAAAGTTTCGTAAGAGTCAGACAAGGCTAAAACGTTGTTGAAATAATACCTACAGTATTGAATAGTTAATCCTGTGGTCCACTGATTCACACTCCCCTAGATGAGGGCTATGTATCCAGGAGAAGTATTTTATTTCAGTAGTTCCTTTGGCTTCAGACAATGCAAGTTGTGAAGTCACTATTATCAGTAGTGAATTCTTCCAGTCTGCACACGTGGGATATTTTCTAAGTGGACTTGTACGCTGATAATTCTAGACCAAAGTAAATATGGCAGAATATTTATACATGAAAAGATAATTTTACAGATATTTTCTATAATTGTATCATTCGTAAAAAAAATAAAATAAAAATGCTGATAGCTTGTGTTCGTTTTGGGGGAGGGTTGTATATTTTGATTAAAAAAGAAAAACCAAAAAAAAAACAAAACCCCTTGACTTTGTAATTCTGTATATTCTATACAGTTTCTAGCAGAGCAGTTTTAAGACAGCATCTTAATGTTTATAGTCAATTGTGGAAAATTTCTTCTAAGTCCTATGTTTAAGTAATGAGTTGAGTACCAATGACCAAATTAGAACTGACATAAATGTAAACAATGAACATATCGTATGCTGTACATGATAGACCGTCACTTGCTATGTTATAGCATCTGTATTTTGTTTAGAAAATATTATTAAATGCAGATGTAAAGGGTTGGAAAAAGTCTAATTTTATTTTTAGAAAGAATGAATATAAATTGGGTTTTGCTTGATTAAAAGCTGGCTTATTCTGATTTCTATTCTCTTTTCAAATATCTCAAATGGTATTTCTTTTGCATCAACAGGCACTGTACTTTTACAGACTGATGTTGAACATTTGACTTGCCTGCTGTATTTCTGTTTCCTCATTTGTTCATGCACAGTAAAATGGTAACATGGCAGTGACCTTCTAGTTTAGGACTAAGAAAGAACATTTATAGAAGGTGGCAACATGAAAGACAAAATACTCTGGTATTTTGGTTAATCTTGAAGTGTGGTCCATTGCACAGAGGTGTTTGATACATGTTGGAATGAATGAATAAATGAAGATGCTAATACATGATTATTATTAAGTTAGTGTTTATGTTGATGGGTATGGGAAGGGTAGGGTTCACAGTACTTTGGGATTCTGCTTTGCCTGAGTCATCAGTGACTTAAACAGTTCACCGGATAACAATATGTGATTTCTTATTTGCACTCCTCATCCATATTTGGATCGGGCTTATCAAATTAGTTATGATGTTTTTCCAAACTTCATATTCATACATGAACTTTTTTATAAATGATGTAAACAAGTGCATCATTTATTTTTTAAAAAATGAACTTTGAGGGGCAGCTACTAGGTGGCGCAGTGGATAGAGCACCGCCGGCCTTGGATTCAGGAGTACCTGAGTTCAAATCTGGCCTCAGACACTTAACACTTACTAGCTATGTGACCCTGGGCAAGTCACTTAACCCCAATTGCCTCACTAAAAAAAAAAAAATGAACTTTGTCAATACTTCCTTAGTCATTCTGGGAGGTTGTTTATTTTTTTTAATCCTGAGGTTTTTATTTTTCTTGCCAGTTTTCTTTTTCTACCTCATAGATAATGGCCCTATATGATGCTGCTTCCTATATACGGCTCAGTAACTCCTAAAAGCATGAAAGGATGTTGAACAATTCACCCACTTCATTTTCTTTCATATCTAAAAGTCCTTTACCTCAGGTTACCCTGGCCATCTGCACTGCCCTCCTTCCAGAGGAGGGGTCGTCCTATGCCAAATCCCTGGGCCCAGTAGAGCAATGAACAAGTTCACCAACTTGGTATGCTTTTATTTGCTCAAAATAGATTTAAAGACTAAAGGGAAAACTTGCTATAACAGCAACATGGTGTATGTGATACATAAAAGGTTTGACATTTAGGTCTATTAGTAAAGGACTTTTTTCTGAAGCATCTAATAATGCTTTCCATTTTTGATAACATCTCAAGAATTTCAAAGCATTTAATTGATTGGGTTAAGATGGTATCTTTCATTGGTATAATTCCCATTAGACAACTCCTTCTACCAATGTTGATTCATCTTAGAAAGTTAAATTACTTGCCTAGGGTAACACAGCCAATTTCTTAGAAGTGAAACCTGAACTCACGTCCTGACTCTAAGGCTGGCTTTCTTTCTTTCTTTCTTTCTTTCTTTCTTTCTTTCTTTCTTTCTTTCTTTCTTTCTTTCTTTCTTTCTTTTGCAGGGCAATGGGGGTTAAGTGACTTGCCCAGGGTCACACAGCTAGTAAGTGTCAAGTGTTTGAGCCAGATTTGAACTCAGGTACTCCTGAATCCAGAGCCAGTGCTTTATCCACTGCGTCACCTAGCTGCCCCCTAAAGCTGGCTTTCTAACCATTTAGTCACAGGATCTTAATCATTGATTTAAATAATTTTGAAAAATGTCCGATTTTCTTCCTTCTGAAGATTTATTTCCGTGCTCTGCCATAGTGTGGAAAAAATGCCAACCCTAGATTCTTAAAGGTTATATCTACAGAGTATGTCAGGCCCTGTTAACCTTGGAAGGATTTGAATAAGGGTCTGTTGGCAAAATCTATTGTCTGAGAACCAGCCTAGCTAAGTTCAGTGGCCCATCACCAGAAGTTGGGACAGTAGAGAATGGATTTTTTTTGAACCACAGAAACCAATGAAGACCATCCACCAATATGTGAATAACCTTCAATCTGCATTGAAAGGGAGAAACTACACTAATGGAACCTTTTAAGGTTTCACAAGACTATGCTACGTGCAAAGAGAGGCGACTGTATGGGGTAGTAGATTAAGGAACCTGCCTTGGAGTTAAGGAGGCATGGATTTGAATCATATACCTGTGAGTGTGGTCCAGTCTTTCAGCCTCTCAGTACCCTCAGACAACCCTCTAAAACCAAGTTCCAGACTTTAGCTGTTCTGCATAAGTAGAGTTCATTTCTATACAGGGCATTCCCTATTCTGATGTAATCATAAGCCTGGGACAGACCCCTAAAACAGATGTAGGACACCGTTCACTGCTAAAGCTACAAAAATTAAAAATTAAAAATAACCCTTGGGGCAGCTAGGTGGCACGGTGGATAAAGCACCAGCCCTGGATTCAGGAGGACCTGAGTTCAAATCAGGCCTCAGACACTTGACACTTACTAGCTGTGTGCTCCTGGGCAAGTCACTTAACCCTCATTGCCCCACAAAAAACAAAAAACCCTTAAGGATTTCCCAAGCTACTAGTAAGTTGAAATAATGTAATGTAATTGATAGCAGATATTAATATCCCTATTAGACAGGTGAGTGAGGCAACAAAGGAAAATTTAAAAATTGCTCTCACATCTCTTATCATTTGAGGCTCGTGAGAATCCTGTGAGGTTTTATTCATGAGGAAACTGATATAAAGAGCACCGAGGTGCCCAAGGGCATAACGCAAGGAGGTAGTAGCCAACTTCACAAATGTGCATGGTACAAGTTGGGCCCATTTTAGGGATCCTCTGAACTGATACCTTTTATGTGGTGACCTTAGGAAGGTGCTCTGATCAGTCTAAAGAAGGAGGCCTTCAGTACCTTTTTCTTTATCTGGTGACCATGAACAAGTTAATTAAATCTGTGTCCCAGGCAACTGTCTGCTTATAAGTTTCATGAGAAGTGTGATTAACATGGGTAAAGGGGTTTCTCCATAGCCGGAGTCCCATGCCCAAATCAAGAGGGAAATAAATGCGTTCACATTTCTATAACATTTTAAGGATTATAAAGTACTTTCCCCACAACAATCCTGTGAAGTCAGTCAGTCTGTAAGTATTGTTCCCATTTAACAGGAAATAGCCTCAGAGAGGTTAAGTGATTTGCCCTTCGTCATGCATGCAGCTGGTTAAGAAGAGCTGGGATTTGAACCCAGATGTCCTGACTACAGTTCGCTCTGTCCAAACCTCACCACAGTGACCCAAACTTCCAACCGAGAAAGATGGTGCCTGAGCAACCAGCCTGGGGGAGGGATCTTGACCCCACTGGCTAAGTGGCCACTCTGGCCTACTGTGTTTGGGGGCATGGGAAGCCTAGGCCGCCACCTCTCTTGTACGTGGCCCCATCTTCCTCAAGCCTGAGAGCAGAGCAGATCTGGCTTTGGCTTTGTAACCTTAGGGGAGATGTACTGAAGGCTTCTATCTGCTCTCCTTCAGAATCGAGAAGTCACCAGCTTTTCTTCTCTAATGCCCACTTGCAACAATTCAAGATGGTTCTCCAGATCCTGGGGTCACTTCATCTGGGATCTCTCCATCTGACTTGACCAAAAATCTCTTTTCACACATTCATCTTGGTATTGTTGATATTCTGGTTGCTATTGTTCAGTCCTATCTGACTTTTTGTGACCCTATGGACCATAGCACACCTTGTTTTTTTGGGAAAGCTTCTCCATTGGATTGAGGCAAACAGAGACTAAGTGACTTGCCCAGGATCACACAGTCTGATGTTGGACTTGTACTCAGGTTTTCCTGACACGCCTAGTGTTCTACACTAAGGTGCCACCTAGCTGCCACCTGGCATTGTTGATCGTATGTAAAAGGACTTTTATAGACCAGAGAGACCAGAAGTTCTTTCTTGTCATGGTCTGTCTGTCCATTCAGTGATACCAATGCATCTCCTTCTCTAAATAATATTTTTAAATCTATAAAATAAAATACATGAGATTGCAAAGGAAACTCATTATATTTAAATACAGATATAAAAATATTTTTTTTTAAAACAAGTTCATGGACTCCAGGTGAAGAATCCCTCACCTTGTCCTTCAAGAAGTAGACACATAGTTCAGGGAACAGAGCATTAGTTTTGGAGTCAGGAATACCTGAGTTTGAATTCTTCCTCAGATATTTACTAGCAGTAAGATGGGCAAGTCACTTAACCTGTTTCAGCCTCAGTTTCCTCCTTGGTAAAAGGGAGATAATAACAACACCCACCTCGCAGATTTGTTGTGAGGATCAAGTGAGATGATCTCTATAAGGTATTTTGTAAACCTTTGAGTGCTGTATAAATGTTAGCTATTCTTATTTTTCAGATGAGGAAACTGAGGCACAGAAGGGCAAAGTGATCATGTTCAGGGTTATATATAAATAAGAGAATTTGAATTCAAACTCTGGTTCTCCTATGCTCTTTCTTAATCCAATGCCCGTTCCACTCCCTGTGTCACAGTGAGAGTTCAGGGAGGGTGGGTAGAGCAGGACAATTTTCTATTTGTAGCAATGGCTCCTAAGTAATAATTTCTTTCTTGGCCTAGATAGGATAAAGACTCAGATCTTAGATTACCCTCTGCCTCTCTCAACCACAGACCAGCGAATTGGAACCTTGCAAAGTTTACAACCTTGGCTTCACTTTCAGAACCAGGAGCCGAATGAAAACACAAATTTATGCCAGGGATTGCATTTTTTTTTAAGTAAATACCTAGATCCTTCCTCAAGTTAGTTCTCATCTGGCCCTGCCTTAGACATCCATGGATTGTCCATTCATGGAGAGAATGACTATGGAAGGCCTGGTCCTCCCATTCAGAGGCAGATTCAATGATGTTTAAAGAATCCTCCCTTTTCATCATTTACATTTCACTACTCCATTAGAGGCTGCTTAATAAATTCAGGGTGTCACAGCAATAACAAAACTAACCAAAACCATATGATTATCTCAATAGATGCAGAAAAAGCTTTTGACAAAATACAGCACTCATTCCTATTAAAAACACTAGAGAGCACAGGAATAAATAAATGGAGCTTTCCTTAAAATGATAAGCAGTATCTACCTAAAATCATCAGCAAACATTATATGTAATGTGGATAAGTGAGGGGCATCCCCAATAAGATGAGGGGTGAAACAGGGATGTCCATTATCACCTCTATTATTTAATATTATACTAGAAATGTTAGCTTTAGCAATAAGAGAAGGAAAAGAAATTGAAGGAATTAGAATAGGCAAGGAGGAAACAAAATTATCATTCTTTGCAGATAATATGATACTTAGAGAATCTTAGAAAATCAACTAAAAACTACTAGAAACAATTCATTTTAGCAAAGTCACAGGATATAAAATAAATCCACACAAATCATCAGCATTTCTATATATGACCAACAAAGCTCAGCAGCAAGAGATAGAAAGAGAAATTCTACTTAAAATAACTGTAGACAATATGAAATATTTGGGAGTCTACCTGCCAAGACAAACCCAGGAACTATATGAATGCAATTACAAAACACTTTTCAAATAAATTCATGGTGTCCCAATTTCTTAGTGCGATTTCGACAGCTTAAATGAGCTTCTTGCCACCTTACCAGTTCATTCAGTTGATCAGTTTCCACCAGTAACACTGGACGTGGCGAGAGGCAAATTCCTCCGCACATTCACGTGTGCGTTTAGTCTGCTCAAAGAGAAAATGTTCAGGAATTCAGTGCATCATAAAACAAGGAGGTGAGTATTCTTACTAAAGTAAGAAACCTGTGGCAGCTAGGTGGCACAGTGGATAAAGCACCGGCCCTGGATTCAGGAGTACCTGAGTTCAAATCTGGCCTCAGACACTTGACACTTACTAGCTTTGTGACCCTGGGCAAGTCACTTAACCCCCATTGGCCCACACACACAAAAAAAGAAACCTGGCTAATGCATTTTAGAAAGCTTGACAAGGACTGAAACAAATAGGGGTTTCTGATGAATTTTCATTTTGCCAGAACTGTCAACTAACCAAAAGCCCCCATCATATTATTCCAGGTCTTACTTATATTATACTCATATTATTCCAGGTCATACTTTGGATAATAACAATAACTTGTGGGATCCTCCAGACAAAGAATTTCCAGAAAGTTCCCCTCCCCCCATCCCTCATTAATGGTAAGATAATTAGATCAAAAAGGGGCCTGTGTGACTTCCTCCAAATCACTTCATTTCTCTGGGCTTTAGCTTCTTGGCCTGTAAACGAAGTCATCCAGTCCAATCCTCCTCCTAAAACTCCTTCTGGCTCCCAGTTTATGGAGCTGAGATCTAAGATCACCACTCCTTTGGGAGCTGCTTGGCAGTCATGATGTCCATGGTTCTGTGTCAAATCACCACCCGATGAGCATCTAGATAATGGTTTCAGTCCTGTCTGTTTGGCTTTTTCTGCAGGATGGGACTGCAGTACTAATACAGGTTATCCCAAAAGTCTTAGGAGAGTTTTAAAATATAAGTGCAGGGGCAGCTAGGTGGCGCAGTGGATAGAGCACCGGCCCTGGAATCAGGAGTACCTGAGTTTGAATCCGGCCTCAGACACATAACACTTACTAGCTGTGTGACCCTGGGCAGGTCACTTAACCCCAATTGCCTCACTTTAAAAATAAATAAATAAATAAATAAAAATAAAAACTATTAAAAAAAAATAAAATAAAATATAAGTGCTATTAAAAGCTATTAAAGCTTAAAAATTCACCAAGACTTTTGGTATACCCCATTATGACAGTTGAGCTGGTGTGAGTGCAAATGTACTATCCAACTGTTAAAGCTATCTATGTGAAATATTAGAAGTACAAACGAGAAATTGATCTTTGAAAAAAAAATCCATCTTTGCATTTCCATTTTTGTCTTTGGTTGCCAAGGACAACGGTACATTTGTAGAAAGAGGCCTTCGGTACAACATGCTAAGTTTACCAGGATAATAAAATAAGGTCTCACATTTATGTAGTGATTTAAGGTTTACAAAGTGCTTTTCTTCGCAACAATACTGGGAGAGTAGAGCAAATATCATCATCCTCATTTTATAGGTAAGGAAACTGAGGCTTGGACTTAGGAGGACCTGAGTTGAAATGGGAAAGTGGGAAAGTCATAATCTCTGTTTACCTCAATTTCCTCAACTACAAAACGGGGATAATACTAGCATCTACTTTGCAGGTTGTCCTAAGTTGCCTTGAATGTAATAAGGAAGTTCAGGAGAGATTTGGAGTGAAAGACACTAAATTTTGTTTCAGATATGTTGTATTTGAGTTGCCCATGGGACATCTAACTTAAAATGTTCGATAGGCACTTGGAAATGTGGGATGAGAGCTCAGGAGAGAAACCAGGCTGGATATGTAGATTTGAAAAACATTTTCAGGTTTTTAGGGAAAGGTAACAAGTTCTGCTTTGACTTGTCTGGTTTGAGATGTCCAACAGGCAGTTGGTGATATGAGGCTGGAGGTCAGAAGAGAGGTTAGGGCTGGATAAATCAATCTGAGAATCATCAGCAGAGCAATAATCATTGAATCCATGGAAGCTGATGATGGAAGTCACTAAGTGAGATAGAGGGGAAAGAGAAGAAAGCCCAGATCAGAGCCTTGGGAAAACATTTACAATTAGCAGGCATAACAAGGATGAAGATCCAGCAAAGAAGTCTGAGGGTTAGTCAGGGAGTAGAGAGTGTCACAAAAATCCAGGGAGGAGAGGGCATCCCAGGAGGAGATGAACAGGGTCAAAGGCTGAAGAGAGGTCACAAGGATAAGGATTGAGCAATAGACAGATTGTTGGTTATTTGAAGGTGTAGGGGCCAAATTTTAATTGGGGAGTGTTAGCTAGGGGGCTCACTGCAATATTGGGGCAAGGCAGGAGACCAACAGCCTCCCTAAAAAACAGAACAGGGTTTATTAACAAGAACAAACTTAAAAACACAAGCAAGATCAGTAGAATTAAGGGAAAGGAAAAAAATGGGGGAAGGGGAAACGTTACAACCTTAATAACACCACCGCCCAGGAATCAGCTGAGAACACAGGGCTGCGTCCTGTTGCTTTCCAGCTTCAAGCTAGAATGGCGAAACTCCTCCCTTCTTCTTCCCAGCTGACCACACACAGCCCCAAGCCAATTGGCTGGCAGCCCTGACTGACAGTCATATGACTGCCCTCACTGGGCTTCCAGTCATTATAATTTTGCCAGGCCCATGTAGGCGTCAGTGAGTGGTGATGATGCGAGGTGCCAGCTCCATGGTGATGGCTACAACCAGTGGGTGGAGCACCGTGCAGTTACAGAGGTGTGGCACCTGAGCCCCAGGTCAGTGCGAGCTCTGGGGATTTTTTAATTCTAGCCAAAAAAATGGGGTCATAAAAACCTCAAATAACAATTAATTCTTTATAGAGACGAGCAGTTTTTTGAACGCTGAGGTCGGATGTCAGATTGTAGTGGGTTTAGAAGAGAAGAGAGGAAGTGGCATTTCAAATTATCAAATAATACTTAAAGTTTTACAATTTTAAAAGTGGACCCAAACCTCCTTCAATTGCGAGATCCCCTGAAAGTTACCCCAGGCACAAGGCACATTTTGGGTTAGCATCTACTCAATCATAGCTCACAAGACTCCCCACCCCAATATTTCCTTTGACCAATCTAATAAGAGGACACATTTATTTCAAAGCAGATAACAATTCGTTAAACATCATAGTAAGTAAATGATAAGAATTCCCCTTATACAAAGAAAGAATCTCACACAGAGTGGGAGAGGGAAAATATTTGTAGACACCCACCTATATAAAGAGGGTACATCAGGATAGCACTTGATATATAATAAGCACTTAATAAATTCTTGTTGGTTGATGTACAATCATGGCAACTCACACTTCTTGGGCAATGTCCATGCAGGAAAACTGCCCTGTCTCTGATGTTGCTGCTTCTGGCTCTTCTGCATGGGGTCATGTCAACAGGCTGGTCCAGCGATGAAGATGCTCCAGGTTGGAGTGTATGTAGATGCACCCAAGGCTGCACTGTCAGTCATCTTTGGGCTGCTGCCACCCACTGGTCTTCCACTGCATTTCCACTTGCTACTATTAACTTCTTTTCCCACAAAAGAGGGGCTTTCCATTCTTTTAGCCCCAATCTTTATATCCCCATTACTTAGCATAGTGTCTGGTACATGGTAGGTACTCAATAAATGTTTGTTGACTTGACCTAAACATGTTTAAGGAGCTGGTGAATGCCACAACTCGTGTTGGCTCTTGGATCTTCCAATCCTAGGTGGCACAATGGATAGAGAGAGCACTGACTCTGGAGTCAAGGACTTGAATTCAAGTTTCACCTCAGACACTTACTAATTGTGTGACTTTTGGCAATATATCTAGATCTAGATCTAGATATATAGATATATCTTGCTACTGGACCTAGATGGTTCTGGAGGAGAGAGTGAAGTTAGTGACTTTGCATAGTCCTCTCTTACTTAAGTCTAGTTCACTGCAAGTCATGACATCACCCTGATGTCATGATCCTCTTAGAGAGCGAAGAACAAAACAACAACAATAATTTCAGTTCAATGTTCTTTCCAAGTTACTATTCAAACTTATTAAAATGCTTCAACGTAAATTATTCCTTTATTTCAGCCAATCAAAAATCACCCATACTGTAAGCCTGAGTGCTGCAAGATTTACAAAGCACTTTGTTCATAACAAGCCTGTGATATGGGTAGTACAGGTGTTAGTAGTCTAGTTTATAGATGAAGAAACTAATCCGGAGATCTTAAATAATTTGGACATCGCACAGCTGAAAAACATCAGAGCCTTGTCCCCTGACCTGACTCAGGTTCAGTTCACTTTCTCTGATCTCACATGACTTTCCCTTATTAAAGGTAAAATGCCAATACCAAGTCAACCAAGGCTCTCTGTACAACAAAATAGCATTGTGGCTGCTCTGCTGGCCAACAATCAGTGATTCCTTGATCTGGCTACAACCAATTTTTCTCCAACAAATGAATAGATACAGCAAGCGATTTCTTTGGTCCCCTCCCTGGTAAAGGTCACTGCCCTGAAGAAGAAGGCCTTCATTGTGTGCTCTTACACAGCAGTTTTTACATGTTCATTCACTGTGAATACCAAAGGGTGGACCTAATCTCCCTTCAACACCTCTCCTTCTTTTCCAATCAGACATCACTACCACCCCCTCAGGACAATTCAGGGATACACAGTGTTCCAAGATCTTGTAGGAAGAAAGACACTGGGGCCAAGGGTATAAACATGACATTCTTTTTTCTATTGTTAAGGGTAACCAATCCTACCACTCTTGGTGCCATCAATCTTGCTCCTAGAACAGAGTTTCTTAATCTTTTTTTGCCAGTTATGAACTCCCTTGACAGCCTAGGGAAACCTATAGACTCCTTCTCTGTATAATGTTTTTGGATGCAAAAAATCTAGAGAACTACAAAGGAAACCCCTTATATTGAAATACAGCAATCAAAATACAAAAAATACCAAATTCATGGATCCCCCTGAAATCTATCCATAGACCCCAGGTTAAGAACCTCTGACTCCCAAACATAGTTAGTGGCACTGAATAACTCTCTGCCTTATATATTTTTTCTACTTCTTCCTAGAGTGCACAAAACAGGTGATTTTATTTGGTTAAGGGACTAATGCAGAACAAAAAGTAATTATCGAAGGCAGGCACCTGGGGTGGAGGTGGGGCTAATAATTTAAAAGAACAGGACACAATATGACAGACTGAATGATCTTTAAGCTTCCTGCCCTTTCACCATCTCCAACCATCCAAAAATAAGCTTTACAAAGTAAGAAAATCAGCAACAATAAGACCAAAAGAGGAACCAGAAGAGTACAATGGGAATAACAATATAAATGAAAACAACACTCAAAGGTCAGACTAATTAATTAAAATGAGCAGTCTGAGTTCCAGAGAATTGCTAACAAAATCCACTTTCAGGTGACTACAAAAGAGAAATGCAGTATGAGCTGTCAGATGCAATCAATATGTTTGTTGCTTTTGCTGAAATACTTCTTTTTGTTACAAGAAAGGGTTCGAAGGAGGTAAGGGGCTTAAGAGGAAATAACAAGTTTGGGGTGGTTTTTTTTTAAGCAATAAAACTCAAAAAAGAAAAGTTTTCTGGGAAAGAAATTAGGAGGGACCAGATTCAAACCCACAACTATTGCATTTAGAAGCTGTGTGACCCAGTCAAGGCGTTTGCTTTCTCTGAACCTGTTTCCTCGACTAAATTCAATAGATGTGAATTAAGCGTCCAGTACATAGAAGGCATTGTACTAACTGTTGAGAATAGAAGACATAAATAAAATAGTCTCTGCCCTTAAGGAGCCCACATTCTGGGGGAGAAGAGTTGTAACTGATTGATGAGGAGGTGAAAGAAAGGCAAAAGTCAAGGATGTTTCTGAACTTACATACCCAGGTAACTGGAAGGATGATGAAGCCCTTGATAGAAACGGGGAAGTTTGGTGTAGGAGAGGTTTAGAGGAGGGTAATTAGTTCCATCTGGAACATGTTGAGTTTGAGATTCCAATGGTCCATCCAGATGTAAGTATACATTAGGGAATTGATGTTGCAGGACTGGAGTTCAGGAGAGATTTGGACTGGATAGGCTTGCAAATCATCGCATAGAGATACTTGAATCCACAGAAGCTAAGGAAATCTCTAAAAGGGCTAGGTGGTGAAGTGGATAGAAGCCCCCTCCCCCACTCCCAGTCAGGAAAACTCACCTTCCTGAGTTCAAATTCGACACTTGCTAGCTGTGTGAACTTGGGCAAGTCACTTGTCTCAGTTTTCCTCATCTGTCAAATGAGCTAGAGATGGAAATGGCAAACCAGTATCTTTGCCAAGAATAGTATTCCAACAAAGAGTTGGACATGAATGAAAAATGACTGAACAACAGCAAAAAAAAAAAAAGTAAAAGGGAAAGTCAGTATTAAGTCTTAGTGAATTAAGGGGGTAGGAGATGAGTAAGATGGTCCAATAAAGGCAGGGGGTGTGCTGGTAAATGTTTATCAACCAACTCTCCAGAAAAAAAAAAAAAATATATATATATATATATATATATATATATATATATAGCACACTTTTAAATTCAGTCTACATTATTAACATTTTCCCATCACTGCATTAGGCCTAGACAATCAACAAAACAACAGATCAAGTCCTAATTTATAGCATTGACTGATTTCTGAGGTGTGATGTTCACACTGAAAATTTAACGATTGATTCTCTTGAACCAGTTGGAGATGGTTTCTGAACACCGCTGAATAAAGGAGATGGCAAAGTAATCAGAAAAGTAGGAAGAAACAGTGCCACAGAAGCCACGGGAACACAATCAGCTCTATGTACATATGGGAAGTCTGATGAAATCACTCAACCAGTGGCTTGAATATAGTGCCACTTGGTGGACAAATTATGTATTATACGATCCTAGTTCATTGAAAACATTTGTAGACTTGTGGAAAATAGGACATGAGTTTACTGTGCATTCTTTTTATTATTATTATTATTTGGTGGTGGTTGTTGTTGTCGTTGTGCCCAGGGTCACACAGCTAGTAAGTATCAAGTGTCTGAGGCTGTATTTGAACAACAAGGTCCTCCTGAATCCAGGGCCGGTGCTTATTCACTGTGACACCTAGCTGCCCCCTACTGTGCATTCTTGATGTTACCAAGCATAAACTGTCATTTGGAACATCCACCAAGGGTATACACAACCATAAGTATTATTTGGGACTCATTCATTGCTTGTACTCCTGAAGTACATGGGAATTTCTGATTCTTGAATTTCCATTTTCAGAGGACGTGTTGAGAGAGAGAGAGAGAGAGAGAGAGAGAGAGAGAGAGAGAGAGAGAGAGAGAGAAAGTGTGCCTGGGGTCAGCTTTCTACTACTGGGAATATGACATAGCATTTATTTTACAAATTCCACCTCAGTTCAGGTCAATAAATATGTACAGAGTCAACAAGGACTAATAGCTAGTACCCAATAAAAAGGCAAAACCCAGTAAATGGTGATCAATCATTATTATTTGATTCCTCACTGCTGCTGATAGATTGTTTCCTATATGTCTCTGAGGCATAATAGCATCGTGGAATTATAGAATGTGTGGGCTCCAAAGGGACTAGAGATTATTTAGTCCAAATCTTTCATTTTACACATGAGAAAACAGGATGGTAACCTGACTTTCTCACAGTTAAGTAAATAATACTAGAACCTGGGTCCAGTTTAAGGTTTAAAATCTACATGTAAATAGCTCAAGATTTAGAGGTGATCTTTAAGGGTCAAAAATGGGAATTGGGAGCAGCTAGGTGGTGCAGTGGATAAAGTTCCAACCCTGGATTCAGGAGGACCCTAGTTCAAATCCAGCCTCAGACACTTGACACTTACTAGCTGTGTGACCCTAGGCAAGTCACTTAACCCTCGTTGCCCCACCCCAAAAAAATGGGAATTGGGAAGTCCCAAATGATAACTCTGGCTCTAATGCAGACTCTGACCCTCACCTTCAACAAACTTCTCAATATCCTTCTTCCTGTTTCCTCATGAGAGAAATTGACAGGATACTATAGACCTCACAGGGACTTTCTTGTAACATATTTTGAGTAGTTTAAAGGCAATGAATGTCACAAAGATTTGCTTCAAAGAAAAGGTGAGTTGAAAATTAAGTTTTAATCTCCACAATAGAACTCAACATTTTTTGCCATATTTCAGACAGACCTCATGATTTTTAGTGTGCTTATCTTTTTTGTAGTTCCTGTTTTTCCACCACAGATTTAATACAACTGAGACATCTAGTGTTCACTCATTTAAAAAAAAAAACAACTACTATTTTCTACTATTGCCCATTTAAACAAAAGATCCACAAATCACACTTTCCCTCCCCCTGATAAATGAGTTAACACAGGAACACTTTATTTGAATTCAGTGAAGATAAACAGTGAAACTTCACAATGATACTTAATTAATACTTAATTGAAAACTCTATTTAACCACTATCCTATTTATCGTCCATTTTTAAAGTCACAAAAGCCTAGTCAATGTTAGCTATGAAATGTGTTTCTTAATATTTTTTTTTGTAAATAGTATAGGGATGACATTCTCATGGATAAAAATGCATTTTTTTTTTCAATTTGAGACACATTTTGGCATTGTATCCCAGGAAAGAGTCTCTTCCACCAACCCACTCCACTATGGCGGAGTATAATCCCTAGCTAGAAGGAGTATCAGTGGTCACTGAATCCAAACTGTACTTGAACAAGGATCCATTCTACAAAATACTAGAGAAATGATCAAGCAATCTTTGCTTGAAGAACTACAGTGAGGGGAAACCATTCTTATTCAGAATCATGGACTATGAGAGTTGGAGGTACTCTAAACAGGCATGTAGACTAGCCCACACATGAACGAGAATCTCTACTATGACATATCCAACAAGTGCCCATTCACTTGCTCAAGAGAAGGAAACCAGAAAACGTCTCACTTGGGAAGGTTTTATGGAGAATGGGTATATAACTTCACCCATGCAACCTCAGGTACAAACCAGACAATGAAATCATCATTAATTACCAGCATTCGCCACAGGCAAATCTGAAACCTCTTTTCAGCTCATCTTTTTAATCTATAAAATGGGACTAATAATTTTTGCCCTGAAAGGTTGTTGTGAGAATTAAATTAGATATCTAAGAAATGCAAATGGGATTTGAAGTGTACAAAGTACCACAGGAATGTATAGTAATATCATTCTTTTTATTATTGATATTATTATATCCATATTACCATTATTTTTATCATTGTTATTATATCCATATTTGTCTGTTTCTTCACAACAGCACTTAATGAATATTTAATTGAATGAGAGGAGGGGAGAAAGGAACACACCTTTACTAAGTACCTACTATTTGTAAGGCACTGTGTTAAGCCATTTACCAATATTATCTCATTTGATATAATTGGCAGAGAGAGTATTTGAGAAGCAGGTTCCTCACACCTTCACAAGAAAATAACAGGAAAAAGGAAAATAGTTCAGAATTCCAAACAAGATAAGCAAAACTTAGCCCAAAAAGAAAAGGAGCTACAAGAATACATAAGCTGTGAGGACCCATACAGTGTGTTATTGTTGTTGTTTTTTAGTATAGGTACATAGCTAAAGTACCACTTTCACCCAAGGTTTTATTCACTGGATCATAGATTTAGAGCTAAAAAGGAACTAAGAATCATCTAGGCTAATCTCCTACCCCCATTTTGCATGGAATTTTGCATTTGATTGGAAAAAAACACACCACAGATTGAGAAAGAAACACCACGAGATATCCTTGAATAGACACAATGAAATATTTGGAGAATGTGAGCAAAAATTAACACTAGTAAGACAATCAAAAGAAGAAGAAAAAAGAACTCATACATTTTTAAAATCACTGAAGAAGCTGAAGCTAGAATTAAAGAATGCGTTTAAAAGATTGGTAGAAGGGGGCAGCTATGTGGCGCAGTGGATAGGGCACCGGCCCTGGATTCAGAAGGACCTGAGTTTAAATCTGGTCTCAGACACTTGACATTTACTAGCTCTGACTCTGGGCAAGTCACTTAACACTCGTTGCCTCACCAAAAAAAAAAAAAAAAAAGGGAAAAAATCGGTAGAAAACAATGAAAAAAGTTACTAATATGAAGAACATGGTAGGAAATCAAAAAAGATTAATATAAGCAACTAGCTTTTAATGACTGAAAAGAGAATTACAGACAATGTGCATAAAGCACAAAACCAAGCTCAAAAACTAAGTCAACTTTAAAAGAATTGGAAACTGTGAAAACATGCACCCCATGGGGCTGCTAGGTGTCATAGTGGATAAAGCACCAGCCCTGGATTCAGGAGGACCTGACTTCAAATCTGGCTTCAGACACTTGACACTTACTAGCTGTGTGACCCTGGGCAACTCACTTAACCCTCATTGCCCTGCAAAAAAACAAACAAACAAACAAACAAAACATACACCCCGAGGTCCAGGAGACAGTTCAATACATAGCAACTCCAAGATAACTGATCTTAGAAAACAAAATTGGGAGGAAAATTTAAATCATTAAAAGCAAATTTTAAAAAACCAAATTATGGTTTGTAGATTTAAAAAAATTCATAGTAGGGCAGCTAGGTGGAGCAGTGGATAAAGCACTGGCCTTGGATTCAGGAGGACCTGAGTTCAAATCCGGCCTCAGACACTTGACACTTACTAGCTGTGTGACCCTAGGCAAGTCACTTAACCCTCATTGCCCTGCAAAAATAAACAAAAGAAAGAAAGAAAGAAAGAAAGAAAGAAAGAAAGAAAGAAAGAAAGAAAGAAAGAAAGAAAGAAAGAAAGAAAGAAAGGAAGGAAGGAAGGAAGGAAGGAAGGAAGGAAGGAAGGAAGGAAGGAAGGAAGGAAGGAAGGAAGGAAGGAAGGAAGGAAGGAAGGAAAGAAGGAAGGAAGGAAGGAAGGAAGAAAGAAAGAAAGAAAGAAAGAAAGAAAGAAAGAAAGAAAGAAAGAAAGAAAGAAAGAAAGAAAGAAAGAAAGAAAGAAAGAAAGAAAGAAAGAAAGAAAGAAAGAAAAAATTCATAGGATTCCAGGAATATATGAATAGAGCATTTATTAAGTTCTTACAATGTACCAGTCTGTCAATGAGCATTTCTATTAATGAGTATCTTATGTGCTCTAGGCAAAAGACAGTCCCTGGCCTTGAGGAACTCACTATCTAATTGGGAGGACAAGAAACAAAGAAGTATGTACTGGGCACTTCTATAAGTTCTAGGGATATAAATAAAAACACTAAGGGCCAGGGTTTTCAGTCTTCCTAGCCAGTACCTCCCCAAATCCTTCTCCTCTTCCTCCTCCTCCTTTGTCTTCTAGTCATCGTGACAAATACTAGCAAATATAATGCACTTAGACAAAATCCTGAAAATTTTAATCTGTTAAAGTTTAAAACCTCACTAAAACTTTTGAGACACCCAGTGTATGTATGTATGTGTGTGTGTATGCATCAGTTCATACAAGTCTTCTCAGATTTCTCTGAATTTGTCCCTTTCATCTTTTCTTATAGAATAACAGAATTCTAAACAAATTTTCAATAATAGCTTTAAAAAATCCTAGAGATGTCCTTAGATCTCAAAGGTTCTCTGGTCATGGCCAGGGGACACTTGTATCTTGTCTATGTCTCTGCTCACATCTTGTTGAGATAGATATTGTGTGAGCCACACATGAGAAAAGTGGCATGTCAGTTGACAACTTCAGGTCAACCCTCCTCCCCCTCAAGCCGGCACTAACGACAGAAGAAAGGACCCCAGGAAAGAAACTTGGTGATGGAAGAAAAATTACCTTTTTTGAGCCCAACTCTGGTGAGGAAAATATGAGCAGTATTAAGGAAGAATAACTTAGATCAGTTTCCCCTGGCTGATCTAACACTTTTCATCAATCTTTCCTTATGTTCTTCCAGTCTCTTTCTTAAAACAGTAAGACCATCTGGTTACAATAACATTTCCAAACAATTCCTGTCTCTGATTACTCTTTCCACTGACAAGTGACAGGTGCTCCCAACAACCTTTGGGGTATAGGCATAAATAGGTAAAAATCCAGATGGTTATATGAGTAGTTTTCTCTTTTTCTTCCTCTATCATGGGGATCTGTTTAGTATCTACTGTGTAAGTACAACATCGAAAAACACCAGCTAACAGATAGTCCCAGAGCATCTTGAACCCTTGGCATGATGTACTGACCTTCCCCTAGGTATGTGCTGGGTCAGTAACACATTGGTCTGCCACACTTGGTCCTTCCCATTTCTCAGAAAACAGTCTCACAGTGTGATCTGGTGTGATCTTTCCTCTGGTCCAGCATGGTACCTCTTTGACCACCCTCAATTGCCTCCTTATATGATGCCTACTATGTTTCATTTCCCTGCCCTGACTTCTTGCTTTTTTTCCCCCACAAGTCCATTCCAAGATCAAGATCATCAGAACTCTGTATAATCTGCTCCCAGGTCAAATCCAAGGTCATTGGAGTCTGGAGAAGGTGAAAACCCAGGCCAGCAAATTACTCTCTGCTTCACCCTACTTTATGGACAGGGGAGATTAAAAAGTAGGTTGTTTTGATTTAATGAAACTTTAAATTATTAAATTTTATTATCAAAATTATTTTATTATTAAAATTATTATACCTTTAAAATATTAAATTTATTTTATTTTATGTATACATGTTCTCCCCTCCCCGCCCCCAAATTAGAAACTCCTTGAAGGCAGAGGTTATTTTGTTTACATCTTTGTGTTTCTCCCTTTTGTTGCTAAACTTCTTGAGAACTTTCTCTGTAATCAGTGTCTCGACTTCCTCTCCTTTCACTCTTTTGTAAGTCCTCCGTAGTCAGGCTTCTGACCTCATCATTTATCTGAGATTGCTCTGTCCAAAGTTACAAATGATCCCTTAACTGTCCAACGTATTGACCTTTTCTCAATCTTCTCAACCTCTCTGCAGTCTTCTCCCAGATACCCCCTCCTCTCCAGGTTGTCATGATGCTGCTCTCAGTTCTCCACCCTGTCTGATCACTCCTAGTCAGGTCCCTGTGCTGGATTGTCTTCCATGTCACACCTGCCAACTATAGGAGTCTCCCAGGTGTCTGTCCTGGGTTGCCTTGTCTTTCCCCTATCTCATTTAGTGACTTATCAGCTCCCCTGGGTTCAATTGTCATCTCTAGGTCATGATTCTTAAGTCTATTTATCCAGCCTTAACCTCGCTTGTGACCTTCAGTCTCGTATCACTAACTGCCTATTAGACATCTCAAACTAAACATGTCCAAATAGAACTCATTATCTTTCCCTAAAAACCCTTTTCTTTCTAACTTCCCTATTTCTTTGGAGGACATCACCATTCTCCCAGGTGCCCAAGTTCACAATTTTGGTGTCATCCTGGACTCCTTTCTTATACTTACCCTACATATCCAATTTCCCCCCAAATCTTGTAGTATCCACCTTCACAAAATCTCTTATATGTGTCCCTTTCTCTGCCCATACAACCATTCCTCTGGTACAGACCCGCTGACCACCTCATACCTGGACCACTGCAATAACCAGCTGATTGGTCTCCCTGTCTCCAGCCTCTCCCCACTCCAGGCCATCCCTCACTCATCCATGAAAGTAATCTTCCTAAAGCATAGGTCTGACCATGTCATACACACACACACACACACACACACACACACACACACACACACACACACACACCCCACATACATCCAATAAACTCTAGCAACTCCTTAGTACCTATAGGACCAAATATAAAATTCTCTTTTTGACTTAAAGTTTTCTACATAGCAAAGAATTGGAAATGGAGAGGACGCCTATTTAGTTGGGGAATGGCCAAACAAGTTGTGGTATATGAATGCAATGGGACACTTTTGTGCTAAGCAGGCAGATTTCAAAAAACCTGAAAAGACGTAAGTAGACTGATGCAGAGTGAAGTGAGCAGAACCAGGAGAGCACTGTACACAGTAACAACACCATTGTTATAATGATTGATTATGAATGACATAGCCATTCTTAGCAATACAATAATCCAAGACAATTCCAAAGGACTCATGAGGAAAAATTGCTTTTCACATCCAGAGAAAGAAATGAGGGAGTCTGAATGCACATTGAAGCATACTATTTTCATTTTATTTTATTTTTCATGATTTTTTTCCTTTTGATTTCTTTCTTCTTTCACAACATGACTGGTATGGAAATATGTTTTACATGATTGCACATACATAACATAGATCAAATTGCTTATTGTCTTAGGGAGGGAAGAGGGGGAAGGAGGGAGGGAGAAAATTTAGAATTCAAAAATTTTTTTAAATGAATGTTAAATTTTGTCTTTATACATAATTGGAAAAATATAATACTATAATAAAAAATAAAATGAAATACACACACACACACAAAGTTCTTCACATCCTGGTCTCTTCCTACCTTTCCAGTCTTCTTACTCTTGACCCCTTTCTAACATACTCTGTGATATAGTGATAATGGACTTTTTTTTTTTTTTGGTGAGGCAATTGGGGTTAAGTGACTTGCCCAGGGTCACACAGCTAGTAAGTGTCAAGTGTTTGAGGCTAAATTTGGACTCAGGTCCTCCTGACTCCAGGGCCGGTGCTCTATCCACTGCACCACCTAGCTGTCCCGATACTGGACTTCTTGCTGTTCCACTCACAAAACATTCCAGCTCCCAACTTTATTCCTCTTCATTAGCTGTACCCCATGCCTAGAGTGCTTTCTCTCCTTACCTCTGCCTCTGGCTTTCCTGGCTTCCTTCTGGATTCAGCTCAAGTCCTGTCTTCTGTAAGAGGTCCCACTGCTGGGTCTTCCTTCTAAAATGATCTCCCATTTATGCTCTATATATTTTATATGTCCATACTTGTCTACATGTTGTCTCCTCCATTTAAATATGAGCTCTTTGAGGGCAGGGACCATGTTTTTTACTTTCTTTGTATGTCTAGAACTTAGTACAGTACTTGTCACATAGTAGATATTGAATAAACGCTTATTGACTGACATATAATAGGAAGCTAAAATTTATAAGTATGTATTATCTCTCCTCCTGATCAGTTTTTGCCAAATTTTCTAGATTTTTTTTTGATAGAATAAAATCTGTTATCCCAAATTCTGGGAAATAATTCTCTATTCAATAATATTGGTCTCCAGTACCAATGAAAAACTGAACTCTGTCCATTATGGTTTTAGTGATAGATTTTTTTCTTTTTTTGGAGGGGGGCAATAAGGGTTAAGTGACTTGCCCAGGGTCACACAGCTAGTAAGTGTCAAGTGTCTGAGGTCAGATTTGAACTCAGGTCCTCCTGAATCTAGGGCTGGTGCTTTAGCCACTACACACCTAGCTGCCCCCAGTGATAAATTTTTAAAATCATATTCTACTTCTTTGACAATGTTATCTATATTTGATATATGAAGTAACTCCCTGTAATGTAGAAGGTTCTATTTCCTTCTCTCACTGTAAAAGAGAAAATGTGTTAGAGCAACACACACAGTACATTTATTGGGATTCTTGTCTATGAGGTGAGGTTTAAATAAGAAGCCCCACTACAAGGAGTATATGTATGTATATATGTTTTTGCATGGAGGGAGGGGGAGAGAGAAGAGAGAGGAGGGATGGGGAAAGGGAGGGAAGAAGGGAGAGATGGAGATGGAGAGAGAGAGAGAGAGAGAGAGAGAGAGAGAGAGATCGAGATCGAGATCGAGATCGAGATCGAGATCGAGATCGAGATCGAGATCGAGATCGAAATTAATTTTAGGAAAAGCAAGGGAAATTCATTGTAAAAATACCTTGATTTTATGTTTTGTCCGCCAGATGGTGCTATAACAGCGCTTTCTTGATTTAATACTCACTTTCTCAAAAAAGTTATGCATAAATCAGCAATACTGCTTCCTGTCTCACCTAACATCTGTTTTGTTTTTATATCTATTTGGTTCTAAGCTTGAGAGCCTCACTCTTTACAGGGCATAAAACAAGAGAATGAGCACATAATGAACAAATTTCTGATGATGATAACAACTCCCAATTAAAGCAAAGCATTGACATATAGACTAACTTCTACTTAGGGAAAGTCAGGTATGATTGAAAACATCGACATCTATCTGGTAAGTTTTCCCCTGTCAGCCTGTGAGCCTATTCCTCCGTGGGTCTTTTAAAAATCCAGTTATAGTAAACATTGACTGGTATCCTTGAGTATATGTGTATATATATCTACACATATATGTATATGTGTACATGTCATGTGTGTATATGGAACACATTCACGTGTACACATATGCACAGATACATGTGTACATTGTGTTTGTACATCTACACATATATACACATGTTTATATGGATGTGTGTTTATGGGTACATATATGCATGCATATCTGCATTCCTAAAAATGATCAATATCCGGAATGAAATAAGTCAAGCATCCTAACTTTAACTAAATTGACTTTTTTTTTTTGGTGGGGCAATGAGGGTTAAGTGACTTGCCCAGGGTCACATAGCTAGTAAGTGTCAAGTGTCTGAGGCTGGATTTGAACTCAGGTCCTCTTGAATTCAGGGCTAGTGCGTTATCCACTGCGCCACCTAGCTGCCCCCAAGCATCCTAACTTTAAAGATGAATGAACTGAGGCTCAACAGAAATGAAGCGATTTGTTTGCGGTCATTTCAGGACTTCAATGGATCTGTGACTTCATCAGTGTGCCTACTCTTTCCACTGGTGTAGATCACACCCAGTCCATGTCTCCTCATCCTATGTTATACTATTTTGTGTTCTTCCAGAAATTCTCCATAGAGGATCATGCTGAAGGTCTTTTGCATTTGGGGGGGGGGGGCGCGCGCGCGCGGGAGGGGAGGCACCAGAGTAGCATTTGACTGTCCTAGCTCACCCTATATGACTAGCCCACCTCCTTTCCTTTCCTTTTCCAGGCTACTGTCCTTTTTGCTGCTTTGTGTGCATAGGTCACCAATGGAAATATGTTGTAGCTTACACATCTTTCCATTGCCCTTTGGGTCACCCACAGTTTGTTGTCTTCCTGCCTGCAGACCCAGCTCCCTATCCACTGTGCTGACTTACCTCAGAGATATTGCAGGTTTGGTTCCAGACCACCACAATAAAGTGAATATGGAAACAAAATAAGTTACATGAATATTTCGATTTCCCAGTGCTTCTAAAAGCTATGTTTATACTATACTGTAATCTATTAAGTGTGCAATAGTATTATGTCTAAAAATGTTTATGCCTTAATTTAAAAATACTTTATTGCTGGGCAGCTAGGTGGCGCAGTGGATAAAGCACCGGCCCTGGATTCAGGAGGACCTGAATTCAAATCCGGCCTCAAACACTTGACACTTACTAGCTGTGTGACCCTGGGCAAGTCACTTAACCCCCATTGCCCTGCAAAATAAATAAATAAATAAAGACTTTATTGCTAAAAAATGCAAACCATCATCTGAACCTTCAGTGAGTCATAACCTTTTTTTGCTTGGTGGAGGATCTTGCCTCGATGTTGATGGTTGCTGACTGATCAGGGTAGTGGCTACTAAAGGTTGGGGTAGCTATGGCAATTTCTTAAAATAAAAGAATAGTGAAGTTTGCCACATCAATTAACTTTTACTTTCATGAAAGATTTCTCTATAGCATATGATGTTGTTTGATCGCATTTTACCCATAGTAGAACTTCTTTCAAAATTGGAGTCAAATCTTTCAAACCCTGCTGCTGTTTTATTAAGTAAGTTTATGTAATATTCTTCAATATTGTTGTTTCTCAGGTAATAGGAAGACCCAAGGAGAGGAAGAGGTATGGGGGGCGGGGTGGAGCAATCAGAAGACACACAACATTTATCAGTTAAGTTCACTGTCTTATATGGGCACAGTTTGAGACAATTGCAATAGTAACATCAAAGATCATTGATTGCAGATCACCCTAACGGATATAATAATAATGAAAAAGTTTGAAATATTGCAAGAATTACCAAAATGTGACACAGAGACACAATAGGAAAATGTGCTGTTGGAAAAATGGCACCTATAGATTTCTTTGATGTGCCACAAACCTTCAATTTGTAAAAAACAAACAAACCAAAATATCTACTGTGAGATTTAAAATTGGCTACAAGAGCATTAAACTCCCTTTTAACCTTTCCCCTATATATCCCCAGATCAGTAAGTGAAAGAAGCCTCTGAGCTTTAGTTAGAGCTTTTATTGTTTGGGAATTACTTAGCCAACAAAACAAGGTGATGTTGATTAGAGAGATAGGAAAGTAGAAATACAAATAAATAGTCTTAGATCTAAACTTAGTCTATATTCTGTATAGAACTCACCAAAAACCCAAGGCCACCTCTGAGGTTGAGAACCGAGTCAAGCACGTTCTGTTACGGAGAACCGGGCCGAGTTGAACCTGAGTCAGCGTCTGTGTGTGCAGAGCAAGTCAGCGGGCGAGGAAAGTGAAAAAGAGACCTCACTTCCGTTCTCTCCTTGCCTTTAAGCTCGCAGACGCACTGGCAGTTCATCACAGTCTCCTCCCCAAAAGAGTGGTCCTTCCTTCAAACACTAGCGTCTTTCAGTTATCCTAACCAACTGTTTAAAACTTTCACTTTTTACCACACTACAAAATGCAATAAAGTGAAGTACAATAAAATGAGGCGTGCCAATAGCATATTTTTAGAACAAATGTTTTGTTTCTTCCCAGTGATATCCTGGATTGTTTTTTCAATGCAGTTTCAATTACATTATATTATGGATTTTTGGAGGTATAACAAACTTATCCCAGCTTAGCTTCAACCTACTGTTGTGTAATTGCTTCATTCATCAATATGCTATAGTTCTTAAAAGTCAGAATGCTACTGAATATATCATGAATGACTTGCTATCCAAGCAAATAGCAAATAGAAAGCAGAGAAGGTATGCAGATGAGATTATACCAGACAATACACAGAGAGAATTAGCTCTCTCACTAGAAGCAAAACATTTCAGCTCAACCAAGAATACTTGGTAATACTGTTTTCATGATTTCGACTCATTTTTTGCTGTACTTTTGTATTGTTTAAGTATGGCATATTTATACAACAGACTTTAGTTGCTACAATACTGTACGTATATTAAATGCATTCATATCTGTATATTAATGTGGGCGCTTATGAAGAAATCTCTAGAAAAGAGCTTAGATACTTGAGGGGGTAATCTCTTGCTTTTGCAGTTGAAAAGCATAGAGGTTTCTTTTTTTTTCTTTTTCTTTTTTTTTTTTTTGCAGGGCAATGAGGGTTAAGTGACTTGCTCCTAGATGCCCCAGCATGGAGGTTTCTTAATATCAGGAATAAACTCAGACCTTAAAATGAGGATATTTTAAAGATATTGGGCAAAGAATTGAAAGGATTGGAAGAGTGTACAATTAAGGCTACTGATATTAAGACAGGAGAGAGGGCGGCTAGGTAGCGCAGTGGATAAAGCACTGGCCCTGGATTCAGGAGGACCTGAGTTCAAATCCGGCCTCAGACACTTGACACTTACTAGCTGTGTGACCCTGGGCAAGTCACTTAACCCTCATTACCCTGCCCTTCCAAAAAAAAGAGAAGAGAAAAAAAGACAGGTGAAAGAATTAAACTGATACAGATAGGCTCTCTGTGGATCCTGAGAGCAAGGGAAAAATTACACTGCAGACACTGCTCCAGGGCTTGGTACACAGGCCTTGTGCTGCTGATGTCATCAGAGCTATGCAGACACTGAACCCATGGCCAACAATGGCTGAGGTGAGTGGGGGTAGTCCTGAGCTTCAAGGATCAATATGGTCTACAGGGCTCAGCCTCCGCAGTTTCGAGGCTTCTTGAACTCGGGCTACAGGAACAAAGCAGGACAATGGCACAGCCAGGCCTGAGCTGCAGTCACAGAGCCTGAGTCAGTCAGGTAGGAGATGGATCAGTGCACAATCCCATTCTCCTTGGAGAGATAGAGTACCAAATGAATGGGGGGCACGAAAGCCTGGCATGAGAACATCTCCATTGGGTAATCATCAGAGTAACAGATCTACCTTTTGTTAGAATTATAGATTTGATGGACATGTTTATGTTGACTGTACTGTCAAAGAGGATGTGACCTTGGTCATAAAGAAAGTAAAATCTTCCAATCCATCTTAGAGAAATTGGAGCAGGACCAGGGAAGAAGAGCACCCTGGGCCTCCAAGGGCAATCATATTGACCTGATCATCAGTTCCCTATAGGTCCATTCTACCTGGGGCTCTTGTAGAGGTGATGGTAAAAACTGAGAATGTGGACTGTAATACTGTCCTGGACAGAGGATTTCAGGTTACCATCATTTTCCAATCTTTTTGTGATAGCTATTTAGGTCAAATATCTTCAGAGCCTATGACACAACTTGAAATTGGTGCTTTGAGTGATATAGACTATCCATAACTGGGATACATCCCTGTTAGCTTGAAATTCCCCAAGAAAGTTATTGGTATCAACAGAAAAGTGGTCTCATATATCTAAACCCTCCAATAATCACTGGAGTGTCAGTACTGATTGAAACTAATTCTCATCTTTTAAAACATTCTAGCAGAATATTGTGAGAAGCAAGCTGGGACCCCAATGCCTATACAATTTGACCATCCATGCAGACTGTGCGGAGGCTTACAAGAGGACAGAGGTTCTAGTGGTCATCACAGGAGCCCTAACTGTTCACCCTCTGTGCTGAATCCAGCGGTATTTGACTGTGGAAATCTCCTGGGGGCCCAACCAAAGTGGAAAGATAGGTGGAAGTGGGAACTTAGCAACAGGACAGGTAGGTTCTCATTGCATGGAGTGGGCATGTGGGATATGCTTGAGGTGCAGTCCACAGAATTCAGTTCATTGATTCCAGACCACTCTGGGAAAGATGGGAGGATTCCTCTGTGTGTGACCAAGAATCTCAGAAACCAACCCAAAGAAATGCTGGTAATGGCATCATCATGGAATCTTGTAACCTTTATGTATCACCCACAGTGGTAGTGTTGTTCAATTGTCGAATGATGTCTTACTCTTTTTTTTTTTTTTTTTGGTGAGGCAATTGGGGTTAAGTGACTTGCCCAGGGTCACACAGCTAGTAAGTGTTAAGTGTCTTAGGCTGGATTTGAACTCAGGTTCTCCTGAATCTAGGGCCAGTACTCTGTCCACTGTGCCACCTAGCTGCCCCATGTCTTACTCTTAATGATGCTATGGATCATACTGTCCATGGAATTTTCTTGGCAAGGATACTGGAATGGGTTTTCCATTTCCTTCTCTAGTGGATCAAGGCAAACAGAAGTTAAGTGACTTGCCCAGGGTCACAAAGCTAGTAAGTTTCTAAGATCAAAATTCAGTTCTTCTTGACTCCAGGCCTGGTGCTCTATCTACTGAGCCATCTAGCTGTCTCCTGGTCATAATGCCTAAGAAAATGGAAAGCTTCAGATGTATGTCAATTACTGAACTTTGCAAAAAAGGGATAAAGCGGACCAACAAAATCTGCCAACCTTTACGGGATGTCCTGGAGTGTCTGTTAGGCAGTCAGTGGTGTTTGTTCTCTGTTGGACTTGTAGAGCATATACTACCAGATCCTTTTGTGTGAGGAAGAAAATGATAATACTGCTTTTATCATTCAAGTTAGCTAACTAAGGGAAAGTTAACCCACACAAAATAATTGAAAGACTTGAAAACTCGCCTGTTTACAAAATAGGCCCAGGAAATGGAGGGAACCCTATCAAGACCATTCACCGACCACCTATTACCCATAGGAGAAAAATGATGGACACTCATCTAGGAAAAGGCTGAGAAAAAGAGGCTATTCATCAATTGTACAAAGACTTTCTGGTCTTTGGGCACTGAAAGTGATGCATCCAGTTAAGGAGAGTGGAGTGGTTGCCTCCTGCTCCAGAATCCTGCTTCCCCTCCTGGCAGGAATAAGGGTAGGGAGAGAAGATGTCTATTCTGCTTCCCTTTGAGCAACACACAAAAAGTATCCCCCCCCCACACACACACACAGATAGGCCTCACTACATAGAGGGCCCCCTGCCCGCATTCTTACAAAAACATTTGGCCCATAAGCCTGCCAACATATATGGTAACATCTGTTAGAAAACTGGGCACAAACTTGGAGAATGATGGCAACAAGATACCATAATTAAAGGAAATGCTATATGTCACTTAGGGGTTTTTGAAAAGAAAAAAGAAAGCTACGTAGATGCATAGATATATGCACACACATCCATTCATCCACACATATACATCTACACATAGATATAGATATGATATGGAAATGGACATGGACATGGACATGAGATGGAGATGGGGATGGAGATGAAGGTGAAGATGGAGATAGAGATGAGATGGAGATAGAGATATGTAAAACTTCCCATACAAGTCCATGGACAATAGGTTAAGAATAGGTTGGAGAAAGTGCCAAAATCTATAGCAAATTAGGAGGAAGTCAGAGAGTAAATTATGGATAATGGAATCATAGAATGTGAAAGCCAGAAGGGACCTTGAAGACCACTTAATTCAACCCCTTATTTTGGGCAGCTAGGTTGCACAGTGAATAGAGCACCAGCCCTGGATTCAGGAGGACCTGAGTTCATATCTGTGATGCTGGGCAAGTCATTTAGCTGCTGTCTGCCTCAGTGTCCCCATCTGTAAGATGGGGATAATAATCGCACCTCCATCCCAGGATTGTTGTGAGGATCAAAAGAGATAATTGTCGGGGCAGCTAGATGGCACAGTGGATAGAGCACCAGCCCTGGATTCAGGAGGACCTGAGTTCAAATCTGGCCTCAGATGCTTGACACTAACTAGCTGTGTGACCCTGAGCAAGTCACTTAACCCTCATTGCCCCGCCCCCCCCCAAAATATGAAGTCATCCAAAACATATTTCTGTGTTAGTCATGTTGAAAAAAAAAGCAAGAAAAAGTTTTAAAAGTTTAAAAAATAGGGGGCAGCTAGGTGGTGCAGTGGATAGAGCACCAGCCCTGGATTCAGGAAGACCTGAGTTCAAATATGGCCTCAGACACTTGACACTTACTAGCTATGTGACCCTGGGCAAGTCACTTAACCCTCATTGCCCCACAAAAAAAAAAAGTTTAAAAAATGTTAAAATTTTTTTAAAAAAGAGATAACTGTAAAATACTTGGCACAGCACCTAGCAAGCGTTATATAAATGTTAGCTATTACTATTATCTAGGGAACACATGTGGCCAAGGTAATTCTTGAGTCTGGTACTGCAAGTACGTATGTCCTTTCTCCTCATGACGTCCTCACAAAATTTGCCCCTGAGCATTCAGGGTCTACCTTTCTCTTTTGCTCTATTCTCAACTGTCAGACCTAGTTTTTTAATCCATGGTTGTCTCTTTTTTTTTTATGACTCACCATTTCCTTTATTTGTATAAAATAGTGAATACTCATGCCCAGGCTGACCAAAAAAAAAAAAGGTGGTTTAGGGTTTAAACAAGTTCTTCTGTCCTGAAGCATCTATTTTGAAGGCTTGGGACTAGCAGCTTTTGCTCCAGCATCTTTGGGTTTGTACTCAGCAGGTTTGAGGTCAGTAGGCTTCCAAGCAGCCTTGGAATCACTGGGCTTAGTGGCCTTAGAATCAGACTTGGCTGCCTTGGGGTCAGATTTGGTGGCCTTTGGATCAGACCTACTGACCTTGGCATCAGACTTGGTGACCCTGGGGTTGGTGGACTTGGCAGCCTTGGAGTCAGTGGTTCTGGTATCCTTAGATTCAGGCTTCGTGATCCTTGGGTCTGAGCATTTGGTGCCAACACTAGGGCCTGAATGCTTGGTGGCCATCTTGTGGCCAGCACACTGGGCACTGGCCTTGGGGATCTTGGGCCTGAGGAGCTTGGCCTTGGTGGCCTCTGCTTAGGCCTTGATGGCTTTGGCATTATTGACCTACATCTTCTTCAGCCCCTTCGTGTTGTTTCTTGACAAACTGGATGTTTCTCAGAAACTTGGGGTCAACCCCTTTCAGAGACTGGTATCTCTGTGACCTAGGTTTCCTATTGCCATTTCTGTGCCATTTTTGTGATTGGTTGGGGGTGGTATGTGGTTCTTAGACTTAGACATCTTTACACCACAGCCTGCACTAATAGGCACTCCACCATCTGGAAAAGGCCAAAAGCCAAAAGAGCCATGGTTGGCTCTTTTTTCTGTGCTAGGGGTCACGTTCCTTTCATTTCCTGACTCAAGACAGATTTTCTTTGTTTGTATCTTTGCCTGAAAGGTGTATTTTTTGTACCCCTAAAGTGTGAGCTCTCTCAAACTGATGAACCCTGGAACTTCCATTGACTCCAATGGTGCCACAGAGTACTGGTTCATGGTGGGGGAGAGGGCTGCAGGACTGGGGAAAGAGAGAATTTCCCTTCTGCTTCTGCCCTCTGATGAAGGCATTGGGGTATAGCCCACAAAGCCCAACTTGGGCCATTGGTGAGGCTTAAAGAACTTTTTTCACTCTTCCAAAGGGATAACAGGGTATTAACATATTAATAGGACTTCTGTCTCTTGTTTAGCTACTGAGGGAATTCCAGGAAAGAAGAACCAAATCCTGGCCCCCAACCCTCAATATGCTTACAGATCATGGAATCGGCTTATCACTGTAGGAACACCCTCCCAAACATGAGACCAGGCCCACAAGGACCTCCTCATCTAGACGAAGCCCCAGGAAGAGACCCACCCCACCACCTAGCTAAGCCCCCTCCCCCCAGCTGCCCTCAGAGCTGAGCACAGTAACTGGAATACAGTAGATGCTTAATGCATGCTTACTGATTTCAGCTTTGGAACAACAGTGCTGGGCAGTGCCATTCTGAATGTGGAAAGCTCATTGTATGTAGTCACCCTACACATCTTCTTATCATCCACCATCTTGATTTTCTGCCTCACCTTCTACCTGATGCTCTAGAAACAATAATTAAGTCAACTTACCGTTAATTTTTGAGAGGGCCTGTCAGTCAACCAGGTCAAGTAGGTGACACAGTGGATAGAATGAAGGGCCTGGAGTCAAAAAGACTCATCTTCCTAAATTCAAATCCCAACCCAGATGCTTACTAGCTGTGTGACCCTGGGAAAGTCACTTGACCCTCTTTGCCTCACTTTCCCCATCTGTAAAATAGCTAGAGAAGGAAATGGCAAACCACTCCAGTATCTTTGCCAAGAAAATCCCCAAATGGGGTCACAGAGAGTTGGCCACAACTGAACAATAACAACAGAGATTAAATTATAGATTGCAGAGTCACAGAATATTTTAACTGGAAGGATCAACTAACCCTAACCCTTATTTTGTACATAAGGAAATTGAGGCCTTTTCAAAACAATCTTCTGGCTCTCAAATCAGTGCCCTTCCTGCCATTAGGTTTGCTGTTATGCTTCTGGAACCACCTGAGCTGGGCCTTGGAAAACCCTCCCATGAAGAATGGGTTTCACATTTTTATGTGGAAAGAATGAATTCTCACAGTCCAACTATGTTCTGGGTGTATTCCAACCCTAAAACAACTGTAGATATTAGGACAGTGTGGCTTACTTTTCAATGCGGCCTGAGCTGTGTCTCAGACCATAAGGCATCAAACAAATATAAAATCCCCAAACAAACAGCCTCGATCTAGCTGGCTTAGATTGTCAGGTATCCCCCTGACAGGGTTCCTCTCAATCTAGCTGGATGAATCGTATTGCTCAATGGCACATTGTTAACAAGGCTTATAGAACAAACTTTCAACTTACAGGTTGCTGCTAAATAGAGGTTACGACGACTAAATTAGTCGGTTTATCAAGGTCGCTTTTCAGTTGTCTGGCTAAAGTTCCTTCATCAGGAAAATGAGTGTTAAAGAAAGTGCCTCTTTCACATGGAGAAGAAGCTATCCTGGTAAGGAGGGATCCCGTGAGGACAAAGAAGGCAAGAAGAGAATGGAGGATTTTGTTTTGCCAGAATCGTTGAGTTTATGAAAGAAGAGTCTTGTGAAACAAGGCTACAAGTGTATCTGGAGGCCAATTTGTTGAAGGCACTGAATGCCAGGTGAAGTTTTTGTTTTTTTTTTTATTTTAGAGTCAATAGGGAGCCACTGGGGAGTTCAAGCAGTGTAAGTGTGTCCTTTCTCTGTACTGGTATCCCCAGAACTTTGCACAAGTGCCTAGCACACTATAGCCCAAAAGCTGATTGATTGATGATAAGAGTGATTGGTAAATAAGTAGAGTGGAGAGGGGAATGTTATTCAATTCGAAGAAGACCAACAACATCCCTCAAAGAGGCTCAATGACATCAGTTGAAGAGAACCAATGACATCAGTCAAAGAGGACCAATGAGGTCAGGAGGGTGGTATCTTGATTTATGGGTGAACTGGATTTAAGTGAGGCCTAGTTGTGCAAAATCATTAGCCTTACTCTCTCCTCCAAAGTCATCTGAGCCATAGGTCTTGCCGCTGGAGAGGGGAATGACTGGAGGATGGAAGATGTTAGGAGGTTGTTAGAATGGTCCAGGCAGTAACTGATCAGGGCCTACATTGGTGTAGCTGCTTTGAGAACGGAAAGGAAGAAACAAATGGAAGAGCCTGGGAAGGCAAAATCCCTAGGACTCAGCACATGAAGGGAAAGTGGGGGGATGAGGGAGAGGGAAGAGTAAATGATGACAATGAAGTTTCTTTCAAGGGATGACTGAGAGAATGGTGGTACCATCAACAGAAATAGCAGAGTCAGGAGGATACAAAAGTTTGGGGAGGTGATGAGTTCAGTTTTGCACTCATTGCAAAGTGGATGGAGAGATAACCAGAAGGAAGTTAGGAGACAAGAGTGGAACTCTGGGTCTGGACAGTTAGATTTACAGAAGGGCATTAGTTGACGTTATGTTCATTAGACTCCCAGAGATGGAAGGCCAAGGCCGACAACAAGACCCTGGAGAATACACACATTTAGGTGAGAGGAAGGAGAGGAAAGGAACAGCAGTTTTGTCTTATTAGTATATAGTCCTACAAAAATATATATTTAGGGGCAGCTAGATGGCGCAGTGGATAGAGCACCAGCCCTGGATTCAGGAGTACCTGAGTTCAAATCCGGCCTCAGACACTTAACACTTACTAGCTGTGTGACCCTGGGCAAGTCACTTAACCCCAATTGCCTCACTAAAAAAAAAAAAAAAATATATATATATATATATATATATATTTAAATACCAAAAGTAAGTACTTTTCCTGAATGATTTGTCAATTCTTTGAAAATAATGTAACAATTGGAATGACGCCACCTGCTGGAGACTTACTGTAGGAAAGCTCCGCCATGAGGAGAAGGCACCTGAGGGCAAGACATGTGGCTTTTCTTTGGCGTCAGGAAGTGACGTTTATTTGTGGGAGGAAGAGGGGGGCGAGGCTGGCACTCTTGCACCCTTTCCTGAGAACTGTGGTGGAGAGCAGAGCAAAAGATGCACTCTCCCTTTGATAGATAGATGAATCTAGCCTTTCTCTCTTTACCAAATTCTTATTCTCCTTAATAAATGCTTAAAAGTCTAACTCTTGCTAAAGCTTATACTTTATTGGCAACCACTAATTAGATATTTTAGACAGACTAGCTAGAATTTTAGCCCCTTACAATAAGTAAATAAATAATACAGAGAATGGAGACAGCATTGGAGTGGCTGCAGTAAATGTTGGTGGGCAAAAAGGCCAAAGGGTGCGTTTATGCATTATTAAGAATTGGTACAACTTTCCAAAAATATTTATAGCTGCTCTTTACGTGGTAGCAAGGAATTGGAAGTTGAGGGGGTGCCCATCAATTGGGGAATGGCTGGACAAGTTGTGGTATATGAATACAATGGAATACTATTGTGCTGTAAGAAATGATGAGCAGGAAGAGTTCAGAGAAACCTGGAGGGTCTTACGTGAGCTGATGATGAGTGAGATGAGCAGAACCAGAAGAACATTGTACACAGTATCATCAACATTGAGTGTTGACCTACTGTGATGGACTATATTCTTCTCACCAATGCAATGGTACAGAAGAGTTCCAGGGAACTCATGATAGAAGAGGATCTCCAAATCCAAGAAAAAAAAAGAAAGAAAGAACTGTGGAGTATAGATGCTGATTGAACCATATTATTTCTTTTGTTTTGGGTGCTGTTGTTTTTTTTTCTATTTTGAGGTTTTGCATCACTGCTCTGATTCTTTCTCTTGTAACAGGATTAATGCAGAAATAGGATTAATGTTATTATGTGTATATATATGTGTGTGTATATATATATCTATATGTATATGTATAGATATATATAGATATAACCTATATCAGATTACCTGCTGTCTAGGGGAGGGGGGAGGGAGGGGAGGGAGGGAGGGAGAAAAATCTGAAATTGTAGAGCATGTATAAACAAAAGTTGAGAACTATCTTTACATGTAACGGAAAAAAATAAAATATCTCAAAAAAAAAAAAGAATTGGTACAACTTTCTTAAATATTTATGCATAACAAAAGCACAGGAGGGGGTTAAACTTACTGAATGGCTTAAAAGCAAGTTAGGAAATAGGAAAAGAAGTAGTAATGAATGGTTGCTCATCAGAATGGAGGCCAATGGGCTTTAAGTACATTCATTAATGATTTGAGGAAGGAAGTTGATCGCAAAGCCAATGATGCAATATTGTTCCAGTTACCAAAGAACATGAAGAAATGAGGGGATTCTAGAAGAATTTAAAGACAATAAGCAATGCAATAAAGGGTTTGAGATATGTCTTATTTTCCTAATTATGTTGTAATTGAATTAATTAGCTTTCAGAAACCTGATTTTAAAAAAATACTAATGGATTGTTAAATTTACTATCACTGAAGTAGTTCATCAGCACTAATAGAAAATTAAGTGGCTTAAAGATTTGTACACAGGGATCAATTAGACATGACTTCAGATAATAAAGAATGTGGCTTTCTGAGTGGCAATCGATCCATCAACAAGCAATTATTAAGGGCCTACTATGTGCCATGAGATATTCTAATAGCTATGATACTAATAGCTAGCATGTATATGGTACTCTAAAGTTTGCAAGGCAATTTACAAATTGTTAGGTAGGTTCTATTATCATCCTCGCTTTACAGATGAGGAAACTGAGGCATGCAAGAGAGGTTAAGTGACTTGTTCAGGGTCACACAGCTAGTACTCGTCTAAGGCTGGATTTGAACTCGGGTCTTCCTGAATCTAGGTCCAGCACAACATCCACTGGGCCACCTAGCTACCTCTGTTTTGGTTGCTGGGGATACAAATATAAAATTGAGACACATAGCTCCTCCACCCAAGGAGCTTGCATTTTGGGGGAAAAGAAACCTACAACCTGTTAATGCTAAGCAAATACAATGTATATGAAAAATAACAACTAGCATTCATATGTATATATACATATATATAGCTTCAAGGTTTAAAAACATTCTTTACATATCTCAACTGTCAGGGATTTTTGTTTTGTTTTGTTTTGTTTTTAGCAATGAAATTTATTAAGATAGTTAAGAAATCAGGTATGATAACGGGGAACACAGCCTTCAAGAAAGATCCAAAAATGAAATGTCACTTTCGATAAAACTGTTTTGATATCTTTAGTAAAATGGAAAGAAAGAAGAAATGAAACTTTTAAAAATAACTTTTTGGAAACTTCAAATTATAAGAAGCCCTTCTCAGGGGAAATTTCAACAATTTGAACAGATATTGATGACAAACACACTTGATTGAAGAAATCCCAAAGTTACAGTTAAACTTTGCATCCAGAAAACAAAAGATGTGAGTGAGTTAATTTGATTCAACACATTACAGGATGGTATGTGGTCTTATCTGAGAATCATTTTTAAAAATACATTTTAACAAGGAAAAATGAGGGAAAATACTCTTAGAGAATCTGAACTTCTCACTACCATAATAATATGACCTGGGTTAAAATTTCCAGTTTTTCCTGTGTCACCTTGGACAATGTTTCTGGTCAGTTTATCTACAAATGAGAAAGTTGTGCTAGATGGCCTTTAAAGGCCCTTCCAGATCTAAGTGTATATTTTCATCTGAAAGGAAGGGTGGGTATGTAAATAGTGTGGAGTCTGGGAAGGCTTTGGTTCAATCCTGCCTCTAGAGGGCACAGCAGGCAGGCTAAACTAGACTGATGGTAGCCAATAGGCCTCAAACCCATTGGTGAGTTAGGGAGATGTCTACCCCAAGCATGTGAAGACAATTTGTTCTTAAGACCATGAAGGTGGCTGAAGAAGGTACTGTGAAGTGCTCAGAGCTTGGTTGGACAAAGAAGACACCAAGTTCATCCACTAGCATCCAAGGCCATTGACAGTGGTCTTGACTTGTATCTTGCCACTGGACTTTGATGACTGGAAGAGTGACCTGACCACTTTGTGAAACTGTCTCACTTTACTCCAATTCAGGGGCAAGTCAAGGCATCACCCCATGATGTCACTGTTTCTCTTGAAGGAAAAACAATACGCCTGTGACTATGATAAAAATCCACTGCTTTCTTTGCCCCCAGGAAATTCTCTATGATTAGGTTACAATTGTCCATTTCAATCATAACTGTCGATAGCATTTTTATAGCCTTTTAAGGTTTACCACATCCATAAAGCAGTGAGGTGGCACCGTGGATAGAGACTTGGGCCCAGAGTCAAGAAGACCTGAGTTCAAGTGTGGTCTTAGTCACTTACTAGTTGTGTGACCCTGGGCAAATTACTTCACCCTGTTTGCCTCAGTTCCTCATCTGTAAAATGAGCTGGAGAAGGAAATGGTAAACCACTCCAGTATCAATGCCAAGAAAGCCCCAAATGGGGTCACAGAGAGTTAGACACAACTGAAAAACGACTCAACAAAAAAGAGATCTATATCTATCATCCATTCATCCACCTACCTACCTATCATCCATCTATCCATCCATCCTTCTATTCATCTATCATCTATCTATCATTTATCTATCTACCCACCTATCATGTACCCCTCCGTCCACCCACCCACTCACCTATCTATCATCTATTTTATCTCATTTGATCCTCACAACTCTGTGATTTAGCTTCTATGATTATCTTAATTTTATAGAGGAAACAGGCTGAAATGTTTAGTAACCAGCGTGGGGACTAAAAAGTGGCTGAAACAGGATTTGCGTTTTTCAGACTGATTACATCACCTAAATCCACCAATAATCACAGCAATCGATCCACAAGCATTTATTAAGCACTAGGCACTTTCCAAACACTATTTATCCGAGTGCTTCAAAGGAATCCGATTCAATTCAACAGACACTTATTAAGCACCTACTATATGTCAGGCACTGTAGAATATTAAGCTGTAGCCGCCCCCCAATCCCTTCCCCGGGGCCACCCCCGCCTTCCTCCTCGCAGTTACTGCCACGGAGGACCCAGAAATGGGCATCCCCACTGGGGGCGAGCCCCCGGGATACGAAAAGTGGTCGCGGCGGGGAGGGGTCGCTTCGTTAATAGACCGCGGAGTCAATAATGACCCTTTCCCCGCCTCTTCCCGTCACGCATCCCGAAGGGATGGGTCTGGGGGCATCTCAGTCCCAACCCTCCGGGATTTCCCCGCGCCCCCCACCTCACCCCCACAGATCGTGACTGCTAGGAGCCCTACGGTCCCCGAGCCCGGGTCGGGGTTGAGGAGCCCTGGGCGCCCTCGGGCTGGGCGTGGTGGAGGGAGGGACGGGGGCGCGGCGGGCTAGGGGCGTGGCCAGACGGAGGGGCGGGACCGGAGGGAGTGATGGGCCTCGCGGCGGGGGCGGGGGGCGGAGCCTAGGCTCGGGATTGGGCCCGCCCTGCCTCGGTCCCGCCTCCTCCCCGCCAGGCCTCTCCGGGCTACGCAGGCGGCGGCGGCGGCGGGGCCGGGGCAGCGCTATGGCGGCGGCAGCTCCTCTCAGCGAGGCGGTGGCGGCGGCGAACGGCACTGTGGCAGAGGCCAACGACGCGGAGGTTCGCGTGCTGCAGAGCCTGCGCGGCAAGATCTGTAAGCGAGGGCCGGGGCTGCGGGGCGGCCGGGGGCCGGGGTGGCGGCCCGGGGTGCAGGGGCGGCGGGCGCAGGCTCCGGCTCCCTCGGGGCCGGCAGGCCCGGCAGCCCCGCCCCACCCCGCCTGCCCGAGCGCGCGGGGCCGCGGCCGGGGCCTCGTGGTGGGCGCGGGGCGGGGCCGGGCGGGGCCGGGGCCGGGGCCGGGGCCGGGGCCGGGCCCGCACCGCCGCAGGGTCGGCGGGTGGGAGGGGCAGGATGTCGCGGCTTCCTGCGCGCGCCGCCGACCCTCGCCTGCTGCCGGCCCCACCGTCGCTTCCTTTCTCTAGCCCGGGCCGGGAGGTCTCCCGCCTCCCGCCTCTTCCTCGCCCCCAGCCATCTATTAGGCACCTACTGTATGCCTCGGGGCGGGGGGGAGGGACAGCCCGCAAAACGCCCGCTACCACCGCGACGCGCAGCGACCCCGAGCCAGGGACCTTGGCTTGGCGGGCCGAGTCTGCCTGCCCCACCCGGGACAGTGGCTTTGCCCGCCCGCGTCCGACCAGGTAGAGGCCGGATTGGGACTCAGGACCCCTTGTTGGTGGGACCCCTTTTCCGTCGGACCACGTCCAGCAGAGTACAGTGGAAAGACGAATGGATCTGGGGTCTGAGGATCTGGTTCCGATGCTGCCTCTGGCCCGTATTCTTGCTTGTGTGACCTTGGGCAAGTCCTCCAGGCCTTTGGGGCTTGCTAAAGGCTTTACCACCTGCTCCTTTGAGGGGCAGCTTGGTGTGGTGGGAAGAAGACTGGGTCTGGGGTCCGCAGGCCCAGCTTTGTGATGACCGCCCAGGTCAGAAGGAAAGGCCCTGGCCAGGTGACCCCCAGGGACCCTTCCAGCCTGAAATATATGCTTTAGAAAATATATGTCAAAACTCATCTGAAGGAAAATTATTAAAAATACGTTTATTGAAAGAGAAAATTTTGCTTTTTTAGAATTTTTATTTGCTGCTCCCTCAATGGTCTTTTAATACTAAAAGAGCCTGAAAACTATCCTAGGTATAGAGTTGGAAAGGACCTTAGAAGTCATTTAGTTCAACCCTCTCATTTTACAGATGAAGAAACTGAGTCACAGTTCAGAGTAGGAGAATAAGTGGCAGAGCTGGGATTTGAACCCAGATCATCTGACTCCAGACTCAAAATTTATTCATCATTCTTCCTACCATGCTATGCTGCCTGTCAAATTAGTTACATTTTTGCTTTTCTTCCCTCTCCCAGTATGGCTTTTTTCTCTTTCCTCTTCTTAGTTTATTTGGGATTTAATTGTGTCCTAAAACAACCATGTCACATTTTTCATTGCTTTTTTCCTTAAATGGCCATTGGAGTCTTGTAGAAGAGTTTTCTACAAACTGGAAAATGAAACAGGGTATTGACTCTGGTTACCTGTAACTTTCCAGTCTTGAATTTAAATTTTAGGGCATATGATTATTTTCATTACCTGAAACTTGATGTCATGAAGTGTTATATTTCATATCTGTGTATTAGTAGCAGGAATTTAGAGCTCAAAGGGGCCTCCGTTCTTCATTGATTAAAAAGGAGTTGGACTAGATGACCTCACACAACTGGTTCGAAATCTGTGGTCCTGCGACAAGAGTTGCTTTATCGAGCTCCCTTTTCTGCAGATAGAAAGAAATACCAGATCCACAGATGTAGACTAATTCAAGGCTATACAACTGGCATGTGTGTTTATGTATAAGAGCTAAGTGTGTCCAAAACAGGCTCAAAAAACCTCAGACTAGACCCACTTAGTATAACCCACTCCTTCCCAGTTTCTCTTAGTATTAGTTGATAATCTATTGGGACTTTAGCTCTGTGCTTCAAGCTGAGGTTCTTGCACAGAATTGATGGGTTTGGTTACTGAAAGAATCTTGTTCTAGTATGGTGTCACATATGATAATGCACACAGATCCCAGGCACAACACTTTAAGGAAGTATCAGTAAAATTGAAGCTTTTATTTCATGGGGGAGGCAGGTGTGCTTAGAGTTCTTTTTTTAAAAACTGAAACATTTGGAAATGAGGCTGAAGTCTGATGGCAGCCAACTGCTGGAATTGTAATTATCATGGTTATAGTTACTGTTCTGCTAATATTCCATCTGAGACCTCCATCAACTGTGTGCTTCCTGAAGTTTATTACTCAGGTTCATTGAGAAAGAAAATCCTGAAGTTCCCTTCCTCTCCTCTCTCCTTTCCTTTACAAAAAAACAAACTTTTCATTGGCATAGTGAAGAAGTGGAGGGTTTGTACTTACTATTGTAGAGCAAGTGTCCTGCACTCTGGTTTTATGAAGATGAGCTACTTTTCACAACCCTCAGAGCATTGAGATGGTTGGGGGAGTTAGGAACAGGGTGTGCTAGAGGGGATGGTGGTAGAAAAGGCTGGCAGTGGCGTCCTTAAGCAGATCAATTGGAGGAGGGAAATGGCCTCTCTCTACCCTCACTCTCTTCTCCTGGGGGAATCCTACAAAATCATAGCCTAGCATGGCAGCAGCTTCAAGCTACAACAGCCGTGTGAGGTGGATTAATCAACAAACATTTTATTCAGTGCCACATGGTGCTAGGCACTCTTCTGGTTACTGAGGAGGCAAAGACCCTAGTGAGCCAGCCCCTGCCCTCCAAGGACTCTCCTCCTAATGGGAGAGAACATGTGTGTATTTAAGGTACATGCAGATCAAGTACAAAGTAACCTTGGATGGGAAGGCTCCATTGGCTGGGCAGACAAAGAAAGGTCTTCAGAGGCTTATGGTTGGAAGGGATCTTAGAGCCATCCAGTCCTTCTCCCTCACTTTGTAGATAGGAAATGGAAGTGCAGAGAATTTCAAAGACTTGTGCAAGGTTTACAGGTGGTGTCAACCTTGATTTGAAAGTAGGGACTTGGTTTCCAAATTCTTTTCTCCTTCTCCTGTACTACACAGATTGATTCACATAGTACAATTCTCATTTTGCAGATGAGAAAAATGGATGCTAGTTGAGCATTTAAATGATTTGCCCATAGTCACACAGCCTAATCAAAGTAGACTGTGCTTTAGAGAATCCTGTGGCTGTTGAGAAGGGAGGAAATCTAGTGTACAATCTTTCCTCTTCCCATCCCTGCAATCTCCATACTACACATCATCCCAGAGATAGGAGGCTTGATTTTCCTTTAAAAGACATTTTTACTACTTTCCTTGGTAACTCATTCTAGTATTTAATTCATATAAAAGGTTGTATTTTAACTAGGTCTACTAGAAAGCCCAATGTGGATCAGGATTGCATCAGGTTAAGAGTTATTTGCTTTATATGCTGGGCTTCCTCTCCCTCCAAAAACAAAGCAAACACTTGCATGGACACCCCCCCCCACACACACACCCCTCTCTGTGGATTATCTTAGTGGTGAAGTTACAAATATCTCCTTAAGAATGAATGTCATTTACAGTATCCTTTCGATGCTGCTTTTACTTCTAAGGTTGCCCTTACTATTCATTGAACCTTAATTTATCTGTTTAATATTGTGCTGAGAGGAATCCAGACAGTACGATTTACTCTGGGCTTATGTAGGTCCAGACCAAAGGGAGATCATGTAGGGATTGGGGACAGTGAGGTGGCATGGGGGATAGAGTACTGGATCTTGACTCCTGAAGAACTCAGTTCCTATCTCTCATATTTGCTAGCTGTGGGGCCCTGGTTTTTGACTCTTTGCCTCTTTGCCTCATTTTCCTCATTTGTAAAAATAAGGATAATAATAGCTACCTCTCAGGGTTATTGTGAAGATCAAATGAAATAATAATGGTTAAAAAGTGCTTAGCCCAGTTCCTGCCACATTATGGAAATATTAGCTATTATTAATAGGACTGAATCTTTGGACATTGTAGTTTTAAAAGTTTAGTTCACTGTACCTTTGTCCTGGAGCTGACTTTTACCACCTGAGGACTTTAGTAAGAGAGAGAGAGCTGATAATGACTGTTCACCAAAGCCCATACTTTGGGTCTGCCTTTATATATACAGGGATCTTGGCCAGAACTGGACCGTTTCCTGAAGGGGTGCGTATGGAGCACAAGGTGATCAGCTTCATCCTTTTTGTTTTCTCTGAGACCTTATTGGGCACCTGTGTCAACAAAAGGTTCATCCTTTACAAAGCCATTACTTCCTACCATTGCTGCTGCTTGAACTGGAACCAAATGTTGCTCTGCTCCCTCATCTTCCTTTGTCTCTTTCAGTCCTTTTTTTTTTTTTTATGCAGTGTTAGGGAAAGAAGTGATTTGTTCAAGAACAGAAGTTCTTAACCCTGTTTGTGTCATGGACCCCTTTGGCAGGTCTTGTGGAGCCTGTGTTCCTCTTCTTAGAATCCTGTTTGTTTACTGCCTACCTTCATAATTGAAGGAAATGCTAAAGCTCAGGAATTTTTATCCCACCAGATTTTATGGACCTTCTGAAATCTGTCAAGTTAAGAACCCATATTTTATAAAATTACTCTATTACTATCAAATTATTTAATTTTCCTGCCTGATTTCAATACTAATAGGTCTTACATGATTATTCTCTATATTTATACTGCAGTTTTTATCTAATTGCTTGTGTATAAGAGCTATTTTGCTCTTGTTATCACTCAAGGATTTGGTGGCAAAATTGTCTAAATAAAACCTTTTATCGTTTTTCTAAGTAATCCTATCACTAACAAAATAATACATGAATGTCTAGAAGAAGTTCATCTCTTTATACATTTTAAACATAGTATGCATAAGGTTGCAGAGATAACAACACATCTGTTATTTGAGATTTTTAATTTATGAATTTTGTTACTTTACTTAGTAGATTTGTATAATTGTGAACAAAGCAGGACTGATTTTCATTTGTGGCTTAAATGTTTTGCCAGATTTTATCATTAGAAATGCAGGGAGGATAAAAAAGGTACTTTCAAGTGAGGAATTCATCATTAGAGGATGCTTGAAGAAACAGTGTTTCACATAAATGCAACTAGGAAGAAGGTTTTTTGTTTTGTTTTGTTTTTGTTTTGTTTTGTTAGCAATAACCCAAGGACAGCTGCTACCTAAATCATGAGGGGGATGGAATTGTCATGATTTTTTCTGGACTTTGAGCCAGGGTACCTAGGTTTGAATTCCAACTCTGATACACATTAGCTGGGTAACCATAAACAAGTCATTTATAGCCTCCAAGTCTCAGTTTTTTCGCCTACAAAATGAGTATAACTCTTATATTACCATCTCAGGGTACCTGTGAGGAAAATATCTTGTAAAAATCTTGAAATATCAAATAGATGTGAGCTGTTTTTTAAAATGCAGAACTTTTTAAAGAGGTTGTATCAATGGAATAAAAATTGGGGACCTTTCTGTTTTATTGGCATTAGACTAGAGATTCCACAGCAATAATCTGATTCATTTCTTAAGTATTGTGGCCTAAGGGATGACCTTGTTTCTAGTCTCTGCCCTGCAACCCATTCTACCCACAGCTGAAAAATTAATATTTATATGGCACACGTCTGATTTTGTGACAAAATTGGAGAATTTTCGGGTCAGAAAGATCTTTCACATTAAACTCTAGTAGTCTCCCTGTTCAGACATTTAAAGTTAGTCACCTGCATAAACTCTATATTCCAGGCTCTCAGGTCTACTTCTTGTCTGAACTTGGCATTCTGTACCTGGTCCTTTTGCTGCTGGATGGGTGTCCTCCAGACCAGGAATGGACTCTCCTCACCTCTGCCTCTTCTAATCCTTGAACTTGTGAAGACTTTCCCAGTTCCCATAGTTGTTGTCTCTCCCTCCTCAAATTAAATCAGTATCAAGTTCTTACTGTGGGCAAGGTGGCATGCTAGGCTCTGCAGAGAAAAGCAGCATCTGTTCATGAGGAGCTTATGTTCTGGTGGTAGATAGAGCATTAAACACAAGCAAGTAAAGACAGTAAAAGCCGCTTTACAGTTGTTGCCTCCATTTCCTCTACTCACTCTTTCACCTCTTGCATTTGACTTCTGACCTCATCATTCATCCAAAACGGATTTTTTTTTTTCAGAATTGCCAGGGACCTCTTAATGGTGAACTCCTAGGACCTTTTTTTCAGTTGTTATCCTCCTTGACAACTCTTTGCAGTGCAACATTTGACACTGCTAACCACTATCTCCTCCTGGATACTTTATCCTCTCTGGGATTATGTGACTGCTTCTGCTTGTGCACGCACTCGTGCGCTCTCTCTCTCTCTCTCTCTCTCTCTCTCTCTCTCTCTCTCTCTCTCTCTCTCTCTCTCTCGCTCTTGCGCTCTCTCTCTCTCTCTCTCTCTCTCTCTCTCAGTTCTCTTACCTGTCTGACCCCTCCTTTGCTTAATCATCATCCATACCACGCCCTCTAGCTGTTGGTATATACTCTAAGGCTCCTGGGCTCCCAGCTCTTCCTTCTCTGTTACCTCACTTGATGTGATTTGGTTCCCAGGATCAAATTATTATCTATAGAGATGACTCCCATATCTATATATCTAACACAAATGTCTCTCCTGAGCTCTAGTTATGTGTCATTAACTGCTTGTTGGACATTTTGAACTGGAGCCCAGTTTGCACAAGCATCTTAAACTCAGCATATCCAAAACAGAGCTCATCTTTCCTCTCTAACCCCACACCTTCTCCATATTTCCCTATTTCTTTCAGAGACACCCTGGTCCTTAAAGCCTCTGGCACACCCAGACTCAGTGATACTCTTTTTTCCTCACTCTTACTCATCCCATATAGCCAACCACTTGCAAGGTCTTGTCAGTTTTATCTCTCTAAGATCTTTGGCATCGGCTCCCTTGTCTCCACTCACATAGCTTCTGTGCTAGTTCAGACACTGAACAGCTCTAAGGTGGACTATCCAATCCAGTAAGTAGACATTAAGTGCCAGGGTTACAGCTAATAAAAAGATATTTCCTGCCTTCAAGGAGCTTACAATCTAAAATGGGAGACAACACACAAAAGGAGACAGGAAAGTGGGAGTGGGGATGTGGGATGGACACCAGAGAGTATCTTGATCCATGGAGCTGAAGCCAGGCAGGGTAGCAGATGGAAAGTAGAATGAGCTGAGAGTCCTTGTTGTGCCCTCAATAAAGGAAGGCCTTGGGAGGAGTTTGGAACTCCATCCTACAGTCCTCCCACCAGAGGGGGAAGAGGCTGAGGGAGAGGGTGTCAGTCAAGGCTGCGGTTTTGCTGCATGGTGGTGAATTTAGGAGTGATGAGCTTATCCTGGAGTTGAACCAGGCAAGGCAGCAGTTGTAAAGTGAAGAGTCAGTAGCCTCCTAATTGACTTCCTCACTGTAAATCTCTCCTCTCTCCAGTCTGTCTTCTGCATAGTCTTCTTGAAGCCCAGGTCTGACCGTGTCGCTCCCCTCTGGCAGCATTGGAGATAACCTATTAACTCTGCTATCACCCAGCCAATCGATCACGTGCATTTATTAAACGCCATGTACCAGGTACTGTTAAGCTTGGGAATAGAAAGAAAAGGCATAGATAGTCCCTCTCAGCCCAGCCCCAACATACCCTCCCTACCTTTTCCATAGTATTCACCTTTATGCTCCCTAAGCTTCTGCCAAAATGGCCTTTTTAGTGTGTTTTTTCATACACAGCACTTTGGTTTCCAAAGCTTGGTACTTATTATCCCTGTGCCAGGAATTCCCTCCTTCCTTACTTATGTCTGGCTCTCCAGGATGGTCACTTGAGCCGGAACTTCCACCCCCACCTCCAGTCAAGGGCCATTCAGTTTTTGTTTGTATCACCAGCACTTACTCTGTCATGGGCTGAATAAGTGCTTGCTGACTAATAGTTTGAATTACAAAGTAATTGCCAAGAGAAATAGTGCTAATAATCAGCTGGCCAAGAGAATCAGGCAGTGCAAGGAAGAGGCAGATCTGGAGTGGGAGAGCAGGGTTTAAATTTCAGACAAGTCACTTAGGCCTCTCGGTTTTGATTTAGGTTATCTTGAAGCCCCTTCCATCTCTCAATCTGCTTTTAGGACTCTGGAGGGAGCCTGGAAGGAAGCTCAGGGTTCCAGGAGATGAGGGGAGGAGACAGTGGACATGGGAGATAAGCATATCACCTATGGAGCAGACACTAAATCAGTTGGACTGAAATAGAGGGTTTGTAAGTGGAGTAATTTGAAATTAGCCCAGAGAGGGAACCATCTAGTGAGCCTGGTTCTCTCCAGTTTCACACCTTAGATTACCCTGTTTCATCATGTATTCTCTCCTCCTTTGCTCTGGTCATTGAGGAGAAGGTGATCCTTCTTGACAACTGAATCCTTTACGTCCTTCATCTCATCCTCACTGATATCTTCCAGGCTACTGCCTCTTTGAGTGTTCCTTCTGTTTTCCTGTCTTCAAACTCTGCCTAATCTTCTGGATCCTTCCTAATTGTCTTTGAACATAGCTAGCTCTCTCCCATCCTTAAAAAGCCCTCACTGGATTCTGTTTGTCCCCTTCAAATTAACATCCTCCTCTCTCTCTCCTTGCTTTCACAGTCAAACCAAGGGGGAAAAAGCTGTTTATCCTCATTTTGTCTCCTTTCTCACCTCCCTCTCCAAGATCACCAAGGACTTCTAGGACTCACCTCCACTTATAGTCACCTCTCCATAGCTAGTCATTCTTTGCTACATCATGTGACCTTTTCCTCAGTTCTTATCCATCTTGACTTTTCTGTTGCATCTGACCCAGTTGACTATCATCTCCTGGATATTCCTTCTTCGTGGGTTCTTATGATACTACCATATTGGGGTTCTCTTACCACCTGTTGGACTCTCTTTGGCAGAAGCATCTATATAGAAAGTGGAATTTTTTGGTATTATGAGGCACTATCCTGAAGCTTTTCTTCAGGCTCTCTACTTTTATTTTGGTGATTCTTATTTATTTCCTCTTTTTTCTTATATTTTTCTATATGCCTCACACAGAATAGGCACTGAAATGCTTGTTGATTGAGCGATCATCTCTCACAGATTCACCTCTTGGCTCTATGCAGAGGATTCTCAGATCCAGACATCCAGCCTTCATCTTACCTCCTCTTGGCTGCCCCATAGGCCTCTCAGACTTGATGTGTCCAAGACCAAATTCTTGATCTTTCCCCCTCAGGTTGCCCCCTAAAGCAGATGCTTGGCCTGAGTTCATATCCAGCCTGAGGCATTTACTAGCTCTGTGATCTGAGCAAGTCACTCCTCAGCACTAAAATGGGGATAGTAACAGCAGGTACCTCCCAGGGTTTTTGTGAGGGTGAAAGAAGATCACGTTTGTAAAGTGCTTAGTATGTTGTGGGCACTAAACCCTTCCTTATCCTGCATTCAGTTGCTGTCTCGTCCCAGCTCCTCAGCATCTCTCACCTCAACCCGCTTCTCTCTCTTCACATCACAGCCACCTTAGTTCAGAATCTAATCACCTCTCAGTCATCCAGATTTCTTCCTAGTTAATCTTAGATTCTTTATTCCTAAAAAACAGTTCTGACTGATTGCCCTGCTCAGGATGCCTCCATGACTCCCCATTACCTTTTTGATAAGGATAAGCTACCCTGTTTGGCACACAAAAGCCTTCCCAGTCCGGCTGCAGCCTCTGCCCAGACTTCCATGTTATTTTTTGTCACATACTCTTCACTTGAGTCAGACTGGCCATGTCCTGTCTCCATACTTGGAACGCTCTCCTTCATCGTCTGGGTCTCTTGGAAACCCCAGCTCCCTTCAACATTCAGCTCAAATGCTGCTTGCCATCTCTTTCAAGAGAACTTTTCTAGTTTTCCCAGTTCTCAGTGCTCCCCCATCCTCACTAATCACTGTGTTTTGACTTCTTAGTATGGTGGTGTATTCCTTCCGTAGAACATTAGTCTCTGGAGGGCAGAGGTACTTTCCCTTTTGTGTTGGTGTTGCCATCGCTCAGCACAGTGCCCGGTACATAGTAGGGACTTAAATGCTTGTTTGATTGGAGGAAGGATCTTAAATGCCAATCAGGTACGTTTGTATTTTATCCTGGAGGCAATAGAGGGCCATTGAGATTTTTGAAAGATCGCATTTGTATTTTAGCACCAATTTGGCCGCTCTGGAGTAGAGATGAGAGAGGAGAGAGACTAGATGCAAAAGGGTTAATTAGAAGGCTATGTTAATAGTCCAGGTGAGAGGTGAGGAGGACCCGGACTAGAGTGGAGGCTATGTTAGAAATATTACAAAATTGACAATACTTGGCAGTTGATTAATTGTGGAGGTTGAGGGAGAGGGAAAGAAGAGTCAAGAATAATCTCCAAGCTGTGAAGCTAAGCCACTGACTTGAGGGTTAGTGGTACTTGCTTTCAGCAGACTACCCCTCTTCTCTCTCTTATTACCCAGCTATTTACATCTTATCTTCTTTGTTGGAATGTTAACTCCTTAAGGACAGGAACTGTGGGCAACCTTTCTTTGTCTCCCCTGTGTCTAACAGGATGCCTTGCACGAGGAAGAGGCTTAATCAGAGCTTTTTGATTCTTTGATTGAATTAAGATCACAGTATCACAGATTTAGGGCTAGACTTTACCCTGGAGGTCATTTAGTTAAACTCCCTCATTTTGCCAATGTGGAAACTCAGGCCAAAAGAGGTTAAGAGATTTGCCTGGGGTCAGAGCTGGGAGGGGTGTAGAAGAGGATGTTGTTCTATCGTGGGCCTGGGGACTTTTAGATAACTGTGGGATATTCTAGTAGAAACGTAGTTGGTACGGAGGAATAGATTGCAGGTGAAAGATTAGGGCCGGATGTAGAGATTTAGGGATAATTTCCACTGTGCTGTTCATTGAGGCCTCGGGAACTCAATTGAGTGTTGGGCCAGCCTCTGTTACATGTATCAGATTCTGGGCATCCAAAGTGAAACTGTTCCCATCCTCGTTGACTTTATTGTTGAAGAAAAGATGTTGACAGTTAAAAATATGCAGTCAATATAATTTTCTATTTAAAACTATAAAGAGAGCTCTAATGGTGGGGTATTCCCCCCTTAGGGAGGGCTTTTAGTAGGAGATGGCTCCTGCATCGGTGCCTTGCAGAAAGCTCAAGGATGCTAGATGGCGGATGTGAAGGGGACAGCCTTGGGGGAGAGGGGCAAGGTCAAGGCATTTGCACTGTTGTGCGAGGGGCACAGAGTGGTTCTATCCGGCTGGCCTCCTAATCGCTGCTGCTCTCTTCCTGGTGGTTTCACCAGTGGGAAGCATATAGGCAGAAAGGAGTCCAGGGCTGAGCCTGCCAAATAGTTGGAAGAGACTGGAAAGGAGCGGTCAGAAGCACAGACCCCCTAGAGAGCAGGGTCATGGCAGCCAGAAGGAGGGGGAGGTTCTGAGCCTGCCAGGTGCTTAAGTGAGGCGATTACCTGCTGATTGGAGCTAAGAGACTTGGTGCAAATGTTGTATTTAATTTTCCCAAACTGCTGTTCATGCAGTCACAGGCCATGCATTTAGAGCGGGAAATCCTCCTAGAAACCCTCCCCCCCCCCCTTTACAGATTTTTTCATGCAGGGAGTGAAACCACTTGAAGAGCCTCCTGAGAGGTGAGGACGAGAGCCTGGATTTGGGCCGGGACCCTTTGGCTCCAGACCCACCAATCACTCTTTCCATTAGGTGGTCAGTTCTCTTCTGTAATCACAGTTTTCCAAAAGCACCAAACTGCAAAATCAGGCAGCAAAGACCACAGAGCTCGTGGAGATAACAGTATTAGGGCCGCAACACTCAAAACCTTCATCCAGTGACACAGTATTTAAGAAAGAAAGAAATGTGATAGAAATAGCACAATTGTGTACATGGTGAATGGCTAAGAAATGCAGAGACTACAATAAATAGTGCCGCCCCTTCCTCTTCTCTCAGGATGGGCTGGCAGAGTGCAGCTTAGGCTACAACTTGGGTGGGAGACCCTGGTGCCAGCTTCTGCCCCAGAAGATAGACAAGTACAGCACTTTACCTTGACGAAAATCTGACATTTGCTTGTGGAAGTGGACTTAGGAAGGATTACAGCCGGGGAGTTACTGTGCAGTGGTACAGTTTTCTGCATTCGAGTGGTTTTTCCCCTAAGCCAACTCAAAATTCATGTTTTGCTCAAAGTGTTCCCTAATTTAGCAGTCTGGTTGGAACACACTTGCCTTTTCAAAACACCTATTGCAGCAGAACTGACTGTACTTGCTAAAATTGAGGACTTTAAAAAATTCTTAAAAGCTCCTTTTATTTTGATCTCCTTTTTATTGATAATGTTTGTTTTTATACCTAAGCGTTACCCTTACAACCACTGGGCCTTTCCATTAGCCCTGCAGTTGAACCTTCCTTTATGTCATTTTTCTTTTTGAGAGAAGGTACTGACCTGCTTTTAGCCAAGTTCCCAACATTTAGCAAAATGCTTGGCACATGTAAGTGCTTAATTAATGCTTTTTCTTTCGTTCCCTTTTGGTGAGTGTCACAGTGGCTCGGAAAGGCCAGACATAGTGTGCCAGGAAGCGCTGACCTTCCAGGTGGTGCTGGAAGGAGGCTACAAGGCAGTCCTTCTAAGGACCCAGCAGGTTGTGGACTCCAAGCATGCCCAAAATGAAGTTGGAAGTGAAGAGGGTATACCACAGGAAGATCTTGCTGCTGGCTTGTTTGTTTGTTTGGGTTTTTTTTTTTCTGATTTATTAAGACATATTCCACAAGATTTCTTCAATTAGAAATTCTTTGAAACAGTACCATCGTTTTTTGCCAGCCAGAGAAAGTTATCAGATTCTCCCATTCTACGAATTGCTCCACAAATTGCATAAGTTTTAAATTGGCCTTTGAATCTGCCTGTGACCTTGTCAGCCTCGGCCATGTTCATCTGGATGGACACGTGGTCCTTGGCCCCGATGATCCTGTTGCTCGAGGAGCATTTCCACAGCATGTACAGGTCCACGAACTCACTGGAGTCCTGCATGTCGGCAGCTGAGGGAATCGAGTGACCGAGTGCAAACTCGAAAGCGGAGGATGAGAAAAAGGACTTTACAGACCAGGGTCTTTCTATGGTTTTCAGTCTTGACCCCCACTTGCAAACTTTGCTTTTTATATCCTCTCGATTTTGTTGTTCAGTTGTCCCTTTCCTGTCTGACTCTTTGAAATCCCATTTGGGATTTTCTTGGCAAAGATACTGAAGTGGTTTGCCATTTCCTTTTCCAGTTCATCCTACAGATGAGGAACTAAGGCAAACAGGGTTAAGGGACTTGCCCAAGGTCACCCAGCTAGTAAGGTCTGAGTCCAAATTTGAATTCTGGTCTTCATGACTCAAAGTCTGGCCCTGTATCCACAGTGCCACCTAGCTGCCCTCTGTCCTAGTTCATTGTTTGAGAATAATCTTTAGGCTTATGTGATCATGCAGTTGTCATTTTGCATTACTTGGATGGAGCATTTTGTACCCAGCTAGATGTTCTATGAAATGCTGGTTCCATTTCTTCATCTCACTGGATGTGCAGCTCATCCCCCCAAGCTTAGCTTTGGAGGAAATAGAAGGATGCAGACCTGTTCTTAGCCTTGAGATCACACCTTAGAAAATTCTCATATTTGAATTTTAAGAATCATAAAAAAAAGAATGATACTTTTGTTCACTGAATACAGAATACTTTAATTCTGCTATACTTTACTTGATTCCTTGTACCCATCCTTTTTTTTTTTTTTTTTTGGTGAGGCAATTGGGGTTAAGTGACTTGCCTAGGGTCACACAGCTTGTCAAGTGTCTGAGGCCGGATTTGAACTCAGGTCCTCCTGACTCCAGGGCCAGTGCTCTATCCACTGCGCCACCTAGCCGCCCCCCTTGTACCCATCCAAATGGCCACCTAGTTGTATTACCTTATTCTTAGATTTGTTGATTAGTATCCTTTTACTTCCTGACCAAGATGTTGGTAAAAATTAATCTTTATTTCCTTAACTTATTGGACCCAGCTTCATGTCCTCTCAGCACCCTATTCCTGAGGAAACAAAACTACCATATGTAAAAATAATTTAATATGTTGAGTCGCTAGGCTTACAATGAGAATTCCAAAATATTAGATCAGTGATTTTTAAAAATGCTCAATATACATATTTAACATAAATTTTGTTAAGTGTGAGAAGAATAGATTGAAAGTGCACTATTATTTAGTCTGGTTAATTTAGGTTCATATTTCTGACTACCAGATATTCCTGGAAAGTAGCTATATGCCAAATTCACAGAATTATATTTTCCTTTTTGACTGTCCTGTGCTATGTTCAAGGTGACAGCTATGAATCATAAGATATTACTTATTTACTCAGCCTTCTCTTCATATACTGTATTGCTGAAGATTGTAACTTAAGGGATGGCATTTGTCTAAACTTTAGATTGTTTTATTTTCCCCCTTCAAACTTGTATTGAATGATGGGTGTTTTACGTGCAAAAGTCTTTGTCACCATGGATGTTTAGATGTTCATACTAATAAATGTTACAGTAATTCATTTTATTCAAAGCTGAGTGATACCTCAGGTTGCATTTCTTTAATTGATGCATTTGTACTTTTAATACATGTCTAAATTTATGCATGATCTTATTCAGAAGTCCAAACAGGCAATAATATTTGAGTGAAGGTAGAATAAATCATTACAGTTAGCCTCCAGGAGTTGGCTAGAAGACCTCACTTTTTTATCCCCAAAGTATATTGGAATATATTTATAACTGAGTAGTGTGATTTTGGGGAGTAGGAACTGTAAAGTGTTATTTTATAGATAATAACATTATACAGTATTGTGCAATACAGCAACACCTAAATGAATAATTTATTATTTCAAAATATAAATATGTCAATGACTTTACTTTGAGAAAGCTTCAATTAATATCTAATTTAGCTGCCGCAAAATGCCTGTAGTCTTTCATCAGTCCATAAGACACTACTTGCTTTTTGAGGTGACTCACCACACCATAGACTAGACCTCCTCTACACAGCCAAACTAAAATTGATGATTCTGGTAGTTACATAGATATAATTTTAAAATTACAGTGTTTTGTTTTGGTCAAGACTTGTCATTTCATCAATGTGGGGAATTCTGCCTGTGGAAACTTCCTCTTCCTCTGCAGATTGGCTGCCCTTTGTAATTGACAGTCTTGACTTTGTAATTGACAGAGTTGCCTGGGGCACTGCGAGTTTAAGTGCCTTTGGTTAGGAGGAAGGTAGGCAGTACTGTACCTGGGATCCACTCTGCCATAATGCCTCTCAGAGTATATGTTCTTGCTTGTTTGTGGGAAGGTGAAGAAAATGACGTGGTAATGCTTGCTGATAAATTTAAAGCAGACACTCCTGACATTGGGAAAGATTGTAGGACCATTCGGAGGCCACTGTTTTGTTCTTTCCTTCAAAATATCCCATTGAAAAAAACTATAGCTCTCACCTTACTTAGAGGCATTTAGTCCTCTTCAGAAAGGCCAGTAATTATTGCCTTATGAAAAAGGGGTAAAAAAATTAGTTGTTTTTCTTTCTTTCTTTTTTTAAAAGGTTACTTTGGTGTGTATGTAATGGCTGTAATGACTCATACTTGAAAGAAAAATGAGGTTGAAACAACACCCACAGAAGGCTGGCTTGACTGCGGCAGAACAAAACAGACAGAAATACAAATGGTTGCCCTTTTTTTTTTTTTTTAAAAGATTTTGTCATTGAGCTTTCAGAATGACCAGTGTCTTTGAATGACTGTTTCATTATAGAACTACATAAGCTTTTCATTGAATGAGCTTGATCCTCTGACCCTCAGATTTTCTTGACTGAGGGTAAGGATGTTGCTTTCCCCATGCTGCATACTTGTAGCTACTTCACTGCTGGTCGCAGAGGTGTTTGTGAGCTATTCTGGGAAGAGCTTGCCTGCCTTAGCACTTTTTAAATACAGTTTTTAGGGACCATCAGATGGGGAGAGTATAGCCCACTTCCTTCCCTTTTGTGTTTGGAGGACGCATATTAGAAGGAGGATTGTGGACTTATATTTATAACAATGAGGTTAGAAAGAAAATGCTAGTGATAAAAATAATTTCATCACAGAAAGACAAAAAGTTTAAGAAATTAAGTCTTTTTTAAAATAGTATTTTATTTTTTTCTAATTACATGTAAAGAGAGTTTTCAACATTCATTTTTCTAAGATTTTGAATTCCAAATTTTTCTCTCTCTCCCCCTCCCTCCCCCATCCTGAAGCCAGCAGGCTATCTGATATAGCTTGATATGTTAAACATATTTCCACTTTAGTCATGTTGTGAGAGAAGAATCAGAACAAAAGGGAAAAAAAAACAAGAAAGAAGAAACAAACAAAAAACCCAACAAAGTGAAAATTGTATACTTCAATCTGCATTTAGATTTCATAGTTCTTTCTTTTTCTGGATGTGGAGAGCATTTTCCATCATGAATCTTTTGGCATTCTCTTGGATATTTGTGTTGCTGAGAAGAGCCAAGTCTATCACAGTTGATCATGATACAATGTTGTTACTATGTATGATGTTCTCTTGGTTCTGCTCATTTCACTCAGCATTAGTTCATGTAAGTCCTTCCAGGTTTCTCTGAACTCCTCCTGCTCATCATTTCTTACAGCATAATAGTATTCCGTTACATTCATATAGCCACAACTTGGTCAGCCATTCCCCAATTGATGGGCATCCCCTCAATTTCCAATTCCTTGCCACCACAAAGAGATCTGCTATGAATATTTTTGTACCCGTGGGTCCTTTTCCCTTTTTTATGATCTCTTTGGGAGATAGACCTAGTAGTGGTATTGCAGGGGCAAAGGGTTTGCACAGTTTTATAGCCTTTTGGGTATGGTTCCAAATTGCTCTCCAGAATGGTTGAGTCAGTTCACAACAATGGAATCTTTTTAATATGCTAGACTTGAGGTCTCTGTGAACATATACTTTCCAGATCTAATTTCCTTTCTAAATCTATGCCTGTACTGGATCTGATATTCTAAAAGCTGTTGTGTATGGGATGACCCGTTGCCCTGTTCCTGTTAGAAAATCAGGGTGGAAAGAAGGGTTGCCCATCTTGCTGAAATCCTTCATAACCTCTAGGTCTCTGTTATTCCTCAAACAAGACACTCCATCTCCAGAATTCTTGTCTTTTCACTGTGGGGGCCCCCTCCGTCCCCCACAATGTCTCCTGGTTTTCTTGGCTTCCTTCAACTCCAAGCCAAAATCCCATCTCCTGGAAACTTTTCCCAATCCCTCTTAATTCTACTGTCTCCCCTCTATTGCTTATTTCCATTTTTTTCCTTCATAGAGCTTGCTAGTTATTTGCATGTTGTCTCCCCCATTAGATTGTGAGCTCTTGGAGAGCAGGGCCGGTCTTACCTTTCTTTATATCCCCACTGCTTAGCATGGTGTCTCATACTTAGTAGATACTTCATAAATATTTGTTGACTGACTGATTCCAGCCTGGAAGTTCAGGTTCAGTTCTGGAACCAAGAGTGTCTGTCTGAAGTGTCTTCCAAAGGAAGTTTCCTTAGCCACAGCATGAAAGAATATTGGGCAGGAATTCAGCAGGGATCCTGTGCTGGTTTAGGTAGGTGCCACTCCCTTCATCTCCAAGCTGAAACTGATCTGGTAAGAAGGGTAGTCTGACTTGCTGATGTTCCCTGTGGGTTCCTAGCCTTTTTATGCCTGGGCAGCTAGGAAGCTGCACTAATCAAGTCTCAGAGACAGCTTTTTTGCCTTTTTAGGGGAAGACTATGCCACCTTGTATATAGTAGGACCTTAGGATCTAATTCTTCTTTCTCACATTTATTAATTAATGGGATTTTTCAGAAAATTTTTTTCAAAGATCACATACTATGGCAATCATGTGTTTATATTTTCACATAGTAGAGCAGCTAGGTGGCACAGTGGATAGAGTACTGGGCTTGGAGTCAGGAAGACTTGAGTTCAAATTTAGCCTCAGATGCTACTAGCAGTGTGACCCTGGGCAAGTCCTTTAGTCCTGCTTGCCTCAGTTTCCTCATGGTTGTTGTGAGGATCAGATAAGATAGTATTTATAAAAGTGCACAGTGCCTGGCATATAGTAGGCATAATATAAATGCTTATCTCCTCTCCTCTTCCTACTTATTTATGTGACCTAGAACAAGTCCTTTTTCCTCCCTGAATCTCAGTTTCCCTATATGCAGAATGAGGGGACTGTATTAGAGGGTTCTGATGCCCCTTCTAGCTCTAGGATCCAGGTAAGTAAAAAGAGTAAACATTTATTAACCTACTAGTTGTAAGGGGCTAAAATTCTAGCCAGTCTGTCTAAAATATCTAATGAGTGGTCACCAATAAATTATAAGCGTTAGCAAGAGTTAGACTTTTAAGCATTTATTAAGGAGAATAAGAATTTGGTGAAGAGAGAGAAAGAGGCCTAGATTCAGCTATCTATCTCAGGAAGCCCGCATTTCTGCTCCACTCTCCATGAGTCCTGACGAAAGAGTGAGAACCACCCCTTTTTCATCCCACAAGCCTCCTGTGAAACTGGGAACATCCTGTCCACACGCACACACAGCTCCAAGCTAATTGGCTGGTAGCTTTGATAGACAGTACCCACAAGCAAACGTCACTTCCAAAGAAAAGCTGCATGGCTTGCCCTCAGACGCCTTCTCCTCATGGCAGAGCTTTCCTGCTAGAGTAACTCTCTAGCAGGTGGCATCACTCCAATCATTACACAGTTAAATAAATACAAGAGACTCTGCTGAGTGAATGGGATAGAAATACCAAAATAAAGGAAGGATGGAGGGAAGGAAAGAAGTTAAAGAAAAGTCCTACCTGGGCTAAGGGACTTGCCATGGGTCACATAGCTAGTAGGTTCTGAGACAAACCATGCATCCATGTAAGTAAATGCCAAAAATATACAAAGTAAAAGCAACATAGTGCTAAATAGAATACCTGGCCTAGAGTCAAGAAGACTCTTCTTATTGAATTAAAAATTGGGCTCAGACACTTCCTAGCTGTGTGACCCTGGACAAGTCACTAATCCTGTTTGCCTCAGTTTCCCCATCTGTAAAATGAGCTGGAGAAGGAAATGGCAAACCACTCCAGTATCTTTTCCAGGAAAACCCCAAATGGAGTCACAAAGAGTGAGACATGACTGAAATGACTGAGCAACGATAGTACTGCAGCTTTTTAGTTTGACTTTAAACCTGGCAACTCAGTTCAATGTTTATTAAGTGTTTACTATGTGCAAAGTAGATAGGTGCTGGGGACGCAGGGCCGAAAAGACAAGACAATCCTAGGTCTCAAGAAGCTTGCACACCTTTAGAGAAGTAAACAGAAGGCAATTTAAAGAGGGACATAGCAGCACTTGGGCAGGAGAACTGAGTGATGGTCCCACAGAGGAGCCGTGTGTGGTTAGGCAGAACCAGACGTGAGCCCTCTTATGGAAGCCAAGAGGAGAAGGAAGCTGGAGAGGGTGGTCTGTGACACATGGTTTGGAGAAGTCGGGAGGTCGAGGACTGAGCAAAGGTCTGGGAGTTAGCAGTGGAGAGATCATCATGCCCTTCAGGGAAGTGGTTTTCACTGGGGCAGGAGGACGGATTTCCCAGTCACTTCAAGATCTTGCTACCTGAGCTCAGTTCATCCTCCTCAGGCGCCTCCCACGAAAACCTGGACTCTGCCCTTGGAATCCTGTGCTCTGATCAGCTTTGGCTTTGCCTTTGCCAGAACCAGGCCTCTCTGTCATTTATACTGTGTGTACCAAGCACTTAATATCTGATTTTTTTCATTCCTGGCCTTTTTTAAACCCTGACACTGAGGATACGCTTCACCCACCCCATCCCCTCAGTATTTTCCTTTTATTTGTCTTCCTCCCCCGTTAAGACTTAAACTCCTTGAAGGCAGGGACCGTTTTGCTGACTCTTAACTTTGTCCAGTACCTGGCACACTGTAAACAAGGAATGCATGCTCATTCACTGAACACTACATAAGAAAGGGGTAGTGGTGAGCACAGACATTTCCTAGAAGTTTGACTTTGGAAGGGAAAAAACACATAAGGTGAAGCTTGAGAGGATAACAGTACCAAAGCAAAGGTTTTTAAGGATGGGGAGACATGTTTGCAAGTGTCAGGGAAGAAATTCATAGACAGAGATCAAAAATGAGAAGAAACATTGGAAGGAACAAACTCCTGGAGTAAACAGGAGAGAATAGGAAGGACACAGTAAGAGCTGGCTATATGCCAAGCACTGGGTTAAGCACTTTACAGATACTCCATTTGATTACCACAACAACCCTGGGAAATTGGTGCTATTATTATCTTTATTTTACCATTGAAAGTGAGAATAAAAGGCACAGGTGAAGGGCTTGGTCTTTGCATAGAAGAAAGGCCAGCTTTTCCTGAGAAGCCGAAGAGGAGAAAATATTGGTAGAGGGGGGTAAGAAGTACGAGAAAGGGGGCTTATAGTGGTCAGCCTCTTTTTTCAGCAAACTGAGAGATGAGAAAAGTTTGAGGGGTTTGAGGAAAGAAGCAGGTTTGGAACATTGTTTTTAGGATTGTGATGTTGTCAGTCAAGGAAAAATAAAGTACAGCTGTGTAGAATTGAGGGCCCAGTTGAGATTGGATGATAGGAATTTGAAGTTGACACATATAACTTCCTCCTGAGCTGTTTATTTTTTTTAATTTTTTTTTTAGCAACAAACATTTATTTTATCTTCCATTTACATGTAAGGGTAGTTTTCAACATTCATTTTCATAAGATTTAGAGTTCCAAATTTTTCTTCCTCCCCCCTCCACAAGATCGCAATCAGGTTATATATGTACAATCCACAAGTGTTCTTTTTATCAGTTCTTTCTATAGGGGTCCATAGTAAGCTTCCTCATTAGTTCCTTGGGATTGTCTTGGATCATTGCACTGCTGAGAGTAGTTAAGTCATTCACAATTGCTCATTGAACAATACTGCTGTCACTACGCACAATGTCCTCCCAGCTATGCTCACTTCACTATACATTGATGTTCATTAGTCTTTCAAGGTTTTTCGGGGATCATCCTGTTTGTAATTTCCTGTAGCACAAGACCATTCCACTACAATCATATAACACAGCTTTTTCCATCATTCCTCAATTGATGGACATTCCCTTGATTCTCAATTCTTAGCCTCCACCAAGAGTTGCTATAAATATTTTTTGTACAATTTTCCCCCCTTTTCTCTTTTTCATGATTACTATTGTTGACTGTTTCCTTTCCATCCTATTCCCTTCCCCATGATATTTATTCTATTATCCATCTTCTTTCATCCTATCACTCTTCAAAAGGGATTTGCTTCTGTCTGTCCCCTCCCCCACTCTGCCCTTACTTCTTTTGCCCCTCTCTCTTTATCCCCTTCCCCTCCTATTTTCCTGCAGGGTTAGAGAGATTACTCCACCCAATTGAGTGTGTACGTTATTCCCTCCTTGAGCCAATTCTAATGAGATTGAGGTCTTTGAGCCAATTTTGATGAGTGTTAGGCTCATTTACTGCCCAGGTTAAATAGATTACTCCACCCAGTTGGGTGTGTCTGTTAGTCCCTCCTTGAGGCAGCTCTAATGAGTTTAAGATCTTTGAGCCTTTTCTGATGGGAGTAAAATTCATTTACTGCCCTGCTCCCCTCTCATCTCTTCCCCAATTCCATAAGCCTTTTCCTGTTACTTTCATGTAGGATTTCACTTCTGCCCTTCCCCCTCCCTTAGTGAATTCCCTTCTCCCCTCAATTTAACCCTAAAGATGTTATCATCTAGCTAAGTGACACAGTAGACAAATCATCATCCCTGGACCCAGGGGGATCTCAGCCAAAACCCAGCCTCAGACACAAGACAGTCGCCCACTGTATGACCCCAGGTATGTCTCCCAGCTCCAATTTTTTATGGTTCTCTAGAGTCTTGTATTTGAAAGTCATATTTGCCATTCAGTTCAGGTCTTTTCATCACAAATATCTGAAAGTCTTCTTTTTCATTAAAGTCCCATTTTTTCCGCTGAAAGATAATGCTGAGTTTTGCTGGGTAGGTTATTCTTGGTTGTAATCCCATTTCCTTTGCCCTCTGGAATATCATATTCCATGCCCTCCAGTCCTTTAATGTAGAAGCTGCTAGATCTTGTGCTATCCTGACTGGAACTCCACAGTACTTGAATTCTTTCTTTTTGGCAGCTTGCAATATTTTCTCCTTGACCTGAGAGCTCTGGAATTTGGCTATAATATTCCTAGGATTTTTCTTTTTGGGATTTCTTTCTGGAGGTGATCGGTGGATTCTTTCAATTTCTATCTTAGCTTCTTCTTCTAGAATTTCAGGGCAGTTTTCCCTGAGAATATCTTGGAAGATGGTGTCTAAGCTCTTTCCTTGATCATGGTTTTCAGGTAGGCCAATAATTTTCAAATTATCTCTCCTGGACCTATTTTCCAGGTCAGCAGTTTTTCCCAGAAGATATTTCACATTGCCCCCTATTTTTTTATTCATTTGGATTTGCTTTATTGTGTCTTGGTTTCTCATAAAGTCACTGGCTTCCATTTGTTCAATCCTAATTCTTAGGCAGTTATTTTCATCAGAGAGCTTTTGTATCTCCTTTTCCATTTGGCCAATTTGACTTTTCAAGCTGTTGACTTTTTTCTCATGTCTTTCCTGCATCACCCTCATTTCTCTTTCCATTTTTTCCTCTACCTCTCTCATTTTATCTTCAAAGTCCTTTTTGAGCACCTCTATGGCCTGAGACCAATTTGTATTTTTCTTGGAAGCTTTAGATATAGGGGCCCTGATGTTGACATTTTCCTCTGAGGGTGCCCTTTGGTCTTCCTTGTTACTGAAGAAACTTTCTATGGTCTTCACCTTTCTCTGTCTGCTCATCTTGCCTTTCTTTTACTTGACTTTTAGCTCCTTAAAGTGGGGCACTGTTTCCAGGCTGCAGTATCCCAAGCTTAAGAAGTCCCAGGTGATATGATTTAAGGAGAATCAGGTTCTTCACTCACCTGGCCTGTTTCCTGGTCCTTAGATGACCCCAGACCAACTTGCCAAATCAACCAGCTTTGTGTGTTGTGGTTGTTAGCTCCAATGGGCCTGTGCCCCTCCCTCACCTGGGCCACTGCTACTCAAGCCTACCTCCTGGTTCTCAGCAGGGGTGTAAAATCCAAGATCTGCCTTAGCATGAGCATAGACCCCTGTAGTCTCCCCCCAGGGCTCAGCCCTCTCACCAGACTGAGCTTAGTTCCAGACAACACCAGCGCTTCAGCTGATTCAGAGGCTCTGGGGGTCTCCTTCTCTGGTGAGGCCTTCCTGGGACTGGATCTGTGTCAGGGTGACTGTGGGGTTGGGCCCAACTCCTGTATGAGCACAGCAGCTCCCTCCTTCTGACCTTCCAAGCTGTTCTTGGTTAGAAGAAGATTTCAGCACATTCTTCTGTGGGTTTTGCTGCTCCAGGCATTTTCCTGTAGCCTTATTTGGATGTTTTTTGGAGCGATCATCTCCTGAGCTGTTAAGTAGCCCATAAGGAAGGATGGTGAAGGCAGATGAGATAGTCATCCAAGGCATCAGCAGTGATACGTCAGGGATTCAGAAGTGGGGGAAGTGTGTAATTGATCTGGTTAATTAATAGGATCAAGGTGGTGAAGCTGTGGCTGAGGTGATGAACTGGGACAAGTTGAGGGAACTGGAAATAAGAGCGAGGATGAAAAATACTTTTTAGGAGGAGAGTCTTAGGGAAATATGGGGGTTTGCTCAAGGAGTTGGAAAAAGTATGAGAAGAAGAGTGTTGGATGAAGAGGAATTTCTTCATGATAGATCAGTGTTGCAGAGCACTCAGTAGGTAGGGAAGATAGAAGAGAATGGGGATGGAGGAGGGAAGTGATTGAGCTGGATGGGTCTGAGAGTACCAGAGGTCTTATGGAGCACAGGAATTGGGATGGGGCGGGGGTGGGGGCCGAACGGGGTGTAGAATTTTGCTGGTCATGATGGGTTAGAGGTTTTGTGATGTCTGTGGTGGATAGAGGGTAGCCTCAGGAGACTTGGATTCATTTCATAGCCCTACTTTCCCAGTCTTCACTGACCCCAACTCCTGCATTCCATCTTAGATGCACACCGATGTTTTTCTACCTGAGTTGTTCGTTTCTTTTTCAGCAGGAATTAAACCAATTTCAGTAGGAATATAATTATGAAAATATTTTTATATATAATCACACCTTACTAGCTCAGTGCTTGGTGCATAGTAAGTATGTAATAAATGCTTGTTGATTAAGCAAATTCCATTAGTACTCTGGCCAAATTTGGTGAAACATTTATGACTGTTTCAAGTTAGGGTTGTTGCTATTTTGACTCAAGGATGATGATATTTAAGTGAATTTGTGGTTTTCACTGTTACAGATAGTTCCTACTCTGTCCAAGGATCACAGCCTATCCAGTTGCACCCCCATCCTGTGTGATTGTTGTCTGTGTTCATTTTTTAAATTAAATTTTTTTTTTTTTGCTGGGCAGTGGGGGTTAAGTGACTTGCCCAGGGTCACACAGCTAGTAAGTGTCAAGTGTCTGAGGCCGGATTTGAACTCAGGTCCTCCTGAATCCAGGGCCGGTGCTTTATCTACTGCACCACCTAGCCGCCCCTAAATTAAATTTTTAAAAAAATTATAGAGCATTTTCCACCTTTGTATTCCACCTATGGAATGCACTTCCATGTTGGCAGTGTCTAAAAATGTGTGTCTCATTCTTCCTAATAGTTTTATCACCTCTCAGTGAGTGGTATTCATCATGGTCAGTCCTCTGAAATAATAGGTGATTATTGCCTTGATGATGTTGCCTTCAGTCTTTCAAAACTATTTGTTTTTACAATGTTGATGTTATGTTATAAATTGTTTTCCAAGTTCTGATTACTTCACTCTCTATATCACTTTATAGATTTGTTCTCATATTTCCCTGAAATTGTCTTTTCTTATGGCACAAAAATATTCCATTACATTCATATAACATAATTTATTCACTTTCCTCAACTTGATAGACACCTTTTAGTTTCCAGTTCTTTTCCATTACAAAAAGTTGCCTTTTCTTTTTTGTTTTGGTGAGGCAATTGGGGTTAAGTGACTTGCCTAGGGTCACACAGCTAGTAAGTGTAAAATGTCTAAGGCTGGATTTGAACTCAGGTCCTCCTGAATCCACGGCTGGTGCTCTATCCACAGCGCCACCTAGCTGCCCCAAGAGTTGCCTTTTCTAAGTGATACCAGCAGTTTTTATCCTATTTTGTATTATGTACTACTTTGACAGTCTAGTGAAGTCTATGGACCCTTCTTAGAATGTTTTTAAATGCATAAACTAAAACCCAGGATTTTGAAGGATACCAATTATATTTAAGTACAGATACCTCTCCCCCTCCCCCCTTTTTTAGCAAGGCAGTTGGGGTTAAGTGACCTGCCATGGGTCACACAGCTGGTAAGTGTCAAGTATCAGATTTGAACTCAGGTCCTCTTGGCTCTAAGGCTGGTACTCTATCCACTGTGCCACCTTACTACTACTCCTCTCCTTTTTCAAAAGTACAAATGCATGGAAGAACCTCTGCTCCAACCATCTGCTTCTTTGGATCACATGTAGAGTATTATATTCAGTTTTTGAGTATCACAGCAAGAACAGCTATAATACGATGGGAGAGTATCCAGAGGAGAGTAACCAGCCTTGCCCCAGAACCTGCTTGAGGCCGTATCATAAGAGGGGCCATTGAGAGATGTATTTGAAGTATTTGAAGGGCTGTTGTATGAAACACTTGTTGAATTTGCCCTGTTCGGCATCCCAGAGGGCAGCAGGTAGAATGACAAAGAAGCAGATTCAGACTCGAAGTAAGGGAAAACTTGATGACGTGTGGAGCTCTCCGAGAGTAGGACGGACTGTTTCTGAAGTGGGCTCCTTTCATTGGCACCCTTGGAGCAGAGGAATAGATGCAGGTGTACCCCAGAAAGGGTTTCCAAGTTAGGCTTAGTAGCTTGGCTGCTGAGGTCCCTTCAAGCTCGGAATGACTCTTTGATTCACTGTTTATCCTGAAAAGGCAGGGAAATGATAACCTGTCATTATATTCAAGTATTTGAAGGGCTGTTACTGTGTAAGGAGAATTGGACATTTTTAACCCAGTCATGTTAGGTCACTCAGTACAATGTGGTGAACTTTCAGGGAAGTAACTGGCTGATATCAGGAAAAACCTGCTAATAATTAGAACTGTCCCAAAGTAGAATGTGTGGCCTCAAAAAAATAGTAAGTTACCCATCATTTTAGACAAGCAGTGACTGACACTTTCAGGGGGAAAAATTTTTTTTGGAAGGATGGATTTTTGATGAGGTATAAAGGTAGGAATAGATGATTTATAAGAGGTTGTTTTTGTAATACTTGTCCTACTATATATCTCACAGGGTTGTGAACAAGTCTTTTGTAACTTGTAAGAAGCTACATAAATACAAGCGTCTGATATCAGAAAATAATACTTATACAGGACCTTACTTAAATTACCTGGTGATACTCATCTCTGTTAAGTTTTCATCGCCTAGGTATCTCCCAAATATACTGTAATGGATTTTGTTGATTTATTAAGGCTAATTAGTGACGATCACTTCAAACTTGCCATTTCCACCAGGTTTCTTTCAAAGCATGTTGGTTTGAGCTGACTGTATTGATTCCCATTTTTCTGTTTCCATTTCCCAGTATTCACCATAGAATTTTGGAGCCAGAAGTAACATTAAGGATCATTTAAATCTAAGCCTTGGGGGGGGGGCGGGGCTATGGGGGTTAAGTGACTTGCCCAAGGTCACACAGCTAGTAAGTGTCAAGTATCTGAGGCTGGATTTGAACTCGGGTATTCCTGAATCCAGGGCCAGTGCTTTATCTACTGTGCCACCTAGCTGCCCCTAGAATCTAAGCCTTTTAAGAAGGAAACTGTAATGTATAGATATTTAATATTCAGATGATTTCTAGCTCTCCAGTTTGGTTATTCTGTGACTCATCCCAATTTCCACAGCTAGTGGGTCTAACCCCACTAAGCATTTATTAAGCATCTTATACATGCTGGGCACTCTGCTAAGTGTCAGAGGTAAGGACACAACAGCGAAAGGAAATTTGGGTAGAAGGGCACTAGCATCTGGGGAGGGGAGTGAAATCAGAAAAGACTTCATATAGATGGTAACATTTCACCTGAGTTGGTAGGGACACAAGAGAGTCTAGGAGGCAGAGGTGAACAGGATGTGTGTTCATGGCATAGAGTATATCCAGTGTAAAGGCGTGGCATGGAGGCAAGAGATGGATCGTCCTGGATGAAGAACAGCAAGAAAGCCTGTTTGACTGGATCTTAGTATAAATTAAGAATTAGAGGGGGTGGCTAGGTGGCGCAGTGGATAAAGCACTGGCCATGGATTCAGGAGTACCTGAGTTCAAATCCGACCTCAGACACTTGACACTTACTAGCTGTGTGACCCTGGGCAAGTCACTTAACCCCCATTGCCCCGCAAAAAAAAATAAATAAATAAAAGAATTAGAACCTATGTCACTCAACTGTCTTCTAGTATTCCTTGTACTTTACTAAATAGCTTACTGTGAAGAGCTATGAAGTTCATGTTCAATTCTAGCACCCACATTTTTCCCCATCAAAATCTCCCCAGGCTCCAAAATTGGATCTTCAGTATGATCTTACCCTTCCAAGATGAACTCTAGTCCAACCTTCTTGATAACCTTCCCCAGGTTTCTTTAGTTTCTATTAATTTTATTTTTATTTGACTCTAAAGCTCTTATTTGTGTGACATTGATACCATATATTTGAATTAAAATGGACTAATCTAAGACTCTGGTATTCATGGTTTGTAGTTTTCAGCACTTAAAAAATGTAAATTTATGCCAACAGGTGAAGCCAAGAATTTATTGCCATATCCTGGACCCAACAAAATGAGAGATTGTTTCTGCACCATAAATTTGGACCAAGAAGAAGTTTTCCGTACTCAGGTTGTTGAAAAGTCATTAAGGTAAGTAGAAAACTTGATAAATAATATTAGTTAGATTTATATGAAACGTGACCCCTGCAATGTAATCCAAAATGTAAACGTAACAGAAAATCAAGGAGTTTATTAGACTTCAAATTCAGTATGAGTCAACAGTGTGCTATGGTGTCCCAGAAAACTACCATCGTCAGGTTGCATTAAGAGACTGATTATGTGCAACGTTAGGGAGGTGATCAGCCCTCATCTGTAGCATTGTATTCATGTCTGCACCCATCTTTCTGGAAGGACATGGGTAAGCTACAAAGTTTCCAGAGGAGGACAGCCAGTATAGTGAAGGGCTTTAAGATCGTGCCATAGGGTTGAAGGATTATCTAGCCTGGAAACAGGAAGATTTGGAAGGGAGTAAGGCTGAAGTCAGAATGCATTCTGCCCTCAAGTATTTGAGGGATTCTCAAATATTAGAAAGGTGATATAGCCATTTTTACTTAAACTTCTAAGTAAGAACTCAAATCACTGGTTAGAAATCGCAAGTAAGAAAATTTAGGTTTGATGTAAAGAAAATTTCTTAACAGTTGTTCATATGTTTGAGTTGTGTGTGACTCTTTATAACTCCATTTACAGTTTTCTTGGCCAGGATCCTGGAGTGGTTTGTCATTTCCTTCTCCCCTTCATTTTATAGAAGAGGAACTGAGGCAGACAGGGTTAACTGACTTGTTCAGAGTCACACAGCCTAGTATCTGAGGCCAGATTTGAACTTGGGAAGATGAGTCTTCCTGACTCCAGGGTGGGCATTCTATCTACTGCACCACCTATTTGGAAGTGGAATGATCTCTTTCAGGAGGTAGCAGGTGCCTTCAAATTAAGAGGTCCTCAAGCAGTGACTGCATGACCATTTATTGAATATGTTATAAAAGAAATTGAATGTTTTGGTATAGGTTGAACTAGTTAGCTTCTGAAAGTTCCCTCATTAGAAACTTTTTAAAATTTTAACAAGTATGATAACGCTTTAGGAAATATTTTATAAATCACTTAATTCAGTACTAACCTTACCAATGAATGAACTTCTCTAAAACAAATTCTATCTCATTTGTCAATGTATTCCATTATTTGAGCACGCTAATATACATGAATAAATGTTATTAGTTCCTTAAATTTAGATGGATCATTTCCATCAATCCCATCTACTTTATTTTAGCAGCAGCTGTAGAAATGAACAGAATTGTGTTAGAAGACTGCAGGAACCTCTCTGACAATTGTAGTTAACATTCGTTACAGTCTCAGAAATAGAGTGCTTCTGACCATTAGAGATCTCCAGAAATGGAATAGATTGCCTTCTGACGTTGTGAGTTCCTTGTCCTTGGTGTGGGGTTCAAGTTGAGGCTGGATTACACTTTGTCAGCAATGTTTCAGACAAGTTAGATTCAGTAATCTTTGAGGTTAATTTCTGACTCTGAAGGTGGCTACTGTGACAAATCGTTGCTTATCCTCAGAATCTCTGCTGCCCCTTGAAAGACTGTCTGCAGCAATGCCAGAGAAATGGATTTCTGATTTACTTTTGTGGTTTTCTACTCTTTCTTCTTTGTTCTTTTTTTCCTTCAAAAGCGCAGAGCCAGTGCTTGGGAAGGAGGGGAGCCAGCTGCATGGGTACAACACACAGAGAGGATGCAATAAGCAACACTTTCTTAAGATTAATTTTTGCACATGTGCATTATTTCATGCCAACACGTTCTGCTCTACCTGGCGCATGTTTATTTGGCACTAGGTCAAGTTGCACGTGCTGTGGTGAAGGCTCACAGCTTCTAGTGGAGAGGAGCACACCCTAAGGGCACCATTTTTAGTCGTGCACTGCTGGTGCCCAGATGCCTTGGCCCAGCTCTTTGAGGTTTGTTCTGGTCCTACTATTTATGGCAGCTTTGTGACCCCCTTACACACCTTACTTTTTCTTTGAGCTTTAGTTTCTTATCTATGAAATGGAGATTATACTACATTACCTACCCCACAGTGTTTTCATGAGGCTCAAATAAAGTAATTTATATAACATATTTTGTAATCCATACACATAAATGTGAGTTGTCTCTCCTCTTGTGGGATGTCTTTATGTCTCTGCTTTTAGTTTAAACACCTGATCTCTTCAAAGGAAGACTAAAATGTAATTAATTGTGCCTTTATTACTGAATGCATTTCAGATACATTTGCTACTTCCAATACCCATGTATTACCAGTACTTTACACATGAAAAAATTGAGGCACCAAAGAAAGTCTGAATATTCTATGCAATATGATTAAGGAAGGAAGTCTAAGTGAAGAGTTGGGATTAGGATTTAGAGTTACTTAAGTTTTATTCTGTTACTTGGCTCCCACTAATTCCAGTGATAGCAGATCATAATCTTAGTGATAGTCAAACCCTCTCACACCAAGGGAATTAGTGTAATGATATTTAACCTGTAGGCTTGCAAATAAATACCTAAAATCAACTAGTTCACAACTGAAGAAACACAACATCAAAATACCTTGCCTTCTTAGGAAGGCTACAGGTCACAAGATGAGTAAAGCCATTTTTCTAATCACGTATCAAAAATTATTACTTGTTTTACTGCTCTGGATGAGTGGCTAATTGAAAGACTTTTCACACTTTAATCAAATTTGCCATACATAATCCTATTGCATCTGGCACAAATGCCTCCCATAAGTACTCCCACAGTGTTCTCAGAGCCTTGTGGCTTTTTATTGTTGTTGCTGTTGTTCTAAAATTATTTGTACAATGATGAAGTGAAAATATTTATGTGTGATTTATTTATTTATTTATTTATTTTTGCTTTATGACTGTTTTTACAAAGAATTATGCTTAGAATTTTACAAATGAGGAATGCAGTTTGGAAGAATTTCATTGTTTTTTGACAATCTAATTGGAAGGAATTAATCTTGAGTACATTTGGAATAAAAATATGTTGACATTTTTTTGATCCATTAAAATGTCAAAAACTGAAAGGCTAAGGCAAAAATATTGGAAAGAAATCTCCATAAGAATTCTGCACTGAAGTTTTACATTTTTCTCTAAGTCAGTGCAGCATAGTATTCTAAGGACAGGGCATTTATCTTTGGTATGTATAAGTAACATTATATTTTAGACTTTAAAAATTTTAAATATACTTCCAGGAAAGAAGAAACCTTGTCAAAAGTACAAGTTTCAAAGTCATATGTTCTCTAGAAACACTTTTAGTCAAAGGAATTTCAGTGCTTAAATTAATTTTTTGAAATGAGAGTTTTGTTGGTTTAAAGATCAGAATTTAACTTCCTATTCCTTATACTTTGACCCCCACCTTTTTTTTTTAATAGCATTCATTACATTCCAAGTTTGGTTTTTTGAGATATATTGACTTCATGTTTCTCACTTTTGGATAAATAATGGGGTCAGCAGTGTCTTCTTCACTTGGATTTTTAGATCTTTTCAGAGTGAGCATAGCTCCAGAAAGCCAAAGTAGTGATCATCTGTTCACAAAGCCACTGGAATTCACTGATGGGAATCTGAGGGACCCAGATCCCTGCCTTCAGAACCTAAGAGGAAACCTGTTTGGCCCAGGATCTGTTAGAAAAAGATTATTATGTCATTCGGTTTACTAAGCATGATATTGCTTTGTGGTAGTCAGAACTTTTCCTTACAGACTCTATTCCTTCTCTCTCTAGCCCATTTTATAGTGAAGAGTTTTACTTTGAGATTCCAAGAACTTTCCAGTATTTGTCTTTCTACATTTATGATAAGAGTGTTTTACAAAGAGATCTTCGAATAGGTAAGTACCATTGCTGATCATCATTTGTCATATATGATGTGTTTTATTTACCCATCCATCAATTCCTTTAAGAACTGTGGTGTTTGTTGTCTAATATTATCTTCTTTTTCTTTTCCTATAGACTTTATTCTCAGGCATATTATAGTTTAGCTCTGAATTTGTGCTGGGCTACTTAAACATGATAATATTGATCCACTCTCAGGAGAATTTATACTTTTGAGGTTTTCCCCCAATCTTGATATTTTTGTACTGAGCAGCATGGGAGAGGGGGAAAAGTACTGACTAGGGTCAGAGCACCTGGGTTCAAATCCCATGTGACATGTAGGACCTGCATGACCCTGGGCAAATCACTTAACATTCCTGAGCATGAGTTTCCTCATCTGGAAAATAAGGGGATTGGACTAGAGCAGCTCTTAAACTTTCCCAGTTGTGACCCCTTTTTGCCTGAGATATTTTTATGCGACCCTGGGTATGTAGGTATATAAAATGGGCATATATAACCTTTTACTGTTGACAGATTATTTGCAACCCCCAACTTTGCCCACTCAGAGCTAGATAAATCTAACACTGAAATAAATAAGAAGTTGAGGAGATGAATAGAATTTTAGAAAAGTTAGATAGAATAGACCTGGAGAAAATTGAATGGGAATAGAAAGGAGTATCTTTTTCTCAGTTGTACATGGCACCTTCTCAAAAACCCACCATGTATGAGGGCATAAAAACCTCACAACAAAATGTAGAAAAGCAGAAATATTAAATGCACCCTTTTCAGACCATCATTCAATAAAAATTACCTTCCATAAAGGTCCATGAAAGCATAGATTAAAAATTTATTGGAAACTAAATAATCTAATTCTAAAGTGAGTTAAAAAATGAAACATAGAAATAATTATTTCATTAAGTATAATAACAATGAGACAAATTAGCAAAATTTGTAGGATGCAACCAAAGTAGAACATAGGGAGAAATTTTATAGGTGCGTAACTTAAAAACAACAAAACAAGAAACATTGTTAGATAAATGTTAATTGACTTGAAGTGACCTATGCTTCTAAATTATTGTAACATTTTGGTCTACTTCCTTGACATTTGCCACATAATGACTTTTTATTGCAGTTATTTGTTTTCATTTTCCCTACTTGATTGTAAATTCATTGAGGGTAGGGAACAGAATTTATGCACTCTTTATATTCCACCATGCCTAGCACATAGATCTACCATATATTTCTTGAAGGAATGAATACTTAAGATGCCTTGATTTTTTTTTTTCCTAGAAAACATTCCATCATCCCTTTAAAATCAACAGATCCAAAATTGAATTCATGATCTTTTACTCTTCAAGTCTTCCCAAATCTTATTTCACTCAAATAGGTACCCACATTCTTTTAGTCTTCTTTGCTAGAAATAACCTTCTTCCCTTATTTCTCATTAGGTCCTGTTAATTCTCTTTCCTAAATATCTCTTCGATTTGACCTTTCTTCTCTTATCACTGCTATCACCATAATCCAGGAATTTAACACTTTGGACTTGGATTATTACAGTAACCTCCTTAGCTGATCTCCCTCCCTTCATTCTTACCCTAACCGCCAACCATATCAAACTCCAAACCCCACCTCAATAATGCTTCCACCACCACCACCAAAACCTCCTGTTTCCCTCAAGACAAACAACTCAGAAACCCAAGTGAATGAAAAATCAGCATTATAATTGAGGAGAAAAAAGGCAACATGCAATGGATTACCCCAGAGAGTATTGGGGATAGAAAAGCCAGCTCCTTATCAATGCAGGAAAAATAGAGAAATATTTGAGATACCTAAGGCAGCTGGTAAAATAATAATGAAACATTCCATTGTGTATTATATAATAATGCAAATAAAGAAACCATATAGGAATAATGATTCTTGATATAAACTTCAGCACTTATTTAGAAGGTTCCCTGCAGAAGAATGTAGCAACAATTGTTAAGGTGGCAGAATGAAAGATTATAAAATTGTATGATGTAAAATCTGATTTAATTGGAAGAACTGCTTCTTGGAAAAGATCCCTGAAGCCAAACTTCTTCCCTTATGATTTATTCATCTCTTGGTAAAGCATATAATGCTATAATTTGGTTTGGCTTATAATTCATCAATCATAGGAGGTATGTAGCTGAGTTTTTTCATTGTGATTTCTCAAAATGTTTTATCCTTTTTCTTTTTGTCTTTTTTCATATAGAATTATTATCTATGCATTTAAAGATATTAAAAATAGGAATTGTTAGTCTGATGATGTAGTTTTTATTTATGTAGGTAGGTAGATAATAGATAGATAGATAGAGTTGCTTTGGTGGGAAAGTGATGGGCAGGAAGAATTCCTGTATCTAATTTTTTTTAAAAACCCCAACAACAATTTCATAATGTGGGAATGATCACTATTGTATTCACAATACCTGCTTTTTAAGATTTCACATAAACTTTACAGAGATTTCATTAGCTAATTTCCCATCCTTTGTATTTAGAATTGTTAGAAATTGAACATCTTTTTCTAGGTATGTTTCAGTTTAAGGTAGATTAAATAAAATCTATAACATCATGCAGGAAGGGAAGCTGAACTAGAATTGAAGAAAGATTATTTTTCCAACTTGTAAGTATTTAAATATTGGTTCTGAATAAAGGCAGCAGAAGGTCTCTCATGTAGGATCCAAACTTTGTAAACTTTGTTAGACAAAGAAAGCTTTTGTGCACAAGCTTGAAGTACAGCACTAACACTGAAATCTCAAGGCTGAGGAACCAAGCTGTAAAAAGTCAGGAAATTGCAACAGTTAATAGAAACAGTTAAGTCGGACTTATTGCCCCACCTCTGATGCCTTATCTTTTTCTTTATCCAAAAAGGGGACTCAAAAACATTACATGTACTTGGCTACAATTCCAGTAGCACCCTTAGCAATATGAGGATTTTGGCCATATTTAAGTATGTATTTTCACCCCATTAATGCTCCGTATTTTTTGCCCCATCTGGTGTTGGAGGTGCCCTGGGGTTCTTGAAGGCTAAAGCATAAGTTCTGGTGAGGCTGGAAGGTCTTTGAATAGAAGTTTGCAGTAGATTGATGGTCTGATTTTTGAGAACCAGCCAAGGTTTATAGAGAGTCTTTATCAGGATGTATCTATCTAGGGTGATGAATATTTTGTTCATGGAAACCCTTAAATGCAAATATAAATCAGTCATTTATAATAAAGATACCTATTATATTCTAGCTATGGAGATACAAAAAAGTCTCTGCCTTCCCCTCAAAAAGATTGCATTCCACTGGCAGGAGGTCAAGGGGAAGGGGGTGAGAAACCCTCTACTGAAACCTTCTCCTGAGATACAGAGGACCAGTGTCCATGTCAGTAGAGGCACATCTCACACTAGAAAGAGTGTAGAGCTTTTTAAAGTATTAAAGCGTGGAGTTTTCTGATTCAGTAAATGTGTTTTCGTTTTCAGACTGCAAAGACTCTGAGGCATTAAAAACTTGAAGGAAGGAAAGGGAGAAGGGAAGAAGCAAACAAGCATTTACATAGTGCCTACTATACGTGCTTTACAAATATTTACCTCTTTTAATGCATAGGACAACCTTGGGAGTGCTATTATTGTTTTTATAGTTGTTATTTTATGCCTATTTTATGGTTGAGGATGGTGAGGTCACAGTAAGGGTCTGAGTCCAGATTTGATGTCAGTTCTTTCTTGACCTGTTACTCTTGAATTCAAATATAAATTAGTCATTTAGAATAAAGTCCCATTTCTGCCCTTTATTTAATCTTTCTCAGTCCCTTGGTATACTGTAATGCAAGGAAAGAATTCAAGTGATAAAGATTCAAGTGATAAAAGTTATAGACGTAGCTCTCTAATGGTGTAACCTTTTGCACTTGATTCATTCTTTCTGGGCCTCAGCTTCTTTTTTTTTTTTTTTTTTAGTGAGGCAGTTGGGGTTAAGTGACTTGCCCAGGGTCAGACAGCTAGTAAGTGTTAAGTGTCTGAGGCCGGATTTGAACAAAGGTACTCCTGAATCCAGGGCCGGTGCTCTATCCACTGCGCCATCTAGCTGCCCCTGGGCCTCAGCTTCTTAATCTCAGAAATCAAGGGATTAGACCAGATAATAGCTCAGATATCTCTGGTATGAATCTGTGTGATTCTCTGGATCATGATTTTTGCTGGCACTTGAGTCTTGAATCAGTGATCACTGACAACATTTCTTATGATATAAAATTACGCAGAAACCACAAGTTTGGGTGTTGCTTTTCTTAGTAACAGAGCCACAGTCCAACTACCTTTGGCTATTGGCATCCTTACTATTTAATACCTCCCTATTCCTGGCTTCACTATTACTCTGTTACTGTTTCTCTGTGCTGCTATTGTCTCTGTTGCCATATTGTAAACTTTTAGCCAGAATTTGCCCAGATTTCCAACCCTGTTCTGATGTAGCTTTGTGAACTGTAATATTTGTACTCACCATTCCACACCCTTTACCTCTTCACCAGTTCACTGTGTCCAACTCGATGAAAGCAGAAGTTCTCGACATCTGCATTTAGTGTGTCCACAGTCAGGATTTTGTCATCTGGCCATCCTCTTCAAAGCTTCCTCTCTAGGAGTCCATGCCATAGTAGCATTTGCAGAGGCAATGTGGAGACTGCCGCTGCTAAAGACACTTCATATGAGAGGCCAGCAAAGGTGGTTTCCATGTCACTCCCAGCTAGGTTCGCTTTGGGGCTTTGGGGGTTGCTTCTTTCCCTTTTACTACTTTATAGGATCAGTGTAGCATTTAGTCACTATTTCTTTTTTTGTAAAATATGGTCAAGACTTGAGAAAGTGAAGATAACACCTTTAAATTTCCATAATGTTATGTGAGCATTTCTAAAATATATGCATACATACATTTGGATAGTGGCTTAAAACTGGTGAAATAAATAGCTATTCTAGGAAAATAAACCTAAGTTGCCAAGTAATTAGAAGCTTCTCTGAATTGGAAGGGATTCTAGAGAAAAATTATTCCAAACCTTATTTTTTCAGTTGAGGAAACTAAGATGTACTGAGATGAAGTAACTGACCTGAAGGCATATAGTTAGCTAAGAGACCCCACTGGGACTGCAGAAGTCATTCAGCTCTCAGTCTAATATTCATTCATTCATTATGCCACAGGACTTCCCTTCTCATAAACTCTAACTTTTTCTTTAAAAAACTGATACCAAGAAAACTACAGTTCAAGACCAGAGGGAGTTTCCTTATTTTGTGAGTTTTTTTCCCTTTCTATGCTAGATTGTCTATTTTCTTCTCTAGAACAAAAACAATTATTTTTGTTTCAGCATGTAATAAATATTTGTTGGTCTGGCTGTCTGTGTCTCTTTTCTGGGTCCATGTATTTCTTGGACTCTTTGAGGCTACATTCTCAGTCAGCCCATGTATATGTCTTCCATCTTGCATGTTCACTGCAAGGAGGGAGGAGATATTACTTTTTTTTTTTTAAGTGAGGCAATTAGGGTTAAGTGACTTGCCCAGGGTCACACAGCCAGTAAGTGTTAAGTGTCCGAGGCCTGACTTGAACTCAGGTACTCCTGACTCCAGGGCCCACGCTCTATCCACTGCGCCACCTAGCTGCCCATATTAAATTTTTTTGATGTTTCCCCACCTGTGTAATGAAATTTAGAGTGTCAATATCATCTCTAGGGAGAAAAAGTGGAAAAAAGGAACTATATAGATATATGTAATCAGTTCTCTGATCATAAATATAAATGTTCTGTGCAGGGTAAGAGCAAGAAGTATTTCCTAAATCACTAAGTAAATGGTTAGTAGCCATTATAGGAAGAGAAGAAGGGCATAAAGCATTCCTTTCTTGGCAGCTGGCTGTGGTTGGGGTTCTTGGTATCTTCAGTTCCATCTTAAAGCACATTAACCATAGAAGCTGTTTTATAAATGATTCCATATCCTTTTATTTTAAAGTTGTTATGATTTAAACATGCTTTGGTGGGCTAGTCTGGGACCCATTTATAACAGTCCCTTGCACATCAATTAAATATTTATTGAATGCATGAAATGCACTTAATACACCATCTCTTGAAAAGTCGAATTATTTGTAAGGGAGGGATTTTCTATATTTTATTTCTGTATACAAGCAATATTTAGTCTTTTAATTTAGACCAAGGTCATCTACTACATCCCAAGCCATCACCAGTCGTCTGGACTTTGTTTTGATACTGGACTCCGGTGACTCTGGAAGAAAGAGTGAGGCCTACAACTTCACTTCTACAAATTGCCTCACTTAAATCCAATTTATGCCCAATTCAAAAGATATCACCCAGACCATTTAACCTTTTTTACCTGCCTTAAAGTCTTGTGGAGATAAAGCAGCAGGTCTATACACTGGGAGATATCGTCATAACCCTGCACACAGGTGGCTCAGGACATAGGGTGTCTTCTCGCTGGAAGCAGCAGTGGGATTCAGCAGCCCCCTGGGTGTCTGAGCAGCCTTTTAAGGCCCCCACTACACTGTGATGTTTAAAATTTAATGTGTGATCACCTTATCTGCCCCCTCCCCCAGTGGGTGTGGAGTAGAACTAGTTAAGTTTACTGATAAATTCGGCAACAGTTTCAGCTTTTAAGCATTTATTAAAGTTTATTAGGGGCTAGCAAAGAGAGAGAGCGAAAGTTACCTTCACCTAGCTATCCACGCTTCCAAAGAGAACACTTTAAGTTCTGCCACCACCAGCTGGTTCCCGAAAGAAAAGGGCCAATCCTCCATGCGTTCCAGTGGAAGCTTCCTGCGGACCAGATGAGGGGCAGTCCCCACACACAGCTCCAAGCTAATTGGCTGGTGTATTGATTGACATGACTTACAGGCAGTTTATGAATAAATGTAACTTCTGGACGCTAGTCACACGCTTTCTGCGGGGGGGCATTGTCCTGGTTCTCTCAGTGTCTTTCTCAGCAGGGGGTGGCACCCTGATTCTTACAGCACTCACCTCCTGATGTAAGGAAGGGGCTAGAAAAGGTGCCCTAAAAATGGCTTTGCTCAGCCCTGGCCTGCTTACTGCAGCAGACGGGAATTCCACCTTCCCGTTAAAACACACACACACACACACACACACACACACACACACACACACACACACACACACACACACACACACCCCATACCAAAACTTTTGCAAAGATAATTCTACTCACCAGTACATGGAATGTCTGCAGTTCTAGACAGCACAAAATCCAATCAACCTAAAAGACAAATAGCTCTTGTTGTGAGAGAACTCAGCAGCCCTGGGTGAAACATGGCTGGCAAATGAAGGCTACCTTACTGAAGTTGGAGCTGGAGACACATTTTTCTGGAGTGGCCACAGTAACGAGGAGCACCACGAAGCTGGTATAGGTTTTGCAGTCAAAACTAATCTAGTCAATAGGCTTGTGTGCCTACCAAAGTGGGTAAGTGACAGACTCATGACAGTGTGATTGCCACTTGCAGGAAGGTACCACGACACCATTATAGGTGCCTGTGCTCCTACCAGGACAAACCCCAGTGAGGTCAACGAAGAATGTTCTGAAGACCTGGAGAGCCTCATCATCAATGTGCCCAAAAAGGACAAGCTTATAATTCTGGATGGCTTGAATGCTAGAGAAGGCTCAGACTACCAAATATGGCAGGGAGTCCTTGGGAGGAATGGAGTTGGAAACAACAATAACAATGATCATTTCCTTTTCAGCATTTAGACTTCTCATGACCTTCTCATTGTAACGGTTAAAATGATGCCACCTGCTGGAGACTTACTGTAGAAGAGCTCCACCCATGAGGTGAAGGTCTTTAAGGGCAAGACCATGTGTCTTTTCTTTGGCGTCAGGAAGTGACATTTGCTGGTGGGAGGAAGAAGGGGGAGCCTGGCGCTCTGACATGCTTTTTTTCCTGGGGACTCTGGTGGAGAGGGGAGCTAGAAATGAGCTCTCCCTTTAATAGATAGATGAATGTAGGCCTTTTTCTTTCTCTTTACCAAATTCTTATTCTTCTCAATAAATGCTTAAAAGCCTAACTCTTGCTAAAGCTTATAATTTATTGGCCACCACTCATTAGATATTTTAGACAGACTAGCTAGAATTTTAGCCTTTAACATCATCACCAACTCTGTCTTCCATTTACGCACCCTCACAGCAAGCATTGGCATTTAGTAGAATACACATTTGTAAGAAGAGACCAACAGGGTGTTAGTGTGACAAAGGTGATGTGTGACACAGAGTGCTGGATAGACCATGGACTTATCCTCCTTAAGCCAACCATTTGCACTCAATAAGAGTAGCACCCCTAAGGCAAGACAGCTACCAGAAGACTTAATGTCAACAGATGAGAGTGTTTCTCCCTTCATGAACAATTGGTTCATAACTTAGAGGGAATGCTGAGTCAACACATGTTTGGCAACAGTGGAACAGAAAAGGAGTGGGCTGCTTTCAGAGATTTCAGAGAGTATACAATACTGCATTTACTCATCTGAGTCAGAATACTCACAAGCATCAAGATTGGTTTGACAGAAATTATGGGAAATTCAGAAGCTTCTAAACAAAAAACAGGAACTCACAGGGTTTACCAGTAAGATAGTTAATCTTTCTCTAAGAAGGCAGTGTTTAACTCCATCAAAAGTAAAGTATAAGTGAAGCTTATTAGAAAGATGCAAGATTCTTAGCTCAGTGAGAAAGCAGATCAAATTCAGTTTTACACTCATAGCGACATTCCAAAGCACTTTTGTGATGCCCTGAAGGCTATTTATGGGCCAGAGATTTATGGCACTTCCCAACTACTTAGTGCTGCTGAAGCCACATTGATTAATGATGAGGACATCATCCTGGAGAGATGGGCTGAATACTTCCATAGTGTTCTCAGAAGACTGTCATCAATGCTGAAGCCATTGACCGTTTAACTCATATTGAAGTCAAACCCTCTCTAGCTAAATTTGCAACTGAAGAATTTTTGAATACTATTAGGCTCCTCTTGTGTGGCAAAGCACCTGGTGCTGATTCTATTCTAGCTAAGATTTACAAGGCAGGGGATCCACAGCTCATACAAAAGCTGACTGAAATTTTCCAGGTTATATGTTAAGAGAAAGTTATCCCCCAGGAGTTCAAAGATGCCTCCATTATCCATCTCTATAAAGGTAAAGGTGACAATCATGGGTGGCTGGGTGGAGGGGGAAAGTTCCTCTCTCTTAGTCATTGCTGGCAAGGTTCTTGCCAGAGTCTTCCTTAATCGGCTGGTTCTTCACCTAGAACATCTGCCTGAGAGCCATTGTGGCTTCAGAAAGAGCTAAGGAACGGTTGTTATGTTATTTGTTGCCGACAACTTCAGGAGAAATGCCAGGAGCAGAACAGAGGTCTGTATACAACGTTTATCGATCTGACCAAGGCCTTTGATATTGTCAGTTGTGAAGTCTTGTGGAAAATTGTCAAAATTTGGTTGCCTAGTGAAGTTCATCAGTATTGTATGTCAGTTTCATGACAGCATGCTTGCCTGAGTTCTGGATGTTGGACGATGCTTGGTCGTTTTCCCAGTCACCAGTGTAGTGATGCAAGGTTCTGTGCTTGCTCCCATGCTTTTTAACATGGTGTTTTCAGCAGCGTTATCAGTAGCTTTCAATGAAGATGAAAACGTGATCAAGGTCAGCTACCTCACTGATGGTAAACTAGTTTGAAAAGGCTACAAGCCAAGACTAAAGTGGAGGGAGAGTTGGTACATGATTTTTTGGTTTGTAGATGATTGTGCACTCAGTGCAAGCCTCTGAAGCTTAGGTGAAACACATTATGCATCAATTCTCTGCTGCTTGTGGTTAATTTTGGCCTAATAATTAACACCAAGAAAACACAGGTGCTGCACCAGCACATACCACACCATCCATATATGGAACTATTGGTTACAGCATATGGAGAAATTTTGAATACTATGTATAAGTCCACTTACCTTGGCAATATATTTTCCAGAGATGTACACAAAAATGGGGGCAGCTAGGTGGCACAGTGGTTAGAGCACTGGCCCTGAAGTTGAGAGGACCCGGGTTCAAATTTGACTTCAGACACTTACTAGCTATGTGACTCTGGACAAGTCAGTAAACCCTGATTGTCTCAAAACATCCAGGGCCCCAGATGTATATCTATATCTGAAGATGGCCCCAGATGTATATCTATATCTATATCCCCCCGTCTGTCTCCCTCCCTCCTTCCCTCTCTCTCTATATATATCTATATAGATATGCCTGTCTATCTATATCTAAATCTATATCTATCTATCTGTCTGTCTGTCTGTCTATCTATCTGTCTATCTATCTATCTATATCTCTTGCCCCTGGACCCAGATGGCTCTGGAGGAGAGAGTGAGGTTGGTGACTTTGTACAATCCTCTCTCACTTAAGTCTAGTTCACTTCAAGTCATGATATCACTTCCTGATGCCATGGTCCTCTTTGAGAATGAAGGACAAACAACAACAACACATAAATGATGATGTTAAAGTTAATTGCCAGAGCTAGCTCAGTGTTTGGGAGGTTCCAAAATAAAATGTGGCAGAGAAGAGATATTAGGCTGCCTACCAACTTGAAGTTCTATAAAGCTGTTGAACTGATCTCATTGTTGTGTGCCTATGAAACTTGGACAGTCTACCATGCCAGGAAACTGAATCACTTCCACTTGAATTGTCATAGGAAGATTCTGAAGATCATCTGGCAAGTTAAGGTACTGGACACTGACATCCTTTCTTGAACTGAACTGCCAAGCATTCAGACTCTACAGTAGAGAGCACAACTCTGATGGGCTGGCCACATTGTTCAAATGCCTAATGTGTGTTCATTTTAAAGGCTATTTTATGAAGAACTCATGCAAGGCAGGTGCTCACATGGTGGTTAGAAGAAGCAAAGGGGTACAGTGGATAGAGCACTGGCCCTGGAGTCATAAGAACCTGAGTTCAAATCCGGCCTCATACACTTGAGATTTACTAGCTGGGTGACACTGGGCAAATCACTTTACCCTCATTGCCCTGCAAGGAGAAGGAGAAGAAGAAGAAGAAGCAGCAGCAGCAATATAAGGACACTCTGAAGTTTTCTCTGAAGAGCTTTGGAATCAATTGTAATATGTGGGAGACACTGGCAAAGGACCACCCAGCGTGGCCTGCCCTCGTCAAAAAGTGCTGTGCTCTGTGAACAAAGTAGAATTGCAGTAACTCAAAAGAAGTGTGAGATGCACACATTGAGAGAGATTTCCACTCCAAAGGTTCATATGGACAATTTGTGCCTGACCTGTGGTAGAGCATTCTGAGCTTGTATTGGTCTGATCAGCCACAGTCAAACACATCATACTATGACTGCAACAAAGTGATGCCATTTTGGTCCTCTTTGAACATGAAGGACAACAACCAGCCATACACTTAGTAGCTGTGTGACCCTGAGCGAGTCACTTAATGTCTATTTGCCTTAATCCTCTGGAGAAGGAAATGGCAATCTACTCCAGTATCTTTGCCAAGAAAACACCATGGACTATATGGTCTGATGAGTCTGCTCAACAACAACCACCACCAATGTAAAACTTGTGTTAAGTAGAAGATTTTTCTGGTCTGGTCAGGTACTCTGACAGAGAACTAGTAGGGTAGAGAATGCTTAAGTATTCTAGCAAAATATCAGAATTTTGAACATTTATTTGTATCTTAATGCTGCTTCTTATTGTGTGCACATAAAATATATTAAAGGTCATTGTTTTTCTAAGGCATGGGGCTTACTAATACTTGTCGATAATATACACAAGATTTAATCAGAATACTTAAAAGGGGAGAGGCAAATTGACTACTCAGGAATGAATTATTAGTCCCAGGATTGCTTATATTTTAAGTAGTTGTACTTAATTTTCTATTTATGTACCATAATCTTGACTTTTCAACATTTGTTTATATAAGATTTCCAATTTCAAATTTTTCTTCCTCCCTCCCCCCTCCCCTAGACAGCAGGTAATCTGATATAGGTGTTTATATATATATATATATGTATATATAAATATATATTTCTGCATTAGTCATGTTATAAGAGAAGAATCAGAGCAATAAGGAAAAACCTCAAAAAAGAATAGCAACAGCACCAAAAACAAAAGAAATAGTATGGTTCAATCAGGATCCATATTCCACAGTTTTGGTTTTTTTTTTCTGGATTTGGAGAGCCTTTTCCATCATGAGTCCTTTGGAACTTTCTTGTACTGTTGGATTGGTGAGAAGAATCGAGTCTATCACAGTTGATCAACACACAATGTTGAGGATACTGTGTACAATGTTCTCCTGCTTCTGCTCATCTCACTCATCTTCAGTTCATGCAAGTCCTTCCAGGTTTCTCTGAACTCCTCCAGCTCATCGTTTCTTTTCTTTTTTTTTTTTTTTTTTTTAATTTTTAGTGAGGCAATTGGGGTTAAGTGACTTGCCCAGGGTCACACAGCCAGTAAGTGTTAAGTGTCTGAGGCCGAATTTGAACTCAGGTACTCCTGACTCCAGGGCCCATACTCTATCCACTGCACCAAGTAGCTGCCCCTGCTTATTGTTTCTTACAGCACAATAGAATTCCATTACATTCATATATCATAACTTGTTCAGCCATTCCCCAGCTGATGGGCATTCCCTCAATTTCCAATTCCTTGCCACCACAAAAAGAACAGCTATAAATATTTTTGTACATGTGGGTCCTTTCCCCTTTTTTATACTTTATACTTTGTTCTAAAGCACAGCTTTATAGCCCTTTGGGCATAATTCCAAACTGCTCTCCAGAATGGTTGGATCAGTAGTAGAATTGTTTTTAATGCTTGCTTTCAAATTCATGAACACAGAAATGACTATTAAATTTCTCATTGACAGTGTGAACCATCTCAAATTTTTATTTGTGCTTTTTTTTCTAGGGGGTGCAGGTTCTAGGTCTTTTGATTTCTTTGGTGTAAAGCATTCTTTATATGGAAGCTTTCTCTCCCTCCCTCTCTCATTGCAGATTGGTGCCTATTAGCAATTCTATTGTATTAGAAAATTCCCTTGGGATACTGAGAAATGAGATTGCTTTTCCAGGGTCACACAGCCAGTATATGTCTGAGATGAAGCTTTTATTGTCATTTTTTTATGCAGCAAACAGTAAGTACCCTGCTGTTTGTAGAGAGCCCTCTGTGAAGGAAGGGTTAGAAATTCAAACTGGAATTCCTGCTCCCAAGGAATTCACAATCTCATACTCTACTATAATTCATCTCATTTCCTTTGCATATGCAAGTTGAAAATCTTTGACAAACCACTTTCTTCATTTGTTTCTAAAAGTCAAAACTAGTTTGGTCTTGAATTTTGCAAACAGTGAAGTCCATCTTGTGGATGTAAAAGATGTGAAACTCCGGATAGGATTTATCAGCTGAGCAATTTTATCTGATAAGGCAAAAGGAAGCAGGATTTTTTTTTTTTAGGATTTAAAAAAAAAATTTAAATAGAATTTTATTTTCCAAAATATATGTAAAAACAAATTTTAACATCAATTTTTTAAAACTTTGTGTTCCAACTTCTCTTCCTCCCTCCATTCCCACCCCCCCACCCCCACGCACAAGAATGCAAGCAGTTCAAAATAAGTTATACATGAGTAGTCATGGAAAACATTCCCCCTATTAGCTAGGTTGTGAGAGAAAACAGTCAAAAAAACCAAAACTTCAGATTAAGGAATTGTCAAATAGGGAAAAAAAATTTTTTTTTAATGTGTTTCCATCTGTTTTCAGATACTATCTGTTCTTTCTCTGTAGATGGGTTGCCATTTTCATAAGTCCTTCAGGGTTATATTGGATCATTGCCTTGCTGAAAATAACCACATGCTTCCCAGCAGATCATCTTACACTATTGATGTTATTTTGCATACAGTACATTTCACTCTACTTCAGTTCATGTAGATCTTTCCAGGTTTTTCCGATAGTATCCTGTTCATCATAACCTGTATATAGTACCTTAAACTTGACAGAGAATTTTCTTCATAATAGCTCAGCAAAGTACATTTTGCCATTATAATCAATCATAACTATTTCCCTCCATCCTATTCCCTTCCCATGATATTTACTCTATTTTCTATCTTCTTTTACCCTATTCCTCCTCAAAAGTGTTTTACTTCTGACTATCCTCTCCCCCTCTCTGCACTCTCTTTTTTCACCCTTCCTTCCTTATCCTCTTCCCCTCCTACTTTCCTGTAGAGTTAAATAGATTACTCCTCCCAATTGGGTATGAATGCTATTCTCTCCATGAGCCCACTCTGATGAGATTAAGGTCTTTGAGCTAATTCTTTGTTCTAAATTTTTCTTCCTCCCTTCCTCCTCAACCCTCCCCATGAGATTAAGCAATTTAGTATGTCATACTTGTGCAGTAATGCAGAACATCTTCACCTTACTCGAAAGTGTTTTGCTACAATTTGCTCTCTGTTCTATGCTTTATTTTGGAAAGTTGAAATTGGTGCTAGTATTCAGGAAACTGGCTTCTGTAACTGCAGCTCCTTTAAAGCAGACTGAGGAAGGACGTACCCTGTACTAACAAATGCTTAATCATAAAGAGCGAATCTTGCCTCTTCTTAACATATCTGGTTCACTGTAAAGTGTCTCATGCTACCTTTCAAACAGAAACTCCTTAAGTACTTGTAGTTTTACATATTTAGAAGTATAGGAGGGATTTTTAAAAATAATAAACATTTTTATTTATAGTTTTATTGTTGTTGTTTTTTTTCGGGGCAATGAACATTAAGTGATTTGTCCAGGGTCACACAGCTAGTAAGTGTCAGGTATCTGAGGCTGAATTTGAACTCCTGAATCCTGGGCTGGTGCTTTATCTACTGTGCCACCTAGTTGCCCTGTATTTATAGTTTTGAGTTCTAATTTTTAATCCCTCCTTCCCTCTCTCCTTTCCCCATCCCTGAAGCGGTAAGCAATCAGACATAGGTTATACATATACGATTATGTACAACATTACCATATTAGTCATTTTGTATAAGAAAACTTGAATAAAAGAAAAAATGAAAGAAAGTGAAAAATAGCAGGCTTCAGTCTGTTCCATCAATATCAGCTCTTTCTTTGGAGGTGGAGAGTATGCTTTGTCAATATAGTCCTTTGGGATTGTCTTGAATCCTTGTGTTGTTGAGAATAATTAAGTCATTCCCAGTTCCTCATCAGACAGGTTTCTGTCTCTGTGCACAATGTTCTCTTGGTGTTCTGCTCACTTTGCTATGCATCAGTTCATACAAGTCTTTAGGAGGGCTTTCTTAAAAACTCCTTTATTAATACATAAAGTATTGCTTGTCACACAGTGCTCAAATTATTCCCCTTATGGTTAATGGCATGGAATAGTCACAGTTAAGTTCACTGCTAGAAACATGAGGCCCAGGAACCCTGGAGAGAAAAACAGACATGTACTTGTCCCTGTTTCTCTGTTCTAATGGGCAGTGAGCTGTGAATGGACAAGCACTTCTTAAATGCCTCTGAAGTCCAGGTGCACTGTGCTGTGTCTAAAGGGTTCAGAGACACAAGGGAGCCGTTGCAGCCCAATGGGCTCATGTTCTACCAAAGAAAACACGTGCGCATGAAAGCATGTATGAAGTTGATTGCAGGCGATGCTGGTGTTTGAGCTGAGTTTTGAAGAATTCTGGGAATTTTGAGAGGTACAGCTATGGAAGGAGGTCATCTCACACACACTCGCGCACATATGCACAAGATAAGAGACTTTCTGGAGAGAGAGGCTCCAGTGATTTCTGGGACTGGTACAGAGAGTCAGAAAAGGCTTCCTAGAGGATGTACCACATAGAGGATGTGAGTCTTATAGGAGCTAAGAATTCTGAGAGATAAACAGAAGGAGGGATCTCAAGCTAGGCTTGGGAGACAGCTGGTGTGAGCCATGGGACAGAGGGGAGAGAATGATTAGTTCAGGTCCTGGGCCAGTCACTTAACCCCTCTGTGCCTCAGTTTCCTTATTTGTAAAGTGGGGGTGAAAAAAGTATCTACCTCCACAGGATTGTTGTGAGCATAGAATAATATTTGTAAAGCACTTTACAAACCTTAACTTCATCAATGCTAGCTATTATTATTGTTACCTGCTAGACTGATTCATCCAGAACCAAGAACTCAGTGTTGTGTGTAACTAATTAGAACTTTTGCAGATAAACATGACTTATAATAATCTGGGGGGGGGTTGCCAGAAAATATGCAGTTTGGGATTTTTGTTCCGTAATGTAACTGTGCATTGGTTTTCCGTACTGAATGGGGATTTGGAGATGTGAATGTGCATAAGTATTAAAAAATGTGGTAGCATAGAAATACAAATGAGTTTTTGTCTCATCTCCTGATCTCACACAGTGTCCTCCAGAGGCCGGGAGGAAATCAAGGCTTTTGATGTAGATGTCAAATGCCCTGTTCCTAGTAGGCACAACACACGTACACAGTAGGCTTTCTACACAGTGTTTTGATCTGTAGTAATATTGAGTTTTAAGAAGAAGAAAAATCAGTTTTTTAAAAACCTTATCTCACTCATCTTCTTTCAGGAAAAGTTGCCATCAAAAAAGAAGCCTTATGTACCCACACAGGCAAAGAAACGTGGTTCTCACTTCAGCCTGTTGATTCCAACTCTGAGGTTCAGGTAAGCTTTCAAATGTAAATACATAAAATGAGTACAGCAGAACTGGTTAGCGTGTGTAGTTGGTTCTAAATTAAGCAGTTTTTTTTAATTTTTAAATAAATTTTTATTGATATCTTTTGTTTTTATATTTCCCTGTGTCCCTTCAGCTCTCTTCCCTGCTTCTCCCAGAACTATCCCTTGTAACAAAAGATTTATTTTAAACAGAGGAAGAAAAAAAAAATCAATGAAACTGATCAGTATATTTTTTTAAAAGTCTGACAACGTATGTGTTCCATGACCGTGGCCAGTTTAGTTTTTAACACTGACACAAAGGACAGTAGAATTGTTTCTTATGTCACATGGGATTTTAGGAGTCAACAAGCAGTGGGCGGAGGGTTGAGTTGAGTTTGTGTGCTGGCCCTACCCTTCCGGGCTTAAGTGAGAAGACAACATTGCCCCTTTCTGGCCTTGAGCTTAGCTAGGTAGGTTGGTCTTTTACAAGATGTAGATTTTCTCACTGTATTTTGACATTTTTGTAGGCTTTTCCCCTGTTTTGATTGCACATTTCATTTCTCTGAACCTCACCTTTCTCTAAAATGAGGGAGTTGGAATTGACGGCATGCTTTCTGGCTCCAAATCTGGATTTCTGTGATTCGGAGTCAGCGTAGAGAGGTATAATCATCACCTAAGAAACGCAAGTGAAGTGAAAAAGGGCTTGTCGCAGGAGGGACAAGTTTCTGGGGGAAAGAATGAGTCTGAGTCTGAACACGCTGACTCTGACGTGTCTCATTGGACGTGAAGCTGTAAATGTCCAGCAGGCGGTCCCTTGCATCGCTCTGCTTGACAAGTAGACTATTTCCATCTTTGCGTACTGACAAGAATTGTTGAATGGAACTGGACTAAGTGTTGGTCTACCAGAGAGCTCTCCCTCCAGGGGTGGCAGTGGTACTTACTGTGCTAAGTGTTTCACAAGTATCATCCCATTTGATCCTCACAACAATCCTGGGAGGTAGGCGCTGTCATCCCCATTTTACACATGAGGAAACGGAGGCAAACAGAGGCACCCAGCTAGGAAATCTGAAGCTGATTTTAAACTCGGGTCTTCCTAACTCTAAGCTCAGCACTTTGTCCATTGCACCTCCTAGCTACCCCAAATTGACATTGATCCATTAATTATTCCTCTTTGGGTCAGGTTGTATAATCCATTATGAAAAACCTAAACAAGTGGGTTTCTGGTTAATATTTCCTCATTTTGGGCACAAGAACATTAAGGGAAACTGTTAAGTGACTTGTTGAAATCCAGGTTACTCCATCTGCAGCATTCACCTACTTTATTGGTCTAATTATAGCATTCTGCTCAAGAAGCTTCATTGTTGATCAGTCGTTTTGAGTCATGCCCAACTCTTTGTGACTCCATTTGGGGTTTTCTTGGCAAATATGCTAGAGTGGTTTGCCATTTCCTTCTCCAACTCATTTGACAAATGAAGAAACTGAGGCAAACAGGGTTAAGAGATCTGCCCGGGGGGCAGCTAGGTGGCGCAGTGGATAGAGCACCGGCCCTGGAGTCAGGAGTACCTGAGTTCAAATCTGGCCTCAGACACTTAACACTTACTAGCTGTGTGACCCTGGGCAAATCACTTAACCCCAATTGCCTCACTTAAAAAAAAAAAAAAAAGATCTGCCCAGGGTTACACAGCTAGTTAGTGTCTAAGGCCAGATTTGAACTTGGGAAGATGAGTCTTTCTGACTTCGAGCCTGGCACTCTATCCACTGTACTGCCTAGCTTTTACAAGAAGCTTCAGGGACTCCCTATTTTCATAACAAGCACTTCATTCTGTTACTTAAGGTCTTTCACAATCTACACACTGATTGTATGTTATTCATATGTACTTCTCTACAAACATAGGATCATAGATTCGTTGTTGCTGTTTGTCCTTCCCTTTCAAAAAGGACAGATGACATCATGGGGTGATGTCTTGACTTGCTCACAAGTTAGATTTAAGCGGGGATGCACAAATTCATTCACCTCACTCTCTCTTCCTGAGTCCTCAGAGTCCAAGGGCAAGACAAAAGTCATGACAACTGGCTGTGGCCTGGGGTGCATCTTTGATATCCGACCAAGCTCTAAGCATGCCGTAGCCTCTGCCTCAGCTGCCTTCATAAGGCTGTTGGAACTAATTGTTCTCCACTCCTTCCTCTGGGAGAAGTCTTCAGATGCTCAGGGTTGACCTCCCTTAACTCACCAGCAGGTTTGAGCCCTGTCCTTTTGGGTTGGCCTGTCCACTGAGACAGTTTGCTGGGGTGTGGCCATTGGACATGCTACCACTTCTTAGAGCCACAGGCGAGAGTTGGATGACAGGTGGACACCAAAGGTGGATGAGCAGACCCCAAAAGGGCTTGGTGAGCCCTCACACCGGTTGTGCTGGTCCAGAGCTGGAAGGAACTTTAGATCCCATTTTAGAGATGGGAAAGCTGAAGTCCAGAGTCTTTTTTTCCGGAGAGTCTTAAGTCACCTAAATAGTACATGTCAAACAGAATTAGAGTCTAAGTCTTCCTGGCTCAACGTCCAGCTCGTCACCCATTACACCACATAGCTTCTGTGATACATGTTCTATTCTCTCTGGTCGAATGTAACCTTCTGAATAGGAGCTAACTGAATCTCTAGTGCTTGACTTATACATATAGTCAGTCATCATGACCCCATTTAGAGTTTTCTTGGCAAAGATGTTAGAGTGGTTTGCCATTTCCTTCTCCAGCTCATATGACAGATGAGGAAACTGAGGCAAACAAGGTAAAGTGACTTGCCCAAGGTCACACAGCTAGTAAGTGTCTGAGGCCAGATAAGCGCTCAGAAAGAGGAGTCTTCCACACTGGGAACTCTATCCACTGCACCACCCAGCTGCTCCCATTTTCTGGAGTTTTTAAAAAAATATAATTATTAGTTTTCTGGGCAACTACTAGGGTTTGGGTTTTTTGGGTTTTTTTAGACAACTCTTCATTTTCTTCCTCTTTGGAATTCTGTCTTCTTTTCTTGAGAGATTTCCATTCTTCCTTGTAGAATTGTAGGCCCTGGGATTTTGCTAACTCTTTGAAATCTGTTCTTTTCAAATCTGAGGTTTATCTCAAAATTATGCTCAGTTTTCCCCATTGAGCTATATTAAGATTATGTGATCACTTCCTCCCAAGGTTCCCGTCATTTCTCCTTCAACAACCAGTTCCTCCTTGTAGGTCACTGTCAGGTCCAGAATTAGCAGTTCCCCTCATTGCTTCCTCCACCTTTTCAAGAATGAAATTGTCTTCAAGTCAACAGTGTATCAGCCCTTTTGCTTCAATCAGGAGAGTGCTGGCAGATAGGCCTCTGCTTAGTTGAGTCTCTTGGCACTATCTTATTATTCCTTTGTGTTGTGCTTCCAGAATGGATTATTTACTCCCTCCTTCTGGCCAGTTTGTAGTGTACTGTCATAATATCACTTTGACTCCTCCACTGATCATCCTTCATGTGATTTTTACTCTCTGGGCCCAGTCTGCTCTGGATTTCCTCTCAGGAGGCTGTCTACTTGAAGTAAGATGTTGCTCCAAATGTAGTAAGTCCGATAAACATTTATTAAGCACCTATGTGACAGCAACTATGCTAAGTCCAGAAAAAGGAAGGATTCTCGCCCTCCTGGAATTTATTATCTAATGAAAGGAGACAGGAAAGTGGGAGTGGGGGTAGGGGGGAGGATGAGCATGGGACACCCAAGATTATCTTGTTCCGTGGAATTGAAACCAGTCTGGGAAGCAGATGGAAAGGGGAATGAGTGGAGTCCAGTTTCTGCCCTCTATAAAGGAAGATGGCATTGGATGGAGTTTGGTACTCCACCATCCAGCCCTTTAACCACAAGGGAGACGGTGTCCAGCAGCTTGGTGGTGAGATTAGAAGTGATGAGCTTCTCCTGAGAAGACCGTCTTCTTCCCTGGCGTTGAAGCTTTTTGTCTAAAGTGTGCCCTTCTATCACGAATCACATCCCCCCGATCTCTCTGACATCTATGAGGTCAAATCTACCATCTTACATTAAGATTTGTAGTTCATTTTTATTACTCATTCACTATGCATTGGTATATGTGTGTTTAATATTACTGTCCCTTTTCTTGCATACTGTCTCCTGTGAATTACTGGGCCTCTAAATTTTATTCTGTTCCCTGCGTCTTAGTTACAACTCAGTGTGATATCTCTTATGTACATGTATGTGAGACTTTTCCTCCCTACCTCTCCATTTTTAGTTTAAAGCAAGTCACTTAGCAGATATATCCTTTCCTGTCCTAACCTAGTTACTAGTATTATAATTCTCATTTCTATTGAAAAGCAATTTTACTTTTCTAACTCTCTTTACCAAAACACCAGGAACCTTTAATTTCCCCCCTTGTCAAAAAGAATAATTATAGTAAAAACAACAATGATAATAGCTAACATTCATTTAGCATTTTAAGATTTACAGTGTGCTTTTACATATTTCACTTAATCCTCACAATAATCTCATGGGGTAGGTGCTATTATCCCCAATTAACAGAAAAGGAAACCCAGACAAACAGGACAGCTGGTAAGTATCTGAGTCAGAATTAAAATTCAGCTTTTCTTGTTTCCAAGTCCAGTGTTAGATCCACTACTTTAGTTCCTTTTGCCTAACTATAGCTAGCCGTCCAGATGTTTCCTCTGTGTGATAACTACTTTCTAAAGGTAAACCTTTGCTTGTGTAAAAAAGCATAGCTTCTCTTATATCTCCCAGAAGAATTAATTGTCCGGATTTATAACTCTGCAGTTGAGCCTTGGTAAAAAGGTGCTTTGGAAAAGTGCACTGAATCTTTAAATATTTTTTTTTAAATTTCCATATTTAACAAACACACACACATTTCAATATAGAAAATATATGGAAAGAAAAAACTCCTAAATCTCTTAAATTTATCTTGCTTTTAAAAATAGCATATAATCATTTCAATGTGTTTCTTTGAAAACTGCTTGTCTTTTTCGTTTAAACTGCCTTCTGATCTCTTCTGTGCATTTTTTAAATGGCTTCAATGATCCTCTTTTCTTTCTTTTTTGACATTATTGTTAGCTCTTCCCCAAAAGAAAAAGACAGTGCTTGTTGCAAATAAACATAGTCAAACAAAATAAAATGACGCCTTTGCCTTGAACTAAAATCTGTTTCATTTTTCATTTTGAGTCCATCACCCCTCTCAGGTAGTGGACCCCCTGCTCTGTCATCAGTTCTCTGCAATCCTGGTTGGTCAGTACATCAATCAGATTTATTGATGCTTTCATTGTTGTTTCTCTTGAATATGTTGACAAAGAAGTGAAATAGACTGCCTTTGAGGACCATTTGTTCGGAAATAAACTCTTGAAGCAATTGAGCAATGAGGCTGATATTCTAAACAAGAAGAAAACCCTACTTTGAGCTTTAAATTTAAGATGAATACATTAACATCTAGAACAGATGCTATGCAAGCCCTGATGCAATCTCTATCTTGCAACAGCTGAAGTTCTGCTTTTCCTCCAGGCCAAAATAGGCCAGCCAGATTATTATTGTTTTTCTTGGCTGTCCCATAAGTTAACATCTTTCCTTGTAGATGAAAGATAAGTTGAATAGACTTGTATATTTTTCTTAAAGCCAACCCTCCACCTGGATGCTAAATCCCAGTTCATACTGACTCCAGGGATACTTTGCTCCATCCTTTCATAACATCTTTGATCACTTTCTCTCAAAACTGGCTTACTTCTGCCTGAAGACATACTGAGTCTCCCTGATCTTAATTCCTTGTGTGACCTTCTCTGTTACGCATGGGATGCAAGCAGCCTTTCTTATCTCATGGATAGTTCTTGGGCTCCCTGTTAGCTGCTACCACCCAAAGGAATAAAGCATTTAGGGTAGATTGTCCCCTTCATAGATCATACCCCAGTCTTAACTCTTCCCTATTCTTTCTTTGTCCCTTTCTCTATTTTTTTCTGCTCCATCTGCTTCAGATGACCTACACAGATAGTTCAGATGCAGTTAAACTGTATCATAGTGTAAGGGGAAATTGGAGGCATTGGGGATCACTTTAATTATATACATTTAAGATAGATAATAAAAACAATTAGCGTTGCTCAGTTTTGCACAGATTTAAAGCCCCAAATGATCCATTCCATATGCTCCTTAGCATTACCCACTTAATCCGTAAACCCTGACCTTTGGTTTCTAGTTCTTTTGGCTAGTATTTCTACTCTGCAGACCCAGACTAGGATCTGGGTCTTTAGCCCTTTTCCTGAATGAGTTATCTAAATTTTAGGGGGCCAGTGTGCTTTCAAGAATGGACCCTAAGATTACTTCCACTTAAATTCTTTAAAAAATTTCCATTGAAACCATTTTTGTGTGAATTCAGTCAGTACCTTCTTGGTTTTAATCTAGAATTCTTAGGAGTCTATATCATTAGCCCCAACATACTTTTTTAGTATATCTGAGAGATCTTGTTTTTTTATTCTATTTTATTTTCTTTGTCAGGTTCTTCTTTCTTGAACTTTATTCCAACCCTTAAAAAATTTACAAATACTCTTTAACTCTACATTGAGGGGGCAGCTAGGTGGTGCAATGGATAAAGCACTGGCCTTGGATGAGGACCTGAGTTCAAATCCTGCCTCAGACACTTGACACTAGCTGTGTGATCCTGGGCAAGTCACTTAACCCTCATTGCCCTGCAAAAAAACAAAAACAAAACAAACTCTACATTGAGGCATTTGCTACATAAACCACTCAAATGAAGGTGGTCTCCATTCAACTCAGTCATAATATCTTTTTATAATTTCATTATTGAGGTATCTATAATACACATTTTACAGTATGCACATTATGCTATACATTATACATAATGTAAAGGTAACCTCTATAGACTTGCCTTAAACATTTATGATACTTTAGACACCACATCTGTTGTTCAGTTTTTTAGTCATGTCCAACTCATTTGTGACCTCATTTGGGGCTTTCTTGGCAAAGACATTAGAGTGGTTTGCCTTTCCTTCTCTAGCTCATTTTACAGATGAGGAAACTGAGATAATCAGGGTTAAGCAACTTGCCCAGGGTCACATAGTAAGTATCTCTGGCCAGGTTTGAACTCAGGAAGTTGAGTCTTCCTGACTCCAGGCTAGCACTCTAATCTACTGAGCTGCTTAGCTGTATGTGTGTGTATTAACGTGTATTCTAATACTAATACCCAAGCCGCTTGTCTGATAGTGAAGAATCCCTCCTGAATTCAAAGACAGCCCCACTTTTCAATGCAGTATGCTCCTGTGGACCACACTTTAGTTACACTGTTACCTACTTTTGTTCAAATATGGAAATAATAGAATGAATGTGTAAAGGCTTTAATGGGCACTATTGCATAATTGTTTAAAAAATGGGGATGTGTCTGTTCTAATATTCTAGCCTCTTTAGCTATCATCTCATTTCTTTCTTTTCCTTTGCTGTCAGACTTTTGCCCCCATTTCCTTATGACCTTTTCTCTTTGCAATCTCTCATCTCAACCATGATGAAACCACATTCCTGCAGGTCACCAACAGCCTTTAAAATCAAAACCTTTTTCTCAAGCTTTATCATTCTCCATCACTTCTCAACAGCATTTGAAATTGTTGATTGCAACTTATTTTTTGTAGTCCTCTTTCCTTGCTTTCTCAGACACTGGATTATTTTAACTCTCCCCTTATTCTGATTCCATTGGTCCCCATTTGTAGGTTCTCTTTCTCTCCCTGTACTCAACAACTACTTGGCCTCACAGTTGCAGGTGAGGGCACTCTCTCCTTTTCTATTTTCCATAGTGTTCAAATGGGAGAGTGTTCTAGTTCTGAAGTCCCAATTTATGTTTAGTGAAAAATACATTTAGGACGTTTAGCCCTCTTAGGCTTGGGTACCCTTCGAGACCTAGTTCTCCGCCTTCTCTTTTTCTTTTTTATGCTCTCACTTTTCTCAGAGAAACCATCCTTCTAGCTTTAGCTATTACTTCTATGCATATTACTGTCACTTGAAATCTACCCGCTTGCTCTCCACCACCCCACTCCCACCCCCATCTCCACCTCTTACTAATATGTTCAGCTTATCTATGGGACATTTTCACTTGAATGTTTTATCATCACGCCCCTTTCCCCCTTGCCTTCCCTTTACCCTTCCCTTGAACCTCCCCAAGGGAGGCCCACCAGCAGGGGCACTCTTCCTTCCTACTGTCATTTACTTAATGACTGGCTGATTGGCTTATCCCCATGCAAGATGGTCATATAGTGTGGTAGTCTGTCTAATTTTATTTTGCTAATACTATAATTACTCCCCAAAATATATTACTTTATTGACCATAAAGTGGAACTTAATAAAGAGATCTCTCACCTGAGAAGCATAAGTGAGCACTATTAATTGGAATTAGCAGTTGAAATGATTTTAAATACCTTTTTTACATCTTTTTTAAAAAAATTATTCCTTTCTCAGCTCATGATTCACGTTAATAAATATTTAAATTAATTTTAATGAAATAAAAATTATTTTTTAAAGAATGCATATATAATGTTATGAGACCAGGATACTGTGCAACTTCCTCTTATGACATGATTATGTTTTTGTCTCCAAATTAAAAGGTATATATTTATAACTTTCAAAGAAACACTTCTACATTTCTTCAAGAGACAAACTCATTGTTCTGCTGTAGTCAAAGAGGTACTTTTGAGAAAGGGAAAGCTTCTTCAGCATAATATCAGTATATTTTCTCAGATCAACTTGAGTAGTGTAAAAAATTCAGAATTATCAAGTGGAGAATATTTTCCATCAACAGTAAGGACATCTGTGTGCCTCAGATCATACTGAGGTTAGAGATCATTTATTAAATGATGATTACATTTATTAGAGATCAGTAATCAAATAAGTGCTTTGTTATCCTTTGCATCTACAAAACACTATGTGTTGGCAGACTTAGCTTAAGGAACCAGAAAATGCAAACTTTGGGGTATATGTGAATTGGTTTTGATTATCGGTACCTATTTTGTAAACCGTATATAATAAGCTAAGGAGGGATTCCCTGTTGCTGGCCTGGTTCTTTAGATGCTTCTGTTTGTAGATGACATCATGTTAGTTCTGTCAAGCCCCAGAACAATCAGTGCATCCAGAACCTCTCAAAAGACTTTGTCCTAACCTTCCAGATCAGAAGTGGGGGGTGGTTTGGGGTGGAGGAGAGGTGGTTTTGGGGGGAAACAGGTCAATGAAGAGCGCCTCAACGTTTCTCAGACCTGCCGCTGAGATGTCTTCCACAACTCCTGTGGCCCCCACCCCACCCAGTAGCCAGTCAGTTGTCGAGTCCTTCTGCCTTCATTAACATCCCTCCTGTATGCCCCTTTTCTCCTTGGAGGCTTCGACTTCCCTCTTGTAAGCCTTCATCACCTTGTACCTGCACTGTTGCAGCCATTTGCTGATTTGTTTCCCTGCCTCAAGTCTCACCACTCCAATCCATCTTCCACTCAGTTTTCTTCATAAAACGAAGGTCTGTTCATATCACTTCCCTGTTCAAAAAACTTGGGGAAATCCCTGTTAGCTCCAGGATCAAATATAAAATCCTCTGTTTGGCTTTTAAAACCCTTCCATCACCTGGTCCCTCCCACCTTGCCAGTCTTTGCATACCTCGGTCCCCTACATGAACTCTTGAGATCCTGTGACACTGGCTTCCCTGCTGTTCCTCAGACTAGACACACCATCTCCTGACTGTGCATTTTCATTGACTTTTCCTTCATCCCACCCCCACCCCCACTCCCATTCCTGGAATTCTCTCCCTCCTCAATCTCCTTCTGCTGGCTTCCTTCAGGTCTCAGCTAAAGGTATACCTTGAGCAAGAAACCTTTCCCAGTCCTCCTTAACCTTGACTTTAGTGCTTTTCCTCTGAGACTACCCCCATTTATCCTGTCTGTATCTCATCTGTACCTAGTCATTGCCAACTTGTCTCCCCCATCTGACTGAGAGCTCACTGAGAGCAAGGAATGGTGGGGTTTTTGTGTTGGGGGCTTTGGTAGGGGTTGGGCTTTCTTTGTACAGTGCCTGACACAGAGTGAGTGATTCATAAATGCTGGTTGATTGTTTGACTTGTCTCTTGTCCAGAAGAAAATATACAGAACACCTTCAGAGTATGTGTGTATGTTCCTGTACATGGGCAGGGGATAAAAGCCTCTCCATTTCCATAAACATCTGTGTGGCGCAGCCATTTGTTTGCTTCGTTTTCAATGAAATGTGGTTTGCATTCGTGTGACTATCATCTGTGGTAGGCCTCTTGATTTTATTGTTGGCTCTAAGCCATCTCCTAGATGCTGTTTGGACACACGCCACTTTCAGTTACATTAGACAAATCAATGGCATGTTCCTGTCGTCATTCTGAGTTGTCTGTTGCTCAGGAAAGTGAGAGCTGCTTTTTCTAAAAGTAGTTCTATACATTTTCAAACTGCTCATCATGTACTTTGAGAATTGTGTGCCAGTACTTTTTCATTATGATTCATAATAAAAACAACACTAGTCTTAGTTACTATGTTGAAGCAAAAGGAAAAGTAGGGGAGGAAATGGTATGTGGGGAACTTTTTTCTTGATTTCTCAATGTGCAGGCATGTAGAAATATTCAAAATGAGGAAGTATGCATGTAAATAAGGTATTTCATTCAGAATCATTCATATACTTCCTCTTCAGTCTTCAGACTTTTTTTTTGCAAGATATTTTTCTTATCTCCAGAGATCTTTTGTTCATTTTTGGTAGTTGCTCAGCCCTGTACAATGCCTGAAGAAATCATGAAGTCCTTGAACTAGGGTTTACAGTTTAGCTTAGACAATACAATTCATGTCTGAAATGCATTAGGTGAAAAGACATTTATAAATACCTACGTTTCTGGATCTGAGTGGCTTTCCATTGAAAGGAATAAGAAAGTGTTGAGTTGATTGAATACATAAAAGGAAAGGTAGCACGAATCAATAGACAATTAGAAAACAGACTTAAACTGAGCTCAGAATACTAGTTCCCAAGTTGGGTCTCAGGTCCTATGGGAAAGTTGAGATATGCAAAATTTCCAACAGCTTGTTGATAGCAACGGTAGTATCTGAAGTCAGCATGAAGATAAGCAGCTACTTCTCCCTTTACGCTCCAGATAGGTGCTGTTTAGCCTTATCTTTAATGTTCTAAGACATTTCAGAGCTTAGTACAACTAATAATATATGGTCCTGGCACCTATAAGTCTCCTACCTTCCCTATTTTTTTCCTTTCTAAACCCATTTTCCCTCTCCTTTCCCTTCGCCTCCCTTCCCCCATCTCCTCATCTCTCGTTTTGTACCCTCCTTTCCTTTCTTCCCCATCTTTCCCCTCAACTGTTTCCCTTCATCTTCCCTCTCCCCCTTCCTTCTTCTTTTATCCCTTCCCCTCTTTTTCTTCCCTCTTATCTCTTTCCCTTCCTTTTCTTCTGTCCTCCCCCATCAATTCTCCTTCATCTTTCCCTGTCCCTTCCTTTCTTTCCTCCTCACCCCTTCCTCTCCCTCCTTTCCCCCTTTATTTCTCTCCTTTTAAACAAATAGGTTGGTACCTATTTTTATATTTTACTCTTTGGACTGTTGTATATACTGAAAATAGAAGAAAATAGAAGTGACCCAATTCTATCCCCTTTTCTCTTTATTTATTTGTTTGTTTGTTTAGCGGGGCAATGAGGGTTAAGTGACTTGCCCAGGGTCACACAGCCAGTAAGTGTCAAATGTCTGAGGCCGGATTTGAACTCAGGTCCTCCTGAATCCAGGGCTGGTGCTTTATCCACTGTGCCACCTAGCTGCCCTGGATTAATTTCTTAAAGTATTGACTTGGTTTTCTATTTTACAATACAATTTACAGTTTTACTTTTATTTGATCTCCTTGCTGTCCAAGAGACTCTCAGAAGTCTTCTTCAGCACTACACTTTGAAAGCATCAGTTCTGCAGCGCTCGACTTCAGCTCTCACAGCTACATGTTGCTACTGGAAAAACCATAACTTTGCCTGTGTTTTTTTATCGGCAAGGTGATGTCCAAATGTGCCACAGCTTTCCTTTCAAGGAGCAAGCATCTTTTAATTGTATAGCTATGGTTGCCATCTACAGTGATCTTGGAACCAAAGAATATAAAATCTGATGCTCCTTCCATTTCTTTTCCCTCTTTTTGCCAGGAAGCAAAGGGAGCAGTTGCCAGGATCTTAGTTTTTTTCATGTTAAGCCAGCTTTCTTACACTCTCATCTTTCACCCTCATCAAGAGGATTCTTAATCCCTCTTCATTTTCTGCCATTGGAGTAGTATTGTCTGGATATCTGAGATTGTTGGTATTTCTCCTGGCAACCTTAATTCCAGCTTTTGATTCATTGATCTTGATGTTTTGCATGATAGACTATGTAAATACATACGGTGACAATATACAGCCTTGCTGTGCTCCTTTTCCAATTTTCAACCAGTCAGTTGTACCATATTTGGTTCTAACTGTTGCTCCTTGGCCCGCGTGCGCTTTCCTTAGGAGACAAGTAAGATGATCTGGTACTCCCATTTTTTTGAGGGCTTTCTGAACTTTGTTGTGATCCACACAGTCAAAGGCTTTAGTATAATCAGTGAAGAAATGGATGTTTCCCTCTGACTTCCTTGCTTTTTCCATAATCCAGTGAAACTTGGGGATTTGGTCTTTAGTTCTTCTGCCTCTTTGAAAACCACTCTGCTCTTTGGGTAATTCTTGGTTCACATATTGCTGAAGCCTATCTTGCAGAATCTTAAGCATAACCTTGTTGGCATGTGAAATGAGCACAATTGTTCGGTAATTTGTGCATTCCTTGGCATTGTCCATCTTTAGGATTGATTGGCTCAAAAATTGATCTTTTCTGGAGGAGTTAGGTGGCGCAGTGGATAAAGCACTGGCCCTGGATTCAGGAGGACCTGAGTTCAAGCCTGGTCTCAGACACTTGACAATTACTAGCTGTCTGACCCTGGGCAAGTCACTTAACCCCCATTGCCCCGCCAAAAACCAACCAACCAACCGAACAAAACTGATCTTTTCCAATCCAGTGGCCACTGTTGAATTTTCCAAATTTGCCAGCATATTGAGTGTAGCACTTTAACAGCATTATCCTTTATGGGTTTTAAATAGCTCATCTGGAATTCATTCCATTGTATATTTGTATGTTATGTCAATTTTTACAATGTCAGATCAAAACAATGTAGAAAACTGTTTATATATGTCAAAAGTCAGTAGAGAGTAAAAAGCATTTCACATCTTTTTTTTCTCAATAGGATTTTTTTTTCACAATTACATGTAAAGATAATTTTCAACATTTCCTTTTATAAGATTTTGAGTTCCAAATTTTTCTAAGATAGCAAGCAGTCTGATTTAGGTTATACATCTCTCCACATCTTGCCAAGGACAGAAGAAAAGTGGCTAACAGTGAGTTGATAGCCATAATAATAAATCTACTGGCATTTATTCAGTGTGACTACTGTGTGTCAGAGACTGTGCTGAGCCCTATAGATAGAAAGTCAGAAGAGAAGCAGTGACACAGACACAGGTAAGTGTCTATAGGGTGTGACCAAAATGAACACAAGGCAGTTGGAGGAGAGGACCAGGAAAGGCTTCAGGAGGAATATGGCCTTTGTGGCTAGAGAATGCCATGTAGGGAGGGGAGCAAAGTATTAGACGAACAGGAAAGGCTCAATTCCTCCCGACCCCCAACCAGCGCTCTAGTCATGGTGCCTTCCAACTGCCCATCCTTAGCACCCAGAATGGAGTATATAAATGCAAAGTGAAAGGGGTGAAGTCATTATGATTAGAGAAAATACTCATTTAATTCGAGTGGAAGACAGTTTTGGTTCCAGTTATATAATTAGAAATTATGATTTCTTTAAAGCCATCTCTAAAACTTTCTTTAATGTGCACAGATAACTGATGGGCTTGGGCTTATATATAGTAAGGGTGACACTGAATATCCATATTGTAAAATGAAAGGACTCATTACTCATTTAATGAAATGTTTGTGAAGGTATGTGACAGAATATTCAGTCATTTAAAATGTTTTAATGATGCCAGTGATTTTTATAACACAAGAATATTTGGGCCCAGTCTTTTCTTGGAAAAGACTGGTATCATTTTATAGGTACAGATTTTATTAAGCCAAAATTAAGTGATCAATAAGTAGTATTTGTATTCCTCAATAGGAAAGATGAACCAACAGACTTGAATATATCCTGTATCTTGGCTTAAAGAGAATTAGATATTTTTAGTAATGCTATTAATGGTAGCTATTAACTTGGCATCCAGGAGCTTTATGTTTTCTTAAGTGTGTACCAACATGTGTCAGCATCCGGTGTTTTCACCTCCTTGCTCTCTTCTGGTATGACACAGTTGTTATGTTTGTACAAGGTTTGGCGAATGTTTTCTTGATGCACCTGGGAGGAGCGTCTAGTAACTGTGTACAACACCCTTGGCAGAGATCCAGTCTGGTTGGGATTTTTTTTCCTTTGTGTGAAGGAATTTTTATTTGTGAAATCATATTAACCTTCTCAAGTTTTTCATTTTTATTGATATCATTTTTACATTGCCTTAATTTGTCCCTCCTCCCTCCCTTGCCTAGAAAGTTAGCCCTTTTAACAAAGAATAAAAAGGTAGAAAGAAATACAAAGAAGGAGTTAGAGAAGCAGTTCAGCAGAAGTGGAGCAGCATATTAGCCGGGGGTGGACAGTATGTGGGGAGACACCTCTGGGGTCCCTCAGCTCTGTAAGCCATTGAGGATTGGGGCGGGGGATAATTTCCTTCTTTCTTCAAGGCCAGGCTTGTTCATTACATCATCGCATTTGCCCAGCTCTCAGTTTCTTTTTATGTCTTTGCCATTTAGGTTCATAGAGTTGTTGTATCGATTGTTTTTGTGGTTGTCTCATTCCTCCCCAGTTTATATAGGTTATTGTATTAACTTTTGAGGGCATCACAATCCTTCCAGTCCCTAGGCTCAAAACCTAGATTTCAAATTAGACTCTTCACTCCCCCCCCCACCTCCCCCTGTATTCAGACTGCTCCCAAAGGCTCTCAGTTTTACCTTTATAACTTCTCTCACATCGGCTCCCTCCTTTCTACTGATGCTGCTGCCACCCTACTCCACCATAAGCCCTTATCACTTCACACCTGCACTATTGCAAAAGTCTATTTGTTGGTCTCCCCACCTTCAGCTCTCTTCCCCAGTCCAGTCTGTCTTCCACTCTCAGAATAACCTTCCTAAAGTCCAGGTCTGACTGTCACTCCACTCCTCAATAAATTTCAGTCTCTTTGTCACCTCTAAGGTCAACTGTGAATTCCTCTGCTTGGTATTCAAAGCCCTTCCTAACTCGGTGCCCCTCCCCACCACTACAATAATACCCTTCCAGTCTTCTTATACCTTAATATATCCCCCCATTGCCCTGTATTCTGTGATCCAGCCTCCTTGTGTTCCTCAAGCAAGACACTCCAGTCTCCCAACTCCCAGATATTTTCATTGGCTGACCCTCGACACCTGCAGTTCTCTCCCTCCTCATCTCTGCTTCCTGTCATCCCCAGCTTCCTTTGCTTCCTTCAAGTTCTAGCTAAAATCCCACTTTTTACAGGAAAATTATCTCAGTTTGCCTTAATTCTAGTGCCTTTCCACTGTGGATTATTCAGTTCTCATCTCTGTGTATGCATGTATGCTTATTTCTTGTGCATAGTTGTTTGCATTTATGTCCCCCATTAGACTGAGCTTCTTGAAATCAGGAACTATCTTTTATCTTTCTTTTTATCCTGAGTACTTAGCACAGAGTAGGTGTATAATTGGTGTTTATTGACCAACTGACAAGTCATGCTTCTGAATTCCTGCTCATTGTATCTTGCTGCCCAGTGTTCTGTTATATTCATGCACCACTGCCAATAGTCAATAAACATTTTTAAGCACCTACTATGTAACAGGTGCCAGGGGATACGAATATGAAAAGAGAAAGACAGCTATTTCCCTCAAGAAGCTTGCAATCTAATGGGGAAACAATACAGAAGGAAGCTGAAAATGGCAAGGACAAAAGTAGCACCCCAGGTGAGAAATGAGGCTGTGTCTGAACTGGGCTCTCTCCTTAAAGGGAGGTTTGGAGTTCATGACCCCACCCTCCAATCAAAGAGGCCAAGGGTAGTGATGAGACCTCACAGGATGATGAGGCTATCCCTATGATGAGCTTCCTGTTTATTTAGTCATTCTCCCTTGGATGGGCATTGACTTTATGTCCAGTTCTTTGCAAGCACAAAAAGTGTTGCTACACATACTTTGGTGTATATAGATTGAGCCAGATGGCCTTCAAGGTCTCTTCCTACTCTCACATTCTGTAATTTTCAAATAGAATAGTTTGAAAGGGAAAAATATGGTTCAAAGAATTTTATCAGAGCAGTAGACCTGGAGTCAGCAAGACCTGAGTTCAAATTCAGCTTCAGAGACATCCTAGCCCTGTGGCCTGGGCCAAGTCACTTAACTTCTGTTTTCGTCCATTTCCTCAACTGTAAAATTGGGATAATACTAGCACCTACTTCCCAGGGTTATTAAACTCTTTTAACACTGGCATATAGCAGGTACCATCTAAGTGGTGGTGGTGGTGGTTGTCGTTTTTGTTAATTACCTTTAGCATCAACTAATTTTCCAGATTTCTTCTGTATGGAGAAAACATTAAGTTTTAAGTTAGATCCATTTAACCATCTTTGAAGTGATTTATTACAGATAAAGCAAATAATTACTGATTCTATTAGAGAAACAACCAATGCTAGATATTCAGCAAAATAAGAATATGTATTAGTTGACCTGTAAAATAAAGTAATCTACTTAATTCAGAGCAATTAAATGTTTTACCAGGAATTACACAAATGTTTTCCATAACTTAAAGCAACCAGAGTAAAATGTTTTTCAAAATTTTTATTATACGAGTAATTTTTATATAAGCCTTCTCAAGAGATGTTTTGAAATACGAAGGATTTGCTTACATTCTAAGCCCATATTTTTAATTTGCTATGGCCTTTGTTTTACTTTTATGTACATCAGCTAGGCAACTGTGGACTTAGCATAAAGGATCAGCATAATTCTACCTATCAACTTTTCCTTCAGCTCATCTCATAAAAATCTGTATATTTAAATCTTACAATAGCTGTTTAATTATATCCTACATTTTTCAAGAACTTTGAACTCTGGAAGTGCTCCCTCCCTCAGATTTTTTTTTTTTTAAGTGAGGCAATTGGGGTTAAGTGACTTGCCCAGGGTCACACAGTTAGTAAGTGTTAAGTGTCTGAGGCCGGATTTGAACTCAGGTCCTCCTGACTCCAGGGCCGGTGCTCTATCCACTGCGCCACCTAGCTGCCCCGCTCCCTCAGATTTTAATGGCGCTGCATCTGGACCCTTCCTCTGCTTGTAGCACATTTTGTTTGTATTGTAGTCGTGTCTTATCTCCCCTCTCCCCATTAGAACGTAAGGTCTTTGTGGGCAAGGACTCCATTTCATTTCATCTTTGCCCAAAGCCTAGCATAGTGAGTTTTGCAAAGTAGAAATGAATGGGAATGATGGAAAATAAGGTTCTAATGGGGGAAATGGGAAGAATAGAAAACTAGAACAGAGGTTCAAATTCTGCCTCAGACACTCACTAGTTATGTGATCCTGGGCAAGTCACTAAGACTTCCTACCCTGAGTACCTTTATCTATGAAACAAGGGTAATAATAACTGCACCTATTCCACAGGATTGTTGTAATTATGAAATGAGACAATACATGTAAAGATTTGCAGTCCTTAAAAAGGTATGTAAACATTAGCTAGTATTTTTATTGTTTTTGTTGAGTTTTTTGGCTACCACAGCTGGCTCATGTCAAGTTTTCCCTCCACTATTTTTTCAGCTATATTTCAGAAAAGTTGATGTCCTACCATGCCTCCCTTATTTTGTATTTTAAGAAGTTGGTTTTTCACGTGTAACATTTTGCATTTATCCCTATTGAATTTTATGTTATTGGATTCAGCTCATTGCTTTAAGTTATCGATCTTTTTGGATTGAGTTTGGCAGTGTGTTAGCTATTCTTTGCAACAATGGATCATCTACAGATTTGATAAGTGTGAGGGAAAAATTCATCCTCTTCTCAATAATTCTCAGGAACTCAGCCGCGAGGTGACAAAGGCTTTATTTTCTTCTCATGAGAAGGAGGCACCCTAGTGTGCAGCTAGTGGGTGCCCAGAAAGGGGGCTCGCAGGCCCTGTTTTATACCCTAGTCCCTAACTTGAATGGACCTTCCCCTTTTTCATCACTGGTGGGGTTACAATCTATGCCCAAAAGCTAGCTAATCAGAACGCAGTATTCCCACCCCTCTTCCTTGTATGGGCATAACTCAGGAGTGGACCTTATACTTCCTTATATGGACAGAACTCTGGAGAGGACCTAATTGAGACCAGGGCTCCTTGAACCATGTGACCTTGCTAACCTGAGGGGGAGGAGGGGATCTGAGACCTTTGTCCTACAAACAGGTCAGGGGAGTATGACTGACATATCCACACTGAGAGGAGACAACTACTCATTTCTCACAATAAGTGTGCCATCTATGCCTTTAAGCTATGGATAAAAATATTAAATAGCAAGCCCCCAAGCACAGAGCCTTGGGTTTAGAGAGCCTCCATTGGAAGTCTCCTGCCACAGTCCTGTTGATCTGTAGTTGTTCCCCCATCCGTACTCACTGTTACAACATGAGAGAAAGAGCTCCTATCTGGTGGGATGCTGAGCTCATGGAGTAAACCATGATGACTATCTTGAGTCCATCTAATTAATTGTATTGCCATCAAGTTTAGAGCTTGTAAGACCATAGAATAGTCTGCCAACGTACGTAGGTGTTAGTAATGAATATACATATACATCAGTATGTCGAGGATCTATAATTTCATCAGCACGGGCACTCCTTCAGCTCACACAGATCACAGCCTCTCTGTCCCCATGACTTTTTAGATAGTCCGCAAGGCCGTCATCCCATAACCAACTCGGTAATTAGCTTCCCTGAACCCAACAAAGTTGTTCCTCACACTACAAACACAATAGTCTATTACCCTTGGTAGTCATTCCAGAACTAGTGTTCCACTGGCAGAGTCTTGGAGAACCCAGGCCATTTCCACATCAGGATGAGGCATTCAAGCAAGATGGACAGGCACACATGGTTCATATATGCAAGTACTATGAGAATACGTAGCTGATGACTGATTCTAGCCCATGTCATTTTAATTTCTATTACCTCAGGGACTTGACTTTTTGCAGACAGTCAGGCAATGCCAGATGCCTTGAGGCAGACCTCTCAAAAAGTCATTCTTTTTCTGACTCATTCTTTGCCATGTCCAACCCCCCACCCCCTTACCCCCAGCCTCCCCTGAGAACTTCAGAGGCTAGCCCTTTGCTGGGTTGGAACCTCATTTTCTAACTGCCTTTGTTCTAGCAGTATTGTACTGACTCAGGCCTCCCACATCCAGACTTATCCCATGTTTTCTTTAGAATAACACTAACTTGTAGAGGTCATGAAGAGGCAGTCTTAGGGTTATGGAATGAGTCGCAAAGCTTCAAGGAAAGGACCTTCTTGAGAATATCATGATAAGATAACGTTTTTTGCTAGTACTGTTAAATACTTAGTAAACCTTAAGGTGAAAGAGATTTTGTTCTTCAGTGAAAGTAAGCAACAGAATACAATGGAGCAAACGCTACCTTTGGACTCTTATGACACCACCTCTGATGCTTCATACCTGTATGACCCCAGGCAACTCAATTTCTTCTTATGTAAAAGAAGAGGTTTGGATGACAGCTTCTGCACTAAAGCATCATGCTTTAAATCTGTGATGCTATGGAAATGCAAAAAACCCTGGCAAGGCCCAATTCAAGGAGGGAAAATTCAGAATGTTTTAGAAAATAATATTCTTTTCAAGTCTGAGATAAAATCAAAATAAGATAGAGCAACTATTAAAAATAAAGATCAGTAAGATAACCAGCTGATTACATTTTTGAAAATCCTGCTCTAACACTACTTGATTTTAAATGAAATTTATATATATAATAAAACTTTTATTTGTATTTAACTATTTGACAAGCTACCATTTTAATGAAAAAGTCATATTTCTATGGAAAAAGCATACTACTTTTTGGCTTAGTAACCTTACCTATGAGAAACCTGGCTGTGCACACCGTAACACCATTACTGACAGTCCCAATTTCTAGCTCATAGCAGAAAATAAAAGAGATTAATGATAGCACGTGTTGTGTAGTTTTGTTCACAAACTTTTGGTCAAAAATGGAAGATGGGGCTGAATATAATTTTGTTTAAGAAAAAAGTCTGTAATTTAAAGAGAAACTTTGAATATAATTGTCTATGTTGATTAGAAATTATCATTTTCTTTTATATCTCAGTACCTTTTAAGTTTGTACAATATCCTCCTAATAGTTTTTCTTTATCATGCATGGACATGTTTTGTCCCCACTCCCTTGCTTGACCAAGTCAGCTCGAAGTTATGTTTTTCTAAGTATTAATGCCTAAAGAATGTGCTGTTAAGTTGTTAGTGGGAGTAATGAACATAGGAAGTTGGATCTGATACAGCACTAATGATTCCCAGCAAGATCTCATCTAAAGTCTTGTCATTTACAGCCATAGCACTACTTTACTTTGTCGTTGTGAATTGACTGTCAATTTCAGAAATTTTTCCTCGGCACTCTTTGCATTAATTTATCAAGCACACATTTATTTATTTATTTCTTAAGATTGTATGAGAATGGGGCCTGTCCAGTGTGTGGGTTTGTTTTGTAGGACTGTGATAATTTGCCTTTCTGGACCAAACATAAAAAGGCTTTTATTTGGAACTATTTAAAACTATTTAAAAGGGCTTTAATTTGGGGAGGGAGAGTTAGAACAAGATGGAGGCAAATGATAGTGATAGTTAAAAACTGGAAGAAAAGAATATTTTTTTAAAATCTTTAAAAATATACTGAAGAAGGGCAGCTAGGTGGCGTAGTGGATAGAGCACCAGCCCTGCATTCAGGAGGACCTGAGTTCATATCTGGCCTCAGACACTTGACGCTTATTAGCTGTGGGACCCTGGGCAAGTCACTTAACTGTCATTGCCCCACCCCCCGAACAAAGGGGTGTGTGTGTGTGTGTGTGTGTGTACACACATTTGTTAAAGTTGAAATCTGTCCAAAAACCAAGGTGTCCTTAGTGGAGTCCTTGCTTTTGTATGTGGGCCTTTTTCCCTGTTCTTTGTGGGGGAGGGGGGGTTGGTTTTTTGTTTTTGGTGAGGCAGTTGGGATTAAGTGACTTGCCCAGGGTCACACAGCTAGTAAGTGTTAAGTGTCTGAGTCCGGATTTGAACTCAGGTCCTTCTGAATCCAGGGCCAGTGCTTTTATCCACTGCGCCACCTAGCTGCCCCTTTCCCCTGTTCTTTGTATAGGACAGTATGCTTGTTGATAGTTGGCAAGTTTATAACAATAAAAAGGAAAATTTCAACAAAAGGTGTCACTGAATTTTGAGGGGATGTGGAAGAGGAACCTTTTTCCTCACTTTAATAGTGGTATAGTATGTTCTCAGTAGTTAAAATGAAAGTTAGGATGGCAGTGCCTACTTTTTAAAAAAATAAAACCACAGAAATCATTGCCTCATCATTTGGCAAACCAAATTCCTTAAAACACATCATTTCCACTCATCTGCTTCTGAAGCTCATTTATCTACTTAGTATTTGTATATAACGTTGTTTTTCACTCTTCAGTGTAGACCTCTCCCTTGAACTTAAACTGCCTCACCCCTGCAAACTCTTGGTTTCCTAGCTTTACACCTTGATTCCCCAACTAGATTGTAAGATTGAGACAGGGTTTGTCCTGCTTCTTTTATGCATTACCCACAGTGTCTTATGCATTGGGGGGGGTGGTCAGTAAATGTTGATTTATATAAGCAAGCACCAAAAAAATCTTTTAGACCTAATTGCTTATTTAGCTTGGCTTTAGTTTTATATTAGTTGTAGGATTGTTTGATTTCTCTGTCTCCTCACCTGGTGATATTAGTATTTAGAAGGGAAGGTATCCTGTCATTCTATTTATACTAATATTTTTACTTTTGGTTTTTATTTCAAATTATTTTGCCCTTAGATATGTATTGTTTTATTTCTCGTCTAGGTCAACTGAACCATTAACGTCATACTGATTCATCTGCATTAGTATCATCATTTAAGTTGCTAGTTATGTCCTTAAAATAGTAGAAGAGTATAAATAGCTTATATAACTTGATGACTACTTAAAAGTGTATCCACATGTTATTTTATGTGACATGTTTTGTCATTAAAAGAAGACTAATAACTGTACTTTTTTGTTTGTTACAGGGTAAAGTTCATCTGGAATTAAAACTGAATGAACTCATTACTGATAATGGATCTGTGTGCCAGCAGCTCGTAGTACAGTAAGAATAGTTCTTTTACCCCCACAAAAAAATCAACAAATACTTCTTCAACTTTGTTGTTTTCTGAATCTTACACTTGGTTTTGGTGTTAGGGTGATGGACCTGAAATCAGGAAAGTCTGAATTCGTATCCTGCTAGACCTTTGCTAGGTGTGCGACCCTAGACAAGTCACTTAGTTTCAGGCTAAATTTTCTTATCTGTAAAATGGAGATATATTAATTCCTACCTTATGAGGTCGTTGTAAGGATGAATTGTGTAAAGCACTTTGCAACCTTAAAACATAGTATAAACATTTATTATTGTTGTTGTTATCATTATTATTATTAGGTATTTCAGGAATCTTTAGAATATCTTTAATAGCTTTGTTTTCTCACCCAAAATTAAATTCTAGTTTGTTTCCTTTCCTTTTTAAATTTTTAAAAAAATTTAGACTTAAATATTAAATGAGGAAAACAATCACCATGTAGACAGCAGAACATAGGAGAGGGTTCAATATAAAACAGTCAATTTGTAAGTTCTTACCTTCATACTCCCACAGAACCTTACTGTGATGATTAAGAAATCTGTCTGATGAGAAACTACAAGAAGTGACTTCTTCTACTCCAGCATGACACAGTTGTGAGCCAGGAGCCCACGGGCAGTAGGAATGGGGATCCCCGTGGCAAAGAGGGTTCCAACATAATCAGAGCCATGACGTGGAGGTAGTTTTCGAGATTGTGTCCAGGCTACTGAGAAGGAGGACTCCCGAGAAAGCCCCAAATGGTTAAAACTTCCTTAGGTAGGAGCTTGGAAGCCCTAGGGAGTGACAGCAGGGCAGCACCCAGTAGTACTGAAGAGCTTGGTGCCACAGTGAAAGCCCAGGGCTTCTGAGGTGTTGAGCTCTGTCTTAAGATGCTAGAAAGGGCCCCGAGCTTCCCTTGGTGCTGTGTGCTTGGGATTTGGTTGGAGCCAGGGAGCTCTGCCAGCTGTCTAAATACATTTAAAGATTCACAGATCAAAGGGCCTCTTCAAGGTCTAATGGTTCTACTGCAGCCTTCCCACAGATTTACTCCTGGCTTCAATTGGGAACCCAGTGATCCCTTAGGATCCCTCAGGATCCCAGTCCTTAATGCTGGCTCCTCTGCCTCAGGCTGGGAATTCTGGCTTGAAAACAGAAAGGGAGGAGGAAAGGAAGACCTCCATCCTGCCTTTGGCTTTTTAGGACAGACCCAGCCCACATGAATCATCTTCAGGGGCCTGGGGGAGGGACACAAGACTACACTCACCAATGGCTTGTAACTTTGTGATTTTTGTACCTCTGTTCCTTGGGCAAATCAGATTTGCCCTCCGATTTTATTTTAAATTAAATACATAAGGAGCACCGGCCCTGGAGTCAGGAGTACCTGAGTTCAAATCCGGCCTCAGACACCTAACACTTACTAGCTGTGTGACCCTGGGCAAGTCACTTAACCCCAATTGCCTCACTTAAAAAAAACAAAAACAAACAAACAAAAAAATTAAATACATAAGGGCAGCTAGGTGATGCAGTGGATAAATCACCGGCTCTGGATTCAGGAGGACCTGAGTTCAAATCTGGCCTCAGACACTTGACACTTACTAGCTATGTGATCCTGGGCAAGTCACTTAACCCTCATTGCCCCACAAAAAACAACAAAAACAAACAAACAAACAAAAATAAATTAAATACATATCTTTATATTAGAAAGGGCCCTGAGGATCCAGCGTTTGAAACCTCACAGATCTAGCAAGTGGAGGTTAGTGCAGTAAAGAGATGCTATAGACCTGTCTGTGCATATGGATTCTTTCTCTGTCTCTTTGATCTCTTTAGGGTAAAGACCTTGTGTTTAGGGGTAGATGTCTAAATTGCTTTCCAGAATGGTGAGGCCAATTCACAGTTCCACCAACAGGGTACCAGTGTTCCTATCTTCCTGTAGCTTCCTCAGAAGGGTCATTTTCCTTTTTGCCATCTTTGCCAATCTGATAAGTATGAAGTGAAACCTCATTTGTTTTCATTTGCATTTCTCTTAGTGATTTGTAGTATTATTTTCATCCTGATGTTGACTCTTAATTTTTTTCCTTGGAAACCTGTCCCTATCATTTTGCATTTTATCTACAGGGAAAAACATAGACAAGCTTCTTGAAAAAGTTGTCTGTACTCTATGCCTCCCATTTCCTCCCATCCCTCCCTCAGACCCTTATAATAGGACCTTTGTCCCCACTACTCTACCGAAGCCTCTATCAGAGATCATCAGTGACCTCCTTATTGCCATACCCGCTGACCTTTTTTCTGCCATCTTCCTCCTTGGCCTCTCTGTAGCTTTTATCACTTGACCACCCATTCTTTTCCCCTCATCCTACATTTCCTCTGTTCCCTTGCCTTTAGGAAGTGCCGCTCTCTTCTGGTGTTATTACTACTTGGGTGTTCTCCTAGGGATCTGTCCTGAGCCCTCTGACTTGGTGATTCATCAGCTCCTGTGGATTGGGTTATTTCCATGAAGATAATTTCCAGATGTGTTTCTTGCCCTACCTGGGTTCTAGATCACCAGCTGCCTTTTGGGCATCTTAAATTAGATATTCTCTAGGCATCTGAAACTCAACATGTCCAAAACAGAACTTATCATTCCACCCGTTCCCCGCCCCAGACAGCAACAACAACAAAACAAACATAAACCCTCTTCTCTTCCAGATTTCCCTCCTACTGTTGAGGACACCATTGTTCTCCCAGTCATCCTGGCTTGCAACCTTGATGTCACCCTCACCCCTTATGTAGGCCTGTAAAGTTTTGGTGTTTCTACTTTCACAGCTTGATAACTCTGGTATATGTCCCTTTTTCTGCACCTTTACCATCTCACTCCTGGATTTATTGAAGCAGGCTTCTGGTTGGCCTCCTGCTTTCAGTCCCCAAAGTATAAACCAGCCTTCATTCAGCTGTCAAAGCGATTGTCCCAAAGCACAGACCTGCCCCTAGGAACCCCTTTCTCAGTGAATTCTGGTGGTCCCATCTTGCTGTCATGATGGAATACATAATTCTCTATTTGACATTTAAAACCTGTTAACAGCATAGTCCCTTCCTACCTCTCCATTCCTCTTTTTTTTTTAAATTAAGTATTTTATTTTTTTTCCCCGTTACATGTAAAGATAGTTCTCAACTTTTGTTTATACAAGCTTTCTGATTTCATATTTTTCTCCCTCCCTCCCCCCTCCCCTAGACAGCAGATAATCTGATATAGGTTATATATATATATATAAAAATAAAACACATATATATAATATATATACATACCTATACATACTATATATATATGCATATATATACACATAATAACATTAAACATATTTCTGTGTTAGTCATGTTATAAAGAGAAAAATCAGAGCAATGACCAAAATAGGAAAACATCAGCACCAAAAACAAAAGAAATAGTATGGTTCATTCAGCATCTATACTCCACAGTTTTGTTTTTGTTTTCCTGGATTTGGAGATCGTCTTCTATCATGAGTTCCCTGGAACTCTTCTGTACCATTGCATTGGTGAGAAGAATATAGTCCATCACAGTAGATCAACACTCAGTGTTGATGATACTGTGTACAATGTTCTTCTGGTTCTGCTCATCTCACTCATCATCAGCCCACACAAGACCCTTCAGGTTTCTCTGAACTCCTCCTGCTCATCGTTTCTTACAGCACAATAGTATTCCATTGTATTCATATACCACAACTTGTCCAGCTGTTCCCCAATTGATTGGCATCCCCATAACTTCCAATTCCTTGCCACCACATAAAGAGCAGCTATAAATATTTTTGTACATGTGGGTCCCTTTCCCCTTTCCATGATTTCTTTGGGAAAAAAGACCCAAAAGTCTCTCCATTCCTCTTAATACCTCGCTGGTCTACTTATATTTCTTTCCACACAGCACTCTTTTTTTTTTTCTTTTTTAGTGAGGCAATTGGGGTTAAGTGACTTGCCCAGGGTCACACAGCTAGTAAGTGTCAAGTGTCTGAGGCCGGATTTGAACTCAGATACTCCTGAATCCAGGGCCGGTGCTTTATCCACTGCGCCACCTAGCTGCCCCCTACACAGCACTCTTTTTAAAATGGGGTGGTGCAGGGGCTGGAGCTAGGAGGGGCCGGAGTTCAATTCCAGACTCAGAGACTTACTAGCTCTGTGACCCTGCCAGGTCATTCACCTCAATTTGCCTCAGTTTCCTCCACTGTAAAATGGGGATAATAATAGCACCTACTTCCCAGGGTTATTTTGAGGATCAAGTGAGATAATATTGGTAAAATACTTAGCCCAGTGGCTGGCACACTGTAGGCCCTTAACAAATGCTTCTTCCCTTCCCTTCTCTCAGCTCTGTGCCTTCTCACCTCACTCTCCTTCCCGGCTTCCATTCTGCCTCATGCAAAGAAAGATCGCTTTCTGGGCGACCCTCATCCCTTGTGCCTTCCCTGCGAAAGCACTATCCATCTATGCTGTCTGTATCTATATGTAGCTATAGGTATGTACAGTATCTATATGTCTATATTCCATATAGGAACACAGTTGTTTACCTATGGAATTCCCACCTTAGAATGTGATGTCATTGTCTTTGTCCCTCTTTTCTCATTGTAGCTTTAGCAGTCTCATTTGCTCCCACAGCTTTCGCTACTGTCACTTTGTGCCCATCACATCCAAATCTGAGGGGCTGAGCCCCAGAGGCCCTCTTCTCAGTCTGTGGAATGTGCTTGCTGCCTCACTTGACCCATCTTAACATTGTTCTTAAGTTTTCCCCTTTAAACCCTTCCCCTTCTCCCACCTCCAAAAAAAAAATTCCTCCGCTTTTTACCTTGATTATTTTTTGTCAGTGGCACTAGCAGTCACTCCTCATATTCATCAGTCATTCTCATATTCACAACCTTGTTGTTTCTCCCCTCCCATTTCTCATATCCATCCAAGTTCCTAAGTCCTATGATTTCTACCCCCAAAATCATTTTTGTCTCTCCTGCTTCCTTTCTATTCCAAGTCTCCTCCCTCCCCCGATATTAGTACTGAATTCCTATTACCACCGACCTTGACTAGTACAGTAGCCTCACAGATAGTCTGGCCTTCATTCTCTCCTCCCTCCATTCCATCCTTAACTCTGTAGCCAAAAACAGTTTTTCTTTGTGTGTTTATCTGGTCCAGCAAAGTCCAGCACAGTTGTTGTAGGGCCCACAAACTTGGGATGACTTCAAGTGTAGTGAGCAACGGACTGCCTCATTTTCCAAGGATTGGCCCAGCTGAGTTTGGAGGGACTCATCACCAAGTTAGGAGCAACTGATGAAGGCTGCCTACTGAGGTGCAGAGGGCCTTTGATCTGTGTTAGTGGAACCCCTGCTGACAGAAGCCCAGATCCTCGAGCCATAGATGGCTCTGCCCCTCACTGTTCAGAAGGCTTCGCTGGCTCTTTATTGCCTTCCAAATAAAGTTCAGACCAATGCCCCCCACCCCTTGTGGTACCACCCTACTTATCAGACTTATCTCATTCTGCTCCCCTCTCCTTGTCCAGTGACCCAGGCAACCCAAACTGTTCGCTCTTCCCAGTATATGCCTCATCTCCATTTCTTTGTTCTTGCTATTCTCTGTGCATGAAGTGCTTCATTCCTTTTCCCTCTTCCAGCTGCTATTGCTTCAAAGAGGCTCAGAGGCCACCCAGTCCACCTAGGACCTCACAGGGCACTTTATTTATGTCTTTTGTGTGCTCAGGAATTATTTGGTTGTATGAGGACCCTTCTTTTATAGGTTCCAGATCTCCTACTAGAAGATAAGCTCTGTGAAAATAGAGAGTAGGCTGCCTTTTCCAAACTTTGTTTCTCCCCTGGCATTTGCACACAAGTGCTTAGTGGAAAGGTGTTGGACCAAACAACAAACCGACAATTACTAAATGCTGTGTGCAGGACTGGGTGAGGTGCTTAAGATAGAATGCAGTACAACAGTCTCTGCCCTGAGGGAATGCGGCCATAAATAACAAGAATAAGACATGTCCTTATGGAACTAAAATACACACACACACACACACACACACACACACACACACACAGCACCAAGCGTTACTGTGAGACATTCACAGAGTAGGAATCTTCTCAGTGGGAATCAGGGAGAACTTCATAGAAGAGGCAGTATTGGAATTAGGGCAATTACTGCTACTACAAGCTAGCACATATCCACACATATGCATATGTGTGTATGTATGTATTTGTGTGTGTGCAAGCAAAGGTACATATATACACACACACATATGCACACATATATAAAATAATTTAGGATAGAAATGTCTCACATGGAAGAAACAGATGTTAGTGTAAAAATAGAATGAGAAGTATATGTATATATGTTCTATACAAAAGTATACATATACACACATTTAAGGTTTGCAAAGCACTTTACAAATATTTCATCATTTTATCCTCTCATCAACCATAGGAGATTGGTGTTTTTATTATCCCCATTTTACAAATAAGGAAACTGAGGCAAATGGGCAGAGTCAAACAGCTAGTAAGTATCTGAGACTAGATTTGAATTCAGGCCTTCTTCACTCCAGGTACCCTACTATGGCTACCTACCTAGATTGAAGGAAAAGAAAGGTTTCCCTTGGCAGAGATGTAGGGGAAGTTTGTTACACATAGGAGGAGGATTTGTGCATGTACAAGGTTGCATGAGAGGGACGAATATGGTTGGGGAACAGCATCTGAGTAGTATTCTGCTGGAGCCTAGATGAGGGTTTTGCCTATTATATAATATGCTCCTTGAGAGCAGGGACTACCTTTTTATTAACTGTATCCCCAGTGTTTAGCACAATGCCTGGCACATAGTTGGTACTTCATAAAGGGTTAGGGATGGACTGGATAAGGGCAAGGATGTACATGACAAGACTGTAGACGTTGGCCAGGCCCAGTATATGGAGGGCCTTGGTTCGAGGCTTTACCATTTACCTTGTGGGCTGTGGGGAACTACCTTCATTTTTTGAGCAAAGCACTAATATGGTCAGAGATCTGTCTATTGATTTTTAAAATGTCTTTAGTAGAAGTGAAAAGGGCCTATTGGAATAGGAAAAGATGGGCAACAGTAAGACTGGTTAGGAGGCCATTGCTATAGGGAGGAGCCCAGGAGGTAAAATCTTTAAATTCACCTTTTTCCTTTTCAACAAGGATTGCCCTTTGAGGAGGCAGAGATGAAACTGAAGTCAGACGTAATTGTCCTGGGTTGTCATGTAGGATCAGATGGTGAATGTGTGAGAGAATCCAAAGTCTTCTCAGGGCTTCCGTACATTTTGTTTGGCCAGGATGACTTCTGACCAAATTATGCTTAGTCAGCTATAACATCTATCACCATCACACTGGAAGACAAGGAGCAGAAAGTTAGAAAGGCAAGTCAAACAGGCCCTTCTTGCTTTACAAAGAACCCACCATGCAAAACAAGTCATGTCCTTCCCACAGAGAATGCGCTGTTGGGAGAAATTTCAAAATAATTTAGAAGGATAGAAATATCTCACATGTAAGAAAAAAATGTTCTTGTAAAAATATAATGAGAAGTGAAACTTGGTTCCAGACAAAAGTATCTGTGTTGATACTCCTAAATCTCTCTCTTTTGAAAACTTAATAGTTTTGTTTGTTGGTTTTTTTGGTTTTTTTGGTGGGGCAATGGGGGTTAAGTGACTTGCCCAAGGTCACACAGCTAGTTGTGTCAAGTGTCTGAGGCCAGATTTGAACTCAGGTCCTCCTGAATCCAGGGCCAGTGCTTTATCCACTGTGCTACCTAGCTGCCCCAAAAACTTAATAATTCTAATGACAGAAACTCTGCTCTATAAAATAAATTAGGTTGACAGGATCTTATCTAGATTTTTGATTTGTAATTTCTCATTCTGTTTACTTTTTAAGAGCTTCACACCCTTAAGAAAATTGACTTTACCTAAACAACATGTGTTGTGTTCAGTATAGCAAGTACATCATTGAAGCCTATGAGGTGTCTTGTTCTTTTCATTATTGACACAACTCTGAAAATGCTTCAGGTTATTTAGGATATATATTACTCTTCTCTCTTCCCTCCCACCCCCCAGTTTAAGATAGAAGGGAACTAGAGATCTTCTATTCAAAGAAGGGCCAGAATGATTAAGTGACCAAGATCTTAAGACTCATACATTTTAAAAGCTAGAATTCAGGTCTTTGACTTCACATTCAGTGATCTTTTTTTTTTTTTTTTTTGCCTTTGTGCATACTTTGAAAAGAAGAGAAAAATAATTTCAATAATAAACTATACACCTAAGAAAAATACTATGCTTTAGCCATTAACAGTTTCTTACTTGATTGTATGTATAGTTGTTCAGTCGTATCCAACTCTTCATGGGCCCATTGGGGGTTCTCTTGGCAAAGATATTGGAGTGGTTTGCCATTTCCTTCTCCAGCTCATTTTACGGTTGAGACAACTGAGACAAACAAGGTTAAATGACTTACCCAAGGGCACACTAGTGTGCCCAGCACACTATCTACTGCACCACCTAGCAGCCCCCATGTTATTACCATTGGTTCCCATTAAAATAAAAACAGCAATGGCAATAGCATCACATCTGATCCTTATAGACCTTCCAAGGTGATATTGAATGTATTAAGTTCTGAAAATCAGCAATTCAGACCTTTGCATTTAACTTGTTTGGCTTTTTCATAGGAAGCCATTATTGCTAGTAACAAGCCAATAAGAATAGAAAGACAAAAGGAGTGTTTTTATATCAGATTTAAAAATAAAACTCTAGAAGGGAGAAGGGCAGTGTTACTATGCTAGTTACAATATCCTGAGCCTAAGCAGGAAAAATATTTTATTCAGTACAGAACTATATACCTTAAATTTGTAGATACTCTTATTTCTCTTCGTTAACATTGTTGCATGTCTGTATCCAAAAAGTATTTATGTAAACAAGTTAGTTTATATCAAATTCATTTGAAGTGGTAATCTGATATGGAATATCAGAATTGGACGGTACTATAAATACCATATAGTCAATCCCCTTCATTTTCTAGATAAGATAACTGGTTCAGATCATGAATAAGTATGTACTTTAAAAAATATTCTCATTGTTTCCATGTGGTACAGTAGAAAGCCTAATGATAGGTTAGGATACACTGAAAAAATGGAAGAAGACCCAGTGTGTCTTTGTTGTTTATAATCTGAATTCCCCTTCCATGGATGTCATCTGAAGTTGTTCAGAACAAGGCTGTGGACTGCCACCATTACTCTCTACATTGTTTCACACCTGAATATTTCCCCAAACTCTGCCTTGCCATGATAATTACTTGGTGCTTCTATACCCTACTTAATATATTCCTCCAAATCTACACAGTGCCTGCCACAAGATTTGTCCTAAGATAAGTGTGTGTGTGTGTGTGTGTGTGTGTGTGTTTTCAGAAGAGATAAATGCCTTCCTATTGTAAAATTGGAGCATTGGGTAGTATAAGCTGAAGTATTTCAAAAGGCTGAAAGACAAGAATGACCACAGATGTTTTTGTAGCTGTGATATGCTCCTTCTTATTTATAGTTTTCCATTTTCATTTAGGATTCTTATATCCCAGTTTTTGATCTGTAATTTGGGTTTGGTTTTTGTTTCAACAAGGAATTGTTTCTTTGTGTCCTATTAATACTTTGGGTGAACCTGTTATCATTGTAATACACGAAGTGCACTGTGTCCATACAGTGGTGACTTCCCTTCCTGTACAACTTTTGTCTATGTCCTGTGTGCTCCCTACCCCCCCCCCCCCCCGCCCACACACACACCAGATGTTAGCAAAATGTAATTCAGGAGTAACAACCAAGAGAAGCCAGAGGCTGAAACTTCATGGCCATGTATCGTGAATGCTTTTTTCAAGGTGAGCCTTGGGAGGCACTGGATGTGGTCAGCAAGTAATATCACCAAAAATAAATTGGTTATATTTTCAAAACAGGAAGTGATGCTTACTGATGTGGGAGTCACTTCTGAACCACCTGTCTGTAGAGTCAGATCACCACCAGCTTGTTCGGGTGAAGCTCAAAATCAGTACCAGATTAGAAAAAGGAATACAAAGGAAAGGACGAGGCAGCAGGTGATTGAGACTGCAAGCACCTGACCTGTTGAAACAAGCACTGTTAATACTAACAACAGTGAGAAAGGAAAGAGTGGTTTCTTAAGCTCTCTTTCTTACCAGTTTTCATTAAAATTTGAAATATTTTCAAAAGACTAAGTAGTCAACTTTCTTACATGATATCTAAACATAAACCTCTTTGGCCTAGCAAATACACTTAAGCATGTAAAACTTTGGATTCTCCAGTGTGAAAGAAATGCAGTCATTTTCAGTTTTCTAGTGGGCTGTGGTGGGTTTTTGGTTCTTTGTACTTCAAGGTTTTGTATATTTATAGATGTTCACTAAATGAACTGTGAAGAAAGGTATATAAAACTGTAAAAGGAAAAATATTCATCCTATAATAAAAACAAGCTGATGGTTTAATAATACATGTATGTCTACTTGCCTGTATAGTGTTTGGTGGTTTGACAGGAAATGAGGGCTTGCCTGACATTATCTTTCTTTTCATTGTTGAGGGCAGGGCAGGGAAGGAGACTTGTGATTTCATTCTAGGTACATTTCCCAGCAACTTAGAGCCCTTAAGGGTTGTTTGGGACACTGAGTGTGAAGTGATTTGTAGTAGGTATCAGAGGTACCTGACTTGCAAACCTGTTCTCTGTCCACTCATTACCCTTTTCTCTTTTCATCTGTAATGACAGAATCCAGAATAGGCAGATTTATCAAAACCATACAGGGAAGAAGTTAGTGCAAATCTGTTAAGGTGTAGGTCTAGGGGGGCAGCTAGGTGGCGCAGTGGATAGAGCACCAGCCCTGGATTCAGAAGGACCTGAATTCAAATCTGGCCTCAGACACTTAATACTTACTAGCTGTGTGACCCTGGGCAAGTCACTTAACCCTCATTGCCCTGCCCCCCCCCCCCAAAAAAGGTGTAAGGCTAGGATCTCCCCATATGTTGTACTTATAATTTTTGTGTTCTCATTACAAAAATAGGTTTAGTAAGTTAAATCTATGACTTATGAGATGTCATAATTCATTGACTTCTGTTAATTTATAATAGCTGAGGATAATTCTCAGATATTGTCTCTCCCCCCACTGGAATTGTGTTAAGAAGCTAATCAAAACAGAGGTGCCCAGAAGTGTTTTGTTGGTTTTTCAGTTAGAAATGTATTCCATTTAGATGCTATCTGAATCAAAAAGAAATAATGAGAAGCAGTGTGGTGGTGTGGGGGGTTTTTGTGTATTTGTTTTTCACACTGCCTGACACAGAAAAACTAAAACTCAGGGCTCAGGGAATTAGGGGCCAAGTTAGGGCTCAAACATATGACATAGAAGTAAACAAATTACAAGGTAGCGCTCACTGGACTTAAGGAAAAGAAGATATGTTCTGCCCAGGTGCTTTTAATGTCATGATGTGGTTTGATTTACAGATTAGAATGGTAGCCTCCACCCCGATAATTAGGAAAAGTATTAAGACATAATATTTCAGATATGTGTATATAAAATCATGCTACTTACCAAGTTAAGTAGAGCTATAAAATACTTGTAAAATAGATCTTTTGTGTGTGTTTTTTAGTCTCTTGACTTTTTAATGAGGTAGTGGATAGAGCCTGGGGCCTGGAAGGTTTTGATTAGAATTTGTCCTCCTCCCACACTTAGCTGTTTGCTCCTGTGCCCCTCTCCCAAGTCACTTAGCTTCTGTATGCAACAAAGAGACTTCCTAGGCTTGGTCTGCTAAGTATTGGATTGCAATCTGCGTTAGGGAAGGGAGCCCTCCATACTGGAAATTCCCCACACTAAATAAACCACAGTCTTCTTCTGTTCTTAGAATTTTTAAAGGACCATCGTGTTGTCTTGCAAAGACTGATGCTTTGGTATGGGTTTTTTCTTAATTTCATTTCAGCAATGTTGAAATCAAGGAAAAGAACACAATTTATTTAAATGTTTCTGCCTAACAAAACAAAAACATTTTTGGTTTATGGTACATTCTCTGGAAACCTCCACTCTAAAGGACCTAGAATTATGGCATTTTAATGTTATGATTTTATCATTTAACTGTTGCATCAAAATGGATTCTCTGAAATGTAGCTCTGTATGTTAAGTATATACCATATAATTCATTACATGTCTTCCTTAATTTGAAGTTAACCTGTGATAAACTTTGTCTTACGAGATTCATACAATACGATCAGAAATTGCTGTGATTCTGCTCAGACAGAAGTGAAGTGATATTTTAGACTGACTGGTCAGGTAGCGTAAAGTGTTGGGAAATTTTATGAATCTACTTAAGTTTAGAACAAGACTAGAACACATTTTCTGGGATTATACTTTACTCCTTTTAATTCAGAAAATGGTTTTCGAATTTTATTTTAATGCCTTAGGATTGTATTATAGCTGTCTCTGCACCTTTAGCAGAGTCCTGTCTCACCTTTGGTGAGTAAAGAGGTGGGTAAAGAGGAGTCGAAACGTTTCCCAGCCCAGTCTGCTTTGGGGTAGCATCTTTCATCACAGACAGCACTGTACACAGCCAGTATTCATTGAGAAATGCAGGCTCTCAGAAATTGACCTCTTGAATCTGGCAAGTCTTCAGAACAATCTTGGTGGCAAGTCACTACTCTACTATTCACCAACTGCAATGATAAAACATTGTTTCTTAAGGTTGAAAACATTTTCTGCAAAAATAAATAAATAAATGCAAAAGCAACTGTTACCAAGGTACAAAATAAAAAATTACATAATTGTGTGTAATGATGCAAGATGTGATTTGGTTGAAAAGGTTACTTCTCATGCAAGCTTACCCACACATTTATGAATTAAATGTTGAAACCACAGTTGTTTCCTTATATCTCATTCACACCTTGGTAAAGGATATGACGCTTGGCAAGTTCACTTAACTAAAATATGTGCTACTTGTTTTTTGTCTTTTCTTCTTTGAAAACATCAGTGGGCTTGATGTAGTGTCACACCACAAATGTCCCTGAATGTTCTTTATTTGCAGCTTTTGTTTTTAAAAGACTTACTAATAGTGCGTTGAATGATATTGAAATCTCACTTCTTACTCATTGACATGGTTGGTACTTTCATTGTCATGCAATATGCAGCATATGGGATTTCTTTATAATCATATTTGTTAGAGTTATATTTAACCTAAACAATGTATATAACCCAGGGAAATGGTATACAAATAAAATACATAGCTGTAAACCTTTCATGTGTTAAAAAAAATAATGTTTTCTCCCCTACCTTGATTTATGATTGGTCAGTTTTACAAAAAAATTTTTTTTCTCTTTAGTATCAAGGCGTGCCACGGGCTGCCTCTCATAAATGGACAGAGCTGTGACCCTTATGCTACAGTTTCTCTTGTGGGACCTTCAAGGTAAGATTAAAAAAAAAAAGCAGCTTCTTAAGTATGAAACTTTCTGGTTAGAATATACAGAATTAGGTCACTAAGAGTAATGGTTAAATAGCTTAATAGCCTTTTACTAGAGACTGGAATAAGCAAATATTTATTTTTTTAAAAAAATCCAATGTGATTTTTTTTTTAACCAATCAAACAACAAAGCCCCATTCTTCTACTGGGAAAAAAAGGTGATTGCCATTTCAGATCTGTTAGACTGATCTTGGCAACAACTCTGAGTACATTAGTGATTTTATGGTAATTAAATTGCTTTGAAGATTTGTATCGAGTCAAGTTTCCTATGTTAAAATTCCAAGATACTGTACAGTTGGAATACTATTTTAATAAATGTGCCAGGGGCAGCTAGGTGACACAGTGGGTAGAGCACCGGCCCTGGAGTCAGGAGGACCTGAGTTCAAATCTGGCCTCAGACACTTAACACTTACTAGCTGTGTGACCCTAGGCAAGTCACTTAACCCCAATTGCCTCACCCCAAAATAAATAAATAAGTAAATGTGCCAATTTATTTTATGATGGTTTTTTACATATTATCTACTGCAAAGTAACTCAGAAAGAACATCATAGTAAAAGATGACTTTATTGTGGACATGTCTTGTGCTTTAGGGAGTGAATCCTAGGCTCTAAACTTCAGACAAGCTAGAGTCCCAGATATATATATAAATATAGATATATAGGTAGAGAGAGAGAGAGCTCTATAGCTATATTTCCTGTAATTAACAGAAATTTTTAAAATGTTCTATATTGGGGGGTTTTAATTTTTGTTTTGTCATAGACCCCTTTGACAGTCTTGTGAAGCCTTTGGACCCCTTCTGGGATGCCTAAAATGCTTAAAATAAATTATATAAGATCAAAAGTCAATTGTATTAAAATTCAGGTATCAAAATATAAAAAAGAAAAACCAAGTTCAGTGACTTCCAAATGGCAAACCCCTGTTATACATACAGTTTGTAATTCATTTTATTTGTAGGTTTCACCCTGAAAAGCAACAGCCAAGAAGGCCATATTTTTGTCCACCCCCAAAATAATTATTTGAAAACAGTAGCAGTTTTTAAAAATCTTTCTAGTCTCTATATAACAATGAACTGTGACTTCTTTAAATAAGTCAATTCAACAAACATTTCTTTAGAAGACATTTCTCATATTTTCTTTGTAGCTATATCCCCTTCCTAACTAACCACTTCCTCCTTTCTTATCTCAATAGATTTTTCTCTAGAAGCTTAGAACACATACCAAGTAGATACTACTATTTATAGTATTTCTTAGGGAAAATAAGGATAACAAATGTATTTAGGGGGCAGCTAGGTGGCACAGTGGATAAAGCACCGGCCCTGGAGTCAGGAGTACCTGAGTTCAAATCCGGCCTCAGACACTTGACACTTACTAGCTGTGTGACCCCGGGCAAGTCACTTAGCCCCCATTGCCCCACCAAAAAAAAAAAAAGTCTTTAAATTTTTTCTTTTAATAGGATGTCCACCCTCACCCACTCTGTGTAAATGAAATTTTGTTTTACTTAAAATTTTGGGGAAAGTAGTCATTAAATATTTTTAAGTGCCTACTACTTGCCAAGCACCATGCTAAGTGTTGGGGATACAAAGGCTGACAGAAGACAGCCCCTTCCAACAGGGAGTGCATAGTCTAAGGGGATGGCAGCATGCATACGGTTGGTATGGGCTAAATTGGGAGTAATTATCAGGTGATACTAATAATGGAATTAAAGGAGGTAGAGATGGAAACCAGAATAACACAAAATAGCAGGTAATTTTTTGTATCTTGTCTTCTCTTGCTAATGACTTAACAGCCATTGGTGGGGCAGCTAGGTGGTGCAGTGGATAGAGCACTGGCCCTGAAGTTGGGAGGACTTGAGTGCAAATCTAATCTCCTAGCTGTGTGACCCTGGGCAAGTCACTTAAACCCCCGATTGCCTCAAACATCTGAGTCCATCTCCGGTCATCCTGATCTATATCTTGTCACTGGACTCGGATGGCTCTGGAGGAGAGTGAGGTTGGTGACACTGCAAGTCATGACATTACCTCCTAATCTCATTGAGACATTCTCTTTGAGAATGAAGGGCAAACAACAACAATAGCTACTGGTAAATATATGTATAGCAAATGTATCTCTCAGATCCCTGCATGATCTAATGATTTATGAACCCATGAAGCACTCTTAAACTGAATAAAGTGCTTTATTATATTCCTCACAAGTGTGTATCCTCATTTTATGTAATTTCTGAAAAGCTGTGCATAAATTTAGTTTGCATAATCTTTTTTAAAATAAAGGAATTTAAAGGAAATTTATAGGAATTCCCTTTTCTAAAGGGATAATTATTTCAGTGCATTTTATAATTGTGCATATTAACTATATTATCTTTATTAAATTCAGATTTCTGTAATTCCTTTTGGGAAAGCATTAGCACATCAGCATATAATCACTATATCGAGCATGTAGTAGTTCTGGCTTAAAAGGGAAAGAATCCAGATTCACAAAATTACCACCTAGAATGTTGCTTTATAAGAGCCACTTCTAGGTTCGTTTGAAGCTCCTTTCGTGGCATTTTGTTTTGTATAAATCACTAGCCACGTGAAAAAGATCAGGGACAAAAAAGTCCAAAACTAAACTCCTTTAAACCCAAATCCTATCTACTTAGATATAGCTGTGTTTATTGGAAAAGCCCCAGTAATGTCACTGAACTACAAAAGTAGGCATAATCCTGTAATGCCATTGTAATGGACTTAAACATATTTGAGTTTTCTTAATGTTCAGTCTAGCACAGCCGGCTTATATTTTGTTGACTTTTGCTTGCCGGGCATCATTTGGTCTACAGCACATTAGAAAATTGTTTTGCTCTCACTCAGGTTATACTTTAGCAGAATTGACAGTAACCAACCCATGCCTCATCCTTGATACCATCTCATCAGCACGGGGTGTCCCCTCCATCAGTCATTCAGCTAGTATTTATTAAGTGCCTGTTATTTGCCAGGCCCTATGGCAGACAGTAGAGATGCAGGTGCAAAGAATGAGATAATTCCTGGATGATTCCTGTCCATGAGCTTCCCAAGGACTCCTAGAGAGTCTATCTAGCCACTGCACTGGAGAGCTTCCTCTAGTGCTTGGAATGGTTTGTGGCTACCATTGCTGCTTCCTCGATCATGCTGTCTCCTAAAGAATAAAACTTGTATGTAGCTATGGCATATAGACATGGAAAAGGCTTATCACGCCACTGCCTTCTTAGAATTTGCCAGACTTATATATAGGTGCTCAGAGGTCCTCCCTTCTGATCCTTTCATTTTACACATGAAGGAACCAAAGCCCAAAGGCACTAGATGACTTGCCTATGGTCACAAAGGTAGTAAGTGTCAAAGGCAGGATTTGAATTCATATGCTCTGACTTCACAGTGCTCGTTCCAATATACCAAGCCTCTTTTCTTTCAGTCCTCTTGAAGAAGTGATTTTTCTGTTTACCAGTTACTTCAGGGAACGTTTCTAATTACAAGAATGTAAGAATTTTCATTCTTATCTGAGTTTCCTGTTGACTCTAAAAGTGAAATAAAATCCTCCCTGGTTGAAAATAGCATGTTTTATAATTGTGTACTGTTAAGTTCTACCAAGTAAAACTTGACTACATTGGAACAGGAATGACCAGAAGAAGACAAAAGTAAAGAAGAAAACAAGCAATCCACAGTTTAATGAAACCTTTTATTTTGAGGTAGGTAACTTTTTTCTGTATAAGTGCATTTGGGTTGTCTGTTTTTAACGTTGAGAATTAGTCTTAGTATTTCACACATTTAAGTTTCATAGACTCTATTTTTTAATGTAATAAACATTTTCTATGATGCCTCCTTCCACATGGCTCTCTACCTTCCTATCAATGTCCTTCCTAAAATGTAGTCCCCAGGAACATAGGTGAATGCATCCATCCGCACGTGTCTGACTAGAGCAGTAGATAGCTGGGAGTGAGGCCGCCTTTGTTCTGGGCATTCTGCCATGTTACGCTATTGAATCATTGACTTAGAGTCCACTCGGGCCCTCAAATCTTTTCTATGTGAATTGTTGTCTAACTATGCCTTCCCCATCTAGTATTTGTAAAGTTGGTCTTTTGAGCCCAGAAGAATCAGTATTTATTCCTGTTGAACTTTATCTTACTAAATTAGCCCATTATTTTAATCTATGGCAGTATCTTTTTGTATCCTATTATCTAGTGCTTTAGCAGTCATTTTCACCTCTGTCATCTACATCGATCACTTTTTATGGTTTATTAAGTTAAATCTAAACTCCTTAGTATATAAGTAGAGCTTGATGCTAGATTATCTAGTTAAGCCTTCTCATTTTGCATATGAGAAAATTCAGGCTAGAGATGTTAAACAATTTACCTCTTGTCCAGATCCAAGACAATCCCAAAGGACTAATGATAAAGCATACTATCCACCTCCAGAGAAAGAACTGATATTGATTGAACACAGACTGAAGCATGCTATTTTGTGTTTTCTTTCTTTTTTTTTTTACTTGAGTCTTTTTATATAAAATTACTCATATGGTAATGTTCTATATAATTGCACATGTATAACCTATATCTGATTGCTTATCACCTCAGGGAGTGGGGAGGGGAGGGAGGGATAGAATTTAGAACTCAAAACTAGAAAGGAAGGAAGGAGGATATGGAGAGGGGAAACTTGGGTTTTTAAAAGGATATTTGTTGAAGAATTTTCTTTTACAGGTAACCAGATCTAGTAGCTACACCAAAAAATCCCAGTTTCAGGTAGAGGAAGAAGACATTGAAAAGCTAGAAATCAGGTACGTTTCTTGCTGTCATAGAGAATTCAACTTTTATGCATTTAAAGAAAAATTTGTGATTACTAGTGAAATTGTAAAATCTTAATATACAAGAGAAATTCAGTAACTAAGGTGAGTTTTAAGTCCCATCTTCAAAATTATTTCAGAAATCTAAACAAAAGAATTGCCAAGTTCATCTTGCAAAAACTATAGAAATACTCTGTATTCAAACAGGGTAGTATGAGTAGGTAGAAGTACATGTATCTTAGGGAAATCATTTCCATTAAAATTTGCTTAGTACTTAGTAAATTTACTTAGTACTTAGTAAATTTACTCTGCTTACTTCCACTCATATCTCTTTGAACACCTTAGAGTGTTAAATATGTTGATCATTATTGAAACCACGGTCTTCCATGTTTACTAAAACTTATTAGATTGTTGAAAACAATTCATTTTGCTTTTTAGTTTATAAGAAAGATAGGGAGTGTGGTAGAGTAACTGGTGGGATATGTGGCATCAGAAAGATTTGGATTTGACACATACCCTTGTCTGAACAAGGTCAGGTCACAACCTTTCAGTTCCCCAGGCAGCTCTTGAAGACGAGAAGGTGTGGAGGAGTTGCTGCACTCACTACATCATAGAAGCAGTTTCCATACCAAGTAGTTTCCCACACCACTGAAATAACAAGTCTGTTCAGAAGCTTTTCATTTAAAAGGGTGTTTTTAATTTTAAAGGTTCCCCCCCCAATGCAGTATTCGAGGTATATTTTATTTTACAGATATCCACCAAAATTGCCTTCTAGAACACTTTTATTTTTGTTACTTCAAATTTTATTACCTTTTTGTTTTTTAATCATAGCATTATAGATGCAAAGATTATTTAGAACATCAATTATACCACATTCAAGAATTAATTGTCTTATTCCTCTTACCACATCTGCTGTCTAACAGAAATGTCAGTGAGGTAAGATGTGCAGTAAGATAACCAAACCAGCTGCATGTGTTTGGAGTCTCTTAGCTTTCTTAGGTCTTAAATATTTTAGCTATTGCTTGGTAAGAGAGTAATTTTTTGTAAATGCATGTATAATATAAGTGTGGTGTTAACGGTGTGTTCATTTTAAAGGTCATATTAATCATGTAATTAAAATATATTGGCAATGTGTGCTCCTGAATTTGCTATAATTAAATATTGATTGCAGATACTTGAAAGAAATTACAGTATTTTTATTCATGTTTCTTTTCTCAAATCCAACAAAATCACTGTAGTCCTGATTTCTACAGGTAAAAAGAACACAAATTTAAATGACAACTATTTTATTTATGCTTTACATTTTGACAAATTGTTGCTTTCTGTTTCTAAATAAAAGCCACTACAGCATTTTTTTATGTTTTCTAGATATGACAGTGCTAACATCTCTTACTTTGAGCATGTAAAATTAATGCTACAATCCCAATCATAGAAGTTTGCAACTATTTTGTGGCATGTATCTTCTTACATTTGAAAAAATAAACAAATCGGCATTCAATTTTCAGGGTTGATTTATGGAACAATGGAAACCTGGCCGATAATTTTCTGGGAGAGATCAAGGTTCCCGTGAAGGTGTTGAGAAATGATTCCTCTCATCAAGCCTGGTAAGAATGGAGAAACTAATAGTTTGGGACAGTTTGGTAAGCTCAGTGGTCTGTCATTAAGTCATGTCAGCCCTTTTGTTCAAAAAGCTGTTATTTACAGAAGAGTTCTTCAAAGAAGCCCTTGTTTTCTCCTTATTCTTCCCTTTGAGGATTCAGTTAGAATCATTTGTTAGAGCTGATGATGTGGTCAGGATCGGAAGTTATTGTAGCCTCTGTAAGAAATAAGAACTTTGTTGTTGACTTCCTGTGTGTAGTTAGTTTACATCCTCAGTTTCACAATGAGCATGTTTTTATTGCCGCATAGGGAAGAATGGCATCAAGGAAGGCTTCATGGGAGATCGGGCATCATAGGCATTCAAGGATGGACAGGAGCTCAGCCAGGGAAGTGAGAAGACATTCCGTCCTAGGGAATTTTGTGAACCAGGATAAGAGGCAGTGAAGTACGTAGCATCTGGGAGCTGGCAGGTGGTTTGAGTTACCTAGATGACATGGAGGAGAAAATAGTTTGGAAAACTAGGATGACATCAGATTGTCAAGGACCCCAGATTGCAGATGAAAGGCCTTAGACCTTCAAGCTTACCTGGTAAGAAAAAGGAAACTACTGGTGCCCATGATAATATTGTGGGGTATGACCTGCGCAAGTTGTCTCTCAATAAACAAATATAGCTAACAGGATTTGAAACTTTAGGAATTCATAACTTTACACATTCACTCTAAGGAGTATGATCCTCCTTCCTTCTGCCATCTCATACTTAAAAGCTTCCACTTCATGAAAAAAGGAAGGAAGCAAATATTTATTAAATGCCTACAGTGTGCTAGGCACTTTACAAATATTCTCTCATTAGAGTCTCACATTTATGAGGTAGGTGCTATTGCCCCCATTTTACATTTAAGGAAACTGAGTCAGACAGAGGTGAAGTGACTTGTCCTGGGTCACACAGCCAGTATGTCTGAAGTTGGATTTGAACTTGGGTCTTCTTGACTCTAGGCCCAGTGCTCTACCCACTGAGCTAGCTGGTTGTCTGTAGGTAGCTGCTTATCCTTGCCAATAAATTCCAAGAACCAAATGATATCTGGCAGCAATCATACCTCTGCCAGGTGACAGCCCCTAACTTTTCCAGCCATTTATTATTTCTAAACCAACAGGACAGGGAGAAAAACGATCATCTCTGGTAAGACTTCCACACCCTTTTAATGATAAGATTTAGGAATATATTCTGTAGTCCTCTCACGGGCTCAGAAATGTATACATATTGCCATGACCCCACGTGATGGGAAATGCAGAAACAAACCTTAAAACATCATTAACCCCCCAGAAATATTCATGCTAAAAGTATTGATGGAGTAGGTAAAATCTGAGCATTTGATAATTGATAGAGACATGAGTCTGTAAATGAATAGTCCTTCCCGTTATATCAGTAATTAAATCCAATATTGAAATACTGGTTCCTTAGTGTGCTTTCTCCATTTTTCAGTCCCACAGCATCCCCTTGTGGAGATTATTTTAATAGCAGGACAGCCCCGGAATTGTAATTTGTAAATGTTAATGCTAAAACGTTTTTTCCTGTGCTCTATTTCCTTGCCTTTTCATATGACTTCAGATGGCTCTATGCCTACCCTCAACGTAGGAAATAAAATTATTTTCAGAACTTTAATTCTCATATTTGGAAAGCACCTAACCCTATTTCTTGAGTTTTTATTAGTGTAAGTTACTAGATAGAATTGACTGTTAGGACATTGTTTCTCAGCTATTTTTCTTGAGTGAAAATGTTTATCTTATTTCTCAAATGACAAAATCTTACTTCTAGAATTGATTGCCTCCTCCTTTGTTTGGTGTGAGTTCTGAATTGTGAGCCTGTGCTGCTTATGAGATAACTTTTTTCTTTAATCATTAGCTCTGCAGATTAGCAATGGAAGTTTTAAACTAGAAGGGGCCTTAGCAGCCTCTAGTCCCGTCTTAGATTTATGGGTCTGTCCCAGGCCTGTGGGCACGGAACACTATTGAAGTGATCTTAGTTAGCTTAGCCCGGCTTCATCTCCTCCTCTTTGAGAGATGATGGCAATACAAAAACTAACTTTGAAAAAAGAAGTCTTCTAGAAACAATCAACTTCTTATTTTACAAATGAGATCTCAAGCCCAGACAAGTATAGTGACTTGCCCAAGTATGGTGACTTCATGGCATAGCTAGGAACAGAATACAATTCTTATCACTTGTTGGAAGTTGAACCAAGTACTTAAATCATTTTCTGCATGTCTGGATAGAACTTGACCTGAGAATTTGAATCTTTTTTCCATAATGCTTTGCTTTACCATGAATAGAGCATATTCATTTCATCCCATAACCCAAATTAATCAGATACTCTTATTTGAAACTACTTCTGATAAAGACAGAAGACTTTATATACCCAAACAACCCTAAGAATAGAAATATTCACAAAAGCACACTTATTATGATAGTAGTTTTCCCCAGAGAGGCAGTGTGGCCTAATATAAAGAATTCTAAATTTAAAAGTCAGAGGATGTGAGTTCAAATCCCAACTAATACCTTACTACTCCACTGAGACACAAACCCACCTGTAATACATCTGTGATCTTGAGCAAATCACTCCATTTCACTGTCCCTCAATTTTCTTATCAGTATGAGAAATATAAATTCAAGAATCTCTCAGATGCCTTTCAACTCTGTATCTGTTATCCTACAGAATCCCCTCTATGTAATATACATATACTTTTGATTAGGATCTTACCCTTTGAGGTGGGCAGAAGAAAGGAATCAGGGTAAGATTGTGTAGATGTGTATTAGTTGCACTATGTATATCATAGGTAGAACAAGATTGATAAGCACAGCTTGATAACTCCATGTTAAGATTTAAAAGGCATTGTGAAAAGTATGTTAGCCAATATAAAATTATTATGACAAACTTTCTAATTTCAAAGGAAAAACATCCTTCAACTATTTATTTGTTTTTATTTTTGTTTTTGTTTTTTAATTTTTGTGGGGCAATGAGGGTTAAGTGACTTGCCCAAGGTCACACAGCTAGTGTCAAGTATCTGAGGCTGGATTTGAACTCAGGTCCTCCTGAATCTAAGGCCAGTGCTTTATCCTCTGAGCCACCTAGCTGCCCCTTCAACTATTTATAATAAAACAACATGATTTCATCTCCTTTTACGAAAGCTTTGAGTATCTGGCATGTTTAATCTTTGCCTCTTTCTCTTGTGTCAGAACATGTCCTTTGTCTTATTTTAGTTCATTTTCTTATCCTTTTTCAATATCAATTTAGACAATGGTGCCAAACCTCTCATTAATGGAAATCTATTGATGATAGCCAAATTATTCATTTTCATGAGTCTACCATAAGTCTGCGGTTTTCCATTTTCTGTAACATTTGAATCATAAAGCTTTACTTTTCTCCTGTTTTCTTTAGTTTACGTCTTAAAGACTCCATGCTTCAAAACTAAAGTGATTTCATTTTCCAAAAAAAAGTTTCCATCAAGTGAAAAACCAAGTATGTGAGCAGGGACTGCTTACTGTCTTTAGTTATAGTGAAGCAGCTTATGGCTTCTTAATCACGCCTTTAAAAGTCTCTTCTGATTTCGTATAAAGGCAGAATAGTTTCCCAGGAGTGGCTCCTATCTCTAGCACCTCTTCTTTCCTAATAGTAGAAGCTCAGCACTCTCTTCTATTTCCACTGATTGCTCCACTTCAACTGCCTTTATTTCTTTGTCCCAAGGTGATGGGCTGGTTTTTGTCCTGCAGGAACAGGGTCCCTTCAGTGACCCTGAGATTCTCTGTCCCATTTCCTCACCTTTTCCTGAGAGAGCTTATCCTCTTCTTTACCCAGATGTCTCCTTGTCTCGGAGATTCTTTTGAAATGTAGATAGTTTTATCCTCCTCTCCTTTGTGCCTTGGAGCCTAAAGTGAAAGAAAGGGAGAGTATAAAGTTAGTGGGCCACTTAGTGCTTACAGTGCCCTGCCTGGAGTCAGGGAGATGAGTCTTCCCGAGTTCTAGCTGTGTGATCCTGGGCAAGTCACTTAACCTGTTTGCCTCAGTTTCCTCATCTGTCAAATGAACAGGAGAAGGCAATGGCAAACCACTCCAATTTCTTCTCGAGGACTCACAGCTAGTTACTCTCAAATGTCTGTGTGGTCTTGGAAGTCGCTTGGCTTACTGGCTCTTAGGTTCTTCATCTTTTAAATGAGGAAGTCGGATTTGTTGGCTTCCGGGGAGATCTTCTAGAGCCTCATGATGCCATTTTATTCCTGTTTCCCCTTTGTTAGTAACAGGAAAAACTCTCACAGGAACTCTGTGCTTATTCAGGGATAGAGATTTAGGAGGGACACTGAGGGAAGGCATTCTGTTTCAAGGCAGACAGGGAAGGAAACTGGTCAGAAACAAGAAGGTGCCAGGTCGTCGAATCTCCACAGCCTGTAAAAGAAAAGAATCGGGCTAGTAGGAGCCAAGGACTGCCGCTGGGCATTTTTACCAGCAGAAGGTCAAACCCACCAGCACTACCTCTGCCCATCCCTACAGAGCCCTTCTTTACTACAGATGCCACTACTCCCCATTGGAGCTGTGTGATTGTTTCAAACTGCCCGAGTAGTGGGTGAGATGTGGGGAGAAAATGTTCGCCATTCTTCAGCATGGGGGTGGAAGAAAAGAATGTGCTTCTAGAATCCCAGGTTGGGACTAGGATCCATTTCCTACGAAAGCAATGAAACATAACAAGAGAAGGAATGAAAAGAGAGCTACCCTTGCAGTTAGGAAATGCTGCCTGTGACCCTGAGCAAGTGACTGAAACCCTCAGCCTCAAATTCCCATCTATCAAACATCCTGTGTGAAAGTGGTTGTGAAGACAGGACATGTAGAGGCATGCCATTCTGTGTATTGCATAGACATGTGTATGTGACATGATTGAGGTGCGTTATGGGTTAAATAGGATTTTGTGGGCTAGAACGAGACAGACCATTGGTCTTAATCTAATACTACAAGAAAACTTGTTCTGGTTCCAATCTGTTTGCAGGCTTTCAGACCTGTAACATGTTTGACTCTAACTATAATTTCAAGTTATGAAACACGAAGGCATTTAACTTAAAAGCTACATTTGAAATAACCACAACTTGTTTCCTTAAGCTCTGGTCATGTCTTATCTCAGTTAACTTCCTTGATAGATGACTTTCCTTTTCATGATAGAATAGGCCATTATTAGTTCACAGCCTGTCTCACAAAGGTTCATCAGTTAGCTTTTTGTAGTGGCCATATGTTTAGTGAGAAACAGCTGTTACAGTGGACAGGCTAGAGAGCTGCCTCCAAACTGAAGAAGGCCTGGCTCAGGTCTTGTTTGTGACCCCTGCAGCTTGGGTGACCAGGTCCTGGCCAATTCTCTGAGGCTCCAAGGGTCTGAATTGGTGGGAGGAGCTTCCTCCCTGGGAATTACATAAATTGATGTCATCACAGGTCTAGCTTTTCAGATGTTTGAGCATGACCCCTTCTAGCATGAATACTCGAGTGTTTTTTATTTAGGTGGTATCATGATGTTTCATCCAAATTATCTGCCCAGCAAAGCTAATTCTGATAAGCAGTAACTTTTTTGTACCTTTTTTGGAGTGGTACAGTTCATCAGCAGGAAGCCCTGGACTACCTGAGAAGTGATTTCTCCCCCACCCCTACCCCCCAATTCCTAATGCTTAAGAAAAACCCCAAAACCCACTACTCTGGGACCCTTTGTCTTTGCATCTGATCTTTCTCAAGCTAAAGCAGGGAGCTTGCACAACATGAATCTCATCTTCCCAGTCCAGAACAACAATATTTATTGAAATATTTGTTCCTAGTGATTTCACTTATAACAGTTTTAAAGCTGTATTTTTCAAACTAAGACTTTCAAGTCCCTGAGGATAATAAAAACCAGGAAGAAGCAGGGAGTGCCTTGAAACTTATTAGCATCATTTTCTTCTGTTAACCTTTGCTACTTTTGCATCAACTTTTGGCTGAGGAGATAAGCTTGTCCATTGCCTCTGCCTGTCTTTTTTAATCAACTCATCTTATCAATTTTTCTAAAATATTGAAAACTGTGGCGATAGGATTAAAAAATTTGAAGAGTCATGACTACTAAATTTTTATGTTTGATGCTGGAAAGCCATTTCCTTATTCCCATATAAGCCTTAGATTCTTTAGATATTCATAGTCTTTTTTGCATATATAGTTGATTTTATGTTAGGTGGTTCCTAAAAATCTATTTACAAATCAAATATTTTGCTTATAGACTTTTGGTTTCATAATGGCTATTTTACCCAAAAACCTTTTGTTAAGCAAAATTGTCTTTTAAAACAGGTGTTTTCCTGATTTATCTTTTGTATAAATGCAGATTTCACCCATATTGGATTTGCTTAAAGTGTACTATATATTAGCTGTTTGCAACGAAAGTCTGCTGTTTTCGAAATTAGGTTGATAAGTATGGTTCTGAATTTCTCCTTGCTTATTTATTATGTATTGAATTTTAGAAGTATGTTTTCTGGGGCTACTAAATGATCAAATGTTAATCAAATTCTTTGAGACCCTGATCTTTGTACATAACTAAAGACTTTCCTTTGTTTTCCTAAAAGGAAAAGCCTTTTACTCCCATTTATATATTAGAGACCAACATTAGTATTTTAAAAGTCTCTTAATTAACAATGATGGGGGGGCAGCTAGGTGGTGCAGTGGATAGAGCACCGGCCCTGGAGTCAGGAGTACCTGAGTTCAAATCCGGCCTCAGACACTTAACACTTACTAGCTGTGTGACCCTGGGCAAGTCACTTAACCCCAATTGCCTCACTTAAAAAAAAAATTAACAATGATGATGACATTTTATAACCTTAAAGGTGAATTTAAAAAATTTAATTTGGTGCTCTTTTACTTTAGGTACTTACTGCAACCAAGAGACAATGGAAACAAGTCCTCAAAAACTGATGACCTGGGATCACTTAGATTATACATATGCTATACAGAAGACTATGTGCTTCCCTCAGAGTACTATGGTCCTTTGAGAAATCTGCTGCTAAAATCCCCAGATGTTCAGGTACATTCATTAAAATTCTTTTTTTTAGTTTAAACATTGAAAAAAATATCCAACAAATGTTGAATAATCTGAAACACCTTCAGTATGTTCAAATACCATATTGACCAAAAATTAGGCTGCATTTTCTCCCAGCTCAGACTTATATAAAATTGAGAAAGACGACAAACTTGAAATGATGATAAACGATTCATCTTTATTTAAATGGGAGGGAAGGGGGAACCTGACAAATTATTTTTATAAAATAATTGTATGTTATCATTTTTCAGCTGATACATAAGTATTGTTAGGACTATAGCCAATCTTTATACCATGCGTTATATAATTTTAAAAGTCCCAAAGCATATGGAATGTGAACCTTCCCCTTCCAAGAGTGGGTGAGTTGGGTGTGTCCTCTCCTGGCTCTTCATTGGAATCCTGCTTAATCTTTATGTTACATTCACTTGCGTGTGTGTGTGTGTGTGTGTGTGTGTGTGTGTGTGTGTGTGTGTGTGTGTGTATTCCTTCCATTTCCATTGTCATAGTCACTGTGTCTGTTGTTTTCTTGGCTCTGCTGACTTTACTCTGCATCAGTTCATGCAGATCTCTTCATGCTTCTCTATTCATCACATACATCATTTCTTACAGAACAGGAATATTCTATTATATTCATGGACCACAATCTATTTAAGCCACTCCCCAATTAATAGACGTCCTCTTTGTATCCAAGTTTTTGCTATCACAAAACATGCTGCTATAAATAATTGGGTATACATGGAGCCTTTCTTAGTATGACTTACTTGAGGAATAAGTCTAGATTCTGTAGTTCATCATTTTCCTTGATATTCTAGGAGCTTTAGTTTTTCCAAATGAACTTTGTTATTATTTTATCAAGTTCTGTAAAGTACCTCTTTGGCAAGCTGGTTGGTATAGCATTAAAGGGGTAAATTAACTTTGATAATATTGTCATTTTTGTTATTTTGGCACAGCCTCACCACGAGCACTGGATATTCCTCCATCTATTTACATTCTTCTTATTTCTTTAAGGAGCACTTTATAATTAAATCTTTACAAGTCCTTCGTGTGCTTTGGTAGATTGGTGCCCGTATATTTTATGTATTTTGTAATTACTTGGAATGCAGTTTCCATTTCTATTTTTGCTTCTTTGATTTTATTATTATTATATAGAAATACAGCTGAGTTTTAAGGGCTTACTTTGCAGCATTACTATTGGTTTTACATTATGATTGCTTTTTCACTCTGCTCTGTTCTAGCCCATCTCTTCCTCAGCTGCTTACATTTTGGGTGAAGTTTGTAGAGATAAGTATGATGCTGTTTTGCCACTTGTACGACTGCTGCTGCACCACAATAAATTTGTTCCTTTTGCCACTGCAGTGGCTGAATTAGACTTGAAGGATACACAGTAAGTGCTTTACTTTTTTAGATATTAATTAACTATAAATTATCAATGTTCTTGAGCCTGGCAATCTGCCTTTCACAAAGTTATTCTCTTTGGTTTGCTCTGATGTAGTCAGCAGCTCTAGAAAGTTGCAAAACAAAAAAAAATTCCCCAAAGTCACCTTTTTTGTAGTTCAGTCACTGTTGTATTGACTAGGCTTTAGGCTTATTTTGTAAAGAGGGGAAAAGAGTACTTTCATATATCTTCAGAAAAACTAAAAACCTTTCTTAGGGTTCACACAATTGTCCTTTTCACCACTAATACTTAACATATTCACATGAAAAATCCACTTTTTTTGTTGTTCTCTAATACCTGAATATTTGTATAATATCTTAATATTTGGTTGTATTGACTTTTTTTATACTATACATTTACACTTTAGAAAAAGTGGTACTTCAGTGCCTCATAATTATTCGTTAACAAGTGTTTCTTAAACTACTACTGTGTGCCAGGCATTGTGCTGCATACTTTACAAAAGTAAAAATGAAGCTTAGGGAGCTTACATTGTCTCAAAGGGGAAAATATGTACATGAATAAGTATGTCCTGTGAGATAATTTGGGTGGAATACAGAGAGTTTTAAAGCTGAGGACTACGAAAGTCTTTATGTAGAGAGTAGTGTGAGAACAGAATCTTGAAGGAAGTAGGATTCCAAGAGGAGGAGATGAAGGAGTGCTTTTCCAGCAGGGGGGATGACTAATACAAAGTTACAGAGAAGAGAAATCTCATGCCATGTGTAGGTTGAGATCAGATTGTGAAGGGTTTTAAATGCCAATTTGATCCTCATGGCAATAGGGAGCCACTAGATGTTATTAAGCAGGGGAGGTGACGTGGTCAGACCTGCTTTGTGGGGGTATGGATTGGAGTGGGGAGGGATCTAAGGCCAGAAGACCACTTTAAAGGTGATTAGGACCTGAACTACATTGGTGGCCATTTGAATGGAAATAATAGTTGAGTGTGAGCAATATTGTAAAGTCAAGAAAAATGTCCAAGTTGTAAACCTGGGAGACTGTAAAGATGGTAGCCCCTCTTGGTTCTTAAAGGTTATATAGCAAATGCTTAGTAAATGTTTCTTGATTGATTCATCATTGATTATGCCAGGGTAGCATAAGCTTTAGTCAGTCCTACCAAATTGGTTGGGGCTTAAGTTTGGACAGGCCTGGTAACAAACTGGTTGACTTTAGGATGATAAATTTTCAGCAAGAGCAACCCTCAAAAGCACTCTATAAAAATTATAAAGACACATTCTGTGTCTATAGAAAGATATAGATATACCCACAATAACAAAATCACAGATCCTTTTGGTATTAGTTTAACAAATTGGGTATATGACCCTGTTTAAATATTTGGCATCTGCCAGCATGTAGATGATTTATTTACTAAAGTTGATATTAACTTGGGCACATTTTTATTTCAGAGATGCAAACACAATTTTTAGAGGAAATTCCTTGGCTACTCGATGTCTGGATGAGATGATGAAAATAGTGGGAAGGCACTACCTAAAAGTGACATTAAAACCTATCCTAGATGAGGTATTGTGGTAACTACTAACAACTGTAGTCTGTGAACGTTAAGATAATCTCTTGATTAAATGACATATTGACCAAAGAGAAGTTATCCAGAAAGCCAACTTCTTCAGTCCATTACTTAAAACCCCACAAGAGTTCTGTTCTGATGCTTCATGGTGCCACGTGAGTGCTGGCGCCTGGATTCTGGACAGTGGGGCCAGCCGGACACTTGGTTATCGAGCAGGTTCTTCCAGAGCTGGAAGGTCTGTCAGAGGCCTCCTTGTCTCTGTCCAGGAATCACCTCTACAATGCCCCCAACAAGGAGTGTCCTCCAGCCTCCATTTAAGCATCTCAGGAAGAGAAGCCAGCTTGCTTCTTGTGTAGCTCTGAGCACTGAGGAGTTTGCTCTTACCTGGAACCATAATTGCCCTCCCTGAAGCTCCTGTGCCTTGTTGCTGCTCCTGCCCTCTAGGACAAAGCAGAATGAGCCTATTCTCACTTCTGCATGGGAGTCCTTCCATTTAATTTTGAACACTGCTGGAAAGGCTTGAATAGTGGTCCAACAACTAACTATGTTTGCTCTTTGAGGATATTTAATTCAACCCCTTCATTGTATATATCAGGAACTAAACCTGGGTAGTAGGTAGCAGAGCTGGGATTGGAATCCAGGTCCTTCCAACTCCAAAACATCCCAGTCCCTGTATCCCTTCAGTGTAACTGTTTTAAGAGGCCCATCACTAAGGATGGGCCACAAGGGAGTGAATTTTTTTGGCTACAACAACTTATGAGGACTATCTGCCAAGGCATGGAGGCATTGTGATTGGTGTCCTTAGGTAGTGTCCTCACACCATTTAAAGAACAAGGTTAACCTCTTGGGAAATGTCTTGGAGTTTCTCTCTCATTTTCTTCAGTAAGTTATTGTATTTTAGAGCCCTTTTATGTTTGAACTTTGTGCTTCTTGTGATTTCTCTCTTTTTCCAAATATGCGGGGAATGTATTTTTGTTTAGTTTTCTAGAAATGGAAGAAGACAATAAAGTAACTCAAAATAATTTTCTTTTCAGATATGTGAATCTTCAAAATCCTGTGAAATTGACCCTATCAGATTGAAAGAAGGGGATAATGTAGAAAGTAATAAGGTGAACCTTTATTTCATAAGCCTTTATAAAGTTGTATTTAAGGTTGAATCCATTTCTCAGCCACATTTTTGTAATGATAGGCTAAAGGAAACTCATCTTATGCATTCTTTAACACTATTAACAGTAATATTTCCCATGGTTAATTTCTTCATGTAGGATTTTTTCCCCTCATCAATTTTTATTTCAGTTCCTGGTTTACTGTTTTAAATTTTAGTATAAGTAGTACCAAATTGAGACTGGGGCCATGTTCAGAGTTTGTGGTCAGAGCGATCAGCACATGCTTGAGAATGATTTGAAGAACTTCACTGCTCATATACTGATTCTGCCACCAGCCTGTTAAAATGGATTTATTCATGACCAAAAGCTATGGTGTGAAGAACTCCTACCACCATGCATGCATGCACCGATTCTGTCCCTAGCTTACCTTTGAGACACTTCAACCCCACTTGTCTCACACCAGATTTGGTTCATGCATTTTTGCTTCAGTATTCAGCCTTTTAGCTCCTTGAAACAGCTCATGAACTAAGACATTTTCTAACTGAATGAAGTTACAAAATGCAAATGCACTTTTGGCAGTATTTTAAAACTCTTAAGCTCTCTATTTCTCAAACATAATCATTATGCTTTGAAATGAACATTTATTCCAGAAATTCCTATATGTGGTCAAGAAGGTAGTTCTATAGTAACAGCTGATGACAATTTAATCTCCAGTAGCCAGGAGGCTGTCATTAGTCATTTAAGAATTAATTACTGGGGCAGCTAGGAGGTGCATTGGATAGAGCACTGGCCCTGAATTCAGGAGTATCTAAGTTCAAATCTGGCCTCAGATAATTGACACTAGCTGTGTGACCCTGGGCAAGTCACTTAACCCCAATTGCCAAAAAAAAGAAAGAAAGAAAGAAAGAAAGAATTAATTACTAAGGATTTCTGTACTAAGATTTAGTATTCTTAATACTGTTTAGTAATTTTGTAATAACTGTGTTCTGTATTGCATTTGTCAGGTTTAACAAGTAAAGTGTAATTTAAAAAACCAACTTGTTGAAGTGATATGATACTTAAAGTGTTATTTTACTCTTACAGGAGAATCTGCGCTACTACGTAGAAAAATTATTCAGTATGATTATACAGTCCAATATGAGCTGCCCCACTGTCATGTGTGATGTGTTCTATTCGCTAAGACATATGGCTGCTCAAAGATTTCCTAGTAAGTGCATCTGTGGCCAGATCTCTTAGTTTTGTCTTTGTCAGGCATTCACATCGCATTCCATGCATGGTATTTAACTTTAAAAGGTCCTGCGCCAAGGCCTACCTCAAACATATAATAGCCAGGGGACCTTTCACAAGTCACTTTACCACACAAGGCCCCTGAGTTTCCAAAGATGTTGCTCTACACTGGTAGAAGGAGGGTCATCACTTGAAGTTATCAACCCCAGCAAAATCATAGGTACAGCCCCAAAAGAATATGTGTTAAGATGCCTCAGGTGCCATTGTCTGGGTATGTAATTTTCAAAGAGTTCCCCCTTATGACATAAACAATATGTTTCTTTTCCTTTAAACTCAAAACTATTATCAGTTTTGTTTCATTGCAACGTTAAGAAGTAGTCTTTGTCGGGGCAGCTAGGTGGCACAGTGGATAGAGCACTGGCCCTGGATTCAGGAGGACCTGAGTTCAAATCCGACCTCAGACACTTAACACTTACTTAGCTGTGTGACCCTGGGCAAGTCACTTAATGCCAATTGTCTCACAAAAAAAAACCAAAACAAAAAAAAGAAGTAGTCTTTGTCAGCCTGTGCAGACAGCAGCTTCAGGCTAGGAGCAGATGAAAACTAACAAAAAATAACTAGGAGATGTGTCCCCAGCAAAGACAGAAAAGAGATTAATGATTGCACTTCTACCAGCTATTGGTGAGTCTGGTGAATAAAACTGATGAGAATTACTTGCAGAATCTGTATTTACCAGCCCTTTTCTCCCTTTATACTCTATTTAGAGTCAATGGGAATTGGGGTTTTCTTAGCAGTATCCATCTAGTTGAGTTGAAAAACAATCATGCACTATGTCCTTTGTGCTTGAGTGTTTCTAAGAAGGCTTAGGGGACAAACACTTTAACCAGTGTGTTTTTGTTGTCATGTTGGATTTCCTTATCTCTACCTCCTGGCTTCCCTCAAGTCTCAGCTAAAGCCCCACCTTCTGCAAGAATCTTCCTCTGCCCTCCCTCCCTCTGGAACAACTCAGTTTATCCTGTAGAGCTCTCGTTTGTACACAGATGTTAGCTTGTTGTCTTCCCCATTAGAGCACAAGCTCTTGGAAAGCCAGAATCGGTGTTTGCCTTTCTTTGTATCCCCAGCACTTAGCACAATGCCTGACACAAACTCTGTGTTTCATAAATACCCACCGGCTGACACTGTGTTTCTATATAGTAATGAAATCTCTGAAGAGTAATTCCTGTCTCCATCAGTCAGTCAGGCGCTGAGGTTACAGACACAATGAATAAAACAGCCCCTCCATAGACTTTGAGGCTTAGAAGGGGTCGTCTGTCATTTGCCTGCCTCTTAAGTTTGGAAATCATCGATCAGTTGAAGTTATAACTTGGCTAGGATTGTCATGTCCGAAAGGATCCCGGAGTTAACATTTCCTTCTACTTTGCTCTTCTCTCTTCTAGTAGCCAAGGATTTTGTCTTTGTTTTTTAATCCACCTCAAAATACGCCAGTAAAAAAAAAAAAAAAGGTGTGTCCTAAGTCTAGTGCCATCAGATTGTGATATTTCTTCTCCATCCACCCAGGATAGCTTTCTTCTCAGAGTCAAAGCTGAGTTCCTCTTGTTCTGATTCATTTCCTTTTTTTAAGGCAGTTTTTATAGTAAGAAATCCCTCATTGGCTTTTTAACTTCACCAGACAACTCCAATCATACTTTACATTTTGAAGTAGACTTTACCTAGTACCACCATGCTCTAATATGGTGAGAGCTGCAGCTACTTCTTGGAGGTTTTGCTTCAAAAAGTATCAGAATTCAGGGTTGCCCCTAATTTTGACACATGGTGTTAGTATCAGTAGTTCAGTTGAATTGATATAGTTGTTTTTCTGTATCTGCCTGTTCTAGCAGAAATGGCTACTTACAAATGGGCATATTTAGCCAGTATAGGTGGCCATAGCTGTTGGTACCTGTAGGTTCCTGTATAAGTATATTTCTACAACCAGCTTCTATGAGAAAGCTTTGCTATCTTAACCAATCGTAGTTTTTCAAGGGAACATGCATGTGAATTGTCAGAGAAAGGTAACTAAGTAGGTGCTAGTCTCTTTTGAATTTGATGTTCCGTACCTGGGCCTTGAAGGTTCAAGATCCCCTCGGCCAGGTTGCTAAGGTCAGACCTGCAGAACACAGATTAAATCAGCACTCAGTCACTAACTGGAGAACTCGATTATCTAGTTCTAGGATTGCCACTAGGTAGTGCTAGATGCTGCTTATCTTTTCTGTCACGTTTTTAGAGTACACTTCTTGCTATGGAAACATGAGTTATTTCTCACACTGACATAGGCCTGGAACCTTATTACCAATGTGGCGTTTTCATTTCCCTCATTTCATTTCCCTGTGCAGTGTTCATTTGAATGATTCTCAGCCTGCTTTGAGTGATTTTCTTGTTGTTTCTTCAAGCTGACCTTCGTAGTCATCCTTGTCCCTTCACTTGCTTGTTGATCCACATTCTGGGAAGTAGTTCACTGCATGATTGTTCAGGATCTTTTTATTTGGCCATCTCTGTTATTTGCTCGTTGTTGGCCCTCATGACTGTCACATGTCACCATTTTTCTCTGCAGATGACCCTCATGTACAGTATTCTGCCGTCAGCAGCTTTGTATTTCTTCGTTTCTTTGCTGTAGCCGTAGTGTCACCTCATACTTTTCATTTACGACCTCACCATCCAGTAAGTGTTTCTTCTGTTCAAACTTTACTCCCTTTTTACTCACATTCATTAGAGTGAAGAAAGAGAAATAATAGTGAACTAATTTCTTTGGTTGCATTCTAGAACTGTTCGTTATTTTAATATTTGCTATGCCTTTTTTAGCTATTTGGTATAAAAGCTGGCAATTTTCTTTTTTCTGTTGCTTATAGACATTTTTAAGAAAACAGGACCTAAAACCATTGAAAGTCTTAGAACTTTCTTGTTATTGCTAAAATACTTTGTTAAGTATATATCTCTATTTTAATTCTCAATTTTTCTATCACATTTTTTTTCACAATATTGAATTCTTAGGATTTCATCTCAAGTGAATAAATACAAAATATAATAAACAAATGAATAGATTATGTACAAATAAGGCCTTTTCTAAACCATAAGAAATTAGCTCCTTTATGTTTTTTAAAATTATATAATTTTGTTTGTCTGATATAATGCTAACACCACATTTAGTTTACTACAACTATATGTCAGAGCTACCACATGATCTAAATAATATTTAACTTCCTCATACCTAATTTACACTTACATTAGCTTTTGTGTGTTTTTATTCCTTGCATAATACAGCCTACTTCTACTCTTTGCTAATTTACATGTAATTTACTTTAATCCAATAGATTTATTTTGTACCTTCGTTAAGATGCTAGCTCCCAGGGATACAAAGGTGAAAAATGAAAGTCTCTTTCCAAAGTGCTTACAGTATTAGTAGGATAAGACATATGTACAGACAAATATAAGACAAGGTAAAAAATAGTAATCAGAGGAAATAGGGGAGATTCAAAATGCTATAAGAAAATCGATGGGAGACAGATCACTATCACTGGGACATCCGAAAAGACTTCATGGAGGAATTGGCACCTGGACTGGACTTTGAAGGAAGAGGAATATACCAGTAAACAGAAGTGAAGGGACTGTGTTCCAGACAATACGGATAACCTATACAAGGTGGTAGAGAACAAGATCAAATGGAGGAATCGCTAGTTGTCCAGTTTGGCTATAAAGCCATGTGCATGAAGATGAGCAGTGTGAAGTGCGACTGCTGAAAAGGAGACCAAAACTGGACTCTAGAGAGCCTTAAATGCCAAACTAAGTACTTTGTATTTTATTTTATACACAGTGAGAAACCATGCAAGGTTCTTTAGTTAAAAGATTATATAGTGAGGCTTCCATCTTGGGAACATAAAAAGATACCATAGGCAAGGAGAGCATTCTACTAACATAGGTAAGAGTTATTTAGAACTCCTCTAGGGCAGTAACAGTGTGAATGAAGAGGAGGGGATAGATGTACAAAATATTACAAAGATGGAATAAATAGATGTGGTAGCTGATTTTACACAGAGTGGGTAATTGACATTGAACAGAAGGAAGAACTAAAGATGCTGCCAAGATTTCTCTTAATGCTTCAACAGAATAGGAAATTAGGAATAAGACGGGTATTTTGAAGAAAATAGTCATCTTTGGAAATGTTGAGTTTGAGGAACTGGCCAGGTGGAGCTGTCCCAGGAGGCAATTTATAACAGGAGTTTACAGGAAAGATTAAGGCTGGATCAAGAGGGTTTGGAGTCATCTACTTAGAAGTGATAACTGAATCCATTAAGAGTGAATGAAATTGTCAAAGCAGAGTGTGTATGTGAATGTGTGTGTGTGTGTATATGTGTATGTGTATGTACATGCGAGTGTGTGTGTAGGAGAGATTGAGATTAAGAGCAGATCCTGAACGAATACACACTTAGGAGATGAGGCAGGAACAGGACCCCACAAAGGACCGAGGAAGGAGGAGCCAGGTAGGTAGGATGTTTGTTGAATCCTAACTGCTTATGTGGTGATTGATGACTTCCAAGGGAGCAGTTTCAGGAGTGATAAAAGACTGAAGTTAGATTGCAGGAGGTTGTAGACTGAGTTGATATTGAAGTGAAAGCAGCAAGATTCGACTGCTTTTCTGATAAGTTTAGCATTGAAGGGAAGGAGAGAGTCAAGATGATAGCTTTTTTAGAATGGAATACCCAACGGAGAGCAAGATTGAAAATTATTAGAGTCAGGAATGATTAGTGGAGCAAGGCCCCAGACAGAATGAGATCAGGGACCCAAGTCTTATAAGAGACTTACCTTGAGCCAAGAAGAAGGCCGTCCCAACTCCTGAAAACAAAGGGAAAAAGAAGAAGAGAGTAAATGCAAAGATGTTCTCAGGCTTGAGGGAGGGGAATTGAGGGTCCCCCACAATATATGCAACAACCATCCTCACAGTTTATCTGATAGCTCCCAACCACAGCCAGGTGCACTTTTTGTTCTTTAATCAGCCTTGGTATTTCATGACAGAATAGGGTCCAAATTTTTGTGCAGTTGTGTTTATTCTCCTCTTTGTGTGAGACGTAGTCACATATATGTATGTATGTATTACCATTACCTCTTTCTTACAACTTTTCATGAGAAAACAATTGACTTTGTCTTTTGTTGGTATTCATAGTACTGACCAGATCCTCCTTGTACCTTCATTCTGGTGGAGAAGGTATATAACACACCACACCCCCAATCTTAGATCAGTACTGAGGTGACCTGCTCATGTACCCTTGGCCCCACCCCCACTGTACCCTGGCCCTGGCCCCTCTGTGGGTTGGGAGGGTCCCTGCTGACTGGCAGTACACCACACCAATAGGTCAGGGCAACAAAGGACACAGCTGGAAACAGATACTGTTTCAGCAGTTTTCTAGTTTATAATCATGTTGCATGATCCCTTGGCAAAAATATCAAAGTTTTGTGTACAATATGTGGTTTCCACTTTCTCAAAAATGCAGTTGCACATTAAATTTTAGTTAGACCTACCCAAGTAAAGTACTCGAACTAAGTTAAGAATTGCTCTAAGAAAAGAGGGATTATAGGCCAGAGTCCCTGGAGAGGGGAGAGAAGATAAGAACAAAGTCCTCCCACTGAGACTCAGCTACAAGCTATGATTCCCCTGTGTTGAGAAAGAGGAGAAGGGGGAGAACAACTAGATCATTCTGATAATGAGGAGAGTGGAATATCCCAATGGAAGTGTCTGACCAGCATTTTAGAGCCGTGAGGGAAGCCAAAGAGGAAAGAATCTCCACGGTGACATAATCAGTGCTGTTGTTGCAGGTTGTAGAGAGGCCAGGCAAGTAAGGACTGAGAATAGGCCATTGGACCTCTTGATTAGGAGATCATTGATGACCTTGGAAAGAGCAGTTTCAAGAAAGGATTGGGGGTCAAAGCTAGATGACAGAGGACCAAGGAGTCATAGGGTAGTAAAGAAATAAAGGAAGTTATTATACTAAACCATTCTGGAGAAGTTTTTATTTTGGGGCATTAGGGGGAACAGAGGAAGAAGCAGTTCAATTAAAGTCTTTTTCAAAAAAGAAAAACCATCTTGTATTTATTAGAAGATAATTAGTGGAAAAGCAGAGACTATATATAGATACTAGAGAAAACAAAGCTAGAATTATCTCAGAATTTGAGGACATGAGTGGAGTTGCCATTGAAAGAGGAGGTGCAGGGGCAGCTAGGTGGCTCAGTGGATAAAGCATCAGCCCTGGATTCAATAAGACCTGAGTTCAAATCCAGCCTCAGACACTTGACAATTACTAGCTGTGTGACCCTGGGCAAATTACTTAACCCTCATTGCCCCACCCCACCCCCCCCCCAAAAAAGGAAGAGGAGGTGCCTTTTTATTTGAAGGAAGAAGAAATTAATTTGAGGCGAAGAGAAAGATGTATAAGGAAGCGAACATCAGGTAATCTTTTGAGTGGACCAGAGTCACAATGGTTTACATTAAACATTGTGAGGAATGTAGTAAACTGAATCCCATCAAAAAATAAATAAGAGGATTGCCAACCAACAGTTAGGGTCCAGGACCTGAAATGCGCCATCCTTCTGTGATGGGAAAGGATAATAGCTTACAGTTTTATATCATTATACAGGTTATGTAATGATTTTCTCCTCCATTTTTTGTCCCTAATAACCCTAAAAAGTTGTTAGGACAAGTAGTATATCTCTTTTACAGATAAGAAAACAAAGGTTAACACCTTAGGTGAGAGCCAAGCCTTCTGACTCCATTCCTCATTTCTTTTTCATTTTACTATGCCACATAGGATGGCCTTCACTCTGTTCTTCTGTTCAGTAAAGATCACTGAACTTAGAATGAGTTTAACACCAAATCTGAAATTACCTCATAACAGTTTTAAAGATTGTATTGTTTTGACAGAGAATTGTAGAAGAACTTGGCATATAAAACTAGAACTCCAGGTGGCCTTATGGAGATACTGAGTTAAGAATGAAATGAAATCTTGTGAATACATTTAAGTGATGATGTAAGCAGAGACATACATATACACATACGTGATATATTTAATAACTACCCTTAAAATCCTTTAATTCCTCTTCCTTAGCTCTCCCTTGTGATTTCCTTTTCTCCCCTTCCCATTTAAGTTCATTGTTAGTTTCCAAGGTTATTCCATGTTTGTTGATATTTAGACCTTCCATTTCTCTCTCCTCTTTTTACTGTACCTAGAAAGGTTGATTATGAATCCCATAAAAACCATCGAACATGTGTAAGATCATTGAACACAGTCTGTTTATGAACTGTTATTTTCAGATAAAGGTAGGAAAGGGAGTTAAGGTGGACATCCTAAAAACAAGTAAATGAGTGGAGAAATTTAAGGAAAAGGATAATAAGCTTAATGTGTATTCATTGATTAAATAATTGTCTTTTAAAATCTGACTTTTTCAGGGAAATTTTCCATTTGACCAGAGATCTTTAGTCTTTAATTTCTCCAATTTATGACTTGAGCCTGAAATAACCTCCTTTTCAGCTGAATCATTGACTTAGAGTTATTCTACTCTACTTTTTTTACCCTACTGCTTTGGGGGAAAAAGTAGACCCCTTGACCTGTCATGTCTATTTTTAACATAAAGTATATTTATTGATACCTTATTAGGAACATAATTGCTTCTTTTGAAAATTCTTTAGGATGCACAGACAATTAGAACATTAACTCTCATCTCAAAAGCCATTCAGACTTTGGGAAGTTGGGGAAGTCTGTCTAAAAGCAAGGTGAGTGTAGTCATCTTGACTTTCTAATACAGCCATTTTCAAATCTGTAGCCAACATAACCATAAATTGTTTGCCTCTCGTCCCTTCCCCCACCCTCCTGCAAATAATAATAGACAAAACACAGCAGTCTTCTAGTACATGCCTTCCCTAAGCAGCTCTTTGCAGAGCTTCACTGTGGCCTCTGAAGTAAATCTCAAGGCTGGGAGGTAGAAGAAATCTAGTGAAGGGTTAGATGTGCCAATCATATGGCCTGTTCACCCCATTCATTTGTCAGACCTCCCTCATAGTCGTCCCCTTTTTGATTCCCTCATGTTGTCTGTTGTTGTATAAATTATGTTGTGCTGATATATTTGGGCTTCTACTAACAGAAATCTTGTTTTGTTTCTTAGTCAAGTTTCAAAGAGACATTCATGTGTGAGTTTTTCAAAATGTTTCAAGAAGAGAGGTATATTGAAGCAGTTAAGAAGGTATGATAATATTATTCTCTGTTAATATTTAAGAATTCTTTACCATGTGTAATTGAATTAATAAAATAGTATATCTTATACATGAGAGGCCAAAAAAAATTGGTTTTCTGTGGATTATTTTTATCACTTTCTCCAAACTTCTTCATGTTGTTGTCAAGGTTAAAGCCAAATTTAATTTCTTTTTTTTAAACTTTAAAACCCTACAGTACATGAGAGGCAAGAAATTTCTTTCTATGCTATAGTCATTCACCTCTGAAGCCAACAATGCCATTGTTTCAATGTGTAGTCCAAAAAAAAATAGTAACCATCACTATTATAGAATGATTAAGGATAAGAGAAAGACTGGTCTGATTTAATGAAAAGTCCTACTTAAAGACTCTAATTTTGTTTTCAAATATAATCCTTATTTTAAACTCAATGAATATTAAGATGAGGTAAGTTAATGGAAACAATTACCATTAGTAATGTATGTATGTCACTATATATGAAAACATGAGGTTTCCAATAAATTAAAGTAATGACTGTAATTAGCAGTGAAAAGCACATTGAAAGAATACTTAACATTTCAAACTTTTACTTCGAAGAAAACTGCTTATTTTAGACATGACTTGCCTTACTAATAATATTTGGAAGAAAATTTTAGCTCAGTATTTGATGAAGTTCAATTTTTTTATCCTTATGGGCAAGATGGAGAGGTATAGGGTATAGACTTAGTGGAATTTGAACTGGTTGAACAATCAGACCAAAAGATAGTTTAGTATCAACTTATACATACTAGTGACCATGGAATCTCTCCCTGGCCAGTCAGTGGCTTGAATGTGGGGGCATTAATGACATGCTTGGCACATTTACAGATGACACAAAACTCAGAAGGATAGTAAATACATTAAATGACAAAACCAGTATCGAGGGATCTCAGTATCCCAGAACACTGGGTCAAGTCAAATAAGATGACATGTAATAGGAGTAAGTGTAAAACCTATCCTTAAGTTCTATAGACTGGAAGAAGACATGGCTTGATTTCTGTGACAGAGTTCTGGGAATTTGAGTGGACTGAAAGCTCATCATGAATCAACAGTGTGACATGGAAGCCAAGAGGTAGCTTAGCTTCCAGAAGGAAGACTGCAGTGGTCCTGTTGCTCTCTGCATGGGTCAGATCACATCTGGAATGCTCTGTTCAATTCTGGGTGCCACATTTTTTTTTTTTTTTAATTTTTGCAGGGCAATGGGGGTTAAGTGACTTGCCCAGGGTCACACAGCTAGTAAGTGTCTGAGGCCGGATTTGAACTCAGGTACTCCTGAATCCAGGGCCGGTGCTTTATTCACTGCGCCACCTAGCTGCCCCCTGGGTGCCACATTTTAAGGACAAATTAGAACATAATCCGAGAACATGGACCAGGAGAGTCCAGGGATTCAAGGCCACTCCATGTCAAGATTGATCGAAGGGACTTTGGACATTTCACCTAGAGAAGAGAAGATATGGATGTAGGAGGGGGTTGAAGGGACATGATAGCTGTCTTCAAGTGTTTGCAAAGCTGTCATATGAGTGACTAAACTTGTTCAACTTGGTCCCAGAGTGCAGAAAGTAAGAAAACACAAAAAGACAGATTTTAACTTGACATAAGGAAAAACATCCTAGCATTAAAGCTGTGTAAAATTGGAATAAGCTATCTTAAGAAGTAACAGGTTCCCCCTTACTAAAGTCATCAGGTAAAGCTGAGTGACTGCTTGTTCATCTTAGAATCATTCACCTCAGAGGCCGTCTTATCCAGCCCACTTGTTTCATAGTTATGGCCCAGAGAGTTTGTCACTTGCCCAGGTGGGGAGAAAACAGAAGAGAGAGGGTGGATCAGAGGTCAGATTTTTGTTTAGTTATGGGTTTAAAGTGATGGTTTCTAAAGGCCATTCCGTTTCTGAAACTGTGAAGAAATTATTTTTAATGTGTTTTTATTCGTAGAATTCTAGGTACATTATTTTAATACCTGAAGAATAAGAAATTCCGTTACACTAAAGAGTATTTTAGGGTGTTACCAGTATGTCATACTCTGAGGTAGCATTCAATAAATGAAAATGATAACAGAAAGACAAAACCAGTAGGGTTCATTTCAAAACAAGAAAAATTATAATCTTTTAAAGCTGAAAATGCTAACCACTGAGTCTTTTGAAAATAAATTCTCTCTTATTTCAAAAGAACAGGCCAAGCTCAGCTGTCCTTTATTCCTAGGACATTGCTGAACATTTGTAGAACATCGTGGGCTGACTTAGGTTGGCAAGATTGTGATACACTATCTTTTGTTTTAAAGATGGGGTCCGTTTTTCCTCCTGTGTTTTCTGGTTATTGGTGTGCCAGAAACTGCTTTTTTTCTGGAGTTGGCTATGGCTGAGCATATGCTGATATAATCAAAATATGCAGTTGATAATGTCAGTCAAGAAAAGATTTAAGAATGGTAGGAGTTTAATCTTGTTCTCTCTCTGCCCTGAATCTCCCACTCACGTTCTCATTGAGTGTTACCATACTTCCGCCCACAGTCTCAGATTTTGTTCTTGGCTCCTGGGCTGGTAAGATGTTTAGCCAAATATGCCAGTATTCTACATGGTTATTGGTTAAGGCTGGCTGTGGGCAGTACTCAAAATTCCAGAATGTTATGAATTCTAGTGTCTGATTTGTCATTGCCGTTGGTCATGGGGTAACTGGTTCCTGCTCTCCTAGTTTTATGCATCCTTTCACACTGTTCTACCCTAGTTTAATATTTCTGGCTATCAGCTCTTTATGATCTATGGAGAAAGACTGTCTTTAGGAGAAGAAAATCTGAAAAATGTTCCTAAATTTTGGTTACCTAAAAACCGTCGTCATTGCTAGATTTTGTCGAGGAGGGCAAGGTTGGGAAGCTTAGGCCTTGAGTAACTGTTCTGTCTAGTTTGTGGGTCACAAAGAAATGAGGTAATGACTTGGAGAATCCCTCTAATTCTCCTAGATACCTATACACAAGGCCTTAGAGCCCCTAATGCATGGGATCTTTGTCTTTTTCTCCCTTGATACCTTTGTTACTTCTAAATCATTCCACTCAAAGGAGCAAGAAGTAAGTATCCCTGGGAAGGAAGCCCAGGAATGTGTTGGGTGGGAAGGACTTGAGTGGAAGAGTCTCTCGTATAGCCTGACTGTTAGAAAATAACAGAGGGTGACATGATGGAAGGATACTGGATTAGGTGTCAGCAGGTCTAGGTTTGAATTTGAATTCTGCCCCTTACGTACAGCCTTTGTCACCATGAGAAGGTGGCTTTACTTCTCTGTTCTTTTGCTTCCTATCTGTAAGGTGAAAACATTGAATTGTGTAACCCCACAGCTTCCTTCTAGCCCTAAAACTGATAGTTCTATCAAATTAGACACAGTCCAACATATCTTGGGGACATGCAAGTAAGCCCCAAGATCATAGGGGACCCCTTTGGACCCCACAGTAAGAATTGTTCCTTGAAGTCATTCTTTCCTTCTTCTTAAATGCCTGGATCAGGAAAATACAATTTCTGAGTCAGTGGGTTTTTTCCCTGGAATTCAGGTGGCCAGTGGTTTAAGGAGAAGCTATTCCTGACAACATGGCTCTATTTCATTGGGCAAGCCAGCACGACTATAGCCATGGGACCTATTGGCCTAAGTCACTATAATCCTTTCTTGACGTTTTCCCATAAAAATTAAGTTTTAGAGGATATAAATTGGAGACCTTTGTGCTATGCCATCTCTGTTTATTAAATTTCTATTAACAAGGAGCTTTATCTTTATAGTGATTAAGTTGTGTTATAAATTGAATTTGAGGAACAGTCACACTTGTTTTTATAATGTAACTTTCCGTATGTCAGTGATTTTATATAAACTCTTTTCTTTTCACTTAGTTCTTGGAAGAAATTTCATCTACTGAAAGTAAAGAACCCAGTGGTATGAGTGAGCCAGTACATCTAAAAGAAGGGTAATTTAATCAAATTATATATATTTTTAAGCAATGTTACAAGAAAGACCTTAAGCATCATGTTCTAGTACAAAGTGTATGAGCTAGTGGGAGCCAGAAGCATTTGAAGATTGAGCCCCACCCAATTCTGCCACTGACTAGCTGTATTACTATAACTAAATTCATATTACTCTCTTCTCAGTTTCTTCTTCTGTTTCATTCAGGAATAGTCTATTTCCTGCCTACATCATTGTCCTTTAAAAAGTTACAATTACTGAACAAACGTAAGGAGATGGTGGTAGTACTTGATATTTTTACTAAATTGATCTGCGGTTGCCTTTAATCCCAGAAGCACTCAGCCAGCGCTTTTATGCTTTGTAACATAAGTGTAGGTACTAAAGTAATAAAGATTTAATGCCTAGTACTCAAGTGCAAAATTCAATTTATGTGAGATAAGGTGAAGAAAATCTTCCAAAATTGTTATGAGACACACAGCTGTTCAATTTACTGAAAATGTCAGAGACAGTATTACTTATTATATATTGAATTACTACCTACGTGAGTCTATGGGCCTAAATGCATATTTGCATTGTTTTAACAGTGAAATGTACAAAAGAGCTCAGGGAAGAAATCGGATTGGAAAAAAAAATTTCAAGAAACGATGGTTCTGCCTCACAAGCAGAGAATTCACCTACCACAAGCAACCAGGTAGTTGTGCTTACTCTATATTATGGGGTACTTTGATGGGTTTTACTTTCAATTTTTTCCTTGTTTATTGGTTCTATAAAGTATCTAGTGCAAATAAAATACTAATGGTCTGCTTAGGAACAATTGGGGCAGCTAGATGGTATGGAAAATAGCACATTAGACCTGGAAGCAGGAAGACCCGAGTTCAAATCAGGCCTGAGACACTTAATAGCTCTGTGACCCTGTTTACCTCAGTTCCTCATCTGTAAAGTGGAGACACACTGGAGAAAGAAATGGCAAACCATTCCAGTGTCTTTGCCAAGAAAATCCCGAAATGGGGTCACGAGTTTGACATGACTGAAATGACTGAACAGTAACAACAAAGGAACGAGATGTGGTGCTTTTAAAAGAGAGTTTTTTAAATTTATTGTTAAACAATCTCACTTAACACTTTGTATACAGGTCATGTTACAGATACATATATGTGCATGTGTGTATACATGCACACACGTACACACACATCTACGACAAACATGAACTTGGACAGACCTCAAGAGGTAGTAAAGGATAGAAGGGCCTGGTGCGCTGTGGTCCATGGGAAAACGAAGAGGGAATGGCTGAACAGCAGCCAATACATACATATATCCATTTATCATTGGGTCGTTTTTATAATGATCTTATCTTGAGCTGCATTTACATTTGAGCTTATTTTTAGTGCCTTTCAGTCTGAATACGGTCATTTGTATAAATGCGTGGTTCCTTCCATGTACCCTCTACTCTTCTGTGTCCTTTGCCTTCTGGATTTATTGCTGCCACTTTCATATCTGTTCATTGTTGTGGTTCTGTTTTCTTCCTCTTTTCTAAAAGGCCTCCCACATTTCTAGTGTGAAACGTCTGTGTAAGTGTATACAGACATACTTCTAATGACTTGATTCCATGGGTGTAATTGCTGTCAACACCAGCAGAGATCACAGTTTTTCCATAGTGGTTTAATCAGTCGATGAGACTTCCCCAGTGATGAGCCTTGTACTTAGCTTTGTTGGTCCTCAATAACAGACATTCATTCATTCATTCATTCATACTTGCAGCCTTTGCAGCATGGTAGGAGAGCTAGAGATTGTACTACATTGGCATAGCCTTCAAGAGGATCTCCTCCATACAGGATGAGACATCAGAGTACGTGTGTGTGTGTGTGTGTGTGTGTCCACACACACACACACACACACACACACACACACACACACACAGACCTAAATGTGAAATGTACACATTTCTTCAAAAGAACTGTGACTGGTATTGAAATACAATTTTCAGGACTACTGGTGAGTATGAGATATCAGCTAAAGCCTAAAGAACCTACATATTGTTTAAACCTGTAACAGAAAAGAATTTATGTAACAAATGGTATTTATTGTTTTGTTGACTTTCTATTCATGATGTTTCTCTTTTTTGTTTTTCATGATTATTTCAATTTATTTATATGTCCATTTCTTTTTTTAAGGCAAAGATGCAATTTATACCATCCCAGTCAGAAATATTCTTGCTGTGGAAAAACTAGAAGAGAGCTCTTTTAACAAGAAAAATGTAAGTTTTACAAATAAAGGTATTTACCATTCATTAAGTGGGCCCTTTAGTCATTGAAATTTTCTGCCATGTGGATTGTAGGAATTGTTAAAAGTATGTTGCTACTTCAGCAAATCCATGATGTGTATTATGTAAAGTGGGAAAGGTGCTTGATTGGAAATCCGAGGACCTGGGCTTCAGATCCCAGCTCTGCTACTACTTATCTCTATGACTAGGCAGGTCATAAAGCCTCTCCGTGCTTCGCTTCCCTCAGCTGTCAAATGCTGGGGTACATCAGGAGCTCTTCACTTGGAGTTCATGAACTGGATTTTGCTTTCCTTTGAAATCCTGTGCATTTTATTTTATGCATTTAAAAACTTTTTGAGAAGAGGTCCATGACATAAAAAAGGCTAAGAACCTTTCCTGGAGGAGGTGATTTCTGCGCACACATTGTTGTCTTCTTGTGCACCCTCTCCTCCCGGTTCATCAGTCTTACTTCCCATGGACCTCTGCTCTTCCATAGCCACTCATAAACATGGCCTCACCTTAGTCCTTAGCATGACTTCTAGTCTGTACCATCCCATTCTGGATTCTTCTTTCTGAACATTGTTTCCTATCCTTTCCAGCAGTCCTATTTCACTTCTCCTAAACCCATTGCCACTCCCAGATGCTCCCTCTACCATCACCTTTGAAGTAGTAGTTATCCATTGATCTCCAGGTTATTCTCCTGGACTGCCTGACTCACAGTCTTTCTCCCTTAGTTCCTACTTCACACCAGAGGGCTTCACTGCACATATTCATGTGCCATCAAAGACTCCAGCCTCTCAGTTCCTCAACTACTCATCGTGCATGGCCTCCTTCTCTACCTCCTCTCCCCTGCTTATAGAAATAGTCCTTGTTCTTGCCGTCACCCACAACTCCTCCTTTTGCATGTTCATGCATTCTCAAATTCCTTTATCTGATTCTCATCTAACACCCCTAAGCCTGATGCTCAGCATGCACTGTGAGCTCTAGTCCCCCCAACCTTCAGTTCTTCCCTAGGCCATCGCCCTCTCACTTACTACACTCTCCTCCCTCATCTTGACTCCTTATGGAATGCGTTCAGCTTGATACTTTCCTTCTCGGGTCCCCAGCGGCCTCATACAGTTTTGCACTGCTAAGCCCCAGTCTTAGACTGCTGCCATCATCTATCATCTTCACAGCAAATCGAACAAAGCTGTGGGAAAAAATCACCAAAGAGTGATGAATGAGCCCACTACAGATTTATGTAAAATAATCTCAACTTGACCCCCATCACAGGATGAACATCACAGCAAGATAGTAATTCACTCTCCAGCACACTCACCACAATAGCTTTTCCAAACTTTTTCATCCCTCCCCAGAAATCCCATAGTCATCACTCCTACCCTCTCAAAAAATTGAGGCCTTATCCCAAGAGTTTCTTTTTCTCCCTTCCTCCTCATCTCACATCACTCATATGCCTTCTGCTACTACCTCCTCCATCATTCCTGTCTCACATGAGGAGGTGACCATTCTCTTTACCAAGGCAAAACCTTCTACTTGCACAAGTGATCCCATTCCATCCTCTTTTCTTCCAGCATATTGACCCCCTTGATCATTCTCCATAGTCTCACTAATATTTGGTCTCTTCCTGTCTACTGGGTACTTTCCTACTGCCTATATAGCCAGATCTCCCCAATTTTCAACCTCCCTTCCCTCAGTTTCCCACCACTGACCTATGCCCTTTATCCATCCATATGCACTAGCTGTCATCTCTGCGAAAAGGCAGTCTACAAGTGATACCTCTACTTCCTTTCCTCTCACTGTTAACCTCTTAGTAGTTTGGTTTCCAGCCTTATTGTCCAACTGAAACTGCTCTGGTCAGAGTTATCACTTACCTCCTAAATCTAATGTCCTTTTCTCGGTCCTCATACTTCTTGACTTCTGTACAGCTTTTGACATTGTTGACCACCCACTTCTCCTTCATGCTTTCTTCCTTCTAGGCCCTCATTGCACTACTCTTTCTTTCTTTTTCTCCTTGTCAGGTTCCTTTTCCTTCTACCTTGCTGGGTCTTCATCTGTGGATCTACCCCCTATGCCAACGGTATCCCTTAAGGCTCTGGATCTTCATCTCCTCTTTGCAATTTCACTTAATGATCTTATTCACTCCCATAGATTTGATTTTCATCTCTGTGCTAATAATTCCTAAATGTATTTATTCAGCCCTAACCATTCCTTATCTCCAGTTGCCTATTGTGCATCTCAAATTGGATGGCCCATAGACACCTCACACTCAACAAAACTAAACTCATCTTTCCCCCCAAACCATCCCTTCTTCTAGACTTCCCAGTTACTGTTGAGGGCACCACCATCCTCCCTTCACCCAGGCTTGCAAACCGTGAATTTTTGAACACACCTAATTCAGTCCCTCTCTGCGGAATGTTTTCCTCGGCTCCTCAGTTCCTCTAGCCCCATACCTATCTTTTGTCGATCTGTTGATTCTCTATTCTTAACAGCTCTCGTATGTACCCTCCTCTCTTCTCTGACTGTGCTGTTCCACTGTCTGCTTGGTTGTTCTCTGCTTCAGGCCTCTCCCTATTCCATTTTTCACTCAGATCTCAAACTGATCTTCCTAAAACAAAGATCTGACCATATTACCACTACTTCCATCCCCAGACCCAATGCAGAAAATCCCACTTACTCCTCACTCCTCACCTCTGTTTGGCTTTTCAAGCCCTTCCTACTTGGCCTTTCCTCTCTCTCCTTACTCCCCTCCACATACTCTGTGATCTAATCACGGTGGACTCTTTGCTGTTACCTGCACAAGACACTCCCCTCCTTTCCCTCACACCTGGACTTCTTTCCTTCTCATCTTCTCCTAGCTGTCCTGGCTTCCTTCAAGTCTCAGGTAAAATCACACCTTTTGTAAGGTGGTTGGTGCTCGTGCTATCTCTTGAGATGGTCTCCGGTTTGACCTTTCTAGACCTCATTTGTACAGTTGTTTGTTTACTGTTTCTCTCATTAGAGTTTGGCTCCTTCAGGGTGAGAACTGGTTTTTTGCTGGTATCCTCAGTGCTTAGCACAGCGACTGCCACATAGTAGGCACTTAATAAATGTTTGTTAGCTCACTGGCTTGACTCAGTCACTAGGAGTCCTTTGATTCTTCCCTGTTCACCTTAGCCTAGAGTTAAACATTTGAACTCAAATGTCTTCTCCATCCTGGTCCTTCTGTCATTTAGACTTTGCTGGTGCCTAATCCTCAATTACCCTCACCTCCATTCATGAAGGTCACTGCTAGAGTAAGCCATGGAGCAGAGCCAGCTAGCTCCACTGGAAACTCATGGTATCTAAGAGAGATAAATGGATAGTTTTTGTTGAGCTGAAAAAGTAATCACATGTATCGGCGATTACTGTGTTGTTGGATCTGACCGTTTTCCCATTCTCGTTAACTTAAACGCCATTTTTACTTCCTGATATAGTAGATACAGACATCGCCATCCAAAAGACAAGTCATTCCAGCGTCATCAGTGAAGAGACTAGGAAACTAGAGAACTACTGAGGCGTCTGTTCAGCTTCACTTCTATATCTGTCCTTTCGGTTTCCTCTGTAAATGTTTTCGGGACTATCTGACTTAGTTGGGTCTCACGCCAAGCTTTCTGCAGGATGCTTTTCCTCCTTCCACGTCATGTTTTTTGTGAGGCCAAATCACGTGAACCCTTCCATCATCCTATTCCATAATGTTTTACACATTAATTTATATTCCATATTGTTGCCTTTGCCTTTGGCTACCATGTCTCTACCTGTCAATGAGGATAAGTATTTGTTGGTGAGAGCCATTTCCTGACTTCATTTTACCTCATTTTCACAGCAAATCACCAGTTTAGATTAACTTTATTTCATAAATGATGGCAATTGGGGCAGCTAGGTGGCGCAGTGGATAAAGCACCGGCACTGGATTCAAGAGTTCCTGAGTTCAAATCCGGCCTCAGACACTTGACACTTATTAGCTGTGTGACCCTGGGCAAGTCACTTAACCCCCATTGCCCCACAAAAAAAAAATTTTTAAATTAAAAAAAAAAATGATGGCAATTAATGTCCCCCCCCAAATCACTTTTCATAGTTATCAGTATATTTAAATGATTCAGGTTGGATCTGTTTTCATCATTATTCTTTTTTTCAAATTTTAGTATTAGTTTTCTCTTGCTCTAACCAGATGATGTGTAACTGTTCACTGATAGTTGATCCCAAAATGTTGCCCACAACAATAGCTAGCCATTTCCTGTCCATTAAATTATAGCCAATTTGACTTGTTTGTGATTTTGGGCAGTGATTGTCTTGTCTTATTTCTTTCTGCTCTCAGAGAAAGTATTCACTGGAGGCCTTTGCCTCTTCCCCTTCCCAAATCTTGTTTTCCAATATGTTTTTCACTATTGTTACCTTTACCAACTTTCATATTAATGTCACTACAGTTCAAAACATGATGTCAGCTTGGTTTGGAGGATATGTAAGGTCTTTCCTAGAGTTACCATAGCCAAGAATTCATCATCTAGTGACAGTTTCTGGTGATGAGTAATTCTGTACTTAACTAGACCTGTCCTCTGCAGAGACAGCCTCTCTCTAGTCAGTATCTAACTGGAACTTTGCAGTTGAACTGAATTTGAAAAATATTTATTAAACACCAACTAGTTGCTAGACAAAAACGAGACAGTTCCTGCTCTTAAAGAGCTCACATTCTCCTTGGGAACTGCTATTTCCAAGGTTACCCATGACCTACTTGCTGAACCAGTCACATTTTCTCAAACATTCTTTTCCTTGGCCCTTTTAATTCTCCTCCTTGGGTTTTTTTCACTCCTCTCTTGGCTTCTATGGAACTGCTCCCTCCTTTTATTGTGTTTTGTTTTTACATTATAAACATTACAGATTACTCCCACTTTGTGAAAGGTCTCTTGTAACAAAAATAATTAAGTAAAACTACTAAGACAGTGACATCATCTGAAAGTGCATGCAATATTTCATATCCCGTACCTATTTTTAAAAAATTAAGAACAGTCTATTTTCCCTTTCACTTCCCACTCCATTTAAAAAAATAATTTTGGTGACATATGCATAGTCAAGCCAAAAAAAAATCCCCTCATGGCAATATGCAAATATATGTGTGTGCAAGTGTGTATGTATATCTATATGTGTGTGTGTATATACATATAAAATTCTGTACTCTATGTCCATTACTTAACTGTAAATGGATAACATAGTTTTTACCATGTTGTAAAAATGATTCTCATTATGTTTTTTTATTCATCTTTTGTATAAAGTCTTCAAAATTGTTCATTTTTTATAACATAGTATGAGTTAATAGTGATAACAATATGCTATAAATTGTATTTCTAGCTCTCCTTACTTCACTCCGCATCAGTTCATTGGGGAATGGTTCTGTTTCTTATACATTCAAATCAGTTCCTTATATATCTTGGATACAATTATTTATTTATTTATGTGTTCATTCATGTTTATCTAAGAAACTTGTTGCAGGGCCTTTCACATTCTGTGGCCAAACTATTATTCCAGTCTTTTTTATACTACTCCCTTTCTCACAGTGTACATTCCAGTCCTGTCATCTTGCACTACCATATTTGCCTGTTTAAATCTTCAGGTTTCAAGGTCTGAAATCTTCCCAGATCTTTTCTGCTGGAAGTGATCGCTCTGAACCCAAATACTTTATTTCTCCTCAAAGAACCTATGTTTTCTTTTGTATCATAGCAATATATTTTCTAATGTCCTTTTCAGTAGCATTTAGTGTTTTAAAATGCCTACATAAGCAACTGTCTTGTATTCAAAAATTAAAAGAAAAATTAATTCTAATATTACATAAATTGTTTGCAAAAATAGGAAAAGAAAGTAACCTGCCAAATTATTTCTTTATTACAAATATGATCTTGACACACAGACCAGGGAGAAAAAAATGACAAATCAATGTCCTTAATAATTTTTGGTGCAAAATTTGTTAAATAAAATATTAGCAGAGAAGCTATCTCAGCATTATCAAAAAGATTATATACTATGACCAGGTAGCATTTATACCTGGAATGCAGGATTGGTTCAGCATTAGGAATGCTATAATCATAACAGACCATATTACTAAAAATAAAATCAGAATTATGGTAATAAATACAAGAAAAGCTTTTGATAATTACAACCCACACCCCCCCCCCTTCCTCTTTTAGTTAAATACTAAAAAGCACAGGAATAAATAGGCCTTGATTTAGTATGATAAATTGCATCCATCTAAAGCCAAGAGCCAGCGTGTAATGGACGTAAACTAGAAGGGTTTCCATTGAAGTTAGAGGTTAAAGCAAGGATGTCCATTATCGCCATTGTTATTTGATAAATGGCTAGAAATACTAATAACTAGTAGTAACAATAACAAAAAGAAAAGGGGAATAAACAACCAAGAAAGATTTAAGAATTTTGATTAGTGCAAAGGCCAACGATGATTATTCCTGAGAACCAGTGATGAAATATGCTACCCACCTCCTGACATTGAAATGAGTAGCTTTAGGTACATAATGAGGCTGATATTTTTAGATATAACAAGCATCAGATTTTGTCGTGTTTGACATAATTAATAACTAGGATTTTTTTCTTTCAGATTTTTTTTGGGGGGTGGTATTGCAGGGAGATGAGATTGTGATGTTACCTATATATATATGTATGCTTGTATGTATGTATGTGTGTGTGTGTGTGTGTATAAAATACACAAAAGAGGAGAACAGGGGTCAGCTAGGTGGCGCAGTTGATAAAGCACCAGCCCTGGATTCAGGAGGACATGAGTTCAAATCCAGATTCAGACACTTGACACTTACTAGCTATGTGACCCTGGGCAAGTCACTTAACCCCCACTGCCCCACCAAAAAAAAAAAAAAAAAGAGGAGAACAAACAAGCAAGACAGTTTTTTAACTAAACTTGGCAAGAAAAGCTAGCTGTATATGGTACAAATTTCCGTATTCTGGTTATAAAATCTTCTACTTTGTAAAGGGAAATGGCTATATTATTTGGTGTTTTGTTCTGAATTTTTAAAAAATTAAATAACTAATAATAATAATGATAAACTATCCTTGCAATTTCCTAGACTAAGATTATCAGTTGTTTAAATAACATAGCTACAGAGAAAGAAACCATACACTAACATACCTTATTAATATTAATGCAAAAAAATGTTTAAATATTAATAAAGAGACAACAGCAACATATTATTACGATCAGAATGACCAGGCTGGATTTATGCTAAGAATTCATTTTTCCATATTGGAAAACTAAACTATACTACTATGCCATAATCATCAAAACAGTTTGATACTAGAGAAGAAATAAAGACATCATTTAGTAGAACAGATTAGATTTGTGATATGTAGAAGTAAAGGAGCACATCTGGCAGAAACTAGGTATAGACCAAGATAAGTTTCAAGTGGATACATGATTTCAACATAAAGAGGGACACCATAAACAAATTAGAGGAACAGGAAAGAAATTACCCATGTTCTATGGATAGAGGAAGAGTTCATGACCAAATAAGAAATAGAGAGGGTCACAGAAGGTAAAAAGGACAATTTTGATTGCACGTTTTTTTAAATTTACACAAATAAAACCAATGTAGCTAAAATTAGAAGAGAAGCCTGAAACTGGGAAGAAATCTTCTAACAAAGGTCTTATTTCTAAAATTATATAGAAAGGAAAATGAGTCAAATTTATGAGAATAAGAGCTATTTTCTAAGTGAGAAATGATCAAAGGATATGATATGAATAGGTAGTTTTCAGAGGAAAAAATACAAGCTCTCAATAGCCATATAAAAATGTTCTAAATCACTAAATAAAAATGCAAATTAAAACAATTCAAGGTACTACTTACACCCATCAGATTGGCACAGTTGACAGAAAAAGGGAAATAACTACTGCTAAAAGGGCTATGGGAAAACAGGTACATTAACCCACTCTTGGAGCTATCTATGCACTGGTCTGGAAAGCAGCAATACTACAAAGTCTGCCTAAGAGGTAAAGCACCCATATGAGCAAAAAAAAATTACTGCTCATTTTGTGACAGCAAAATATTGGAAACAGGTTGGGAGTGAGTTGGGGTGAGTTCCATCCTTTGGAAAGTGGCTGAACAAGTTATGGCATATGAATACAGTAAGAAATTATGAAGAAGACAATTTCAGAGAAACCTGGAGAGATTTGTATAAACTGTTAGTCAGCCAAACAAAGAGAACACTTTAAACAATGACAATAGTATTGTAAAGATAATCGACTTTGAGGGACTTAGGAACTCTGATCAATGCAGTGACCAAACACAAATGATGAAAACATGCCATCCGACTCCAGATAGAGAGCAGTGGGCTCAGAGTGCAGATTCAAGCATATATTCTTTTTATGGACATGGTTAATTCAGGAATATGTTTTAGTTGACTATACATGGTGAATAATGAGTTTTGTTTGTCTTGCCTTTTCAGTGGGTGGGGGGAGTGCAAAAGGGAGATTTGGAGATTGAAAATAAAATGAAACTGAATTCTTTAAAAATGGCATCACTAACTGTTCTTTGATCCAAAGAAAGTTTTGTCTTGGGGATCAGCATCAATCTAATGCAAAATAGGTGAATAGTGGCAAAGAGTGATCCCAAAGCAAGGAAAAGGAAAAAAATTAAATTTGTGATTTTGACATAATGATTATCAATTCATTTCAATTAATAATTGTCAAAATAATAAGAACCTTAAACTGATAACTCCAAAAGCAATATTTTTTGGCATGAAGAACCCTTTTGAGAAATTATAGCTCACATGTGTATTTTACATGTACATGTAGTGTTTTACAAAATTATGGGTAAATAAACTTTGTTTTTAGTTTTGTAGCTTCCTCAAGTGCTTCCTTCCATGCTTTGAACCTAATATGTATACAGGCGTTTGATGGATAAACAAATGTTGTTGATGAAAAATAATACAGCAAGATTCGTAATTGTTGTTTTTTTAAACAGTGATGCAGATTTTAAAAATAATAGTGTTGATCATTTCTTTTTTAAATTCCTACACAGATGTTCCAAGTGATACATATGGAAAAACCACACATAGAGAAACCACTTTATGTCCAGGCAAATAATTGTGTTGAGGCAAGTGAGTGGATAGAAGTCCTGTGCAGGGTCAGCCGATGCAACCAGAGGAGACTGAGTGCATACCATCCCTCTGCATACCTGAACGGGAACTGGCTTTGTTGTAAAGCAACTAGCGAGCATGCTGCAGGCTGCACACCGTGTACTGCGTAAGTGGCTTCACACTTTAAAAGATGATCCTTGAATATAGAGGAAACAAGTCCCTGTGGTCTCTTCCTCATTTTATAAGAATTGGGAAAATTAAGTTCTCAAAGGACCATGACAACTTTTAGTGATTGGCCACGTCCAAAAAATACGTCTCAGCCTGCACCCATCATCCATCCCCTCTCTGTCAATTCTATGACATGTTTCTTTGCTGGTCGACATCCTTAAGTCTTTCAGAGTAGTTTGTTTTTTAGTGTTGTTCAGCTTTCATCATTTGTAAAAGAGGCAATTGGATTCTGGACTTTGAGGTCCATTCCAGATCTAAAACATTCAAAAATTTGATTTTATTCCCAAATCACAAATCAAGAGTTGGGAGGGACTTGTAGTCATTAAGTCCAGTGGTGTCGCCCTCAAAGAGAATGGGGCCACTGAAGTGCGTAAAAGTGCATAAAAGATTCCTTAAGAAAACGGCGTGACAGCATGAACCGTGTTCTCCTGTGATTGCGTTAAATATTTTCCAATGACGTTTTAATCTGGTTCAGTAGCACTGGGGACTGTTGGGAGCCACATTTTTGACAACTCTCACAACTGGACACCAAACCTCAGTCTTAACACACCCGACAGATGGTCATCTTGCCTCTACTTGAAGACCTCCGGAGAAGTGGACAGTCACCCCCTCTCTTGGCAGTGTTCCGCGTCTGGACAGTTCTCATCGGGAGGAAGCATTTCCCACTGCGGAGCCTCAATTGGCCCCGCCCCAAACTTTCACTGCTTGTTTCAGATTCTGCCCTCGGGGCCAGACAGAACAAGAGAGATCCATTCTCTACCAGAGTCCTTACAGTACATGAACACCAGTGTGACACCCGCCTTAACTCTTCTTTGCTTGAGCCTAAGGATGTTCCTTCTGCGTGTGTCATGATAGCTCAAGTCCCCCTTTAACCATCCTGCTTGGCCCAGCCTGACACCCTCCAACTTGTCACCCTTCACTTGAGGCATTCAGGATTAAGTACCAGAACTTCAGACGGCGTCTGGTGAGGACAGAGGGTGGGGATTTGCCACCTCACTGGGCCTGGAAGCAGGACCACTCTTACGCCATCCGCGATCCCAGTAGCTCTCAGTCCCATCAGCTGCTTTTAGAAACAGTTACTTTCTGTCTGTGCTTTCTTCATTTTTTACTTGCGATCCGATTTTTTGAACCAAAGTGTAAGCCTTTCCATTTACATTTGTTAGGTTTATTATCGTTCGACTGACTCAGCCACTGCTCTAGCTGCAAGATCCTTGTGGATTTTGACTCTCATCCACTGTATTACCTGCCTCCCTCCCTTCCCCCTCCCCCCACTTTCTATCCTTCTCCCTCTCCCTGAGCTTTCTGTCTTTTGTGGATCCCTGTATGCATGGCTTTGATAACATTTTAAATAGCATAGAGCCAAGCACAGGTCCCTGGTATACTCTACGGAGAAGACCTCCTGCCCCATTGACCATTAGTAATACTCTTTAAGTCCAGCCAGCCAACCAGTTCTGAATCTGTTTGTTTTGTCATCTAATGATATAATCCTTATCTCCCCATCTTTTCTACAGAATAATATGAGATACTTTATCCAAAGTGTGTTGAAACCTTGCTGATCTGTTTCTATTGCAGTCTTTTCATCTGCTAGTTTAATAATGCTGTCAAAAAAGGAAATAATAGTAACCAGCACTTATAGTACTTTAAGGTTTGCAGAGCACTATGGGAAACATATTAATACACATATGTGTATGTTATATTCATATATACATATACACACATAAATAAATATATAGGGCAGCTAGGGTGGCACAGTGGATATAGAATATCAGTCCTGGAATCAGGAAGACCTGAGTTCATATTTGTCCTCAGATTCTTGCTAGCCCTATGACCCTTCATCTCTGTCTGCCTCAGTTTCCTCCTCTGTAAAATGAGAATGTAATAGTACCTGCCTCCCAGGGTTGTTGTGAGGATCAAATAAGATAATAATTGTTCAGTGCTCGGCACCAAGCCTACCACATAGTAAATACTACATACATGTTACTGTTGGCAACAGCATCATTATATATGCATACAGGCAGAGGAAATCTCATCTGATCCTCATGGTGCCCATGTGAAGTCAGTGCTGTAATTATCCCCATTGTACAGGTGAGGAGTGCGGGGTCAGACAGCTGGGTACAGAATCAGATCTCTCTGACCCTAAGACCAGCGTTTGCTCTTCATTCTCACCCGGGATTGCCTGCTGACGCTTTGCTTTCACGGCTTTTTTCTCTACATATTTTCCAACCCTTTCTTTAATGATCCTTTAATAACATTTTCCTAGGAATTGAACTGAAACTCCCTGGCAGATTCTGTCCTTGTTCTTTTCCCTTCTTTGCAAGTTGAGGCAGTAGTTATCCTCCCGAGGCTTAGGGTCCCTCTCCTGTGTTCTCTGGTCTCCCAAATACTGGCTGTGACTCAGGGATCCTCCCAACCAGCTTTTTCAGGGCCCGAAGAGGTGGTGGTTCATCGGGACAGTTCAGGGGCAGCTTTTTCAACATGTCCTGATTTCTCTGGGGATCAGTTCCTCTTTGTCCTTTTTTCCCTGTCATTTCCAGCACAAAGGTCATTCCCCTTTGCAGAGAAAACAGAACTAATGAGAATTGAACAGCTGCACATCCTCTCTGTTTTCCTGTCATTGTGAAAGTTTTATTCCTTCTTTGATTCTCCTTCTGCTGCTAGTAAGGGGTAGGAATTGAACCACATTTCATTAGGATTGGGAACTCCTGGATAAAGAAGCTCCTTTAGCTAACACAGACCAGTACTTTCTTTGCAACTTAGGTATGTTTTAGCCGCCGAGAGCACCGAGGGGTTCAGTGACTTGCCCAGTCACACAACTGGACTGTTTCAGAGGCATGACTTTGAACCCAGGTCTTCTCTGGATTCCAGGTGGACTCTGCCCACTGCTATGCCCCATTTTCCTTGGCTTCCCTCAACAGCGTCCATGCATTCTGAACTTTAACATCCTTGGCACTGTTTTTGTAGGACAAAGGCATGCTTGCTTCTTTGGCCTCTATACTTCTTTTCTTCCTTTCCTTTTCCTTTTTTTTGGGGGGGGAGGAGTGGGGGCAGGGCAATGAGGGTTAAGTGACTTGCCCAGGGTCACACAGCTAGTAAGTATTGAGTGTCTGAGGCCGGATTTGAACTCAGGTCCTCCTGAATCTAGGGTTGGTGCTTTATCCACTGTGTCACCTACCTGCCCCCTATATTTCTTTTTGAAATCTGATTTGACTAGAGCATCTTCATCAGTCTCTTCAGACAGATCCCATTAGAATTATATAAATAGATTACCAAACACTTTCAGAAGAGTGAGTTACCTTGTTAGCATACTAATTCTGTTTTTTTAATTTTATACATAGAGGTGTTCCTGCCGACATCCAAATAGATATTGATGAAGACAGAGAAACAGAAAGAATTTATTCCCTTTTTACCCTTTGCATGCCTAAACTACAGAAGATGGAAGGTAAATGTCAAATGTATCTATGTTTATGTGATCTCCGATAGCATTTCTGAAATAAGCAAAGGAAAACATCAGTAGGAGTCCCTGTCTCCCCCCCCCCCAACCCAGTGTATGAAAATTATACTTGTTCCATTTGGTGGAAGGAAAAGGTAATAGGACCAATATTTCTTTAAAACCACGAGTGTTGTCTTATGTTCATTCTCATGTTATTGTGTGCATGAACACTCTGTCTTTGTAAAGGGAGAGACTACCCAGGCAGCTAAGGAATGATGTGCTGGGTCCAAATATAACAGAAGCAGATTTGTGCGTCAGCAATGGGCTGATGAACCTGAATGAGCAAGATGGAGCTGGGTTTGTGTGTTGGAAGCTAATGCTGTAATACCAGCTTACGCATAGAAAAGAAGAAGTTATCGTCCCGCCATTTGGGACACTGATCAGACTAATCTTCATTTTCAATTTATGGTTGTGAAGTGAAAGAAGGGATAGGAGAATTTAGTGAAAGAACACAAGCATAATTAAAATGACCACATGGGGTAAAAAGTTTTAACAGTCGGTTAGAGAATGGAGAGACGCCAGTTTTTTTTTTTTAGGACCATCCTTTTGGGGAGGAGACCAACAGCATGACCTACGCATGCCAGTCCGTCTGGCCAGATTGCCTGCTGAGCACTCGACTTCCGGGGTGCGAGCTTAAAAGGCAAGGAGAGAACGGAAGTGTGGGGCCTTTTTTCCTGCTCCCCTGGTCTTCTGGCTGTGCTGCACAGACAGACGCGGACTGGAGTTTGACTTGGCCCGCCTCTCGGTTAACAGCACGCGCTTGACTCGGTCTCTCTCCCCAAAGGTGGCCTTGAGTTTTGGTGAGTTTTATACAGAATATAGACTAAGCCTAGACTTAAGACGATTTGTATTGTATTTCTACTTTCCTATCCTTCTAATCAACATCACCTTGTGACTACCATACAATAAAGGCTCTATCTAGAAAACCAGAAGCTTCTTCCATTTACTAGTCTGGGAGATAAATTAAGGGAAACGTTAAGTAGAGTAGATTTATGATCTAATATTCATTTTAATCTCACACAGAAATAGGAGAAATTTTTAAAGAAGTTCACCCATCCATTATGCACCTTTTGATCATTTCCCCTTTCCTTAACACCACTACCAAAACTCAAAATGGAAAGTGAAGGTTACAATTCATACTCCTTTAAATATCCATTCAAATACTTAAAACACACTATAGCACTGAATGACTTTTTTTATACTTTTTAATATACTTTAAACAGAAATTAAAATTTCATCTTGTCCTAGAGTTATGTTTTTGCTATATATTAACTATAGTGTTTTATATTGGACTATACAGGAAATTCTATCCTTCATTTTTGTTGAGGGAGAAAAGCCCATTATCAAGGGTGAGGGGGAAGTAGGGAACAGGGGAAAACCAGAAAATACTATTTGGAAGGCTCTCGTTGTTGTCCCGTTGTGACTGCCTCTTCATGGCCTCATTTGGGGTTTTCTTGACAAAGGTACTGGAGTCGTTTGCCATTTCCTTCTCCAGCTCATTTTATAGATGAGGAAACTCAGGAAAACAGGGTTAAGTGACTTGCCCAGGGTCACACAGCCATTAAGTGTCTAAGGCTGGATTTGAACTCAGGAATATGAGTCTTCCTGACCTCAGCACTGGCAGCTCCATCCACTGCCCCACCCAGCTGCAACGGCAACAAAATTGGTTCTTCAGCCTCATTTTTAAAACTCTCAACTCTCAAAGTTTGGGTGAAGAACCTTTAGGGAATTGTACTTTAAATGGCTGGGGAGGGGGGGGGGCAGGAAGAGCATGAGTGTATCGGTAGAAATTAGGATAATTTCCTAATCAGATGCTTCTCCCCTTTGCAGAGGCATGTGGAAGTATAGCAGTTTACCAAGGACCTCGGACAGAGCCAGACGACTATTCCTATCTTACAATTGAGGACTCCGTAACAACCTTTAAAACACTTCAGCAAATAAAAGTCATTCTTGAAAAGCTAAATGAACCTCATGAAAAGTATAGAAAGAAGAGATCAACGAATGCCAAATATGGTAGTGAGTGAGTATTTGTCACAGATATCCCATATGTGTGTGCGTGTGCTTATGCACGAGCGTCACGGCGTGATGACGTCAGAAGGGCTCATCTCATCTCTGAGATGGACTAGGGAGGGAGCCACAGGCAGCTGCTGAGTTACCAATGGATGGGTCACAGCCTGCACCAGCAGAGTCACTGACCCCTGAGGTAGGGACACACATGTCTATAGCAGGAGAGGCCAGACCAAAGGACACGTGAGCATGTGAGGGTTCTGTAAAGGAGGACACGTCGGAGCCGAGTCTCTAAAGCATGAGGGGTTGGGATGGACACTGAGGATGGTGAAACCAAAACTGTGACAGTGGCAGGCTATACAAAGATATGTTCTGGGGGAAAGACCATATTTATAGATGTTGAATGAAGACATGCTTACACAGACACATGTTCATCTGGGCCTGCAACCCCAGGGCCCCCATCTCCACATGCAGTGTGCTTCCCACTCTGCCGTGCTGACACTTAACCATGTATCGCCTTGGGTCCGCTCTTGGGGCTGGGGGAAGCTCCAAGGGAGGAGACTCCTCTGGTCAGTGTCTTTTAGCCTGTTCTGCAGAGTTGACTAAGGGCATGAGCAGCAAGGGAGTCGGAGGCTGGTCCACTCTCTAATGCACTCCACTGTCTTCCTAGGCAGTAAGAATAAAAACACAGTAACAAAACCATCCCTGCCCTCAGAGAGCTTGTATTGGGGGGGGGAGGTAGGGGGGGATCCGATACCTCCCCAGACAAGTGAATACAAAGTGTGTACAGAAGAATGGAAAGAACCAAGCACAAACTGGACAAGGGACTCCAGGTGTGGGAAGGTCATGTCTGCACAGGAACAGCCAGGGGTCAGCACGAGGGGGGGGGGGGGGGCATCTGAAATCAGACTGGGAGGCCGGCTGGAGCTAGAGTGGAAGCCAGAGTATAGTCTTGATGCCGATTCAGCCGTTAACACAGGGCCATGAACGTAGTAAATATGCTAGATAAATGGTTGATTAATTGAATTTAATCCACGTGTAGAAATCTCAGGAAAAATAGATTACCACCTGCCCCCCCCCTCGCTCCCCCCCCCCCCCACGCACACAAGATAACTGATATTAACAGGATTGAGAGTTTCCTGCTTGACCTAATAAAATAGGTCTACAAATAAGAGGAGGCTGGGCCTGGGCTTTGGTCATCATGTAAGTGCTTTGGCTTGTATGAATTTGATAGGCTTTCCCTGTGGTGCTGTAGTCACATTTCCTGACTTTCCAAGCAAATGGGGGAAGATGGAGGGGAGGAGCAAGAAGGACAGCTTACAACAATAGCCCCAAAAGAACTTCGTTTTCTTAGTCATGTTATTCTGATACAAGTTCACTATCCTTGGGGCTTGCTGTCTTCACCCTCTTGACTTACCTCTGATACTGGCCCAGAGCCTAACTGTACACTTGAGAGAAAAGCCCCTGACCCCACCAGATAATCCACAATGTGCCGAAGCAAAAAGCTCACTAGCCATTGCTAGAGGTTTTAAGTCTCTTTGCTTGCTTCTCACTGGATTCTGGGAGCTGTTTGTAAAGCTTTCTGAAAATGGAGATGTAAACACACGATTTACTGATGATGGTGTTGCTACAGCCAAAGTGAATGAGGCCCATCCATATGACTCCCTAATTAGACCACAGTCCTTTTTTCTTATTCTTTATGGACCAAAAACTGAAATGATTGGAAAGCTTGGATTCTAAGCACGTTCATCTTGTTTAATAAATTCAGTTTTCAGCCCAGTAAGTTCTCTGACAGTTTGTAATCCTTCATGTGAACTTATCAAACTAGCCAATTAAATGGCACGATCATACCAGGGCATGTTCTAGGAAGGAGGTGAAATAATAGGTACCATAGTGGTACAACTATTGGTCCCATGTTTTCCCAAACCTAATTAGTAAAATGTACATGAACTTTGTCATCGCATGTTCAGTAGTGGTTGTAATGATGAGGAAAGACATGCAGAAGTGGAAAGAGGCCTGGCTTGGGAATCATCACACTTCAGCTCCAGGCCTGGGCTGCTGTTCAACAGCTGCATTACTTGGTCACATTTTCCTCTTCTGTGAAATAAGGGTTTGAACTGTATGATCTCCAAATCTCCTGGTTCTACAATAATAGAAATGATGAAGAAAGTACAAATGGATAAAGCATTTTTATTTCATGAAAAAAATTCAAACTGTAATTATATATAATAATTTGGTGTGTATCTCCATATTGTTTTCTTTCAAAGAGATGGCATTTTGGGGTTGCAGTTTGTAAAAAAATATATGTCACAAACATTCTTTTTTTGGTTTTTGCTTCTGTTTGTTTTGGGGTTGTTTTTTTAAGAATTTAAAAGTATTTTTCATCTTTTTTCAGGGAAAATCCAATTGTTGGGAAAGTGTCCTAATCGGATTAGAATATGACCAGCTGATTCAGAAGAAACTGGAATTACTGTTTTTATTGGAGTTTTTTTATTCATAATGTATACTGTCCAGAGTATTAAGGATGGACATTGGCTTCAATGTTATCTGTGTTCACATTGTATTTAATATGTAGTAGATGGAACTGTTTGGGAAGCCATATTGAGGCTTACTCCCTCTGTTACATTGCCAGAACATTTTCAAATCAAGGTTCTTTTCTTATCAACTGTGTTTGCAGCCATGTTTCTGCAACTGCTTTTAATTGGAAAGAATATTTCTAAGGAAATACGTTCTGATGAAGGCTGAAATCTCCCATTGCAGACAGCTTCTCATAATCTGTCTGTAGTCCAAGAACCTATGTTCACCACCAGTGCCTGCTATATGCTGCCAACAGTTTATTGCAATAGAAAATTCAAACACGTGACACCAACCTATCCAGAGCTCTCCATTTAGTATGACCAGAGCTCCCTATTAAAAATAATCATTTTCTTTGATAATCCATTGATCATAATAGGTCACAGAAGTGACTGAAGCAGATACTTTGGAAAACTGCCAGGTTGGTAGGTAAACCAGTGCTTGCTTTTAAAATTTAAATATGATTCAAGTAGGAGAAATCAGGGAATTTGTGCATCTTGTTTACATTTGGAATGAATAATAGCAGGTGAAATAAGATGAGACCACTATGTGTTTTTAAAAGAAAAAAAATCAGGTACTCATTTTTCTTTAGTAGAAAATTCAGGGTATTTTCACTTCTGAAGGCATATCTCTTCTGAAAATGAAAAGAAAGGATGCAGTGAAAGATGGCGGTTAGGAAAAAAAAAATCACTTGACTTCACTTACTTCCTGAAAAATGAAGGGTCATCATAAATGGACTCGGCTCATCTCATATGAAAGAATTCTACTCCAAAATCATCACTCAGAGCACTTTACAAATCTGGCCTGGCCCAGATTGTACATTAGATACCTTATAGGATCTAATGATCGAATGATCAGTTGAATGATCAGTGGGGGTTTTTTGTTTTTGTTTTTGTCTTTTTAATTCTGAAAAACAGTTCTTAAGTGAAAATGTTTGTATTGCATTTGTGTTTCTTTAGTATTTGCCAGGCCCAGTGGAACTTGGGCTAGCAAGTTTTGCCTATCAGAAATTTGAATTTTGTTTTTTCTAAATACTTTACCCTCAAAATGATAATTGTATAGAAGCAGTAGAAGCCAATGGCCTCTTTGCAGATGATAGGAGGCATAAATGTTGCTTCATCAGTATTAAAAACTATGGTACTCTCTTGTTTTTTAAATGCAGAAACACTCCCTATGGTACTTCGTTCTTGGAGTATTTATGTTTTTCTGTTTCAAACTGTGACTTATCAATATAAGTCTGGATTATGTTGTGTTGGTGGTGTTGATGTTTTTAAACATAAGCTACAGTTGTTAATATATTTTGGCATGTGAATTTAACATATTATCTTTTTTTCTCAATCCTTGAATTCCCCCTGCCTAAAAGAACCATGAGCTAGCTACCTATGTCCTGTGCCAGTAGAGATAACTGCAGCTGAGGCCTTGACAGTAGCTGTTTTACTCTGTGAGTCCTAAAGGCAAGAGAAATTCTCTCTGATACTTGCAGGCCCAGTGGTCATTGACCTTAAAGAAGACAGCTTTTGCCACCAGAACAAAGCTGGGTCTTTGTCTACATGTCACTCAGACCACCAGTTTGGAACGCCCTGGCCTTGACTCAGTCTAAGAATGGGAAACACAAGTAAATCAGTTTTCTTTGAATGAAGGCTGGCTTAGTTAAAAGAATTATTGGGGGCCAACACAGTAGAAGCCTACGGGCTTCTCTGTAAGGTCACATTGCTCATCACTGCTCCAATATTCTTTAGCTTTGCCCATCTGTTCATTTAGTTCTTGCAACACCCTTCTGATTCCCAAGTCTCTTCCCTGACTAGAATTGGTCTCTTGATAACCCGAGTCACCCTGGAATCCTAAAAAGCAAGAAGAAAGGGGTGGGTGATGGCAAGGATGTGTCCTTATGTGTACTTATTACTGGTTCTTCCTTCAACCATTTGCCCCAGCTGACCTACCCCTTTGATTTCAATGAGCCAAAAATAATGTAAATCTTAATTATAGACTTAAAGCTCTTTTAAAAATTTAAGTAGCCTTTAAATCAGGTGACAAAGCCAAAGCAAAGATATTTGACTCCAGGGCATATACGTTGATGATCAAACTGAAATATTTTATTTGCTAAAATAAGTTTAAAATATCACTGTGATAATGATGAAAGTAAAAATTAGGCTTCATTGTTTTTACAACTGCTCTTTTTGTTGTTTTTTTTAAGCTAGTTTCAGTTATTTATCAGCAAAGACTCATCCATGTCCCCTAAAGTTAATTTTTCAGACACCCTTCAATAGAGACTTTTTTAACAAACGCACTTTTAATTTGCTCTGATGGTACATCCTATACAGGCAGAAGGCCACCCAACCTAAACCTCAGATGTCATTACAGGATGTTAAAGATGTGCGAGTCGTTCTTGAGTCACATGATTGTCCCGTACTGATGCCAATGTTAAGTTACTTGCATTTTTATTACCCTAACAATATTTGCTTATGGTCCAATTTGAAATGTAAGTTATCAAAACTGTAGTTTTAATTTGTGTAAGTGTTGTATTGTTAAAAAAATGTATTTTTATTTAAATTTTATTTTCTTATCAAGAGTATTAAAAAAGTTTAAAACTTTTGTAACTGTTGCTGAAAAATTACTCAAATAAATTACAGGAAGCCTACATATTCTGCATGAAAGCTGATTTCTTTGCTGACTCCAAGATACTTTCAAGGGGGCAGCTAGGTAGCATGGTGGATAAAGCACCAGCCCTGGATTCAGGAGGACCTGAGTTCAAATCTGGCATCAGACACTTGACATTTACTAGCTGTGTGACCCTGGGCAAGTCACTTGACCCTCATTGCCCCACAAAAAAAAAAGAAGAAGAAGAAGGTAAGGAGGCGTAAGGTAAGAATGGTAAGGAGGTGATTGAAAGTTAAAACAGCTGGGGGAAGGAAGTGGGCAATTTAATTTTCTCTTTGTGAAGTTGCAGTTGGACTTTCTGGCTGATTTCCATTTGTTTCCTTCCCCAACAAGGTTTAAAGCATGTCAGTTAATATGTCTGGTCCTTCTAGTATTTAATTCCCTCAATACTCCGTGAAAATATTCAGGCTCAAGTCCTGAAGGGACATTTCATTCTCCCTCTGTGAGAATGCTAACAGTGTGATATCATACAGTTATTCCATTTGCTCGGTTGACCATTTTAGGTTTCTCTGCAGTCTTGTGTTTCTACTTCAGAGCTCTCACTCATGGGTGATCTTTTCATCAGAAATGCTTGAAAGTTCTTTCTTCTGAAAGATTATACTCATCTTTTCAGGGTAAATTATTCATGGCTGTAAGCCTATCTCTTTTGCCTTCTGGACTATCCTATTGCAAGCTTTCTACTCCTTTCAAGTGGTGGCTGCTAAATCTTGTGTGATTATGACTGTATTTGAACTACTTTGTAGATGCTTGTTTTTGTTTTGTTTTGCAATCGCTGTGGATTTGGGCTGTAACATTTCTAGTGCTTTTCCATTTGGGACTACTTTTGTGTGATCAATGGATTCCTTCTATCTTCACTTTACTTCTGGCTCTGATAGATCTGTCCAGTTTTCATTTGTGAATTGTAAAATGGGGTGTCCAGGATTTTTAAAAATAATGGTTTTCAGGATATCCGATGATTCTTGAATTCTCTCTCCTTGACCTTTTTTAAAGATATATATTAGATGCCATATATTTAATTTGACTTTCTCATTATTTCTTGCTGACTCATGGAGTCTAGTACTAATTTTTGTTTAGTCTGTTCTGGTTTTCAGGGAATCCATAATTCTGTAAAGTTTACCACTTTTAAGCTAATTACTGTCCCTCGATTTCTTTCCTTGAGCTCCTACTTCACTTTTTTAAAAATCTCTTGCTTCATTTCTTCTAAGTGATCGTGTAGTTCTTGTGAAAAATCCATTTTTTCCTTTGAGTCTCTGCTTGAAGTTTTTATGAAGTTTTCCTCCTTTGGGGGCAGTTCTAGATTTGCACTAACTTTACACAGGTCAGTGTTTTCTTTAGTTTACTCACCCTGCCCCTCCCAGCTGCCCACCAGGCTGTGTTCCAGGGCCAGGCTCTGAGTGGGGTCGTGAGCCCAATTTGTTCTCATTGTGGATCGCCTGGATTCTCTCAATGGCCTCCGTCTCACCCCCACCCCCCAACCCATCGCTGAAGTTCAGAGCTCTGTCTTCAAGGACACTCAAGGCCTCTGGGGCAGTCAGTATTATTGGCAGGGCAATCGTATTAGTCCATCTCTGGTCACGGACGCTAGGAGGCTGCCAGCCTGTTTGCGTGATCTGACGCTGGCATTGCTGGCAGTCGCCTTTTACCTCTGGGCTTCCAACTGCCCTTTGTGCGGTTTGGGGTAGATCTCACATACTCACATTTTCTCATTAGATTCCCTAATCATTATTAGGTCTGGTCGATATTTCTGGGTTTTGCTGGAGGTAGCTGTCTGCGAGCTAGTCTACATCCCTTTCATGTAGGGAAAGAGAGATCCTAATGGGAATAAATCTCAACAGGACCTTTAAAATGTAATTTTCTGGTCATCTACTCTCCAGAGACTGACTGTTGAGTCTGATAATGAAGACACACAGTTAAATCAGAGCCACTATAAGCCACATAAAGATAGGAAACTTGTAACCCATCTATCCTGATGTACACAAATTCCTTAAGTATCTACCTGAAGAGGATCTTCATTCCTTCACCCATCTCTAAGAAGTACCTAGAGCCCACTTTGATGTGTCAGCAGCAAGCTGACTAGTTGTTGGAGCTTGGGTTTCCATGCCAGTGACTTCTATGTGAAACCTCATGTGATGATTTTTTTTTTTTTTGCCCACAGTTTCCACTGTGTCCAATCCTCTCATTAATTTGGTTGAGGCTCAGGTCCCATCTGTTGTTTTATCCAACAGTATAATTGTCCGGTATAACTCATCTTATCCTGCTATATCATTTTCCACAAAATTTCTACATAATTGAGGGTCCTTCTGATTGATTCTCCTCTAACCTTACCATCTCTAGCTTTGACTATGCATTCCATTACTGACAGCTCATGTTTAAGCCCTAATTCAAATGGATTAGGAAGCCAGTAAATTCTACTATAAAGGTCTGGGGCAGCCAGGTAGTGCAGTGTGGAGAACACTAGCCCCAAGTTCAAATTTTACCTCCAACACTTACTAGCTGTGTGACCCCGAGCAAGTCACTTAATCCTGATTCCCTCAAATATTGGGAGCCATCTTCAGTCGCCTTGATGTATATCTTGCCACTGCCAAATGGCTCTGGAGGAGAGAGTGAGGTAGGTGACTTTGCACAGCCCTCCCTCACATCCAATTCACTGAAGGCACTGACATCACCCCAATGTGATGGTCCTCTTGGAGAATGAAGGACAAACAACTATCAGGGCCTAGATCCCTCTGCTATGTCATAAGTCAGATTAGGACTCTGTAGGAATCCCATCTTGGCTTCTTGCTAGACACGATCTTAGCACTTATCACTCTTCCCTTTCCAAGACTCCGCTTTCTCATTTGCAAAGTGAGTGGACATAACAACACTTATAAACTACAAGTGGGATTTTTTTTTTCAAAGCTCACTCAAACTTGGCAACCACTGATGGTAACAAAAATCCCTCCTCCAAAAACTGAGTATTATTTCTCTCCAAAGATTGTTTCTAACTTCCCTCTATGACAAAATAGTCAACCTGGGAATGTGATGAGGTGAGGAGGCAAATGCTGAGCTTGATCTTGCTCTCCCAGCCTTCCTGTCCATCATTAACACCATCTGTATAGAAGAGGTTTTCATATTTTAAAAAATATTTTTTCCTTTTAAAATCTACAAAGTTCCCAAAGGAAATGAGTTTGATAGATTGGATCTGGGCTGATAGGCCCTACCAGACTAGCCTGCCTGGAGCTATTAGATCCTCCCTTTTAGGTGGAACCCCAACATGGCTTCAGACTTTTATGGGTCTCTCCTCCCATACAACAATATAGGTGTGGACTGATCAACCGAAAGAATCTGAGCAAGAGGTTGGGAAAGTTGTGACTTGGGTAAATAATGCTCTCAGTGTGAAAAGGTGCCCTGGGAACGAGGGCAGGAGTCACAGAGCTTACCTACCACCTTGCTAGGTAGGCAGAAGGCAGTGATGACAGCCTTTCCTTGAGGAAGCTTTGGGTGTGGCTCCTGAAACAAGGGCTTAAGAAAAAAATTGATGACCAACTTATAGGGAAGCTAGTAAAACTGCCCAGAGAAATTTAGCACCAAGAGTAGTAAGGGTCTTCTGGCTCCATCCAAACTTAAGACATTCTCTAAAGCCCCCTCCCCATTTGGATCATTCATGGGAGGTTATAAAGGGCAGACCACAGAGGGAAGGCATATCATGAGTTCTTGGGAATCAGTATCTATCCAGGCCCTTTCAGCACATTTTAAAGGTAGGGAGAGTCAAATGGAAAGCCTTTGAATTTTCCAAACTATCCCATGTTCTTAGCCCCAAGCAGTCGCTCCCTAGGGTAGTGTACAATATCTAGTGATAGAAATGGGGGAATCTGGAGTACTTCATTATGCCAGCTCCCCTTTATGGTAATCCTATATTGCCCCTGAAGAAGACAGATGGTAGTTGGCAGTCCACCAACTGGGAACGGAACAAAACCATAATGCCCAGCATTGTATCTCCTCCTGACCTTGTCAGTGTCGCACCAGTGGCCCAGTCCCAGGTGAGTATATCTGCAGTCACCGGCCTCACCAATGTGTGGCTGAGACTAGTCAGTAGCCACTTGCTTTCACCTGGGAATGAATCTGGTATATTTTCATTGTCTTTTCCCCTGAGGCTACGTGAACTCTCTCATACTGCCACATTATGGTGAACAGAAACTGGAAAGAGGCCTTCCTTCCTGAGGGCACTGGTGTACACCAATACATCAGTGACAACATTAACCAGGCCAAATGAGACCACCGTAGCAGTTGATGGCCCATTTCAGGGACAAGGGCTGGGAAATCAACCCTAAGAAAGCCGAGCTCCCAACCGCTCCTGGGATACAACTAGTGGGTAAAAGCCCGAGTATTTCAGGTACAGTCCGGAATAATCTAACAACGCTTTCTTTCCCACAATCTAAGAGAAAAGCCCAGAGGCTTATTGAATTCCTTGGGTTTTGGAGGATCCCGATGACCCCATTCACTGACTCGTCCGCATGTCCATCCCTTTCAAGCAGCGTGAAGCTGTAGCCATGGAAGATCTGAAATAGGCTGTACATCAGTGTCTGCCTGTGTTTCTGGCAGTCCATAAAGACCAGGCTGAACAGAGCCTTTGGCAGGCATTAAGAGGTGGCCAAAGGCAGTGACTTTTAGCTTTCGGGAGCTGTGAGTTCCCCAAAGAGGATGTTCATTTGACCATTTCTGAAAAGCAGTTGCTTACCCATTCCTGGACTCTCGTTGCTACTAAAAAGATGATGCAAAGTCAGACAATCTGCCCTTTGCCCAAGGTTGTTTTTAATGAGAGATGCAAGATGGACCCTCTAAAATGATGACAAAGGTACTGGAGGCTTCTATTACTTCGTGGAAATGATACATTCAAAAATCATCCTTGCCCCGGTCCCCCACAATGTTAGTATCCTTTACAAAGAGGTGGTGATTATTCCAGAGACAGGCCTCCAGTCAAGGCTCTAGAATATGCCTTCCTCTGGTAGCCCAATGGGCCACCACCTAGATGAACTTGAAAGGAATTCCTGAGGAATAAGTACTATTTTGCCTGGTTTACTGATAGCTTAATCTTTTACGAGTAGGGCATGTGCAGGGGCAGCTAGGTGGAGCAGTGGATAGAGCACCAGCCCTGAAGTTAGAAGGACCTGAGTTCAAATCCGGCCTCAGACACTTGACACTTACTAGCTGTGTGACCCTGGTCAAGTCACTTAACCCTCATTGCCCTGCCCCCCCCCCAAAAAAAGAAGGGCATGTGCAGCTGGACTTTATTACTGACTAATCGAGGAACAAGAAATTTCCTAGGGAATGGGGGTCCACACAAGGCTTTCTAGTAGGCTGAGGTAACACCACGTGAGAGCCTTGAGGGATGGGACAAATAAAATGGTCTATACTTGTTACCTGTGTGGTAGCTATAGATCTGGCCAAGTAGTCATTGGTCTGAGGAAAATAGGACTGGATAATCAAAAGGTCTCCCATTTGGAATCAGGGCTGATCAGGAGTTTTGCCAATGTGTCCTATTGTACAATTATTTGTGGGCCATATCAGCACCTGTCAGAGATGACATCCTATAGCAGCCAGTTTAGAACTATTATAGCAGAGGTCAGGAAATGTGTCCATTGGCAATATGGACATTAGGGTAGTGATACTGACCATATAACCCACCTAAGTAAGACAAGGGAACCATTTCTACCCAACTGGGCTCCTTGTCTGAGTATGAATGCCCACCCAACCCAAGTGGCCTTTAACCAGTCTGCAGCTGGCAAAATGGTACTCTTCCAATCCAGGGCAAGAAGTTTGCCCTTGCACCTCAGTGGATGTCTGAAGACTACAGAAGGCATCACACCACGCCTGCCTGACCAGACACATTTTCATATGGAGATCAGGTGAGGGTCTAAATGTCAAATGGAAGCCAAGTATCACTCTCTTTGTTGCTTATGCTTACTCAGGTAGGGCTAACTAAGCATACCTTTTGTTAACTGTTCAATGACCTACCAGTGCCTCAGTTTCTCCCAAGGTGCCAACACTAGGTACACCCTAAAAGGAATCAACTAGAACAATCACTTCAGTTTGCAAATAAAGAAACTGAGGCCAAGGGACTTCCAGTGGCTTGTCCAAGGTGGTTTCCAACACAAATTCTATGAGTCCAGAGGTAATTACACTGCACCACACTGTCCTATACCTATAAGAATTAAGCTTCTTGAGTGCAGAGAAGGTAGGAATTTTGTCTTTGCATCCCTAGCACCTAACATAATACCTGGCACATGTGAGATGTGTGACGAATATTTGTTGGCATATCACAAAATCATGCTTTGTGGGGGCAGAAACAAGGGCTTGTTTTGCCCATTTTACAAGCATTTAGCAGGGAATTCCACCTCTTTCCAATGTGTTCTGAGCAATGCACCTGAAGGTCTCTATCCTTAAGTGGTAACTAAAGTCCCATTAGCTTTGGAGCCAGAACACCTGAGTCCTAAGGAATCCACAACTTAAGTGTGTGGCCTTGGGCAAGTTACATCTCTCCAGGCCTTAGTATCTTATCTGCAAAAAGAGGAAGGTGGACTCCATGCCCTTACACTTCCAAATCCTGTGATCTGTAAGTGACCAGTGTCTTTTTCTTTCCCCTTTCCCAAAGTAAATTACCTTCCTTTGGTCTGTACTCTCTAAACAATCTGCCTGGGGCTGCTCTTCAGCCACACAATCATGCTTCACTGAGATTCCTTTCTCTTTATCTGACCTTCTAAGATTATATCCTCCAGGAACCTTTAGGGGACATGAGTTAAAATAGAACAGGAATTTGGTTATCTTTGGAAATAACCAAATGTTATAAATGAAACATTCCAGTGGATGGGCAGAGGGGGCAGAATTAGAGCAATTAACTAGCTACAGACACAATAGTACCAGGCTATGGTGGCTAATGGGGAGCAGGACCCAGATAGTTTGCCAACAGCCTGCCTGGGATGCTTTTTATTTAAAATCTACTGGGAAGTTAGATAGGGTTGATAGGACTGCCTTGTAATTTGTCAGAGAAAAATATTTGGGGTTTGGCATGGGCACTTCACAATAGGCAAAGAGGATGGTGTACAAAACTGAGATTCAAAAGTTTGTAGGCGGGGCAGCTAGGTGGCGCAGTGGATAGAGCATCGGCCCTAGATTCAGGAGGACCTGAGTTCAAATCTGACCTCAGACACTTAACACTTACTAGCTGTGTGACTCTGGGCAAGTCACTTAACCCCAATTGCCTCACACAAAAAAAAAATTTGTAGGCTCCATCCCTATCACTGACTCTGCACTGTTAACCTTTGGCAAGCTACTTGGCGGCCCTCTCCCATCGCTCAGTGGGATGTACTTGGCATAATGCTAAGACCATGTGGCCAATGAGAGTGTAGGACTAGTCTATTTTTAGGCCTCAGTTTTGGGGAGGCTTTGGTGTCAGTGACAAAAAAAAAATAGATACTAATGTTTGTGACAAGGAAGTAAATATCTCTGGCCTAAAACTGCTTTTAAAATAAAGGGCCAAAAATGTGTTGCTTCCAGAAGACTTCAATTAAAACATGCTTCTTCCTTTCTGCCAGGCAATGTTAGGCTTTCAGAACAGAAAGTTACCCAGGTGGTCCTTTGTAATCGCTCCATAAGCTGGTTTTTCTAGACTCTTCTTTTTACAGAGAGGGACCATGGCAGGGAGGATTGTTTATTGAAAAAGTGGTGGATGTGGCCAAACAAAAAGTATGAATACAAAAAGTAAGCCTAAAGGGAGTACGAGGGTTACTTTTTTGCTTATATGTCAGATTACTTTTCACTACCAGCTTCAGTTTCCTCATCTGTAATAGTACCTACTTCATAGGCTTGCCAGGAGGATCAAATATGTCTCATTATGTAGAAAACACTGTATGCATGCCAGCAATCAATAAATTATCAGCATTACTTTCATTTTACTTAAATGCCAAGCAAAATGTGAAGGCTTTGCAAGAATTCCTAGTCCAAAATGCCGAAATCTAAATCTGACCATACATATGCTTTGAGTCTCTTCACCAACGTACCCAGTAACAGCAATGTAACAGTGATCAAACTGTGAAAGACTTGACTACTCTGATCAAGACAATGATCCAAGACATTTCCTTTAAAAAAAAAAAAAAGCATTAGGGGCAGCTAGGTGGCACAGTAGATAAAGCGCCGGCCCTGGATTTAGGAATACCTGAGTTCAAATCTGGCCTCAGACACTTGACGCTTACTAGCTGTGTGACCCTGGGCAAGTCACTTAACCCCATTGCCCTGGAAAGAAAGAAAGAAAGAAAGAAAGAAAGAAAGAAAGAAAGAAAGAAAGAAAGAAAGAAAGAAAGAAAGAAAGAAAGAAAGAAAGAAAGAAAGAAAGAAAGGGCATTTTTATTTATAGTTTTGAATTCCAATTTTTATCCCTCCTTTCCTCCCTCTCTTCACTCTCCCTGAGGTGGTAAGCAATCAGATAAGGGTTATACTTGTGCAATTATGTAAAACATTACCATAATTAGTCATTTTGTATAAGAAAGCTCAAGTAAAAGAAAAAAAACAAAAGTGAAAAATAGCATGTTTCAGTCTGTGTACAAGCAATATCAGTTCTTTCTTTGGATGTGGATAGTATTCTTCATCATTAGTCCTTTGGGGTTGTCTTGGATCATTGTATTGTTGAGAATAGTTGTCATTCACAGTTCTTCATCAAACAATATTGCTGTTTCTGTGCACAATGTTCTCTTGGTTCTGGGTCCAAGACAATTCCAAAGGACCAATGATGAAAATGCTATTTATCTCCAGAGAGAGAACCGATGAACTCTGGGTGCAGATTGAAGCATATTTTCTGTCACTTTTTAAGTTGTTCTTGTTTTTGTCTCTCTCTCTCTCTCTCTCTCTCTCTCTCTCTCTCTCTCTCTCTCTCTCTCTCTCTCTCTCTCTCTCTCTCACACACACACACACACACACACACACACACACACACACACGGAGTTAATGTGGACATATGTTTTGTATGACTTCATACATATAGGGTATCCTATTTCTTGCCTTCTCAATAGGTAGGAGGAGAGAATTTGGAACTGGAAATGAAAACTGAAAAATGGGGAAAAAATTGGAAAAAAAAAGTTTCCTCAGCATTTGGGATGCTGCGAAAGACAGTCTTCAAATGATGCCCCTGTGACGGATGAGCAGAGCCATAATGAGCATATGGCTCTGCCCCAAGGGGCCATTATGAAGGGGGACAAGCTTCCTCACACACTCTGACCTCCTGGCTCCAACTGAATTTGCTCCAGGTCCTGTTTTGGTTAGTTCCGGCTCTGCCGATTAGTGAAGTAAATTGTGGGATCACCTTTCCAACTCCGAATTCTTGAGGCAAATAATTCAACTTGGAAGTGGATCCAACATTTCAGTGACCTTCCATCCAACCACTTTAGGCAAGTCCTGTTTACATCAGAAAAACACTTGGAGATGAATACATTGATAACGTGACAGCATTGAAATAATTTTGGATGAGTTGAGGAAAGCATGCTATGCGCTAGAGCCTTCTTACTCTGGCTTTATTGTCCAATTGTGCTCTAGGAAGGAGGATGTGCCTTTCAGTGAGCACCTATGGGACATTGTTCCAATGGATGAGAGGTGTTGGTATGAGAGGACTTCCATGACAATGAACCAAAATCACTTCCAATTTTAACACTTTCATTCCAGCTATTTTTTATCATCACCGGGGAAGAAAAGATATATACTATGATGCTATTCAAATCCATGAAAAATAGCAGCAGCCATTACAGATCTAGCACTTTGAATTTGACAGGACATGTAGCATATCATTCGATATCAGAGAAATTGCCTCCAAGTTGGGAAGACTGGGATTCAAGTAGAGCTTCAGACACCTACTGTCTTGGTGACTCTGGACCCTAGTCACTGAACCTCTCAGTGGCCCCAGGCAACTAAGAAAGGGCTGATCTGCAATAGAAGAGAAACTTTCTTGATAAGGAATTCCTTTCCATTTTCTTGTTTGTTTGTTTTACAGGGCAATGAGGGTTAAGTGACTTGCCCAGGGTCACACAGCTAGTAAGTGTCAAATGTCTGAGATCAGATTTGAACTCGGGTCCTCCTGAATCCAGGGCCAGTGCTTTATCCACTTAGCCACCTAGCTGCCCTTTTTTGTTTCGGTTTGTTTGGTTTTTTGTTGTTGAGGTTATTTTAGGAATTCCTTTTTCGATGGAAGTTCTTCTTACCATTGAAATCCAAGGTCAAGTTCAAAAGAAAACGAACCACACAACCACCCAGAGCAGTTCTATAGGCATAATTATCCCCATTTCATAGATGAGGAAGACTGAGGCTCAGTGAGTTTGTGAATGCTAATATTTAGGTGGTGTTCTTAAGGTTTCCAAAGCACTTTTTGGTCTGTAATCCCATTTAATCCCCACAAAATATTGTGAGATTAATGCTAAAGGCATTATTGGTAATTTCACTAAAAACAATCATCTTCTGACTAGGGTGGTTTAGTTTCTGAAAGCAGGAGAATGAACTGATTATTAATAATCACTTATGCTTCAATAATGAATCAACATTTATCAAAGGTCTAAGTACTAGACACTGTGCTAAGCACTTTACTAACATAGCATCTTGAAGCAAATGGATCTCTGATTCAAGTTTATTACAAAATAAGAGTAGTTATAGAAAAAAATTAAATTGTTTTCAGTTACTGAGTATTATATTGAAAGATGGCTACACTGATGATATGAAAAAACATCATTATTGTCATTTAAAATATTTTAATAGGGTAGATTGATCTTTAAAGTTTCATCTATAACTCTGGTAGGTAGACAGAGCTTTACCCACATCTCAAATTTGCAAGCTCTCATTCTCACAAAATGAACCAAATGTAGTTGGATAACCTGGGGCATTATCTAAAATCAGTAATGCTTTAAACTGAATATCAACAGCTGGGTTAAAATAACTCAAAAACTAGTCTTTGAAAACACCCATGCCTTCTTTAGTTGACCACCAAAGAACTGGAAATAATCAGTGGTTGTAGCCTTTGAGTTCAAGCATTTCAAAAGTCATTAAAAAAAGCACTGGTTTTAATTTAAAATCCCCTCTACATTAACTTCCAAGATAAGTGTTAGGCAATCCTTGGACACTTTAAATCCAGGGTGTTTGGGTTTGTTTGTTTTTTAAATAAAAGTAAGCTCTGAAAAGCACCCTTTTCCAGAATAAGTTTCATCCACATTAAAAATGTGTTGATCGGGGCGGCTAGGTGGCACAGTGGATAAAGCACTCCTGGAGTCAGGAGTACCTGAGTTCAAATCCGGTCTCAGACACTTAACACTTACTAGCTGTGTGACCCTGGGCAAGTCACTTAACCCCAATTGCCTCACTAAAAAAAAAAAAAGTGTTGATCAGGGTACCCACCTTCAATTTTTTTTCTTCAAAATATCAAGGTAGTTAGCTACTGAAATCCTCATCTGCATTGGCTATCTTTACGGTGACTTTTTTTTAAAAATTATGCAATTAAATTAGACTTTTAAAGCCATTGAAGCAACCCAGGAGATTGGTTCCTTCACTCTCCACTTCATTTCCATTTTCTTTCTCTGCCTTAAATAAAACTGAAGTTTTTGTCCAAATGGTTGCTCTAAGGGAATGTGGCTTTGATTGTAATCTTCAATCCATACAGCTAAAAGATGTTTCATTTCTATCACTGTAACATTTTCCTTTTCCTTTTCTGTTTTGCAAACAACTACTAGGAATTACTATGTTGCAATGTTAGATTTCCAATGTTGGAATTACAACTCTGCCTTTTTCTTTTATTTTGCAGTTGTGTTTTATACTATTGAATATCATCGATTCAGGCATTCTGACACCTCATCCTACCTTAGAAATTACTATGATCACATTCACGCCCTTTATTCACACTCTCTCAAAATAACTTTTTCAGCCAATACAGTCAGAAGGGAGCTAAGGAGAGACAACCTGGAGACTACCTTATGGTATCAAAAAAGAGGTCCCAACACATCCAGAAGACACTGCTGGGGAGCCTGCCTCAGAGCAAATGAGTAGAGGGTATGAGTGAGAAGGAAGTACACTAGCTTCTGATTTTAATTAATTATTCCTGCTAACTAGGTGATGAAGTCAGTTGACTCTATACCACCAAGACAGCAGAAGTACTAATCTTCATTTTGGCAACCTGAGAAAAAGCCCCAGTTGCCCTATCCTAGTTATGGTTCTGCTGGGGAGCCCCACCTCCATCCCCCTAGTATAAAGGTTTCCTTGTAAGCTGAGACTGTCTCCCCTGAGTCCCTGTGGAACCTCACAATCACAAGAGTGCTACATTTCAACAAGCTCAGCCCAACTAGATCAAATGTAGCATAGCACTCAAAATAAAATATATCCTACATTGCCTCTCAGTCTGGACAGAGATAGCCCTGGAACATGCCTACAGTTAGGGTCACTAGTCCTTGGCACATAGTAGGCACTTAATAAATGTTTTTTTTTTCCTTTTCAGGTGTCTTACACCTTAAATACCACCTCAACCCCCACCCCATATATTCTCTGATGCTGTGACACCGTGTGCCTAAAATCCCACCTGCGCAGGAAGCCTTTCCCAACCCTAGCTAGATGGCTCAGTAAATATAGCACTGGACTTGAAATCAGGAAGAGCTGAGTTCAAAGCCAGCTTCAGACAGTTACCAACCTGTGTGACCCTGGGCAAGTCAGTTTCCTACTTACTAAGCTGTGTGACCCTGGGCAAGTTATATAGCCTTTGTTTGCCTCAGTTTCCTCATCTATAAGATAGGAATAATAATAACAACAAAGTTGTTGTGAGGATCAAATGATATCATTGTAAAGTACCTTAAATAATGCATAATAAATGCAATATAAATGTTGGCTGTTAGTAAATTTGTTTAATGCTGGTAGCTTTTCTCTGTTGATTATTTTCAATTTATCCTGTATACAGTTTGTACATAGTTGTTTGCAAGTTGTCTCTCCTATTAAATTTCAAGTTCCTTGAGAGAAGAAATTATTCTTTTTTGCCTTTCTTTGTATACCCTGCCTGGCATACAGTAGGGGCTTAATAAATGTTTACTGATTGATTAGGTTGTGAGAAGAATCATAAAATCCTAGACTTAGAGTTGGAAGGGACCTTAAGTCCAACCTCATTTTACAAATGATGAAAATGAGACCTGGAGAATTGAGTTAGGCTCATGTGTTAATAAGTATTGGAGGTTAGACTTGAACCCAGATCTTGACTATACAGCCAATATCCTATTCCGTACACCATGCTATAGTACAGATGTGATAACAGACAGCGATGTGGTGGAGCCATCTTGAACCTCGGATGAGAGCTAATTGTTAAATTCTCAGTGTGGACATTTATACTATGGAAACTGACTAATACCATAAATCAGGGTTTGATTTATTGTTTTGCTGATTGCCTATACTTAAAATGAAGAAGAAAATGTTAATACCGTAATGCCAATTAAATGTAAAAGTGTATCATGGGTAGATTTTTTCCCCCCAGAGAACCTGTGGTTAAACCTTTACCAACACACCATCAAGTACGGGCTCCAAGCTTACCATCCTACTCCTGCTGGCATTTCACCAAGGTTGGAGTTGGATTCGTTCCAGTTCACTTTCAGATACTGCAGTGTTACTGGAACTAGTATAGACTGAACATAGCCTGTTCCCTGAGTCAGATGACTTAGGAAGTTATTTTTTTTTGCCCTGAATTGTTTCATAATGTGAGAAGAGGTTAAAGGAAACATCCTTCCAACCATATCTACATTTATTTTCATAGTTTGTCCAAGATAATTTTATTTTATTTTATTTTGGGGGACAGGGCAATGAGGGTTAAGTGACTTGCCCAGGGTCACACAGCTAGTAGGTGTCAAGTGTCTGAGGCTGGATTTGAACTCAGGTCCTCCTGAATCCAGGGCTGGTTCTTTATCCACTGTGCCATCTAGCTGCCCTCAAGAGCATTTTGATAAAGACTTTTCTAAGTCACATGTACCCCAATGGTGACCTGCTAGAGTAAAAAGGGTGCTTCCTTCCCTTTCCTTCCCTTTCCTCCTCCCCCTCCAGGGACACCCTGCCAACCACCACGAGGGAGAGCTGCTCAGTAATCTAGTCCAAGCCTTTCAGAGAGAAGAAAACAAAGGCTCAGGGATTTGCCCAGGCTCATTCAGAATGTAAACAGTAGAGGCAGGATTTGAACACAGGTCCTCTCACTGTGGCATTAGGATACATTTCACTTTACCAATCTCACTGACCATCTTTTTGAAAACTGGTATATGAATGATTGATGACGATGAGGATAGATTGATGATGATGAGAATTGATAAATGATGATCAAATGAATGGTGCTTTGGGGGCAGCTAGGTGGTGCAGTGGATAAAGCACCAGCCTTGGATTCAGAAGGACCTGAGTTCAAATCCAGTCTCAGACATTTGACACTTGCTAGCTGTGTGACCCTGGGCAAGTCACTTAACACCCATTGCAAAAAAAAAATGTATGGTACTTTGCTGGGCTACTGTGAAGAAAATTCTTTGTCAGGTATAAGGTACTATATAAATGTTATCTATTACTGTTGTTGCAAGAATTAACCTCATGGGTTTATTGTAAGGAAATATCTTTAATGTACTATATAAATGTAGTTTACTATTAAAAGAATTATAAGCAGGATGCTATCAGAAAAACCCAGAAAGACCTACATGAACTGATGCAACATGAAATATACTGTATACAAAATAACAGCAATACTGTAAAATGATCTGCTGTGAATGACTTGGTTACTTTCAGCAATGCAATGATTTAAGACAACTCTGAAGGTCCTACGAAAAATGCATTCCATCTACAGAGAATGTCTGAATACAGATTGAAGCTTTTTTTGTTATTTCCTTTATCTGAAGTTTTGTTTTTGTCTGTTTTCTTTCACAACCTGGCTAATGTGGAAATGTTTTGGATGACTGCTCATGTATAGCTTATATTGAATTGCTTGAGATGTTGGGGGAGGCAGGGAGGGAGGAAGAGAACTTGGAACACAAAGGTTTTTTTTAATTTGATGTCAAAATTTGTATTTACATGTAATTTGGGAAAATAAAATTCTATTTAAAAAATGGTATAGCCAGAGTCCATGCTTTCTGTCAATAGCCCAGAAAGAGCAACACAATTGAAGTCAGTGGACCTGCATTGAAATCCCAGCTCAGACACTTAATATACAGGACTTACCTCCTGTGTCCTTGCCAAGAAAACCCCAAATGGGGTCATGACTGAAACGACTGAACAGTATTATTAATTTAATAGTAGTTGTCATATTTGATATTATTATTGATGACAATAACATTGTCATTAATTGTTAATTAATAAGTAGTAGTATTCTGAAACCTTATTAGTTATCAGAATCAATGAATTACAGGCAAGTTGCTTCATCAGCAAAAAATGACCACAGTATGATTTTTACTTATTCCTTCACTAAAATCTTCCTCTTGTACCTCAAGGGAAGATGACTGTAAGGCTTTACCAATCTAGCACAAGCACTGCCAGGTGCCAAGAAATAACTTATCACCCACCTCTAATCAGTTCAATTTGGGGGTTGACCCCCAAAAGGGTAATGTTCTTTTGGAGGCTAATTTAAGATTCACCTTAAGGGCCACCTTCTGCAGAAGCATTTCTGGTGTCCCCATTTACATCATTCTCCTCCATTAGGGCAGCCCCCTCTAGATTTACCTTGTAACTACTTGATATATATTATTTCTTTCATATACCTACACATGTACATATTGTCTTCCCCAATAGATTATGAACTCCTTGAGGACAAGGAGTTTTTAGTTTTTGTTTTTTTGTTGTGTTTTTTTGCCCTTCCTTGTATCCTCCTGTCTAGCATATGGCCTAGTGCTTAGTGAAACTTTGTCAGTTGATTAACTGATTCATCACACAAACACACACACACCCCATCTGGAGTTGTAGGAAATCGCCAAAATAAAATTCAGGTATAGCATGTGTCTAAGTTTCCACAGATGTAATGAAAACAGTTCCCTACATCCCATGCAAGCACTCAAGGCCACATATTTCAGGTATGGGACTGCCATCATTTCACTCCAATGAGAAAGCAAGGGAAGTTTGCGTTCATTCAGACTATCAACCCTATATGTGTCTGTCCTTCAAGCACCTTGCTAAGTTTGGAGAGATTGGCTACCAGGTCAGTAATACTTCAGTCCAGCAACTCTCTGTGCCTCAGCTATGGTGCTGTTGGTCTGACCAGCAACAGTCAGATGCACTGGACCTTGACCCCAACATATCGATGTCATTTTGTTCCCCTTCTAATATGAAAGACAACAACCAACCAAAAGATGATGTCTAAGGAGATAAAGACAAGCTTTGGTCTATGCTAGTGGAAGGAAGTCCATGCTAATGAGAATTGGAGCATCATGATTATTGTTTATGATGTATTGACGATGTTCCTGGGGAAACAGCCTTCTGCAGGCCAAGGCCACATTTCATTCATTCTCTAATTCCTTCTTGGCTGGAGTGGGTCACCATATTTTTCCTATAAATAGAAGGGGAGGGAGTTCCAGATAACCGTCTCCTTAATTACTACCAAGGGCTGCAGATTAGAGTTTCAGATTAATTTGTAATCTTTTCCAGGTTTTTATTTTCCTTCTGGTTAAGCCTTCCTGTCTTCTCTATCTGATGTTCTGCATTCTTGACAAAGGTCACTGAGAGGGGGGGTGGCATAGTTTGCATAGCTCCCCAGAAATCTCCAGCATCTATACCTTGTTTCTGAGAAAGAGAGGATGGTCATTTTAAAGACTAGAAGTGATGTCCACCAGCTCTATTTCCTTTAATTTTAGTATCCTCTTCTACCTTCTGATTTTCTTCTTCATGTGGAAAGAGCCTTAGAGTAGGAAGTAGACCTGCACTTTTGATTGATTGATAGATTGTTTCCAATACTGGTTTTTCTACTTAGCAGCCATGTGACTTGGCTAAGTGACTTCTCCTCTTTAGACCTCAGTTTCCTTATCTGTAAAGGGTCAATTCCCAGCTCTACAAAAATACCAAGATTCTACCAAATCATGGTTCACCATTCCCAATTAGCCCTTTGGTATTTTCTCAAATACCAGTGCCAAACCTGTGGATTTAAATCCACCAGGATCTAATTAAAACCCTGTTTATAGCAAGTGTTAAGTCTCTTCCTGCTGGGAGCTCATGGTGAGTTGGAAACTTCTAATTCAGCTCATTTTATTGGCTCCCTTTACCTGTTTCAGTTTGATTTCTGTTCAGGGCCAGCCTCACACTAGGAGTCTAGGGTGTTATTTGAGGGAGCCTGCTCAGGGTTCCCTGTCCAAAAATATCAACCCCATCCACCACTTATTACCGTGGTCTCTGCAGCTTCATTCCTTTGAGTTTTGAAGGGTTTAGGTCTTTTTACAATCCTCTGTTTAGGACAAATGTCCCTGGGAAGGGTCAGACCTATAGTCCATGCCTTCAGCCAGGGTTGGCTAATTGCTGAGTTAACACCCTAGCAGGGATTTGCAGAATGAGCCACCTGTTTGGTTTTTTGGGAGGGGAGGGGGTTTGGGGTTTTTTTGTGAGGCAATTGGAGTTAAGTGACTTGCCCAGGGTCACACAGCTAATAAGTGTTGTGTCTGAGGCCGGTTTTGAACTCAGGTCCTTCTGACTCCAGGCTCGGTGCTCTATCCACTTCGCCACCTAGCTGCCCCTGAGCCACTGATTTGGAGCAAGGGTTGAGAGTGGGAGCAGTGCTGAGGAGGTGAAAAGGGCAGGAGAAAAGATGAGTGCTGATAGGAGAAACAACCTTCATAGGTTTCATGATTTGATTGCCTTTACCCAGTCAGTCAACTATCATGTATTAATTGCTTGCTATGAGCCAGGCATTGTGCTATATACACTGGGAATACAAAGAAAGGCAAAAATATGGACCTTGCTCTCAAGAAGCTTACATTTGTAATAAGGGAGACAATACACAAAAATCTGCATAAAAGATATATAAATATGTATATGCACATATTTTGTATGTGTATGTATGTATTAAATGGATAGAGCACTGAACTTGGAGTCAGACTCATTTTCATCAGTTCAAATCTGTCTTCAAACACTTACTAGCTGTATGACCCTGGGCAAGTCACTTAACCCTCTTTGCCTCCAGTTCCTTATCTGTAAAATGAGCCAGAGAAGGAAATGGCAAACTACTATAACTTTGCCAAGAAAACCCCCAATGGGGTCATGATGAGTCTGACTCTACTGAAAAAGACTGAACAACAACAAGAGGAAGGAGTCAGTCAGTCCTGCTCCCTATCACAAGAAGCAGCTGCTTCTCTAAATAATTTGATCCGTAATTGCTTGTTTTTCATACTTGTGAGTGTATAAGTAAGGGTAGAGTTCATTAACATTTACTAAAACAAGTCTCCCTACTGCACCTGCATTAAGAAATAAGATGCTTAATCAATCAAGCTCAATTATTGGTCACTGGGTCCATAGGATAAAGTTGGCCTAGAAACTCCTGGTATTCAACCCTAAATCCATAATTCCTATTCAAGGGAAACCTCACCCCTAATCAGAGTTTTCTGTTATCTTTAACTGAGTTTATTTGGCTTGTTACTGGATGAGTTTGGAATTGGAATAGGCATGCCCTTGCTTTCACTGGGCATTCCAATGCACTTTGTTTTTGTTTGTTTGGAGTTTTTTTGCAGGGCAATTAGGGTTAAGTGACTTGCCCAGGGTCACACAGCTAGTTAAGTGTCAAGTGTCTGAGGCTGGATTTGAACTCAGGTCCTCCTGAATCCAAGGCCAGTTCTTTATCCACTGCGCCACCTAGCTGCCTCTCCAATGCACTTTGGAATGAGGACACAGAAGAAATTTATGTGATCTTCAAAGGAAATGGTACAGAGATATGTAGAGAAATCTGGGTGTGCCCTATGTAAAAAGGGACATTGAGAAAATTTTGTCCAGATCCCAATTCGATAACCTTAAAAGCTAAGGGAATCATGGAAGAGTTTTGAGTTTTTATCTGGAAGAGCTTGGTTTCCCAGAAAAGGGTCAAAGAGGGATTTCTAGCCAACCCCAGGTCACTAATCCCTGTGGGGAGAGTGGCACATCCTCTGGGGTCACGGTAGGGATCAAGCCTTCCCTCTGAGAAAGAAGGCTTCATTTTCTCTTCATCCCTTTAATTGCTTTGAGTTTGGGGAAGGTCATTTTGGGAAGCAACGAGACAGACATTAACCTATTAGGACTTTGTAAAAAGGCTTTTTGTTCAATTATACCACTATGTATTTAGAATTATAGAAGAATGTGAATGATTAACAGGTTTGATTTCAGAACTCCACATAGATTTTTCGTAGGATTCTTTAGGACCAATCAATCAGTGAAGAAAGTGTTTAAAAATGCAATGTAGGGGCAGCTAGGTGGCGAAGTGGATAAAGCACCGGCCCTGGATTCAGGAGTTCCTGAGTTCAAATCCGGCCTCAGACACTTGACACTTACTAGCTGTGTGACCCTGGGCAAGTCACTTAACCCCCACTGCCCTGCAAAAAAAACCCAACAAAACCAAAAACCAAAAACAAACAAACAAACAAAAAAATGCAATGTAGGGGGGAGCAGCTAGGTGGTGCAGTGGATAAAGCACCGGCCCTGGATTCAGGAGTTCCTGAGTTCAAATCCGGCCTCAGACACTTGACACTTACTAGCTGTGTGACCCTGGGCAAGTCACTTAACCCCCATTGCTCCACAACAACAACAACAACGAAAATGCAACGTAGAACCTCTTCAAGTGACTAAAAAGCTATCTGTGACTTAGAACTATGGATTTTGCCAAATATGTTGCTACATTTGATGTGGATATTAAAAATCAAAATAGGAAGACTGAAAGGATGGTGTGATTGCTATTTACTTGATCAAGTCACCTCACTCCACATGAAGTAAATGATGAGGTGCCTAAATAATCAATTTCAACCATAGGCCTTAGACTAAGTGTGAAAAGTCTTTGAAAGGCATTTGATGAAGTAAAATGATACCAGATAAGAAGCCCACTCCAGGTGACCGGGGCATTTCATCATGGAACTTGAGTCCTATATCAAAGCATCAAAGTTAGCTGTAATCAAAGAAGTTACGAGGTTGGAGCAAGTGGGGCATTCTCAACTCCCCCCCCCCCCCGAAGATCTGTGACAGAGAAGAAGAGACTGAAGCAATGTGAGAGTCAGGAGAGAGGGCATTCTTTGGCTCCACTGGTGTCTCACAGCAGAAGACTCAGACTAAGGGGAGTCCTGAGACAAGGTCAGCTTTTTTTCCCCAACTGCCCTTCCTGGTGCCTGTCACTGACACAATATTATATTCTTCTTCTTTGTTACCCAAATGTTTCTAGCAAACTGAATTTTAACTTAATCACAAAAATGTCAGAGGTTAATGATGGGAGGGAGGAGAGAGAGAGAGAGAGAGAGAGAGAGAGAGAGAGAGAGAGAGAGAGAGAGAGAAAGAAAGAAAGAAAGAAAGGAGTGGACTGAAATTCGAAAGAAGCTTCTTTTTTGTCCTTTAAGGTATGTGTGGAATATGGGAAAAGGAAAGTCAAAGAGGAAGATTTGGTTAGCATTCCCCCTAATATTTACCCTGAGAAAGTGATGCTTTATTTTGGGGAAAACCAGTGCAAGTCCTTCAGATAGATATGTATACTCTCCTAGTTGGTGAATGCCTCTTACTATTTCAGGAAAAGCCCAACCATGCTTCACTTTACTCCAGGGCTGCCAGTCACCTTGCTCCTAAGTGGATACTCTCATCCCCTATTTCTAGAATTCTGAACATGATCAAATCAATTTTGCTATTGTTTCTGGTTAATGTTTACCAACCAGCATGGTGTAATGCCAACACATTTTTACATATAATCTGCAGTATTAACATCACGACCACTTTCTTAAGTCAACGATCAACAAAATAAATCCAACCTTCATTATAGCATTTGATGATTTTTCACAGCAAATGTTCACATCAAAATGCTCACGCTGAAATTTAATTATTGGCTCTCCCAAACCAGTAAGAGCTGGCTCCAGCACACCCCTGATCCCTGGACTATGTATTCCCCCAAGGCTCCCCCGATCACCATCCTTATAACTTTTCAGACCAAAGTGCCCCTCTCTGGCCACCATTCCCCTTTGTATGTTATCTCCCCCATTAGAATGTAAGTCTCTTGGTAGGGGCAGATAGGTGGTGCAAAGAATAAAGCATCAGCCCTGGATTCAGGAGGTCCTGAGTTCAAATCCAGCCTTAGACACTTGACACTTACCAGCTGTGTGACCCTGGGCAAGTCACTTAGCCCTCATTGCCCTGCAGAAAAAAAAGAAAAGAAAAGAAAGAATGTAAGTCTCTTGAAGGCAGAGGCTCTTTGTTTTTGTTTGTTTGTTTGTTTAATCCCCAGCACTTGATAAATGCTTTTTCACTCATTCATTCAAATATCTTCAGAGTAGAATATAAATGAATTCATAAGCCTTTATTAAATGCCTACTGCATACAAAGCACAGAAAGGCAGCACAGGATCATAGATAAAAGGATGGCCTGCCAGTCAGGAAGACCTGTCTCTGACACATAGTAGTAATCATATACCAGTAACATGACCATGGGCCAAGTCTTTTTACCTTCTCCTCCCAGGAAACTTTCTATGACTCTAAGCTACAGATTAATTTTTGATCTGTCTAGATGGAAGAACTCTTCCAGGGAGTTTCCCACATTGTGCTGAAAGCACAGATCTGGAACCCTCCTCCCCGCCTTCCAACATATGCAGATCCGGCAGATACAAAAAACAGTCTTGTCCTCAAAGATCTTCCATTCTTACTGCTCCCAGTGAGGTGAAACCATTCCCTAAGATTGCCTCTAAGACCCTAGGCTCTAATTCTGGGCTCTAAGATCCTAGGCTCTAGTTCTGGGCTCAATCTTCTGATTCTTTGTCATTTGTTCTTCTGAGATTCACCCACCAAGAAAGCATGAACCTTTAGAGCACTGGTTTTCTGGCCAATTATATTTCTCAGAAATTTGTATTCTGCTTTACTAATTGGTCTTTTGTGAGTTTGTTTAGCAGAAGTCAATTCCCCAAAGCCTGATCACCTCTGAGAAAATTGAATTTCTGACCCTTGGCCCAAGGTGACCCCACCAGGGTGTTTCCATTATAAAAGGTCCCACTAGAGCCATCAGCCTACACATGGGTGATGGGTTAGTTTTATTTTTGGCATTTCACACTCTCTTTTTGTGTCCTTCCATCTTCTTTTAGCCATTGCTCATCAGTCCCCAAACACTTCTGTGGAAGTCAAGAAGATCAGAAGAGAGGGATAGTGCCAAAGGAAAAAGCCCTTTCGTGACATAATTTTTACCAAATTGGGGACTTCGGGTCAGCCATTCCTGGAAGGAAGGAACTTAGACAAGTACAGAGAGTGCTTTATTCCCAGGACATAACTGGAGAGCTCTGATTTTTTTTAGAAGTTCTTCCTTCTACTAAGCCAATACTAAATAAAATAAATACTAAATCTTAGTATTTGTTAAGCTAAAAGAGATCATGCATATTATCTACTTCAATGTCTCCACTTGACAAATAAGGAAAATGAGGCTCAGAGAGGCTCTTAGAGGCAGAGCTGTGGCTAGCACTGAGTTCTACCCCCTAATCCAAAAGTTTCCCACCACACTGCACTGCCATTCACATAGATGCTATTGACCCATGCTGCAGATGTGGAAGATAGAGGACATTAAGTTAAATACACAGCATGTCCTGGGAGCTGCTGGGCTCATGTGGAGGGTTCTAGCTAATTGATTCCTCAGTCATAGAATCATGGGTATAAAGCCAGAAAGGGCCTAAGAATCCATCTACTCTAACCCCCTTATTTTATAGATGAGAAAACTGAGGCCCAGGGTGAAGAGATGATGTGACCTTGGAGTGATGAATTATAAATGTAATAATGGCCTCAGGAGCCATCAAGTCCAACCCTCTCTCCCTCTCTTTTTTTGGGGGGGTGGGGGGGCAGGGCAATGAGGGTTAAGTGACTTGCCCAGGGTCACACAGCTAGTAAGTGTCAAGTGTCTGAGGTTGGATTTGAACTCAGGTACTCCTGAATTCAAGACCAGTACTCTATCCTCTGCACCACCTAGCTGCCCCAAGTCCAACCCCCTCTTGTTACAGATAAGGAAACTGAGGCCCATGGAGGTCAAGAAACTTGCCCAGAAACACACAGGCAGAGCGTGTAGACAGTCTGACTCTTTCCATGGTAAGCCTCACTAGTACTTAAAGTGCCAGCCTGAATTAATTGGGTAATTGAGGACTAAGGATAGCTACTTTTCGTCACACAATATTCCAGCAAGGCAGAACTTTGTTTTCTCTCACCTTAAGGACACAACTCACCCTTTCTGGTATGTTCTATAGTCAAGCCCTAATATAGAACCAATAGTTTGGTGGTAGGACAATAATCATAACCTGAATTTAGGGGCTATTTTCTGGGGGGTTCCTCAAGAGATCAGGACCCTTCTCAGACAACCTCATTGAACTTCATAGTGTTCACATAGGGTAGGAAAATGAGGTTATTGTCTCTATTCTGCACCTGGGAAATTGAGATACAAACATTGAAATAACCTCATGTTGACCAAGGCCAGGATCCTCCTCCCAACCCGGAGTTTTGTCTACCAGCCTGACCTGGCATCTCAGAAGGGGAGGGGGAGAAGTTCAAATTCTGACGTCTCTAACCAAAACTTGTCCTCCTTAGAATTCTCATGTTTTCTTGCTTCACAGGCCATGGTGAGATTATTTTCCAAATGAAATCTCTGCTCTGCCTTACTGTTCCTCCTTTTCTACAATGCTGTAGAAAATATTTCCCCTATTACCGTGCTCGTCAAGAAAAAATAAACAGCAGCACCCCCACAGATGTTTCCTTATTTGCCTAGGGGAAAATAAGGTAAACAAAGTTATTGTGACTCACAATATTTGTGTAAAAGGCACCACACCAGCTCCTTCCCAAGTCCTCCCAACAATAATATTTTTTAAATTTTAATTTTTCATCTTGGATGGCCAAGTGCTGCTTTGATTCCCCTTTGAGTTTTTCCCCATTCCCCATTAAAGCATATTGTAAAGTCAGCAAGGGTCTCTGCATCTGATGGGGGGGGGGGTTCAGTAATTACCTTCATCTCCTCCAGCTCTGCCCCACACCCCAGGATCCAAATATCCATGATTTACCAAGTATAACTCTCTCATCCACAGCTTCATAGGGTGAGAGCTGCAAGAGGTCGTCTAGGTGAATCCTCTCATTTTACAAAGGAGGAAACTGAGGCATGTGGAGGAAAAATAACTTGCCCAAGATCAAAAGGCAGCAAGTGGCAGAGCTAAGATTTGAATCCAGGTGTTATTGCTTTGCATTCAACATTCTTCCTTCTGCACCCCTGCTGCCTGGTATTTTTTTATCACTGTGGCAAACAAATAATGGAACATGTCTTGTTGCAATTTTAGCATCCTTTTTTTTTCCAGTGCCTTCAGGAGTGGCAAAGCAAGTGGGATCCAGAAGGGACATATCTCTGTAAAGAATAATTTTTATAAAGGAGGGGATGGATCTCAATGCCCCCACAAGTTCCTTTCAGCTATGAATTACTGAGTCTAGAAAATTAAAATGGAAAACAAGGGTGGGGGGGGAGGAATAGAAGACTGTTCCATTTTAAAGGGGCAGTCACTGCTTGAAAGTAGATAGAGAAGACTCCCTTGGAGTTAGGAAGGTTCTTCCTCTGATCCATACCAGCTAGGAAACCCAAAAGCAGGTCACCTAACCTCTCCTTGCCCAGAGACAAATCTCTAAGACATTAAATTGCAGAACAGGTGCCAATCTACATTAGTACAGGCAGTCTCCCCGCTGAGAACTCCCAACACTAATGAAATCACAGGTCTGGGCCAACAGCAAAACAAAACAAAACAAAAACCTCAGGTCACATGCACAAAAAAGGCACCTGCTAACTGACACTCCTGTGAAAATAAGAGAAAAAAGAAACTAGAAAAGGAAGAAAGTGCCCTTGCCAATTTCAATTCTGCATTCACAAGCCACCACTAATTTTGATTTAATGTTCATTCCATAAGACTAATCGACTAAGTGAACTCATTCATCATAGAAAAGAAAAGAGATGTGTTGTGGGGAGAGGGGCTAAAAATGTTTTCTCCCTGTTCTTGCTTGTGGGGAACTCCTCTGAGTTTATTTATGCTATTCTGTAAAATAGCACATTGTTAGATTTTGCTCCCCGTGAAACAAGTTTGAGAAATGATGAACTGCCCTACTCCCTGGGGATGAAGCCAGATTATTATCATCCAGCATGTATTTTTTTTTACCATTTCTGAATTTTAAAGGGTCGTGTTACTGAGACAACAATCTTAGAGGGCCTTAGTGCCTAGCAGAAATGGAGCACCTTGCTCTTCTTAGCAAGGTTCTCTCATTACCTGAATATGGAATTCAAGGGACCTTATCTTAGAGAACCATTTGGAATTCAGTGTGCTGAATATCCACCAATTCCTTTAAACTGGGAGTTCTTAATCTCTTTTGCATGTATTATGGACCTCTCTGGTAGTCTAGTGAAGCCTATGGACTTTTCTCAGAATAATATTTTTAAATGCATAAAGAATAATACATAGGATTACAGAGGAAACAAATTGTATTGAAATATAGTTAACAAAATATATTTTTTCAAACAAGTTCACCGACCTGTGGTTAAGAATCCTTGCAACCAGAGTACAGCCCAACTCTTAAATTTGGGCAAATACAGAATAATTCCTGATTCAATATGGTCATTGCCCCAGACTCATAGACTTTTAAGTAACCTTCACTCTTCAAGACAGAAGTGAGGCCTGTACTGGTTTGGTAAAAAGTATAGGTTTGCAAAATACACAATGCTTTGTACCTACTTCCTATTTCTACCATGTTTGAAATATTGAAAGACCCAATTTGACACCCCCAAAGGGGGAGCTCAGAACCATTCCTCCTCAATTTGATTCATGAATTGGTACATATGCATGTGAGGCTTCTGAATAGTCCATAATGGATAAAGCACCGGACCTGAATTCAGGAGGACCTGAGTTCAAATCCAGCCTCAGACACTTGACACATACTAGCTGTGTGACCCTGGGCAAGTCACTTAACCCTCATTGCCCTGCAAAAAAAAAAAAGAAGAAGAAGAAGAAGAAACTGAATAGTCCATAAGCCTTTGCCTTCTTTTGTTTCGCAAACTCAAATCACATTTTTACATGTATTTTCTCCTTTGACATCTGTGCATTTACATAGCAAAGCATATTTTGTTTGTTTTGGAAAGATCCCATCAAATTCTTCCCAGAGTTTTTCTACTTATTCATCTTCTGCAGCAGAGGGCACATTGATAACTATACCAAGAGTCAAATGGTAAACTTGGAAAAGAAATGAGAAAATGTACTTCCTTCCCTGCATCAGAGAGGTGGAGGACTATGGGTGTGAAATGTTACATGCATTGTAAGATTAGATCATGATGTTGGTTGGTTGTGCTTAATCATTTTTCTTTGTGGAAAGGGAAAGCTCACTTGGTGGTGGATTTATTCATAAGTGACTATGATGAAACATAAAAGACATGTAAAATTTTTTTTATTAAATAAAAACAATGAATTTTCATTCATCACCATACTACACTAAGGCATCAAAGAAGGAATTCACAGAGGAGCATCAAATTTACATGGACCATGTAAAGAAAGCAATAGTTTCAATGAAAAGTAGAATAAGTTTGGGAATTTGGGAAGGAACAACAGAAATAGAAAAATAAACCCATAAAATTACTTGGCTAGAAGAACATTTGGAAGCAATGTAGGTAAGGGGGAGGTGACGTAGGACAAATCAAGGAAAGAGAATTCAGGAGTTACTGGACTTTCCAAAAACTATCACAAAGTAATGGTATGATAAATCAGTGAATATTGATGCTTTAAATATTAAATAGGATGCTAGAACATAGGATACAACAATACATTAAAACAGTCATTTTTCAAGTAGACTTTCCTAAGAATAAAATGGTCCAATATTATGAAAATAATTATTATACAAATAATATCAATAAGAAGAACCATAAACACCAAATAACTATAGAAAAGGTATATAGAAACATGTACATACAAATCCATAGAAATAAATTATAGGGGGCAGCTAGGTGGCACAGTGGTTAAAGCAACCATCCTGGATTCAGAAGGACCTGCGTTCAAATCAGACCTCAGACACTTGACACTTGAGACACTTGTGTGACCCTGGGCAAGTCACTTAACCCTCATTGCCCTGTCCAAAAAAAAAAAAGAAAAGAAAAGAAAAAGAAATCCGGGGGTAGCTAGGTGGCGCAGTGGATAAAGCACCAGCCCTGGATTCAGGAGTACCTAAGTTCAAATCCGGCCTCAGACACTTGACACTTGAGACACTTGTGTGACCCTGGGCAAGTCACTTAACCCCCATTGCCCTGCAAAAAAAAAAAAAGAAGAAATCAATTATAAAAATATTTAGATGAAGTACTATACCAGTTGGTGGTTTGTTGGGGTTTTTAAAAACTAAAATATATAGTAATAGAAGGGTATTTTCCTTAGTGTGATAAAAAATGTTTAAGTGAAGTGAAGAACTAGCATTCTGTATAAAGGAGAAACATTAGAAGCTTTCATAATAAGATCAGAAGGCTATTCATTCTCACCACTCCTACGTGACATCATTTTAGAAATGTTAGCTGTGACAATAAGGTAAGAAAAAGAAATTAAGGGAATAAGCATTGTTAAGGAAGGGGTTTGACTCCAAAGCTGATTTAGTGTCATATTCAGGTAACCAAAGAGACTTAATCAAAATAATTAATAGTTTAATCAGGATAATGGAGTTATTTTTATAAAAGTTAATTATGTTAACATGCAATGAGCTTATTATTATTTTAAATGATTTAATAAATACATATTTTAAATGTATCATTTTTAATTTCTAATATGGTAAACAATAATAGATATAACCTACATGAATAAAAGCTCCTTGGGAGGTCCTCAATAATTTTTAAGAGTATAAGAGGTCCTGGAAGCAGCTAGGTGGTGCAGTGGATAAAGCACCTGACCTGGATTCAGGAGTACCTGAGTTCAAGTCCAGCCTCAGACACTTGACACTTACTAGCTGTGTGATCTTGAGCAAGTCACTTAACCCTCATTGCCCAACCAAAAAAAAAAAAAAAAAAAGAGTATAAGAGGTCCTGAGGCCAAAAAGTTTGGGAACTGTTTGTAAAGAAGAATATGTGGACAAAAATATCAAGGCAAACTATTTAAAAAAAAAAAAAACTAGGAAGGAGGATTTCCATTACCTGATCTTAAATTCTATTATAGAACGGTAACATCAAAGTTACCTAGTACTGGATTTAAAAAAAAAAAAAGAAAGAAAGAACATTAAATCAATGAAAAAGAAACCTCTACTTCTCTCAGTTTCCTTATCTGTAAAATGGGGATAATAATGTCAACTACCTCCCAGTGTTATTATGAGGATTGAATAAGAGATTTTAAAAATTCTTAGCATAGTAGGTGCTATATAAATGTTAGATATTAACATTATTTTTATTCATTTGGAATAAATTAGTTCAGTTTATAAAATAACATTTCCTGGAAATATCCAAAGATATGTTTCCTTAAAAACCTTAGAAACCTAGTGAAAGTTTATTCCTCAGGTTTTACTTTTAAATCAATAACTTTTGTTACTACAATCATTGGGAGTAGCTGTCTGTCTCACTTTGGAAACAACCTGCCAGAAGGTACTCTGAGAACCAACAAATTAGTATGATCTACCTATTACCTCCACTTGCAAATGCTTGATAATCATTTAAGGTAAGCACCATTAGAATATACACCCCTTGAAGGCAGGAATTCTTTTGGTATCCCGAGCCAGCATAATGCCTGGCACATAGTAGGAGTTTAATAATTTACCTGGATTAGTTGTTTAACAAGAGGACAGCATCTATTGGATATTATCCTTTCAGCTATGATTGACTCATCCATCCTTTCTTTGCTCAGTCCATGAGTTTCATGAACCCCATCTGGCATCATGGTCTTAGGACACTGATCCCTATCTAGACAATAAGGTCCTATTATGGAGCTCTGCTGGTCAGAAGACCTGGGTTCAAATCCCTCCTCTCATGTTCACTTCCTATAAGTCACTTAATCTCCATGAGCCTCAGTGCTCTTTGCAGAGCATTTTCCTGTGTCAGTGAAGCCCCTGGCAGATCAGTGGTCTGTGACATGGCTTTGCTCACAGCCTCTTGTCTGACATGGAACAGTGAAATACTTCACATTTATAAGAAAACAACGAATACAAAAGTGGAACCAACCCACCAAGACAGGGCAGATTCAGCTAAATCTGAGAAAAAGCAGGAAGGCTAAATCCTTATAAAAGTCAAGCAAATAATCCTAATGCAAATATGCATGAAGCCAGCATACATAACCCCCTTTTCCTATTGTAAAGCACTTCCCCATGATTACCACTGTTGATTCCTGAGCACTGCTGGGCTGAATCAGTCCCTCATTTGTTCATTGGACCCAAAGTGGCTTTTCCATGAGTTTGTTGAAGTACATATTGGTTCCAGTAGGACATTTTTCCATGACTGTTTAATATATTCAGTAGTAATGAGAAATGCAAAACCATGCAGAGAAAAACGGGTTTCAAGTCAGAAGGCTTATCGAATATGGAAACCCAGTTTACATTAGCATTATCAGCTCCTCAACTATTTCTTCCTCTAATATACAAACTACTTGTTAATAGGCATGATGAAATGGAGAATTAAAAGCCAGAGAGGAAGGCAACATGAAAGAATTAAAGTCACTATCCCAAAGATCATAGATTTAGTCTGTCAGTTAACAAGCATTTATTAGGTGCCCACTATGTTCCAGGACTGTGCTAAGCACTGAAGATGGGAGGGGGAAGCAAAAGACAGCCCTTGCTCTCAGAGAGCTCATAGTCTAATGGGGGAGACAACATGTGAACAATTATGTACAAACAAACTATATACAGGATAAATTGGACATAACCAACAGAGGGAAGAAAAGCACCAGAATTAAGGGTGATTGGGAAAGGTTTCTTGTAGAAGGTGGAATTTTAGCTGGGATATTATGAAAGCCAAGAAATCCAGCCAAGAGGTGGAGATGAGGAGAGAGAGAATTCCAGGGCTGGGGGACAGCCAGTAAAAATGCTCTATCAGGAATTGGGGTGTCTTGTGTGAGATACAGCAACGAGGCCAGAGTCACTGGATTATAGAGTATATGTGGGTGATGAGTAAGATGTAAGAAGACTGGAGCGAAAGGAAGGACCTGGGTTGTAAAGGGCTTTGAATGTCTAACCAACTATTTTAGATTTGTTCTTGGAGGTGATAGGGAGCCACTGAAGTTTAATGATTTGGATTGTGACAATCTGACAGCTGAGTAGAGAGTGAATGGGAGAGACTTGAAACAAGAAGACCAACCGGCTGGCTATAGCAATGGTCCAGGTATAAAGTGAGGAATGCCTGCACCAGGGCAGTGTCAAAGGAAAGAAGGGGACACATATGAGAGCTGTTAGGTAGAATTGTCAGCATTTGGCAACAAATTTGACCTGGGAGATGAAAGTGAAAACTTAAGGATGACACCTAGGTTTTCAGCCGAGGTGATTGGGAAGATGACAGTATCCTCAAGAGTAACAGGAAAATTAGGAAGAAGGGTCAGCTTTGGAGGGCAAGATAATGAATTCAGGTTTGGTCTATGAAAATGCTGTTTGAGATGTTCAGTTGGCAGTTGGAGATGTGAAACTAGAGGACAGTAGAGATTCTTGTTTGTCCTTCATTCTTGAAGAGGACCACCACATTGGAGTGATATTATGGCTTGCACTGAATTGGATTTAAGTGAGGGAGGGCTGTGCAAAGTCACCAACCTCACTCTCTCTTCCAGAGCCATCTAGATCCAGTGGCAAGATATATATCAAGATGACTGGAGATGGCCCCAGATGTTTAAGACAATTGGGGTTAAGTGACTTGTCCAAGGTGACATAGCTAGTAAGTGTCTAAGGTGAGATTTGAATTCAGGTCCTCCCAACTTCAGGGCCAATGCTCTATCCATTGTGCCACCTAACTGCCCAAAGGCCAGAAGAGGGGCTGGATAAGAAGATTTGGCAATCATCATCAGAGAGATGAAAATTTAATCAATAGGAGTTGATGAGATCAGCAAGTAAAACTGCAGATAGGGAGAAAAGAAGGGAGCCAAGGACAATATCCCATGGGATACCTATGGTTAAGGAGTATGACCTGGATGAAAATTCACTAAAGGAGACTGAGAGGAGCAGTAAGATAGGTAGGCAAACCGAGAGTCAAGTCATGAAAACCTACAGACAAGAGATTATCAAGAAGAGCGTGATCAGCAGTATCAAAGGCTACAAAGAGATCAAAGATAAAAATTGGAAAAGGGACATTTGATTTGGCCATTAAGGGATCATTAGTGGGGGCAACTAGGTGGCACAGTGGATAAAGCACTGGCCCTGGATTCAGGAGGACCTGAGTTCAAATCCAGCCTCAGACGCTTGACACTGGCGGTGTGACCCTGGGCAAGTCACTTAACCCTCATTGCCGAGAGAGAGAGAGAGAGAGAGAGAGAGAGAGAGAGAGAGAGAGAGAGAGAGAGAGAAATCATTAGTAACTTTGGAGAGAGTAGTTTGGGCTGAATAATGAAATAGGAAGCCAGATTATAGAGAATTAAGAAGAGAATGAGAGGAAAGGAAGTGGAGGTCGTCATTGTCAACAGCCTTCTCAAGGAGCTAGCCACAAAAGGAAGGTGAGACATGGGACAATAGCAGGATAGATCAAATGAGGCATTTTTGATAACAGGGGAGATATGGGCATGTCCATAGGTGGTAGGAAAGATGCCAGTAGATAAGGAGAGATGGAAGATTAGTGAGAGAGAAGGGATGATAAAGGGGGCAATTTGCTGATTGTTCCTAATTTTTTAAATGAAATATGAGGCAAGGTCCTTAGCTGAGAAAGTGGCAGAGGGGGAGTCATGGGAGATTTTAGAAGAGGGATGAAGAAGTTGGGAAATGGCACTATAATGAGTGGGATAATGAATCAGAAAGGGAAGGAACCTTAAAGCAGCAGTTTTGAAATTTTTTGGTTCTCAGGACCACTTTACACTGTTAAAAATTACTGAGGAGGGGGCAGCTAGGTGGCGCAGTGGATAGCGCACCGGCCCTGGAGTCAGGAGGACCTGAGTTCAAAGCTGGCCTCAGACACTTAACACTTACTAGCTGTGTGACCCTGGGCAAGTCACTTAACCCCAATTGCCTCAGTTAAAAAAAAAAATTTTTTTAATATTAAAAATTACTGAGGACCTGCCAAAGAGGTTTTGTTTATGAGGATTATATCAATAGGTATTAGAAATTAAAGTGTTTTAGTATTATTATGTTAAAGTCATCTTTTTTTGTTTGTTTGTCTTGGTTTTTGTTTTGTTTTGTTTTGTTAAAATAGTCCTGACCTCCATGACCACCCTGAAAAGGTCTCAGGAATCCCTGGACCAGTACCATTACCTTAGAGGCTAAGTACTCCAAATACGCTCACTTTACAAAACAGGAATCAGTCTGACACAGGTCAAAGGACTTACCCACTATGATATTTGGCATCTCCATTTTTACACTTCCCATTCACTTCTTCATCTTTTGAAATCTGGCTCCCAGCACTGACTCTCTACTGAAATTGTTCTCTCCGAGGACAAATGGAACCTCTTAAGTAGTGAAGCCTTTTCAGTGCTTTTCTTGCCCCTCTGACACTGCTGACCTCCTCTTCCTCCTGGGTACTCTCTTCCTATGGTTTCCATGATACTACTCTCCCTGGGTTCTTTGCCTACCTGTCTGACCATTCCTTTCTTGATCATAATCTTCCTCCCACCCAATAAAGATGAACATACCCCAAGAATTTTTTCAGAACCTTCTCTTTGCACCCACTGTATGATTCTTAAGGCAGAAGATGCATGTATCTCCACTAGTAGAATGTAAACTTCTTGAGGGCAAGTACTATCTGGTTCTTGTCTTTGTAGCCCTTTGACTTTGCACATAGTGTGTACCTAATATTTGTTGAGTTGAACTGAAATATCTAGATAGTTGTAACTTAGTAACTAACTAAACGTTTAGGTACAACTTCCATAACAAAATAAACTATATGCTAATTGAGAAAACCCACGGTAACTTGCATTTATATAGTGCTTTAAGGTCTATAAAGTGCTTTCCTCACAACAGTCCTGTTATGTATTGCAGGTATTATCCCCATTTTACAGATAAGAAAATTGAGGCTGGGGGTGTCAATTGACATGTTTATGGTCACATACTTAGAAAATGTGAGAATTAGAATAAAACTCATATCCCTTTATTTGAAATCCTGTGCATTTTCCCCATGACTTTTCCATGCTATGAAGCAGCACCTGTGCTTGCCTACCATGGTACCACTACTTAAATTTCCTAATTGAAAAAGCCTGGCTTAATTACCACCTAGCCATTTTTACTGTGAAAACCCAAGCTTCAGGAGTAGCAATTATGGGTCTATAATAAGAATCCTTCTCCTGAATTCCATAAGAACCCAAATCTCAGAGTTCACATGTTGCTAGCTGAATGCAAGAGTAAAGGCAGGAAGACAGGCACAGTATGTGGAAAATGGTAACTGTAACGATTGGAATGACGCCACCTGCTGGAAACTTACTGTAGAAGAGTTCCGCCCATGAAGCGAAGGTCTTTGAGGGCAAGACCAGGAGTCTTTTCTTTGGCGTCAGGAAGTGACGCGGGCTAATGGGAGGAAGAAGGAAGAGACTGGCGCTCGGTCTGGGGCTCTTGCCTCTGGACTCTGGTGGACAGCAGAGCTAGAAATGTGCTCTCCCTTTAATAGATAGGAATCTAGGCCTTTCTCTCTCTCTTTACCAAATTCTTATTCTCCTAAATAAATGCTTAAAAGTCTAACTCTTGCTAAAGCTTATAATTTATTGGCGACCACTCATTAGATATTTTAGACAGTTTAGCTAGAATTTTAGCCCTTAACATAACTGACAACTGGCTCCCCAATAGAAGGTAATCAAAATTCTGACTTCAAAGCTCTAACAAAGTCCTTTATTTGGATCTTTATCTTTATAGGCAGGAATTCTGGGGTTCCTCTCCTAACCCCCACTAGCACTGGCAGGTCAGGTAACTTAATCTGTTACTGCTTTTCCCCACCTTGTGAAAGTAAAGTACCTTCCTAAGATTAATGCACATGAGCCCCTACCAGTGTGCTCCCATTATTGATTATAAATTTACATCAATTAATAAGACTGAGTTAATCAGCTTTTAGATACAAATATTTACTAAGGGGGAATATTAAGAGCAATTGGTACAAATATTCCACACCCCCCAAGAGTCCATGACACACTCTCCCTCATATGGAATTAAGGAAAAATGGGCTCCAACTTAAAGATCTCATGTGGAAAGGGGTTAATGAACAAGAAGTACCTTTTTCCTTTTCAGAGTGTCCTCATGAAGTTCCCTTTAGGTGTGGTATAGCTTTCTGCTGAGCCCCTTATAGAGTCCTGAGGTTCCCTTTTCCTCAATAGGTTTAGTTTGTTCTTGGGTCTCAGTGTAGACACTGTTGTTTGGGGTACATTGCTAAGTTCTCATAGGAAGTGTCATGGGAAAAATGGGGTAGGGGGTTTGGGAAGGGGATAGGGGTTTGGGGTAGGGCATAGGGGTAGGGGTTTGGGGTCCTTAGGAATTCCTCTTTAAAGAATTATACCCTCTTACACACAAAGCAGTTAGAATATGATGGTAGTTTATTTAGAGGAAGGGGAAGGGAAGGGAAACCATGAAAGAAGTCCTTGGACTTCTTGTGGGGAGAAGGCATGGCACAGAGCGTGGCTCTGAGATACCAATCTCCTTGAACAGGAAACTGGCAAGTACTTTTATAGAGGACTGATGGGGGTGACCATCTGACTGTGGGAAGTTCCTTTAGTGAGGCAGGACCATCACCCACTGGTGGTGGCTGGAGGAATTGGGTGAGGGGTGGCTGCATCTCTGAAGCCAACTCCTCAGGACACAAAGGAAGCCACCACACCTAATCTTGTCTCCCTAGGGTTGAAGGAAACTAGAATGAAGGTGGAGGTCCCGAAGCTAGCTCAGTCCGAACTGGTTCCATTTATCTCCTTAGGTGTGCCTATCCTTTGGATTAGTTTCTCAAGGAGAAGAAGGTTCTTTGATGTGCCCCATAGAACTTCTGGGGTGCCCTGGGCCCATAACAGAAGGAAAAAAATTTTTTGAAGTTTTTGAAGTTCATAAGGTCATCTTCTGGTCAATGGGAAATGGAGGTAGATACTCTCTTCACCTTTTCCCCAAGAAATTCTCTCTCTGGGACTTGGCTAAAGCTGTTCAAGCTTGTTACTGGAATCTTGAATTTCAAACTGGCTTCCTATTTTATCCAAATCCCACAAAACAGGACTGAATCTCTTTAACCAATCCCAATACTCTTCCAATACACTGTGTATTGTCATTTCATCTCATCCAACGGCTTCAAGCATTCCTCTCCTTAAAACACCATATAAATGTCGGGGAAGGAATCTGAGTTAGAAGCTACTGGGGGAGATGTCTTTTCTGAGTTAGCAGAAGGAATTCTGTTGATCAGAACCTTCTCCAAGCAAATGTTTATATATATATATATATACACAATGGATCCCTTGACAGATTTGGGTAAAATGAGGGAGTAAATTGCTTTTTTTTCACACAATCATGATACTGGCCACCCTTCCCACCCACCCACATATCTTTTCCATTTTTCCATCCCAGAGATCCAGTTGCTCAAATGGAGTGTTAGAGGATGATGGGGAGTCATCACACACATACCCCTCTGTGTCTATGGATGGCCCAGGGATGTATAAGTGTGTATTAGGAGTGGGGAGAGATGAGTGTGTGACACCTCCATTTGTATGGTATGCCTTCACAGTAGTGTAGAACAAAAACTATGCTTCTAATCAGGAGATCATTGTGTATAGTAATAGCATGTTATAATGATGATCAACTGTGAAAGACCTGGCTCCTCTGCTCAATGCAATGACCCAAGGCAATTTTTCAAAGGGCTCATGATGAAAAATGTTCTCCACCTTCAGAAATAAATGATGAACTCTGAGTGCAAATTAAAGTACAATTTTCCTCACTCTATTTTTCTTGCTTTTTAAAAAATATGGCTAATATGGAAATATGTTTTGCATGATTTCAGATACATATTGATATATTGCTTACCTCCTCAGTGGGTGGGGGAGAAACAAGAGGGAGGGAGAGAATTTGGAACTCAAAAATTTTTGTTAAAAAGTTAAATAATAAATTAAAATGTTAAAAAAAAATTTTGCTTCTACATTGATCAATGTTCAATTTGGGGTGTGTATATATTAGGTAGCAATGTATAAAAACAGTAGAATCATAGACATGGTACAGGTGCTAGTTCCATCCATCCCACACGTCAACCTGATAATATGAGAAACAGTTCGGTGGAGTGGAAGGAACCATTGTCTCTGAGTGAGACAAATCCCAGTTCAAGTCTCTTCCTGATTCTTAAAAACTTTATGCCTCTGGATAAATTTAACTCAATGACCATTTATTAAGCACCATGTGACTAGTACTGTGCTGGTGCTGTAAATGCAAATACAAAAAAAGAAAATAAGCTCTGCACCCCACCCCACCCCTGCCCCAAGGATCATTCATTATACTCAATCTCTCTGTGTTTCTCTTGTATAATGAAGCTTATAATAATGGAGGTTTTAATAGCCTACTTCACCAGACTGTTTGGAGGAAAATGCTTTGTAAACCTGAAAGCAATTTATAAAAGTGAGTTATTGGGGCAGCGCAGTGGATAAAGCACCAGCCCTGCATTCAGGAGGACCTGAGTTCAAATCTGGCTTCAGACACTTGACACTAACTTGTGTGATCCTAGGCAAGTCACTTAACCCTCATTGCCCTGCAAAAAAAAATTAAATTCAATTTTTAAAAGTGAGTTATTATTGTTGTGCTCATCAGTATTTGTTATTATATAAAATAGTTATATCATAATATGCCAGTATATATAGCAATCATGATGTACTATATGATATATTAGTATCTATTATCATAAATATTATTAGCCATAAAAGGAACTTGAATCTCATTTAGTAAAACCTTCCCATTTTACTGATAAGGAAATTGAGACCCATATAGATTAAGTAATTTGCCCATAACTGAATATATAATAAGTAGTAGAGCCAAGATTAGAATCCAGACCTTATTTATAAAATCATAGAATTTTAAAATTAGGAGGGAACTTGTAAACATTTAGGTCAGTCCGCAATCCAGTGTTCTCTCTACTATTAATCTGCTATAAAACAAAATTATTTCCATAAACCTGTGATTCATTGCCCCGAAATATTAGGTAAATTATCAATAGGCTACATCAGGTACCTGTTTCTATCCTAAGATCATTTTAAAGATTCTGTCTATTTTGAGTTATAGAAGTCTACATCCTGAGTTAAAAGTTCCTGGTTCATATCCTCAAAGTTGGTCAAGTGGGGCAGCTAGATGGTGCAGGGGATAGAGCACCGGCCCTGGAGTCAGGAGTACCTGAGTTCAAATCCGGCCTTAGACACTTAACACTTACTAGCTGTGTGACCCTGGGCAAGTCACTTAACCCCAATTGCCTCACTAAAAAAAAAAAAAAGTTGGTCAAGTACTATTATTTTAAGATTTGAAATACACATCAACATGGAAGTTCCTGAAACAATTTTTTTTTATGAATGGTCTTACTTTTTTTTTCTGTTTCATTGAAAAAGACATTCAGGTGTTGGTTTTAAAGTACCTACAGTTTTGGAAGACAAATTACTGGCTGTTCTGTTCAGTAAACCAGAAAATGATGCACCCACCCATATGCCTGAATGAGAAGCAGATTGGAGTGGCCTTGTGCAGTAAAGAGACGGAAAGGACATCTTCACCTGTTATTTTTATATTAAATTCATTCCAAGGCCATTTTAACACATTGTCCCACCCACACCTGGGAAAAGCTGTCTAGAACATGTTTTATGAATTAACCTTCCTCCAAAGAATTGACTCTGGGGAAAAACCATTCAAACCAAGCTTAGTTACTATCTTCCACTTGGGTTTTTTAAATCACTGAATGTTCACAGCTAATGGGAATGGTACACCTGAAGCAACAGAGATTTTTTTTCCTACCAATCAATGCTACTAAAGAGATAGTACTTCCTCACTTCCATTGATGGGATCATAGCTCCTGTCATGTTAATCTATCATCAAACATTGTCATAGCACCTATTATGTGCTGGGCACTTTATGCCAGGCATTGTGTTCAGTGACTTTGGAAATCTTTTAGTCCAACAGTGTATTTTTATAGGGGGAGTGACTTAGGCTCAGCTAAGTGAAGAGATTGGCTGAAAGCCGCTCCAGGACTACTTGACCATTCCGAGTCCTTGATTTTTTGTTGTTTTGTTTTGGTTTTTTTTGCGGGGCAATGAGGGTGAAGTGACTTGCCCAGAGTCACACAGCTAGTAAGTGTCAAGTGTCTGAGGTCAAATTTGAACTCAGGTCCTCCTCAATTCAGGGCCAGTGCTTTTTTCACTATGCCACCTAGCTGCCCTGTTTTTCTTTTTATTTTAAAGTATGTTATGTTTTAATTACTGAGGTAGAAGAGAATGGGAATATGGGAATAAGAAAGAAGACCCTCCCCAAAAGTATATAGTATATTTTAAAAATCAAAGCATTTTCTGTGTCTCTTATCTGAAAACAGAAGGAAGGTTTTTGTTGTCCATCCAAGACTGCAAGTTCTTCCACCTCTCATTCCTGCCCACTGTAAAGAATTAATTGTTATTTGAGGTTTTTATGCCTCGGCAAGCACTGGCCTGGGGCTCCGCAAACCACACGGTGCTCCACCCACTGGTTGTAGCCCTTGCCAGGGAACTGGCACCTCACATCATCACCACTCGCAGACGCCTACATGGGCCTGGCAAAATTATAATGATTGGAAGCCTAGTGAGGGCAGTCATGTGACTGTCAGAGTGGCCATTCCATTGGCTGGGACTGTGTGGGGTGTTTCTAGGTTTGGGGGAGGAGAATTGGGCATTCTAGGTGGAAGCTGGAAAGCGACAGGTGTTCTGCTGCATATTTTCAGCTGATTCCTGGGCGGTGGTATTTTTCAGGTATTATAATTTCCCTTTCCCCATTTTATTTCCTTTCCCTTGATCCTACTGATCCTGTTTGTGTTGTTTTTTTTAAGTTCGTTGTTGTTAAAATAAATCTTGTTCTGTTTTGAGGAAGACTGCCGGTTTCCTTCCTTGCCCCAATATTGCAGCGAGCCTTTTAGCTAGCACTCCCCAATTAAAAATTGGTCCCCACACCACCTCTCATTGGGCACCAGACCCACGAGTGGAGACAAATATATTTAAATGCAATCAGAAACAGAACCAGCTCTCCCCAGGTTGTATAATATCCTCATGCACAGGGAATGCAGACAATATCTGAGGTTCCATTTCAGATATAGGAGGTGTTAGGCAGGGGGTGAGAGAGTCTCTGGCCTTAAAATGCACAAAAATTCTGTGTTCTCTTTTGGAATCTTGTGACTCTGTTGCTAGGTAACAGATGAACCTCAATCCTGTTCTGCTCTTTGTATTGAGTTTTGAACCTCTGAGTAGCTATCTTCATGGATAGCCAGGACAGATGTGTGGAAAAAACTAATAGTAGCAGCTCACACTTCTAGAGTTTTCTAAGGTTTACCAATAAAACAAACAAACAAACAAAACAAAACAAAATCAAACCCCTCCATTTAATTGAGTCAAGTCTGGTCTCAACTTACTATTCCAGTTTTTAAATTAGATATTCACAAAAGAAGGGATGAAGATCCTTTAATAAACTCCCTCCTCACCTCCAGCTTCTATATCCCCTAGTTTTCTTCAAAGCTCAGCTTAAGAACCACCACCTACATGAGGCATTTTCTACTCCCCTAAATGTTACTAAATCCCTCCAAAATTATATTCTTTTACTTTTTATGTGTTTTCCAGATGTGTATAGGAAATACATACAAAGACTGCAGCCAAGAATCACATACCCAGCAAAACTGATTGTAATCTTTCAGAGGAAAGAATGGGACTTCAATGAAAAAGAGGAATTTCAGGCATTTGTGATGAAAAGATCTGAACTGAATAGAAAATTTGACTTTCAAATACAAGACCCTGGAAAATCATAAAAAAGTAAACAGGAAAAAGAAATCATAAGGGACATTAAAAGGTTAAACTGTTTACATTCATACATAAGAAAATAATACTTCCAACTCATAAGAACCTTTTCAGTAAGGAATGCACAGAGGACACAGGTCTGAACTGAATATTAAGGGATGATATTTGTAAAGCATTTATTTTTTGTGTATCCTTGTTCTTTGTGGAGCATTATTGTAAGATGATCTGCTGGGAAGCACATGGTTATTTTCAGCAAGGCAATGATACAATATAACTCTGAAGAACTTATGAAAATTGCAATACACCGACAGAGAAAGAACTCATGGTATCTGAAAACAGACTGAAACACATTTTTTTGACAATTCCTTAATCTGAAGTTTTGTTTTTATCTATATTCTCTCACAACCTAGCTAATGTAGAGTTGTTTTCCATGACTACTCATGTATAATTTATATTGAATTGCATGAGTTCTTGGGGTGGAGGTGGGAAGGGAGGAAGGAAGAGTAGTTGGAACACAAAGTTGTTTTTTTTAATTGATATCAAAATTTGCTTTTACATGTAATTTGGAAAGTAAAATTCTAAAAAAAAAAAGAAAAAACAAATAAAGCAAATACATACAAAGGAAATATATAAAAAGTAAGTATATGGCAAATACAAAGTAAACATTGTATTAGGTGTGTTAAATAATATGTATAATTATAAAATAACATGATATACTATATATTATTATTTAAAATAGATCTTTAAAATCATTTTACATGTGATTAGAAAAAATTAAATAGAATTGAAAATATATATTATGATAGCACATCATGTCTAAATAGATCTAAATAATACATTAATGTAATTATATCATGTGTTACATGCACACTATATAATATAATTATATTGATATTATGTAACTATATGTTACATACATATATCATATACAGGATGTCTCAAAAGTCTTACTGCAGCTTTAAGCTTTAATAGCATAAAAGGAAACAGTCCTGTCCTCAAGGAGCTTCTATTCTACTGGAGAAGACATACATATGCAGGGTATCCCAAAAGCCTTAGTGCCTTTAAAGCACTGTTTCCTGTTGTCTCTGTATCCCCCGAACCTAGCAAAGTGTCTGACACATAAGAAACACTTAGATGTGTAGGAGAGTTGGTTTTCTAGATGATTTCTGAGGTCGTCCTTCACAATGTAGTTCCTCCTCTAGGTAACTTTCCCCATTTCTACTCAAATTAGTATGTTGGATCCCCAGAGGGTGATTACTACTACACCTTCAAAGTTCTAGGAGCAACTCTAAGGAAGATGGTATTTTCTAGTAGGCATTCATAAGCCCCCATTGGTATGCTTCTCCAATGATTATCAGCCAGACTTATTTAACTTTCACAAAGGGTGTTGACTAAGCAGTTATGGCAAGACAGATTGTTGTTGTTTTCAAATTTTCCCAAAATTTCATTTGCTTATACATGGTCCCTGGGGAAAGTGGGCTCATACTTAGAAAATATGACCAATGGGTAAACTCATCTTCTGATTACTAGAAATCTTTTTTCTCCTTTTGTAGAATTTTAATCAATTTGCCTTTGGAGCAACTCTCTGCTTGCCCTAGTAGAGTCCTGAAGGTGGTTTTCCTCAGTATGTCTACTTTGTCTTCAATGATCTGGGGGTCTGGAAATATGAAAGCTAAGGTGTCTACTTTCCTTTTTTTTTTTTCTTTTTCTTTTCTTTTTTTTTTGTGAGGCAATTGTGGTTAAGTGATTTGCCCAGAGTCACACAGCTAGTAAGTGTTAAGTGTCTGAGGTCGGATTTGAACTCAGGTCCTCCTGAATCTAGGGCTGGTGCTCTATCCACTGTGCCACCTAGCTGCTCCAGGTGTCTACCTTCCTAATGCACTCCAGGCTCACTCTAATGTAGCCCATATGTGTAGCATTTTTCACTCAGTTAAATCTCATTGATTAAGTGGTTGATTGGTTTCTCTATTGGAAAAAGGCAGAAATACTAAGAACATTAAGACCATTAACACTTAAGACCATAGTCATTGAACTAAGGGGGGAAAACTTTCACAGAGTAAAAAAAGAAAACCTTCCTGGCTTTTTTCCTCAAGAAGTGGTCTGTCTATTTCTCAGAACTTTGGTGTGAAGGGACCTTCTTCTCCATGCGAGCCTTTGCCACCAGAGGTCAAGCCATCTGAAACACAGAACAGGGCTTCTTCCTCCTAGTTTTGCCATTGGGCTTAATTCTATTTTATAAATGTATTTCCTCATCACCCAGACTTGCATTTCCATTAGCATTGGCTCTCTAGCTTAGGGCTAGAAAGTCCATGTAGTTCCCCATTTAAATTTATTTTAGGATGAGCTTTGCTATAGAAATCTCACCAAGGTCGTTGAGTCTGATTCCTTGCCTTATCTTTGAAGACCTAACATGCTTTGTGACTGTTCTTCAGTTGAATTTAAGACAACATAAAAGTTAAGTAGAGGAAGCTAGGTAATTGTCTATCTCCTTCTTAACCACATTTTTGTCCTTCCATATTTATATTCACCGGGAAACCTTTTTTCATTATGTGATCCCACCTCTATGTCTCTGGTCCCCTTTTCTTAGACAACCTTACATTCATTTCATTTTGTTGTATTTTCTAAGACTCCATCAGGCCTAGCCCCAAAGCAGGGATGGTTAAAAAAAAGTAGGCTTGAGTTAAGATTAAGGTACTAGGAGCCTGGAGAGAAGAGCACCTTGAAATAGAAGGGGTTTGGGGCAGTTAGGTGGCACAGTGGATAGAGCACCGGCCCTGGAGTCAGGAAGACCTGAGTTCAAATCCAGCCTCAGACACTTAACACTTACTAGCTGTGTGACCCTGGGCAAGTCACTTAACCCCAATTGCCTCACCAAAAAAAAAAAAAGAAAGAAATAGAAGGGGTGAGAGGGTAGAGTTGGGGCCCCCAAATAAACTTCATTTATTTGAAAATTTTGCTTTGAGTAAAATTTCACTATTTGACTTCTCCTCCTCTTCCTCTTCCTCCTCTTCCTTCTCATCTTCCTCCATTTTCCCTTCCTCCTTCCTTCACCACATGGTTCCCTTAATCCCAAATATCGGTTACAGTTTGGGTGAAATATGTTTCTTTGGATTGACCTAAGAACCCACCCACCTTATATAATCTTGTTTTCTGGCAGAATATAGGTTCTCAAGTCTAAATGGCTGACTTAGAAATGAACATTTCAATCAGTCATTGAGTTAGGGGCTACCTTTACTTTCTTGTTTTCCCTTCTTTTCTACTTAGATCCATTGGGATCCAAGGTCCCTGATGGTAGAAAGTGTTATGGGGGAAATGGGGTATGGGGTTGGGGTTAGGGATAGGGGTTCTTAGGAATTCCTCTTAAAAGAATTACACCCTCTTGCACACAAAAGCAGTTAGAATAAGATGGTAGTTTATTTAGGGGCAAGGGAAGGGAAGGGGGGAGGGAAGGGAAACCATGAAAGAAATCCTTGGACTTCTCATGGGGAGATAGGTATGGAACAAAGCACATGGCTCTGAGGTACCAATCTCCTCGAGCAGGAGACCGGTAGGTACTTTTATAGGGGACTGATGGGGGTGTGACCATCTGCCTGTGGAAAGTTCCTTTAGTGAGGGAGGACCATCCCCCACTGGTGGTGGCTAGAGGAATTGGGTGAGGGGTGGCTACGGAGAATCTCTCAAGCCATCTCTCTCTTCAGGGCACAAAGGCAGCAGCCACACCCAAATTTATCTACCCAGGGGTAAGGGAGACCAGAATGAAGGGTGGACATCCCGAAGCTAGCTCAGTCCAATTTGGTTCCGCTTATCTCTCTAGGCATATCTGTCCTCTGGTTTAGTTTCTCAAGGAGAAGATTCCTCAATGTGCCCCAGAGAACTTCTGGAGAGCTTTGGGCCCACAACAAAATGGAGGTTAAAGAAGCTACTAACCCCTACTGTAAAGAATCTCTGTTGTGTGTTTTTACCTCTCTCTGTATCTCCAGGCCTTAGAACAATGTTTGGCATAGAGTAAGTTCTTAATAAACATTTGCTGGTTGATTTATTTCTCCATTCCATAGCCAGACACCTAGGTCATTCTAAGTATACTAATTTAACTTCTTTCTCTGGTTACACAGAGAAAATCCTATTGTAATCAACTCCATGGAAACCCATTCTTGGTCTACAGAATCAAACCTTTCTGTGGTGAGTGAGAAATTAGAAAAGAAACATTCTGAACCTACCAGAGAAAAGAAAGCAGTATCTTCCCTCCTCTCCACTAAATTGAACCTTTTTCTTCCACCTCCCTGTTGGGTGTCATTTTGTTTTGGGGGGTTTCTCAAGTATTTTTTTCATTCAAAGTCTATTCCAAACTGGTTCTTTCCTTGTCTCCCACCTAAAATGACTGTGTCCCCTCTCTTGCCTTCTTTTTTTTTTAATTTTTTGGTGAGGCAATTGGGGTTAAGTGACTTGTCCAGGGTCACACAGCTGGTAAGTGTTAAGTGTCTGAGGCCGGATTTGAACTCAGGTACTCCTGACTCCAGAGCTGGTGCTCTATCCACTGTACCACCTAGCTGCCCCTGTCATTGAGACTTTTAAAGCTTAGAGTTACAGAAGAAATTCACTTTAGGACAATGTGTTTCCAACAGCTCTTGTCATTGCACTCATCATTTCACACCTTCTTGTATGAAAATACAACCTCACCCTCCTCTCTCTCTCTCTCTCTCTTTCTCTCTCTCTCTGGAATTCTTGGCTGCGGTTGCAACTCCAGAGTTGAATCTTGTTGCTGTTGACAGTCCTCTACAGTTATCTCCATGGGCACTGAAATCAAATAGCAAGGGAGCCCGTTTGCCTGGCCTGAACCTTCTCCACTGGAACCACATTTCCATAAAGAATCAGGTACTATATTTGTTCATTTCTGGGTCCATGGGGCGGGAGGACATTATTGACAATCAGTTGTTTGTGGAAACCAGAATTGGATGGTTGGTATATATTTGGGTCCTGTTCTATGTTTTATATATTTATGGATCTAGAACAGAATTGTGGCTGTACTTTCCAACTTTGTTAATAATACGGTAAAATGCTTAAAGCATTATGTGGCAATTATTAATGACAAACATCAGAGGATTCACACACAAAAATAATATGGTAAAAATGGAAAGGGGGCTGGAGTTGGAATCAGAGGAACCAGGTTCAAATCCCACCTCAAACACTTTACTAGTTGAGTAATCAAGTCACTCACCTTTTCTGGTCTCTGTTTCCTCATTTATAAAATGGGATTAGGAGGACTTAGATGACCTCTAAGATTTCTTCTAGTTCTAAGTATATGACCTTTTGAATAATAACTCACGATTCTATAGCACTTTAAGGTCTGCAAGACAGTTTATTTATAACCATTCCTTGACACAGATAGGACAAGTACTCTCCATTCTATTTTTTTTGTTGTTGTTTTAGTGAGGGAATTGGGGTTAAGTGACTTGCCCAGGGTCACACAGCTAGTTAAGTGTCAAGTGTCTGAGGCCGGATTTGAACTCAGGTACTCCTGACTCCAGGGCTGGTGCTCTCTCCACTGTGCCACCTAGCTGCCCCTCCATTCAATTTTACAGATAAGGAAACTGAGGTTCTGTCAGACTAATTAGTTTGCTCATGGTCATCTAGCTGGTTTGAGGTAAGATTAGAACCTAATTCTCTAGGTCCAAAAGAATCCCTTCTTAATTTATTCAACAAGTATTTTTGGAGCATGAATCATGAGTGATGCATGGTACCTGTGAGATACTGAAGAGGATAACTGAAAGATGACTAAAATATAAGATAGAAAAAAAAAACTTCCACTTAGGTAAGGACTTGAACCCTTGGAAGTTCAGATTAAAAGGCCAATGGACTACCAACTGAACCAACAAGTTCTTTTAGTTGTACTCTATTCCCTGGTACAGTGGGAAAAGATAAAAGAGTCAGAGGACTTGGATTCAAATCAGTTTTTATGCTTTCTTCCTGTGTAACCTTGGACAAGTCAGTGAACTTTCATAGGCTTCAGTTACCTCATTTGTAAAATGAGAGCATTGCACCAGATGATCTCTGAGGTTCTTTCTAGCTTTGGATCTTCGATCTTCTGATCCCTCTCCTTCTTATTCCATCTTAGAGAGCTGTATCTCACAGGTACCATACATTACTTGTGATTCATGCTCCAAAAATATTTGTTGAATAAATGAAGAAGGGATTCTTTTGGACATAGAAAATTAGGTTCGGGGGCAGCTAGGTGGCGCAGTGGTTAAAGCCCCGGCCCTAGACTCAGGAGGACCTGAGTTCAAATTTGACCTCAGACACTTGACACTTACTGGCTGTGTGACCCTGGGCAAGTCACTTAACTCTCATTGCCCTGCAAAAAAAAAGAAAATTAGGTTCTATGCCTACCTCAAACCATCTTAGAGAGGGGAATAGTGCAATGCAGATTAGAAAGAAGAAGAAAAATTTTAAAGTATTTGGACAATTAAGAAAGTTCTCCTGACTCTTAGTAGCTATTTGTCATTCTCTTTGGAAATAAAGAATAAAATTGTTGGATAAAACAAGGAGTCTTGGGGGTAAGAGAAACAGAGGAAGAATGACCACTAGCCTGGACATCGCCCCACCTCATTGAAGTGTGGGGTCACAAAGTGCACTTGTTATGGCTACAGAAGTTAAAAAAGAGTCTCTTAGAACAGGACTCAGAAAGCAAAAGAGGCCCTTCTTTCTTAGACTAGAAGGTGCATGCCCCTGGGGGAATCAAGAGAAGGAAGGAAGTCATCAGCTTTCAGAAGAGTCTTTAGCTCTTTACTATCCTGAACACCCTAAGTCTTTGCCGAGTACCCTGAGGTGGTCCACCAAGAAATGGATACATACTGTTGCTCTACCTGGTGAATCTCCTTTATTTTAATTAATAAGCATCCTTAGCCATGAAGCAGCAAAAGTCAAATCAATGACCCTTCTAGGTCCTTTTTCCTCATAGTATTGTTTGTTCAGATCTTTTCCTTCTGAATTTTTTTTTTAATGTATGAGGTATTTTATTTTTTCCGTTACATGTAAAGATAGTTCTCAACTTTTGTTTATACATGCTTTACAATTTCAGATTTTTCACCCTCCCTCCCCTCCCTCCCCCCTCCCCTAGACAGCAGGTAATCTGATATAGGTTATATCTATATATCTCTATACATATACATATAGATATATATATATATACACACACACATATATATACACATAATAACATTAATCCTATTTCTGCATTAATCCTGTTACAAGAGAAAGAATCAGAGCAATGATGCAAAACCTCAAAATAGAAAAAAAAAACAACAGCACCCAAAACAAAAGAAATAATATGGTTCAATCAGCATCTATACTCCACAGTTCTTTCTTTCTTTTTTTTTCTTGGATTTGGAGATCCTCTTCTATCATGAGTTCCCTGGAACTCTTCTGTACCATTGCTTTGGTGAGAAGAATATAGTCCATCACAGTAGGTCAACACTCAATGTTAATGATACTGTGTACAATGTTCTTCTAGTTCGGCTCATCTCACTCATCATCAGCTCACGTAAGACCCTCCAGGTTTCTCTGAACTCTTCCTGCTCATCATTTCTTACAGCACAATAGTATTCCATTCTATTCATATACCACAACTTGTCCAGCCATTCCCCAATTGATGGGCACCCCCTCAACTTCCAATTCCTTGCTACCACGTAAAGAGCAGCTATAAATATTTTTGTACATGTGGGTCCCTTTCCCCCAGATCTTTTCCAATAAGATTTCTAAGATATATAAACCTCTTTAATGAATAACAGGTTAAAAAGCAAAAACCTCCGGCACCCAGGAGAATCTTCCTTGTCAAGAAAATAAAGCTAGTTTGTTGTTTGGGTTTTTTTTTTTACAGAGATAAATAGAAAATTATTGATATGTAGCTCATATTGATGTAATTGCTTTATTATTTTCAGGATTTTGTTTTACTTTTTATTAGGTGCTTTATTAGGAACAACATTAATTTCAATACAAACAACTAAACATCAATGAAAATCAATACAAACAACTATTAAGTGATTGAAATAGAGTTAGTGCTTAAATATGGGGCTAGAGCTAATTTCAACGTTATTACCTCAATTTTCATGTAGTTGTCTCAAATGTTTAGCGGTGGACCTGCAGAGTCAGAGACCTCCATTAAGTGGGCACTTGATGCCAATTCTTGCTCTGGGATTCTATGATTTTTAAAAATTTAACCTTCCAGCTGTGTGATATCTGTAGAGGCCATTAAAATGCTGAATTATCTGAGAATGTACTGCATATACAAGTATTCCACAGTTTTTGACATGTAATACATTGATGCAATATTCATTTGCCTTCCTAAAGGCATCAGAAGTGAACACTCCCAATTTTTAAAATATTTGGTGTGTCTATAAATGTTTTTTTTACTTAGAAGTATTACCCTTTAAGATTTCTCTAGGGGCAGTTAGGTGGCGCAGTGGATAGAGCACCAGCCCCGGAGTCAGGAGTACCTGAGTTCAAATCCAGCCTCATACACTTAATACTTACTAGCTGTGTAATCCTGGGCAAGTCACTTAACCCCAATTGCCTCACTAAAAAAACAAAAACAACAACAAACAAAACAAACAAACAAAAAAGATTTCTCTGATGATGAAAATAGGCAAGTAGCACAAAGAAAGGTGCTCCAGATTATTTTTAAACATTTTATCCACATGAAAACTTACAGTGGATGAGCAGAATAAGACAATCAGTTAAAATCATAAATGAAAGATGTTACAATGATAAAATGGCCTTGCTTTGCTTTAACAATAAAATGACTAAGTACAATGACTTGATTTAATAAAGTGATCTTTCAAAAGCTTCTGCCATGAGTATTTTAACCACAGAATGTCCTAATTTAATGTATTCCTCTCTCTTTTGCTATTGTTGTTTATTACATTGTGTTTGATGATTATTCTAACATTCCAAAAGGCACTGAATTCACAAATCATTGTAAACATATTGATGTGTTTACAGATACTATAGAATACACGTTTTCCCAGGAAATACAATAAAAAGAAAGTACTGCTAAAAGAATTTTTGACCTATCTTTCAGATCAATACCATAGCTTATCTCTCAACCACTGTTTAGATATTCTCCCTCTATCTCTGGACCATGGAAGGAGGATAGGGGAAAATTCTGGGGAAATAGCCTTCATGGAGTAGGAATTAGAGCAGAATAGGAGAGCCTATATCTATATCTAGTCTGGTTTTCTCATTTTACCCGTGAGAAAACCGAGGCCCAGAGAAGCTATATGATTTGCCCAAGGTCAAGTAAGGTAATAAGTCTCAGAGGCAGGTTGAGTTTTGTATAAGTGGAAGGCATACTCATAGACACATTGAGGTACAAGTATCACTTATGAATACAAAAATAAATAGAATCTGGAGATTAATCCAGGACTTGAGAATACACACTGGGCTATAAACAAGCAGGGCAAAATCAAAACGAACCAATGACATTCATATGGTGGATAGAATAGGATCATAGAGTTGGAGCTAGAAGGAATTTTAGAAGTCATGTTATCTAATCCCTTCATTTTTCATATGGGGAAACAGAGACCCAGTGGGGCAAAGTTGCCTTTCATAAGCCACACAATCAGTAAATGACTGAGACAAGAATTGAACTTACATCTTCTGATCCTGGGGCAGTGTATAGAGCACTGCACCTAGAGTTGGGAAGACATGAGTTCAAATACAGTCTAAACACTTACTAGCTGTGTGACCTGGGACAGTCACTTAACCCTTTTTGCCTCAGTTTACTTATCTGTAAATTGAACTAGAGAAGGAAATGGCAAACAACTCCAGTATCTTTGCCAAGAAAACGCCCTATGCAATGACAAAGAATTGGACATGAGTGAACAATAAGAACAACAATCTGATTCTAGATGCAATTGTTTTCCTTTGATGGATGTATAATTGAATTTAGTGGAGGTAATACAGTATTCTCATTAATGGTAAGTCTGCTACTCATATTTCAGAATAAGCAAATGCATTCAGCCATCAAGAAGATTCTCACAGAAATTTTAAGACATGCCAAGGACAAGGAAAGAAAAATAAAAAATTAAAGGAGCTTCCTTATCTATCATCCCTATTCTCACAAAGTTCCTGAAAACATATGAATAACACCGTGTCCAGTCTCAGACTTCTGTGTGCCCAGCTATCAAGAAGGCCTTGAAAACCAGCATAGAGAATGAACAGATTCTCAGGAAGGTGAAGAAATGTTCTGGCTTGCCTTTTTCCTCTCTGAATTGAATCAATTTTCCTGGAGTCCACTGCACTAAAGATACCTCTTCAAGTCTCCTGTCTCCGACCTCACCTACGCACACGCGCGCGCGCACACACACACGCACACACACGCACACATCTGATTCAAGGCCACAAATGATTGGATTCTACATGTTTCTGTGTTATTTCATTGCAACACTCCTCATCCACATAGTAAAATATACTTGGAAAGTTTTTTTGTCGTTTCAGTATTTATTTTTTTTCTCACCTTTTAGTTGATGCTCGGAAGCCCTGCCATCTCCCCAACAGACTTCCCAGAAGTTTCTCTTGAACCTTTGCTCAAAACAATTCGAGATGAATGTTACATGCTGGGAAGAGAACTTTGCATCTGGGGGATGAAACTGAAAAATTCAGATGTTGCAAGCCTAGTAAGTTATGGGTTTTAAAAATATTTATATAACTGGTATGCCAATGGGGCTGCAACCACTAACAATATGAAACAGGTTCATCTTGGGTGCCTCTCTCAATAACAATCTCTGTGTCTCATGTCTATATTCAGAGCTTCATATGGAAGCACCATAGTTTGACTTGTACCTCTCTAAGCTGTCTCAGCTTCTCTACACAAGACATTGGGTGCAGGACAGGGTTTATTTAAAACACATACATGGGTTCATCCTGAAACCTCTCCACAAAGAGAAAAACTCACCTCCCTTTTCTGGAGGGCATCAAGAAACCCTCCCCTGGGGCAGCTAGGTGGTACAATGGATAAAGCACTGGCCCTGGATTCAGAAGTACCTGAGTTCAAATCCGGCCTCAGACACTTGATACTTACTAGCTGTGTGACCCTGAGCAAGTCACTTAACCCCCATTGCCCCGCAAAAAAAAAAAGAAAAGAAACCCTTCCCTGTGACTCATGGTATTTGCCAAAGTTCAAGTAGACCCTCAGTACCCACTGGGCCAACCCTTTTTTTCCTTTAAGGGCTACATGGATAGTATTGACCCATGAGCCTCTGTCCAGGTCTAAGAGAGCCTAGATATCGCTGGCTCTTCTCCCATTTAGTCTTATTTTGAGATTATAAATCCTCCTCCTGAGAAATGTGTCTGATCCCTGTGTAACCCCACTTTGGAGAAGGTTGGCTGGTTCCCTGAAGGACAGCTCTGTGACACATGCACTCCTGATTTGGAGAGAGACCTCTAAGCCTACGATATGGCATAGAAGATGTGACTTCTGGGACTTAGGAGGAAACAGAAGTATAAGTAGGTTTGTGTGTGTGTGTATATGTATGTATATATACATATATGTATTCATGTGTATATACACACACCCCATTTCTCTCTTAAGAAGTATGTATGAGGGGGCAGCTAGGTGGCGCCGTGGATAAAGCACCGGCCCTGGAGTCAGGAGGACCTGAGTTCAAATCCGACCTCAGACACTTAACACTTACTAGCTGTGTGACGCTGGGCAAGTCACTTAACCCCAATTGCCTCACCAAGAAGAAGAAGAAGAAGAAGAAGAAGAAGAAGAAGAAGAAGAAGAAGTATGTGTGAGCAATTTCAATGTCCCAGGTCATGGAGGTAGAAAAGTTAAGGGTGACAGTGAGACCAAAGGTATGAGCATCACTGAATTTGGCAGAGGTGGATTGATGGTGCATGTCCCAACGGTCAAGCAGGTTAATGAGTTGAGAGGCCAAAGTATCCAAGCAGGCTTCAATGTGTATTTTAAAATAACCAGGTTTGAGGATAGGAGTTGGGATCTGCACTGCTAGAAGGAGGATCCACATAGAAGATTAGCAATCCCTTGAAGTAATGAAAAAATACAGGAAAGATTTCCCAATAATGAAAACTCTCTAAAGTAGAATTGACTGGGTAGAGTCCACCATCACTGAAGGTCTTCAATCATAACTTGTCTTTTGTAGAAGAGATTTCTGCTTGTGATTATTTTGTACTAGATGACCTCCGAGGTTCTTCCCATATCTGGTGTTCTATCATCTGCTGGGGTCTCTGGACACATTGGAGCCTTCAAGGAGTTGGGTTTTTTTAAATAGATTTTTATTGATATCTCTTCTTTTTATAGTCCTTATATTTAAATATCCCCATAAATGGTTCCCCTTCTCAAAGAGCCATCCCACATAACAAAGAAAATTGTCTTTTTAAAGTTTTCTTTTAAATCTCTAGGGTTTTTGCCCTATGACTTTGTAACAAAGTAATTTCTTATAACTTAATAATAAATATTATTTGAAAAACAGCTTCTTTTACAGGTGGAGATGCTGCCAAGAATGCTGGTCCATTTCTGAAGTCTAAGTCTGTGAAACTGAGACTATGGCAAGGATTTAAGGACTGTTTCTGTCCAGTCTTCTCCACCCTGGTTTTGCTGTACTTGGGGCTAGTCCGTTTGCTGACCAGGCTCTGTTGAACACCATTGGGTACCTTTTGTGCATGGCAGGCTTTTAGCAGCCGGAGCTGGCGTGCCACATCAGCTGTTCTATCACCCCACAGCTGCAGAAATCCAATTTAGCACTCAACAATTGGGGATATCCTTTCATCAAAGACCCACTCCATAGTTAAGGGGTTACAGGAGCCTTTTTTGTTTCTGCCCAAGTTATATTTCCAAAGCCTATATCTGACCCACATATAATTTTCTCCCAAAAAGCCCACCCCTTGATTCCCCCCACAAAGCCACAACCTCCTTTTGGTTTCCAAAACTTCTGGCTTGAAACAGCCTTTGGGTTTCTGTATCCCTAAGATGTTCAGAGAGGGTCTACTTGCTCTTATGATTTATGGTTTTAAATAACCTCCCATATCAGGATAGGGTGGTGATCTAACAGTGGTGATTTTCTGTGACCACAATGTATTTCTTTACAAATCCTGCCCTTTTGTTCTGGTCCCAAGAGATGGAAATATCTCCACACAAATACTCACAAAGCTATGTGGTACAAGGTTGAGGCAACAGGGTGTCACTGAAAGCATACTAGCTCTAGAATAGAATCCTGCTCCTTGGACCTTGGACAAATGCCTAATCTCTCTACCCCTCAATCTCCTCATCTGTAAAATGGGAGGGTTGGGTAACTTCACCTTGAGGACCTTCCAACTCTAACCCTGTGATCCTATTCTTCCATCACATGAATGTCATTGATGTGTTTCAATATTTACTTGTTTGGTCATTGCCCAATTTGCATACTTCTACATCCTATTTCTTGTGTTCATAAATGATACTTTGATGTGTCTATGGGTATGCCCCCTCAGTTGTACAGATCCAAACCCGCTGGAAACCTGCCTCTGACATTTATTATCTGTGTGACTTTGGGTAAATCATTTCATCTCTCTAGGCCTCGATAGTATCTGAAAACAGATGGAAACACATTAAAATTTTTTTTTCTTTTCCTCTTTGACAATTTCGTAATCTGAAGTTTTGGGGGTTTTTTAACTGTTTTCTCTCACAACTAGCTAATGTGGAAATTTTTCCATGACTACTCAGTTTCTCCATTTGTAAAATGAGGGGTTGGACTACACACGGGTCTCTCCTAGTTCCAAATCTGTTATCCTATTTCCTTTCTACTTGTACCTACATGAAGGCTGTTTCCCCAGAACCTTCCTCTGCCCTATGTCCTTGACCCACAGATGGAGTAAAGACTTTTAAACAGTGATCGGGAGGCACACTATTGCACTGCCATGAAAGGTTAATTTTTTAAATGATTCAAAACACCCAGATTAAAAAACAACAACAACAAACAACAACATTATAAAGGAAAACAACCTTGAAAGGCTTAGGAATTCTGATAAACACAGCCACCAACCATGATTCCAGTAGACCAATAATGAAGGAGGATACCTACCTCTTTGATTTAATTTAATTTTTTTTTAATTTTCAGGTTTTTTTCTTACTCCTATCTCACCCCCACTGGAAAAAAAAAGAACACTCTTGTCATAAATGCAGTTCTGTATAATCAAGCAAAATATATTCCTGCATTGGCCATGTCCAGAAATATGTCTCATTCTGCATCTTGTGTCCATCACTACTCTGTCAGAAGGTGGGTATCATCTTTCATCACATCTTCTGGAATTGTGGTTGGTCATCACATTGATCAGAGTTCTTAAGCTTTGCAAAGTTGTTTGTCTTTTTAATGCTGTTCTAGATTGTAGATTGTTCTCCTGGTTCTATTCACTTCACTTTGCCTCAGTTCATACATGTCTTCCCAGTTCCTCTAAAATCACCCATTTCATCATTTCTATCCACACATAACATGATTTGGTCAGCTTTTCCCCAAATGATTGGGATCTACTTAGTTTCTAGTTCTTTGCTACTACAAAAAGAGTAGCTATAAATATTTTTGGACATGTAGGGCCTTTTCCTCTTTTTTGATAAGCCTACTAATGGTATTGTTGGGTCAAAGTGTATGCACAGATTAATAACTTTTGGGTCATTGTTCCAAATCATTTTCTAGAATGGCTGGACCAGTTCATACATCCACCACCAGTGCACTGATATGCTTATTTTTCTATAGTAATTCCAACATTTATAATTTTCTTTTTTGGTCAAGGTTGCCAGTCTGGGGGGTATAAGGTAGAACTTCAGAATTGTTTTAATTTGCATTTTTTCTAAGTATTAATGAGTTGGAGAATTTTTCATTTGGTTATTGAGAATAAGTTAAATTTTTTTTTAAATCACAGAATCCTAGACCAAGAAATGGAAAGAGCCCATTTAACAGAGCTCTCTGACTCTGGGCAGGACATCAAAACATCTAAAGGTTATGTAAAAATTGGAACAATAATGTTGAAATAATTTATTTGGGGGCACCATATTTAAGCCTTAGCTACATTTCAGCTGCTAAAGATTCATTTCTTATTTTGTGTTCTTAGGCAATGCTTCTAGAGCTGCGAGAACATACCACGGACCCTTTTTCTATGCTAGAAATCGTTAACAGCCAAATGGACCTGTGGTCTGTGGAGAGACTGGGCAAGTCTCTTCTTTCCAGCAATTTGCTTTCAATTGTATTGGATTACAACACGTAAGAAAAAAGAGTGTGAAAGCTATATCCTGGGAGCTAATCAGGCTTATTTCATGAGCTCTTCTTGCCAAATAGAGTCATAAGTGGAAGGTACCTTTGCTGGGAGGTATCATCAGTGTCCTAGGAGAGTGAATCTGTCACTCAAAGCCATTACAGGGAAAACTACAACCCATGGAAATCTGGCTTCTTGCATTCACCAAATAGGACTTCCAATGCACTTGGAAGCCTCTTGCTCTTTAAATAATTGCTCTGAATATCTCCCAGAAAAGCTAAAAAGCAAGGCATCGGGGCAGCTAGGTGGCGCAGTGAATAAAGCACTGGCCCTGGATTCAGGAGGACCTGAGTTCAAATCCAGCCTCAGACACTTGACACTTACTAGCTGTGTGACCCTGGGCAAGTCACTTAACCCCAATTGCCTCACCCCCCAAAAAAAAGTTCAAAAAAAAAAAAAGCAAGACATCTCAGAAAACCCATTTAGATCTCAAGTCAAGAGCCCAGTTTCTTCCCTCATTGAAACAATTTGCAAGTAATGTTAAAGCTTTAGCAGGATGACTTCTCTAGGGCTGAACTGTTCTCTTTCCTTTCATTTTGCTTATTTCAGCTGATTCTGTTTGGCCGAACAGAGAAGCCTGAAGTCATGTAAAGGGCAGGGGAATCAAAGCCAAAAGACTTGGGTTTGGATCCTGGTTGCATCACTTATTACTTGCATAACTTGGAGCAAGTCATTTATGCAAATCTCTATGAGCCCCAGTTTTCCCAATTGGATAATGTTAGTGACATATGTAATGGGAACTTAGCAGCAGGGGCTCCTTTGTCTGCTCTGGCTAAAGCACATCCCATGGAATGCTGAACCTGGTCCTGGACACACCTGCACCTTCCTCTCCCTTCCAAGGAGAAGTTTGAAGAATCCTGATACTATCAGCAGAAGGGAAGGGAGAGACATGTAGCGGGCAGGCTCATTCTCTACAAGGTCCACCGAGTGGGTCATTCCTCTTGATTTAGTGGTTGGGAGATAAGTGTCCATCCTGCACTTGCTAGGTCATTCCAAATTAATGAGCCTTTCATCACTGATCCATGTTTTTCTGCAAGTGGCCGGCATGCAGACTCAGCATTGACTGGAATGTGCTCTAGAACAGATTAAGGATGTGGGGGGAGGGGAGAAAAAAACGCTTTTTACCCTCTCCCTCTCCCCCCAGTATCTCTCTATATAATAGGCTTTAAGATTTAGAAGAGAGTCTATAGCGCTCTGGAGTCAGGAAGACCTTCCTCTGACACATCCTGGCAGTGGATCCTGGGTAAATCACTTAATCTCATAGGTTCTGCCTTCCTAACATCTCTTGTTTCTAATTACTTCCCTTATGACCACCTCCCTAATTCAAGCCCTTATCATCTCTTGCCTAGATGATTGCATCAGCTTCCTAATTGGTCTCCTCGATTCCAGGTTCTCCCTTCTCATCACTTCTTCACATAACTGCTAAAATCTCCTTAATGCACATGATTAACACAGTGTCTGACATATAACTAGAAAGTTATCTGAGGCAGTATTTGAACTCAGGACTTTTTTCCTCCTGGTATAGAGCTTTATGCATTGTTAGTCCTTAATCCCTATTGGAGATTAGTTTTCGTAGTGAGTTTCAAATCCTGGAGATAGAGAACCAAGCAGTTGAATATCTTGGTGCAAAGGGATTGGGAGAGACAGTCACCTGGTCCAAACCTCTCATCTTACATATGAGGAAATTGATTCCAAAGGACGCTGGACAAAGCAGTTACCAAATGGGAAACGTAGAATTCAGAAGTGAATTTGCAGTTGGAGAACCTGGATTCAAATCCTGCCTCTGTTCCTTGCCACCTAATGTGATTTTGGTCAAACTGCTTAACCTGTAGATTTCAGCTTCATGAGACCACAGATTTAGAACCAGGACATCTAGCCCGTTCCCTCACCCCTCCCCTTTTGCAAATGAGGGAACTGGAGCCCTGGGGTGCCCAAACACACACCGAGAGTGAGAATCAGAGCAAACACTTGAACCCAGGTCCTCAGACTGGAAATCCAGAATTCATTCCATGACAGCACAACAAAAATGAAGGAATCAGATTAGATAATGTGTCCTTTTTAGCTCTAAATCCGATAATAAGTAGCTAATTTGTTCTTTCTCTCTTAAGGTTTGGAAATGAGGGAATTGAAATTCTTACATCTGGCCTGGGAAAAAACCAAAGCGGATCAACCCTGGGCTGGGCAGTTAGCCAGAGCGCCATTTGGTAAGTGTGTCCATCTAAGCTAAAGCCTCGGGAAGCTTATGTTCATTAATCTTTGTATCTTCCTGGCTCGTCTGTGAGTCTGCCTGATTTTTCTTCATGATCTTATTTCCTGGTTTAGACTAATGATGTAGGCCAGCCCGTCTTGAAATCAAGTTTATCCTTTTAACAAGATCATATTTCACATATACTCAAATGGGTCTATGATCTCATCAATTTGAGCACTCCCGCCAATGGGTGGATTGCAACCCATCCAGGAGCTATCTTCCCATGCAACTCTTGTCTGCTTCCTCCCATAAGCCCATCCAATGTGCTGGGGACCTCCTTCACTTTCTGCTGACGTGAAAATACCTATGGAACATTCTGGCTGTCTACCTGTTCTCCCTGGCCCCTGCAGTATGTTTATCATATGGTTGGGGGGGGGGCAGGGCGGGGAATCCTTGGGTATTTCTCAATAAATAATTACTCTCTCACACAGTCCAATTAGAATTAAAGTGGCCTTTTATTTGGCAATAGAGAAAGTGACTGAGTGGGAAGTCAAAGACTTTACCCCAGGGAGAAGGTGGCTTAGAAACATCCTCCTCATAGAGTAAATATCATGGGGAGGGAATAGGATGGAGGGTAATACAGTTAGCAATAGTAACTGTGAAAGAAATGATGAGCAGAATGCTATCAGAAGGACTTATGAAAAATGCAATCTACCTACAGAGAAAAAACTGATAGTATCTGAATACAGATTGAAGTATAATTTTTTTTTGTTAGTTCCTCTTTCTAAAGTTATTTTGTATGTTTTCTTTCACAACCTGACTAATGTAGAGATGTTTTGCATGACTGCACATGTATAACTTATATTGAATTGCTTGAGTTCTCAAGGAGGGATGGGAAGGGAGGGCGGAAGAGAATTTGGAACACAAAGTTTTTTTAAAAATCAATGCGAAAATTTGTTTTTACATGTAACTTGGGGAAAATTCTAAAACAAATTTATTATTATATAAAAAAAGAAAAGAAACATCCTCCTTCATGAACAGAGAGAAGGCAAAAGCTTTTATAGAAGATAGATGGGATGTCTACTTGAAAACTGGAAAGTTCCCTTTTGGGGTGGGGTGGGGAAAGTTTGGGTGCTTGACATATTCCTGAGAGTTGAGGGGGATTTTTTTGAAATGATGGTCCTGACTTTTGGTGTTATCTCTGTGTCCTAGCTCTGGTCAGGTAGTAGCCACGCCCAACTGACTTTCCTGCTATAGAATTTTATCTTCCTTCTTAGGTTTGTCTGTCCTGATATCTAGTTGGTCAATCAAAACTTTACTAGTCCTTTGATTCCTTGATATGTCTGTCCTGTTATCTGGTTATCTTTGATTTTGCTTCTTACAGGAGAAACTTCTGGTTTATCCTAAGCCCCATGTTACTTCCCTAATATAATCCTCTTTTCCAATATGGTTTGCTTACTAACGATACCAGTCAATAAACATCTGTTAGGCACCTACTCTGTGCCAGGCATTGTTCTATAGATACAAAGAAAAGCAAAAGAAAATCCTTGCTGTCAAAGAGCTTGAAACCAGCAAACAAATAAGTGCAAACAAGCTATAAATAAGAACTAATTAGCAGAGATAGGAGGAGAGAGAGCTAGTTTAGACAAGATCTGCCCTGGATAAGAAGGTAAGGATAGGTTGCATTCTGCACCAGTGGAGATCACAGATCCACTGGAGTCTATGCTAGTCTCTGGAATGTGAAAGTATATTAAAAACGTCCTTTTTAGCCAGACTGAAAATCTCAAGACATACTTAATTCTCCAGTCTAGAGTTTCTTTTCAGACTAATTTGAAGGAAGGAGAGTTTATCAGTACTTAATTAAACTTCTCAGCAAACAATGCCCTGCTCTAAAATCCTTTCTCTTGGGCCTGACCCTTTCTTTTGGAAAAGTGTGTCAAAGGTCAAGAACGAGACTTGAGGCCCGGAAGATGGATTAATGATAGTAAACTAAACTCAGAAAAAGAAATAATTGTCAGTTAAGATCCTTGCCTTTCCCAACCCCTTTCCTACCCCACATAAAGGCAGAACCTTTCTTTCTCTATTCCGAAGGGATTAGGGTGTTGATCCAAGGAGGAGGCAGGTCTCTTTGAAACTGAGGGGTTTATAAAAGAAGATTAAGTGACTAGTTTTCTATTAGATGACATGGAAAATTAATTAGCCCCAAACTGAATTTTATGAAATTGTTATCTTTTCCTTGGTCAAGATCTGTATAAATCAGCTCATGTTAGAGAGCTATCCAAGGGCATGGGGAAACTCTGCCAACTTGGATTTCTCTTTTCTGAGCTAGAAAGACGGATTCAGAATAATGTTAATTTTTATTTCTGGTAGACTTTTGCCTTAAATGCAAATTACGGTGTTAATATTTTTCTGTGACAACGTGACTACAAGAGAATTACTTGAGATTCAATTCAATTCAATTCAATAATCATTTACTAAATGCCTCCTCTGGTAAAAAATATATATATACTTCTGTATATATTTGTGTTTAGAAAGAGTTAAAATAATTCCATTTAAAACCTTTATTTTTCCTCTTTACTCTAGTGAACTTTATCTTAGTGGCAATTACTTACAATGTTCTGGGGCCTTGGCTCTCATCAGACACATAGCAGAATTTGCAGAAACCCAGAGAAAAGACAAACCAACAAAGGTCTTAGAAGACAGAAGGATTCCCTCTCAACAAGTGCTTCAAGGTAAATTGGAAATGGAGGAACACCTGCTCACTCTGGCACAAATGTTCTGATAAGAATTTTTTTATCATTAAATGTGTATATTCATTTGTAAAAAAAAAAAATTATTCCAGTGACTCAGAAGAGCTTATGGAAAAGTCACTAATAATAATCTAGACAAGATAAGATCTCATTAAGCTTGTACCATGTGCCAGGTACTGTGCTAAACTCTGAGGATACCCCAAAAGGTAAAACTAGTCCCTATCCTCAAGGTGCTTACATTCCAATGAGGGAGATGACTCATAAACAGCTAAGTAGATTCTGTGTGGAGAGAAGGTACTTTGAAAGCAGCAAAGCTTTAGCAACTGGGGGAGCCTGGAAAGGACTCTTAGATTAATGGGATTTGACTTGAATCTGGAAGGAAGACAGAGCAATTGGGAGGAGAGGAGAGGTGGTAGAATATTCTAGGCATGGGGGACAGAGATTGGTGATAGAATGAGTGAGTTTCATGTGTTAATAGTTCACACTTATATGGTCTTTGTATCGCTGACATCTAGCACTGTGCTTTGCATATAGTAGGCACTTAATAAACTGGACTAGATAGAGCTTTCTTCCCAATGATTCTGTGACTAGGTGGTGTGAGTAATAGAGGGTTGTAATTGAGCTTCACAGAGGGGAAGAATAATTTGACCCAAGTTCACAAAAGAGTTGGGACTTTGAAACCATGGTCTCTGTCTTCCCATCCATTGCTCTTTCCTCTATAACATGCTGCCACCTAAGGACATATGAGGAAGAAACTGACCCAGGTGCCTTATAAATAACAGATATGTGATTAGAAGTCATCCTTCAAATGGGGACTTCTCTTTCTGGTAATGACAAGAACCCTAAGGAAAACTTCCTAAGCAATTGATATTGCTTAACCTCAGGTTAAGCTAGTCAATTTACCCTCTAATTAATGAATGACAACCTAACCCAGTTTCCCAGGAGAGCAGAGTCTCCAAACTCTTTGTTCAAAGCAATTGCTCTAATGTCAAGAGAAATGAAGATTAAGAGAAGTCAAGAGCTGTAGTAAAGGCTTTGTGGGAAAGTTATAAACATCCCTAGGGCTAAGGGAGTCAGGCAAATGTAGTATTTATGACCCATCTAAAGTGTTTCTAGGGATCTCTTCCAGACAGATGCCTCTGTTAATTTGGAATAGCAAAATCAATCCTCTAAAGGAGAGGGAAGGAAATTGAAGGCAGTCTTCTACGATCATTCCCTCCCCTTTGCAATTATTCCACACATCATGCTTGTGCCATTTTCCTTCTCCTTGGGCTTGGCTGAAGTTTTGCATCTCACAAATGGACACAGTTCTCTTTACAGAATGAGGGCTTCATGGCTTTGAAGCTAAATGATGGTGTGGTGGTGTTTTTTTTTTAATCCAATCCTTTAAATTCTTGGCAATAGCCCTGATACTGAATGGTCTCTGCTCATCTTTTGGGACTAGAGCCAGCTCTCAGGGCTATCAATTAGTTACTGCAAACAACCTGGAAATCTGGAAATAAAGCAAAGGCAGCAATTTTCAGTCATGAAAATGATTCCCAGAAGGTGAAGATACTAGTTCCAGGTAATACAGATGGTTTGCACTAAACCGTACAAAAAGATCTCCATGGGATTTAGAAAAGCAAGTGTGCTTATGCATTTCTTTTTTTATTAGTATATCATATAATACATTTTATTAATATATCCAGTGCTTAGCATAGTGCCTGGCACATAGTAGGTGATTAATAAATGTTTATTGATTGATAGATTGATTAATTCATCACATTAAAATTACCCCAAAACTACATTTTAATCAGGTTTGGGTTGTATGAGGGAGTGTTATGGGCCATAGGCAGCATGTTTGATACCTCAGGTGTGTTATATAGCTTACGAGACTTGGAGTCAGAAAGACCTGAGTTCAAATCCTACCTTTATGCCTTCTGCCAGGCTCAGTTTCATCATTTGTAAAATGGGGATAATAATAGCACCTACTTCACAAAATCATGAAAACCAACTGAGAAGATATGTAATTATCATTATTCAATTGTTCGGTCATCTGTACATAATACTATATGAAAATATAATCATATTTATAAGTAAATTTTATCTATGTAAATAACTAGGACTTATCATGAGAATAAATTATTATTAATATAGCCAACATTTGTTCAATGGATGCCCATTACCAGCCAGAACTGGGAAAACAAGTTTGTGATATGCCAAGGGTACCCTTTGTCTTGAGATTTCTTCATTTTTGGTGAGGACTTTTTTAGCCTGAACCTATAATTTCATTGAGATATGGAATTCTTGGTGGGGAAACTCCCTCTACCAATGCAGAACTGAATCTGTTCTGTGATTTATGGTCTTACCGAGTTGCGGGGGTAAGGGGTGGGAGGGGGGAATAGGATAATGAAAGTGATTTGCCCAGGGTTACACAGCCATTGTATTAGAAGAAGATTTGAATCTAGGTCCTCCTAAACTCTAAGGTTATCTCTCTCTTTCCACTATGACACATTTCTTCTACACTCTCTCTTATATTATTATTATTATTATTATGCATTATATTTATATGTCATATATAACAATATCATATTGTATATTATTATCTCTTAGAAACCATTTGTATTTTCAGCTTAATTAGCTTAATGTTTGAATGTATAATGTGAAATCTTAGTAATCGAATTCTGAAAATTTTAATGATATACATGAAAACAGTGAGTGCCTTCAGTTGGGTATATCTGTCATCATCCCTCCTACTGTGGAGCCTGAGGATGGTGGATCTCTTGCATACAGAAGTTCTGAGTTTCAGTGGGCTAAGCCAATTGGATGTCCACACTAAGTCTACAATCAATATAGTAGAGGGTCCTCTAGGTTACCTAAAGAAGGATGAACCAGCCCAGATAAGAAACAGAACAGGTGAAACATTTTTAGCCAATCAGTAGTGGGAAGCAGCCCTAGGATTAGCCACTGTACTTTCAGCCCACACAAAAATAGGGAGAAAGTCTTTTTAAAAATTAAAGTAGTGCCCATGTTCTCCTCTCTATGTTATGCCTGCTACCGCAAAGGTCAGGAAACATTGACACAAGCAGCAGCTGTTCAGTCTTGTGCGCAATCATGCACAACAATATATAATAAAGTAAAGTAGGAAGAGATTTGGGGGAATTTCCAATTCTTCATTTGGTTTCAGAAATTACTTTGGTAAATGAGTCACTCTATGTTTCAGACTTTAAATAAGTCAGACTTCCATTTAGCTTTTCCCAGAATTACTTCAGATAGGATAGGGCATAATATATACCTGGTATCTAAGATAGGGCATGTCAGGACCAAGGCACAGAAGATGGCAGGACCTGTAAAGACCCATCCAACCTGGAAACTCTTTTTTTGTTTGTTTGTTTGTTTTTATTTTTTTGCAGGGCAATGGGGGTTAAGTGACTTGCCCAGGGTCACACAGCTAGTAAGTGTTAAGTGTCTGAGGCTGGATTTGAACTCGGATCCTCCTGAATCCAGGGCCAGCGCTTTAACCACTGCGCCATCTAGCTGCCCCCCAACCTGGAAACTCTTAAAGGACTTTGTTTTCGTTTCCACACAATTGGACAAAGACTAAAAGTCAGATTTTGACTCAATTACAAAAATACCAGGATCTGTAAAGATGAAAAATACTTCAGGGGGAAAAAAAAGAAAGAAAATCCCCCAAATGTATTTTTGAGTATCTGTGTATTTGGGTGTTGTTTTGGTTTGGTTTTGGTGAGGCAATGAGGGTTAAGTGACTTGCCCAGGGTCACACAGCTAGTGTCTGAGGCCAAATTTGAACTCAGGTCTTCCTGAATCCAGGGCTGGTGCTTTATCCACTGCACTGCCTAGCTGCCCCCTGTGTATTTGGTTTTAAACTACTCTTTTCAATTCCTCTCTCTTCAAATTCACTCTTCCTTTCAAAGATCTCTTTCTGAAGGCTGATTAATTACCATATTCCTAAAAAGGGTGGTGGGAAAGACAACTCAGTGGCTTGTGGGTGCTGTTAAATTGAATCCAGAAAATAGCCTATTGTGTCAGCTGAAACTAGCAATCCCTATACATCTGACAAGACTAAGAGAGACTGTGGTGAACATTTTGGGGCAGGAATCTCATTGCCATGCACAAACAACAGAATTGGGGACCACTTTCCACAACAGTCCCTTGGAATCCAAAACTGTCTTAGAGAAGGAATTTTAAGAGTCCATCTTACTGCCTCTAAGATTAGCTAAAACTAAATCAGTCCTAGTACTTTCGAATCCATTGTATTGCTAAAATGTGTCCCAGAAAGTGACCAGGGAGCCAAAAAACTGGTTTCCAGGAGTCCTGGTTCTATTGTATTCTATTCTATTGTCTTCTATATGACCTGAGACTGGTCTCTTCGCTTTTCTTTTCTTTTTCTTTTTTTCTGGGCAAGGAGGGTTAAGTGACTTGCCCAGGGTCACACAGCTAGTAAGTGTCAAGTTTCTGAGGCCGGATTTGAACTCAGGTCCTCCTGAAGCCAGTGCTGGTGCTTTAACCATTAAGCCATCTAGCTGCGCCCCCCCCCACACACACACCCTTCACTTTCTAGGCATCATTTTCTTCATCCGTTAAAGGAAGGGATTGGAGTAGATGATCTCTAAAATTTCTTCTAGAGGGCAGTTAGGTGGCACATTGAATAGAGCACCGGCCCTGGAGTCAGGAGGACCTGAGTTCAAATTCAGCCTCAGACACTTGACACTTACTAGCTGTGTGACCCTGGGCAACTCACTTAACCCTCATTGCCCTGCACCCCAAAAAAGAAATTTCTTCTAGTAATAGTATATTTTTCCAATTACATTTAAAGATGATTTTCATCATTCATTTTTTGAAAGATTTTTAGTTCCAAATTTTTCTCCCTCCTTCCCTCCCCTCCCCACAAGATGGCAAGAAATCTGATATGCTACACATTTGCAATCGTGTAAGACTTATTTCTACATCAGTCATGTTAGGAAAGAAGCAGCAGAATGTCTTGGATTATTGTTTTGCTGAGAAGAGCAAAGTCTATCACAGTTGATCACCACACAATGTTGCTGTTATTGTGCACAATGTTCTCCTAGTCCTGCTCACTTCACTCAGCATCAGTTCATGTGCTTTGCTAAAATCTAGGTCATATGTCTGTCTATTCCCATATTTCCTCTTCTTCATAAATGCTAGGATGGAGAGGTCACTTACCCACAAGGTTCCCATCATTTCATCACCAGAAGCTGTTTCCTCCCTGTGAGAATCTGATCCAGAATAGAAATTCCCTTTGTTGTTTCCTCTACTTTTTAAATCAAGTGAAGAACTTCCTAGTTGTCTTACTTTTGGCAGGGAGAGAGAATTTTATTGGATGTTTCAGTAACTGAAGTCCAACATCATCACTTTAAAATGTCTCTGTGCGAAACTGTAGTGTTTCCAAACTCATCTATTTCTTCTTTCTGAACCAAGTGATATGTAGTATATTCCAATGACAAAATGATTTCAGTTTCTCCCTCCACTGACTTTCACCCAAATACCCTCTGTGATATTTCTCCCTTTTGAGTCTAGGATCTCCTCATAGGATCATACCTTCTTATTATACCTTCCCCACCCCCTTTTACTTGTCTTGTTTCTTTTGAAAAAGGCATATCCATCCAGAGCCATGAGTTTCATCCAACTAAAGTCTCAATGATATGTATGAAGCTAAATTTGGCCTTTTGCATGAATATCCCTAAATCCTGTTTATTATCTAAACTTTGGGCATCTGTGTATAGGTCTTTGAGGCTCTCAGGTTTACTACTGTCCCCTTTCTTGGATTTTATCTCCTATAAATTTCTGGGTGTGCCTTTTTGGTACTTTCTATAGTACTGTGAACAAAATGGATTGATTCTCAAAATGGAGTAGCTCTGGATCCATGATATCTAACTTCTTGTATATACTGTAATGTTTGAAAATTAAGGTAGGCTGAAGCACAAAGTTCCAAGCAAATTCAATTTATTGGTAAGGCTAGCAACTGCCAATAAAAGGGGTCTCTTGACTCCTCAGTCAAAAGACCACGAGACAGGACTTACTAGCCTTCATATAGTTTTGGGAAGTACAAGAGAACAAAGAACAGGAAGCATACAACAAGATAGTTTCAATATCTGAAATATCATAGATATTGGAAAACAATATGCTTGGATGGAAGCCAGGAGTGCAGGAGTAGCAACAACCTCTCCTTCCATCTTATTGCTACAGAAAGCTCATTGGTGGCATCCACCTGCATGGTTAGTTAGTCACAGTGGTAACAGTCCAGTCTTTCTTGTTGATTTTTTGGTGAGGCTATTGGGGTTAAGTGACTTGCCCAGGGTCATACAGCAAGTAAGTGTTAAGTGTCTGAGGTCGAATTTGAACTCAGGTCCTCCTGAATCCAGGGCCGGTGCTCCATCCACTGTGCCATCTAGCTGCCCCGCAGTCCAGTCTTTCTTGAAGGACAGCCAGCACTGCAGAGATAACAAACTTCCTGGAGCCCACCTGCATCTTGCAAGGCTTATTAGTGAGATGACAGTTCTCCCTTAATTGTACGTGCTCAGTAAGATGGGAAGAGACAACATGTTCCTTCGGATTAAAGTGATTTATAGGATAACTTAGCTCAGAGGGGAAAGCTAAACTTCTGAACTTAACTCGAAGACAAATACGGCTTGGGCAATTTTACAACATATTGAGGCTGATGCAGAATAGAATCAATTGAATTTTCTCAACATAGAAGCATTCCTCCCCCAATCTCATTAGTTTAAAATCCTTTTAATTAGATTTGTAAGACACCTGGCAAAAGTATTCTTACTGGCCTTTGTTAGGTGTACTTTGTCTCTTGCCAAGAATCTGTCAGCTCTGTTCTATAAGCTGTGATCAAGAAATCCACATCCCATTCTCTAATAACACTCTCTTAGCCAGGTGCTCATTTCCCAACTTAATTTCTCTCTTCTTCATTCTTGCCCTTAATGGACAACAGTGAGGAAAATACATCCTGTGACCCTTTGGTCTTCCGTTTCTTACTCAAGACTTCATAATTATTAGCAATATTTTTGGAGTTCTTCCAAGGAATATAATTTGTGCCTATATGGTTGGCAATGTATATAGGTGTTTGTCATCATTCTGATGTACTATGAGAGGCTTTCTGTTTTGCCTTGGATGCCCCTGAAGACAACAGGATCAAAACTCAGAGAGTTCCACTGGGTAGGCACTTGTTGCCACTTCTTGCTCTTAAGATTATATGATCTTGGGGCAGCTAGGTGGCGCAGTGGATAGAGCACCCGCCCTGGAGTCAGGAGGACCTGAGTTCAAATCCGGCCTCAGACACTTAACACTTACTAGCTGTGTGACCTTGGGCAAGTCACTTAACCTCAATTGCCTCACTTTAAAAAAAAAGAAAAGAAAAGAAGATTATATGATCTTACCCTTCAAACCTGTGTCATAGCTTACTTCCTAACCACTATTTAGTGTTTCCCCTCCAGACTGGCTTACTCTCCCAGTCCCTGAGAGCCCCAGGTGGGAAGGCAAGGGACCTCTGAGCAGAAGCAGAATCCTCTTGAGACTCCCCATGATAGGACTCCTACTTCACTTTCTGCATCTGGGACTAGTCTCATTTTGTTCCTTAATTATTGGCCAATGGGCTTTGCAACCCTTAACCAGCAACAAGCAGTGAGTAGCAACAAGCTTATGATATTCAGCCAGGAGAGCTCAAAAAAGCCTATTGGTCATTATTCTTTTTTAAAATTTTATTCTGAACTTAAGAAATAAAACAAGCATTTCTATAACATAGTAGAGTAGAAAAAAAGATGACTGTACATGAAACTGCAAATCTATTATGAACAACTTGCTATTCCTTTTAAATATATAATAAAATTATCATGTAACTTTCTTTCCCCCCACCTTTTTTTCCTTCCCCCCCTCTGCCCTAGAGATGGCCACCATTAGACACAAATGTGTGTGTGTGTGTGTGTGTATACACAGAGTTCTTTCTCTGGATGCAGATAGCAACTTCCTTCATATGTCCTTTAGTTAATCGGGTATTTATAATACTCAAAATGACTTAATCACTCAAAATTGTTCTTAAAACAATATTTTTGTTACTGTATTCAATGTTCTCTTGGTTCTTCTCATTTTATTATTCTTAGGAAAAGGGTACTTTTTAATGTAGTAGAACTTATTGAAGAAGTAGGGAAAAAAGGGCAGGATTTTTACATCTTTAAGGTGCTCAGAGCACTTTTTATGTACTGCAATACCATTATCAACAAAAACACAGGGCAACTTAGCAAGACTGATAAATAACTCACCAACTTAGCTGCAAGTATTAAGAATAGGTGTCCCTGGGGCAGCTAGGTGGCGCAGTGGATAGAGCACTGGCCCTGGAGTCAGGAGTACCTGAGTTCAAATCCGGCTTCAGACACTTAACACTTACTAGCTGTGTGACCTTGGGCAAGTCACTTAACCCCAATTGCCTCACCAAAAAAAAAAAAAAAAGAATAGGTGTCCCTGCTGATTAATTGCCCATAGTGCTCTATATAAAACATATCCCAAAAATACTTGCCTAGATGATCAAGTCATCATTAATTGGAAAAGTGGGTCAACTTAATGATCCAGAAAGTTGGCAATGAGTTTGCTCCTGCTATTAGGCTGATGACATAAGAGAAGAACAATTCCAAAAGCCGGAATTGCATGAAGATGACTGGGACACAGCTGCTATTTCTGCTTTCTTTTGCATATCTAACCATATTGTTCATTTTATTGACCTGATTCCCAACAAAAAATTCTATAACTGGGCAGAACAAATTATCTCAAGATGATAGAAAACATAAAATGGGTGCACTTACAATTCTGGACTATTTGATTTGTGCATATTATTCTATGTCATATAGTTTCTATAAACATATAGTTTGTATAAACAACGAAAAATTAAATAATACACTATGTTTTAAAAAGTTTTTCCTCTATCTATGGATCAGGATGGGAGTCAGAGGAAGGTTCTGGGTAAAGAACATTCATGGAGTGGGGGTGGGGATGGGGGAAATCCAAGCAAGAAGAATCTAAGATTTGAATAGTTTAAGGCTGGAAGGGAGCTTAGAGGCTGTCTAGCCAACCCTCTCATTTTATAGATGAAGAAAGATTTAGTCACTTTAGTCACCCAGAGAGATTAAGTACAGGGATTCGAACCCAGATACTGAGTCTAAACCAGAACTCTTTTCACTACTCCATTCTGCTCTGAGAAGCTAGAAAGGACCTGGAGGGAGGAACAGCCCAGCATCCAGGACAATATGGAACAGCTAATGAGGACAAGGAATTAGCAGACCTGAGTTCTAGCCCCTTCTCTGCCACTAATTAGCTGTGTGACCTTGAGTAAGACACTTCTCTCTGCGTCTCAGTTTCTAAGTCTATACAAATAAGAACAATGATCCCTGGCCTTCCTGTCTCAAAATGTTATTGTAAATATCTGGTGGAAAGAAGAATAAAGGACACTTTGTGAACTGTAAGGAATTATAAGTATAGAAGTGATGGTGGGGATGATAGGAAGAGAGAGGCAGGAGGGTGGGGGGCAGGGGCGGACCTGTAAACCAGAATAAGACTTAGTCTGACCTATAGACATTTCCTAACAGGGAATGGAAAGAGGTCGGGTCTAGAAGCAGAGAGGAACCTGTTCTTGGCTTTATAATATAGGGAAGAGAAGGAAATAATTATTCCATTGAAAGTGCCCATATTTTCAAAAATAAGAAATGAGAGAACTGGACCACTGGCAGTGTGTGAAATTTGGAATCAGACAACCTGGGTTAGAATCTTGGCTCTGTTTTTTACTCCCTGGAGCCTGAGCAAGACGACCTTTTGGGCCCCTTCTGGTTCTCAATCCCATGATCCCTGGTCCATGACCTGCAGTTAATGATTTACACTCTCCAAGCCTTAGTTGTCTTATCTGTAAAACTCACGGGGTTGGACTAGATGAATGCTGAGCTTCTTTCTAGTGTTAAATTTTAGCGTGAGCTGGATAGGATCTCAGAAAGCCCTAACATTCTGTTGTATACTCTCTAGAAACCTGAGCTGCTGTCTTCTTGTTCAATCAATCAGCAAGCATTTGTACCTACTGTGTGGTAGGCAACGTGATAAGTGTTAGGGATGCAAATACAGAGGGAAACCAATCCCTCTTCTCAAGAACTTTCCATTGTAAGTGGGAGATAAGTATATACACACACATAAATATATAAATACACCCACCCACTTGTATATCTATATGTGAATATGCATACTTACATGTAAGTATATATATACATACAAGTGTGTATGTATATGCATATTTCTTGTTTAATAGGTTTTAGTTATGTCCAACTATTCATGATCCCATTTAGGGTTTTCTTGGCAGAGATACTGAAGCAGTCTGCCATTTCCTTCATATGTATACATGTACATGTATGTATTTATGTATGGCATTTCCCTCTCATATATGTGTATATGTATATATACTTGATGTCTTCCAGTTAGAATATATAGAGAGAGACACACATATACATATAAATACACACACATGTATGTGTATATACCTTATAAATATAAAGATGATTTTTGTTGTTGTGTGGTCATTTTTCAGTTGTATCTGACTCTTTGTGACTCCATTTGGGATTTTCTTGGCTAAGATACTGGAGTGGTTTGACATTTCCTTCTGTAATTCATTTTACAGATGAGAAAACTGAGGCAAACAGGGTTAAGTGACTTTCCCAGGGTGACACAGCTTGTAAGTGTCTGAAGTCAGATGAATCTTCCTGGCTCCCAGACCCAGCACTCTATCCATCTAGATAAATACTAAGTAATTAAATATAAAGGAGGGAAAGATGAGAGAGGGGTGAGAAGGATGGAATAAGCATTTATTAAGGGCCTACTATGTGCCAGGCACTATGCTAAGCACTTTACTATTATTATCTCATTTGATCCTCACAACAACCCTGGGAAGGAGGTGCTATCATTATCTCCATTTTACAGCTAAGAAACTGAGGCAAGGGGCAGCTAGGTGGCATAATGGATAAAGCACAGGCCTTGGATTCAGGAGGACCTGAGTTCAAATCCGGCCTCAGACACTTGACACTTACTAGCTGTGTGACCCTGGGCAAGTCACTTAACCCTCATTGCCCCACAAAAAAAAAAAAGAAAAAAGAAAGAAACTGAGGCAAACAGCAATTAAGTGACTTGCCCTAAGGCGTTGCACAACCAATAAGTGTCAGGATTTGAACTCAGGTCTTTCTGACTCTAGACCCAACATTTTATCCAAGTAGCTTCCAGACCTAGCTTTGGGTACTTTCCCAGAGTCACATGGCTAGTATCTGTCAGACTTGACCCCAAGTCCTGACTCCAAGATTAGTCTGGATCAGTTGCGCTGATTTCTTTTTTTTTTTTCCTCTAAAAAATACCATTTGTTATATAGGGTGCCTCTCTGGGAAGGGAAGGGGGAGAAATATTTGGGATAACTATGATGATGTAAAAAAACAGAAGATATCATTAAAAGCTTGTATCTAAAAAGAAACTGGGGAAAGGGAAGAAAGAATGGAGAAGGACATCAAGGGGTTCTGACATTGGTGATAAGCAAGTCAAAGGCATGAAGAGAGACAACAGAAGGAATAGAGAGGCCCTTTCTTCTGGTTCTCAGCATGAGGGAGGGAGGGAGAGTGATTCCTGATAAAGCTGGAAAAGCTAAAGGCACAAGGACACCTCTGAACTTGGTTGAGTAGGAGAATAACATGGTCAGACCAAAGTTTAAGGGAAATGATGTAACGATTGGAATAACGCCACCTGCTGGATACTTACTGTAGAAGAGTTCTGCCCATGAAGGGAAGGTCTTTGAGGGCAAGACCAGGAGTCAGGAAGTGATGCAGACGAGTGGGAGGAGGAAGGAAGAGACTGGCGCTCAGTCTCGGGCTCTTTCCTCTGGACTCTGGCGGAGAAGGGAGCTAGAAATGTGCTCTCCCTTTAATAGATAGGAATCTAGGCCTTTCTCTCTCTCTTTACCAAATTCTTCTTTTCCTTAATAAATGCTTAAAAGTCTAACTCTTGCTAAAGCTTATAATTTATTGGCGACCACTCATTAGATATTTTAGACAGTTTAGCTAGAATTTTAGCCCTTAACAGATGGCTGACCACGAAGAGGAAAGCTAAACCTCAGTCTTCTTCTGATCTTCTGGTTGGGTAAGAAATTTCCCCTCCCTCTCCCTTTAACTAAGTACTGGCGCACTGGCTGTGTTTTCCCTTTAAATTTTTTCAAATGGACCTTTTAAACTCCCTAATTACCCTATTTTTGATTTTAGTCTGTTTAACCAGACAAATGGGAGATAAGATCATGTTAATGCTTTGTTTTTGTGGATTTTCTATTTTTCTTTTTATTTTTGTTAGAAGAGCCAGCAACTTACTCACACAAGGAAATATCTCTCCCTCTCCCAACCATGCTTTTTCAGAGAAACCTGAAGAGATTCCCGCAGCTTTTCCCAGTTCTAACAGTAATTGTTGCTCTAATTTTGCATGCCTGGAGGCAATGACCCACCCTCTAGAAGCTTTTAATCCCCTAGCACCTGGAGGCAAAGTGGGGGAAGAGGAATCCAGGCCTGAGTTCAAAATCAAGTCTGATTCAAATTGCCCTGGTCCCTCCCCTCCTCTCCAGACCCCACCCTCTACTCCTCCTATGGCCAAGCCCATAGCTTCCCCTGCCTGGGAAGTCCAGAGATCTGATGCGCATGCTCACCTTTTTCTAACTACATTTGCAGCTTCAGGCTCAGCCCTTCCCCAGCCTGGCTGTGCTTCTGAGACAATCTTAGAAAACTCTTTAAATTCCAGATATGCTCGTTTTGTTCATAATTTTGCTAACCTGCTTTTGTCTTTAATTAGTAATCTTATAAAGCATTTGTATGGTGAAAAGCCCGACAGACAATATAGAGGGGTTAAAGAAGAAAAACTTAAGCTGAATAAGAATGACAATCATCACCATAGTTCAAGACTCCGCTTCTTTTGCCATGGAAGGGTATATATTTTACAGAAATGTAGAAGTAAGCAGCAAGGTATTGATATGAGTATTGGGGATTTTAGATATCGGAATCAAGAGTGTTCTGAATTCACTCAGATTATTAATGTCAGTTCAGAGGTTACATAGGATTTCTGTGCTATTAAATATACATTTTGAAATTAATGGTATGGGTTTATTTTTATAGAGATTTTAATGCTTTTGAGATTGTGTCATAGTTTTTAAAACAAGGAGAATATTTGTAAAAGCTTTTTATAGTCATGTGATCAAGTTTATATTTTATAATACTCTTATTAATATTAAGTTCACATTCATTTAGATTTCCCTAGTTTGAATTTCATTGTCTTTTATTGTTCCATGTGTATTTTTTTTCTATTTATTCATCTCTCTAATTTTGAAACATTACAAGATGGTTTTGATTTTATTATACAATGTTAATTCTAGGAGTATTGTGCTCCCATATTCTGAGTTGTTTGTTTTTGTTATTTTTTCTCAACTGATTATTTGATCAAACTCTTTAAAGCATTTCCCTGGCAAATTGGTTGCCATGGCAAGTGTAAATTGATTCTAGAAGTATTATTTTTGATAAGCATATTCCCAAAAAAAAAAAAGAGGGGAACATTTGTAAAAGTTTTCTTTTTTCAAAAAAAAAAAGTTCTTTGAGATTCTGTTGTGCTTTAACTTGTATTTAAGTATGTTCTGATTTTTCACAAAAGTAATTGTATACTAAGTAAAAAAAAAGGGTATTATTTGAAATTGTTGCATAATTATATATTATATTTTGAGTCAAGATGTATTCACATTTTTTGCAATCATTTATTATCCTCAATTTTAAATCCATATGAGACTTGGATTATGGGAACTTATCATTTAAGACATTAATTGCCTTTATTCTGAGTTATCAGATGCCAGTTGGCCAAGGTGCCATCCAATCACAAGAGGAATACATATTGCTCAAGGAGCAGACACTGAACTGTCACATGAGGGGAGACATGCATGAAGTCAAGGTATGGCCGAGGGAACGGCTTTTGACAAATGTTGAGGTTGGATTCTCTTGGTTTAATATTTTATACTCTTTTTCCCCACAATATTGTACAGATGGCTGGAAGTATTGATCCCACCCATCTCACTTCTACACCTGGCTTCTATGCTCCCTCCTATATGCCTGATGCCATGGACATCTCAATCCCATGCATCTGATTAAGTCTGACTCAGTTTCCTCCAATATGTTCGGTGGCATGGACATATATTCCATCCACCTATTTTAAGCCTGGTATACTGCATGGACAGTACATATTGCTCAAGTGTGGGAATGCTCATATCCCATCATTTCTCTGTTCTTTTATGGTAACCCCCATAATTAACTCAGGTGTCATGATAAATAACAGTGTTGAATTTGGCCTTGACACCTGTTACCAATTATATTAGATTTTCTAATTTCTCATAATGGCATGAGGATAATTAGGCAGATGATGCAAAAAGTGATGAAACAAAGATAAAAATTATTTTTAAAAATTAATATCGGGGCAGCTAGGTGGCACAGTGGATAGAGCACCGGCCCTGGATTCAGGACTCCCTGAGTTCAAATCCGGCCTCAGACACTTAACACTTACTAGCTGTGTGACCCTGGGCAAGTCACTTAATCCCAATTGCCTCACTAAAAAAAAAAAAAAAAAAAAAAAAAAAAAAATTAATATCGCAGCAATTGTCTTCTCAATTACCCTCCATAAGGGGGGACTATAGTAATATTATAATTTTAAAGAATGTTTCAATTTTTGTTTTATTATATGTTTCATGTGTAACAACTAAGATTCTGAATTCCCTTAGACATGTTTTTGAGAACTTTCATTGTTTGATTTGATTATTGACAAAGCTATTTTAAAGTTGTGTTAAGCTCAATTTTGTAGGAAATTTTCCTGGCTGATTACCAGCATCCACACATCAACCCCTGAAAAGACTTCCATTCCACGACTACACCTAGAGGACATCTGAGAAAAGACTTTCAGAGACTTTAAATGAACAGTTTTGATTTGTTGTTTTTTTTCTCTTTCTGTTATAATATACACCATCTGTAACATGTATTCTCTGCAGAGGCCCTCCCTTTGCAAGACTAATGTCAAAGCGTCGGTTCATGAGGACAAAAAAAAAAAAAAATCGCCCCTCTGGACAAAACTTTCCTCTCTTCCTTTTCTATATTGTTGTTCACATATTATTAGTTAGCAATAGTTATTATATTCTTTTTACTGTTCCATCAAGGAAACATTTTGTTTCTTGAGGAACAACAGGGGGGACTGTAACGATTGGAATAACGCCACCTGCTGGATACTTACTGTAGAAGAGTTCTGCCCATGAAGGGAAGGTCTTTGAGGGCAAGACCAGGAGTCAGGAAGTGACGTGGACTAGTGGGAGGAGGAAGGAAGAGACTGGCGCTCAGTCTCGGGCTCTCTTTCCTTTGGACTCTGGTGGAGAGCGGAGCTAGAAATGTGCTCTCCCTTTAATAGATAGGAATCTAGGCCTTTCTCTCTCTCTTTACCAAATTCTTCTTTTCCTTAATAAATGCTTAAAAGTCTAACTCTTGCTAAAGTTTATAATTTATTGGCGACCACTCATTAGATATTTTAGACAGACTAGCTAGAATTTTAGCCCTTAACAATGATTTGGGTACCAGGATGGAGGAGGAACAGTGACGTATGTCAGGGAAGGGTTTCAATAATCTAGGAAGGAAGTGAGGAAGATTGAAATTATTCCTAAGAATCAGTCTCTTCTAGACCAAAGAAAGTCTTCTGCTCCGAGGGTAAACAGATAGCAGAGGGAGGAGGCCTAATGCTCAGGCTTCCATTAGCCCAGAATGTTGTGGCTGGCAGCAACCTTAGAGGTTTTACCCTGATTTTCTAGATGAGGCCCAGTAGGGTTCCCTTAGTTTTACCACAAATCACACAGCTTCTTCATAGATGCTGCCATGTCTGTGATTCAGACAAAGGAAGCCCCTTGCCTTTAAGCTGTATAAACATCTTGCCCGTCTAATTATTTTTTGCATCACGGATCCCTTTGGAAGTTTGGTCTTCACCCCTTTGAATTGGTTGCCACCAGTGTCAAAACCCTTTGACCTCATCATCCTCTATTCTCTCCTCCTTTCCCTCAGGTTCTTTTTATTAAAAAAGTTTTTATTGAAATCTTGTTTCTTAGATCATCATAGTCATTCCAAGTATCCTTTCTCCTCCCCCTCCCAGGGAGCCATCCCAAATAGCATTTTTCAGAGGGGACAAAAAAAAAAAGAAAATGTCTCAAATACACAAAATAAAATGCATAAGATGACAAAAGAAACCAATTATGCTGAAATGCAGTTGTCAGTTTTAAAAACAAGCTAAAAAAACCCAGGTAGGTAGTACAATGGATAGTGCGGGACTTAGAGTCAAGGAAGTGCTGAATTCTAACCATAACTCAGATACTGACAGCTTTGTCACCCTGGGCAAATCACTTAACCACTCAGCCTCAGTTTCCTCTTCTATGAAATAGGGTACCCTACTCATGGGGTTGTTATGAGCGCTTTACATATGTATTCTCATTTGAAATAACACATATGTTATTTCATTTTGAAATAACATAAAATCAATTAAGTTAATTAATTAATTGAAAGCATTTTGCAGACATTAAAGGACTATAGAAATGTAAGTTGTTTTTGTTATATTCACAGACCCCAAGATGATCTAGCTGGATTTGAAGTCAGCAGACCTGGGTTAGAATTGCACCCCTGCCTCATACTGCTCTGTATAATGTTGAGCAAAAATCTCTTACCCTTTCTGGGTGTCAGTTCCCTTATTTAAAACAGGAGGGTTGCTTCTAGTTCAGCTGTGTGATCCTGTGACATTGCAGACAATTTTTCTTATGGTTTATTAGGCCCTTGCTAGCACTCTCACAACAGTTTAAAAATGCACAAACACACAAGCAAAAAACCTTATTCCAACATGACTAAAACAATTGACTTTTACAGTCACTTGAGTTGTTTGCTTCTCCCTTGGTTGAAGGCTTAAGAGTTCCACTTGTTTCAAAATAAAAGGGTCAGACTGAGGTGATTTGCATTAACCTTCTGAGCTAGAGGTCCAGATGTTTTCCATTTGGTCCCAACTGGAAACAGCTAAGCTATTTTTATTCCGTATTCTTTGTTGACCATAGGCTTTTGGCTTGCTGCTTGGAAAGTTGTCACAGTTTTACCATTCCAGTTAAAACCTCTTTGTTCAGGATACTCTCTGTCTTTATTACTGGCCCCCAAACTCTTAATTATCTGTATTTGACAATTTTCCATAAACTAGCTATTTATAAGTTGACATAAGAAAAAAAAATCCCATTTCTACACTAACAGAAATGAAACATCTGTTTGCTGAAGCCTCAGATCCTGCCTCAAATTGCCCTTGACTTGAATAATCCTTAGACTTGAAAGCAACTCTTCTCTTCATAGCACGTTGTAGAATATAGATTAGACACTGGCATGGGAGGATAGGATAAGACTCCTGCAGTTTTCCCTTTGAATTGGAAATCAAATAGAAGATCAGAGCCTAGGCCACAATTACAGTACATATCATTACAAGGCCTCCCTGTCACTTGCAGACCCAGGCTGGCCCATCCCAAAGTCCCAGGGCTCTTGAGATGGTGATGCTAGGCCTAGAAGATGACCAATTCAAGCTTGTACCCTAGCCTGAACCTAGTCTAAAGTTCTTATACTAACATATTCAAAGCCTACCTTACCCAAAGCATGACAATCATTATGGGTAGTCTTCCATGATTGGAGATCACAAATTCTCTCTGTCTCAACAGCTAGTCTTCATGAGTTTCCATGGCCAAGATAATTCATCCCCTAGTGGCTGCTCTTCTGGTGCTGAAGTTTTGCAGATTTCTCAAATAGCCCCCTAATGCCAACCATGGAATAACCCTCTGGAAGGCCACTGTCCTTCTCCCATGAGTGAATTCTTCCTGTCTCCATTTTGTGAAGGGGCCCAAGCCACTTTGTCTCCATACCTCTCCAAGCCCTGTTCCTGACTTTCTGGACTTCAAATTCATGCCTCCAAGTCTGGGTCCCACCCCAAAAAAGCCACCCCTTCTCTATTCCCTTTTTCGTGTGGTCTTCCCTCATTAGACTGTAAGCTCATTGAAGGCAGGGACTTTTTTTTTCTTTGTATTTGAAACCCCAACTCTAAGGCACAGGGCCTGGAACTTAGTAAGCACTTAATAAATTCTTGTTTCCTTCCTTCTAGAACTGGGGTTTCTAACCTGGAATTCATAAACTTTATTTATTTCAATTTAATTGATTTCCTTAGTAATCCTCTATCTAGTCTACACATTTAAAAATATTATTTTGAAGGGATCCATAGGCTTCACCAGGCTGCCAGTCGGGTCCATGACACACACAAAAAGATGAAGAACTTCTACATTAGCATAAAATACAAACTCCCCTCTTTGGCATTTAAAGCCCTGGACATCTGGCTCCATCCCACCTTGTCAGACTTATCACACATTACTTCTCTCTCTCACTCCACATTCCAGCCAAACTGAATTACTCTCTGTTCCCCATACCATCTCCTTGATTTTGGAGAGACTGTTATTCCCTTGGTATGAAATTTCAAGGTCTCCTCACTGCCGTATCTTAAAAATCCTTAGCTTCCGTCAAAACTCAGCTCAAGAGTTGGTGAGATTGTAAGCAACTCGAGGGCAGGGCCTGGTTTTTGTCTCTTTGTATCCCTAGCGCTTAGCATAGTGACTGCCAACATAATAGGCATTTAATAAATGCTTATTGGATTACTGACTGACCAACTGGGCCTTTCCTGACCCATCCCAATTTTTAAGGTTCCCCCTATCCCATATTATTTTGTATTTATTTACCTGTTTACAGGTTGTTTTCTATGCCCCATATAATTTAGCTTCTTGAGGGAAGGAGCTAGTTTTGGTTTTGGTTTTTGATCTCTGCCACCTGGCACAGTGTCCCACCCATTGTCAGCACTTAATATATGTTTGATGGATGAATGAACAAAGGATTCTGGGATGACAGATACACACTTTGCTGCTGGGCCCACACTTAATATCTTTCTGGTTTTGTAGAACATTAGTGTTGTGCTGGCATATTCTTTTTTTTAAAATGAGCAAATATATATTTTCTCTCCTTCCTATTTCTATTCTCTCCCCAAAATAAAAAAAAAAACCCTTGTAACAAATATTCATAGTCAACCAAAACAAATCCCCATATTGTCTGTGTCTAAAAATGTGACCCATTCTTCATATTTAGTACTGCTGGTATATTCTTTAAGAATCTAGGGCCACCTCCACATCACAATGAAACTTGTCTGTGACCTCGGAGGTAGTAACAGGTCCTTTAGGACTAAAAATAGAAAAAGAAAGGCTCAGTTGAACCTTGAGTTTGGTTAGTCAATAGTGTTTATTAAGAACTTACTACTGGAGCCAAGAGCGTTGGTGCATGCATGCAATCTCTGGTACCAGGAAGGACAAGGCTGATGGGTCTCTAAACTCATGAATTCTGAGTCTCAGTGGTGGCCTGATCTGTTTGGATGGCCACACTGTTTGGCATAATATGCTAAACCCCTGGGTTCACCAAGTTGGGAGGTACCAGATTGCTTAAAGAGGGACAAACTAGCCCAAATTGGAAACAAGGCCAATTAAAGAATAGCTCCTGTACTTGTACTAGACAAGATAGGGAGAGTGAATCTTCTTAAATTTAAAAAAGATAAAAATAGAGAGACTGCTAAGTTGCACAGTGGATAGAGTGTCAGGCCTGGAGTCAGAAAGATTCGTCTTCCTGAGTTCAACTCTGGTTTCAGACACATACTAGCTATGTGACCCAGGGCAAGTCACTTCACCCTGTTTGCCTCAGTTTCCTTATCTATAAAATAAACTGGAGAAGGAAATGGCAAACCACTCCAGTATCTTTGCGAAGAAAACTCCAAATGGGTTTTTAGACATGAAGGAAAACAACCAAACAATGGCACATAGGAATACAAAGAAAAGCAAAAAGAGCCCCCACCTTCAATGAGCTTACATTTTTATCATGATGACAACATAAATACTAGATGCATACAAAATATAGATGGAAGGTAATTTTTAGAAGGAAAGATACAGTTGGAGTGACCAAGAGGTCATGAAGGGGTCCAGTGTAATGAGACCTTCCCTGCCACTTCTAGGCCAGAAAGCTCCCTGGATTACCTGGGCTAAAAAGGAGAAATGGTGCTGCAAACTGGGTTGCTCTCCAGTGACCCAACTCAAGTCCCATTTCTTGCTTTCGAGAACTGTTTTTAGTCTTGAAGTTTTAGGAGAAAGGACAGACAGACACATAGAATAACAGAGAAAGAGAAGCACAAAGATAGAAAGATAGAGACAGACAGATAAAGACAGAGAGAAAGACAAATTGAATTTCTACAGGCACAAAATTTAAGGATAAGATGTATATGAGTGCTTTTGTGTTTACCACAATTTTACTGTAATTCATGTTTGGTCCCAACCATGAGAGTAGTGACTGGAAGGGTCACTATTCTGAATGTGTGTGCCAAAGGACAGGTTACCCTAGTTTTATAACACCATAATATCAAATTGTTTTGTCACATAAAAGGGAAATGTATTTATTAAATGAGATTTCTCTGACCTTAGCAAAGCAAGCAACAGAGAATTATATGTAGGTTCAGAACTGGAAGCAACCTTAGAGATGACGTATGTCCAACACCCTCATTTTACGGTTGGATAAACTGAGCCTTTATGATGTTATGTGACTTGCCAAAGGTTAGACCATTAGTCAGAAGCTGTAGTGGGATTCAAACCCAAATCTTCTGACTCCATAACTAGTGGTCTATCCTTGTCACCACACTGCCTCTCTTGAACCATACTCCACCCCAGATATCACTGGAATTCAGAAAGGCAAGGACCAAGTTTAAGAGTCAAGATGTGTCTTTTCAAAATAGATTTAGTAGTTCCAAAACAGGAAACAAGTGGATTGAAATCTAAGATTCTTTTGCCGGGTATTTAATCCTTGATAAGGGCAGAACAATGGAAAATTGAGTGGACAGACTTCCAAGCTCCCAATCATGAATCATCCTATCAGTCTGCACCTTGTCCCCCTAAAATCTGTAACATCACAAACCCCTTCTCTGGTTTGAAAACCCACCTCCAGAAGACAAGAAGGATGTGCTTCATCTCAAAGGAAGGAAGCCATTGTCAAAGAATCTCTCTGCCTGTAATGCCTCTCCAATATATTACAGAATCAGAGAATTTGGGAGTTGGAATGGAGCTCTGGGGCTATCTAGTCTAATCCATACCTGAAAAAGACTCTCTCCATATTTGACAAATAGCCACCCAACCTTGGCTTTGAGCCCCTCCTATAATGGGGGAGTCACTATCCCCTGAGGAAAATCACTCTGCTTTCACATAGACCTCATCATTCAAAAGTTTGTCCTGACATCATGCCTAAATTTGCCATAGTGGATGGAGCTCTGGGGTCTCAAGTCAGGAAGGCCCTGAGCAAGTCACTTAATTCTGTTTACCTCAGTTTCCTCATCTATAAAATGAGCTGGAGAAGGAAATGACAAATCACTCCTGTATCTTTGCCAAGAAAACAACAAATGGGGTCACAAAGAGTGGGACACAACTGAAAAACAACTGCACAACAACCAAAGACTTTGACTCATTGCTCCTAGTTCTGATTTCTGGAGCCGGGCAGAATAAGTCGATTCATCTTCCATATATCATGCCTCACTAAGCATCCCTAATGCCTTCAATCAATCTCAGTGGAATATAAATTTGAAGCCCTTCACCATCCTAATTGTCTTTCTCTGGACAGTCTCCAGCTTGCTGATGTCCTTCCTAAAATATGGCACCCAGAGCTGAACGAAATACTCCAGATGCCGTCTAACCATGGTGTGGTATGAAGGGAGAGAGCAGGCATTTATTAAGCATCTACTGTATGCCAGACACTGTGTTAAGCACTTTACAAATATTATCTCATTTGATCCTCACAACTCTGGGAGATAGGTATATTATTATCTTCATTTTACAGTTAAGGAAACAAAGGCTAACTGACTAATACTGTGGAACTATTACCTCCTAATTCCTAGATGCTCTATACCTCTTAATGTGACTGACTATTATGTTAGTTCTCTTAGTCGGTTGCCATACTGTACTGTTGACTCATACAGTCCACTAAAACACCAAAATCTTTTCAAACAATCTGTGGTCTAACCACAGATCCCCCATTTTGTACTTGTGAAGCTGACTTTTTGAACCCAATTGTGAGACTTTACATTTATCCCTATTGAATTCCATCTTAATAAATTCAGCCCAATGTTCTAGTCTTGATCTTTTTGTATATAGGAACTCATTCAAAACACTGATCAAAGGGGAAGTTAGGTGGCACAGTGGATAAAGCACTGGCCCTGGATTCAGGAGGACCTGAGTACAAGTGCAGCCTCAGACACTTGACACTAGCTGTGTGACCCTGGGCAAGTCACTTAACTCCCCTTGCCCCAGGAAAAACAAAAACAACAAACGAACAAACAAAACCCCAAAACATTGATCAACTAACTGCATCATATGAAAAGTAGGCATGCTTCATCCCTTTGATCTTTTATCTGATGTTATCTTGTAGTTTAACTTTTGATTATGTCATTGACCATCATTCACATGCACTATATCTATGATTGAATCAGTTCAGATAGGGTAATCATGGGGGATTGTGTGTCACACAAATAAAATAAAATTTAAAAGACAAAAGAGAGGAAGGAAGGAAGGAAGGAAGGAAGGAAGGAAGGAAGGAAGGAAGGAAGGAAGGAAGGAAGGAAGGAAGGAAGGAAGGAAGGAAGGGAGACAGACCACACAGTGTTATATGTGGTTTTATTTCAGCTGGAGTTTCTTGGGTGGGGAGAGAGGCATTAGGTAGCTTAAGAGCACCTGAGAAGCCAATTGAAGGTAAAACTTGTTTTTCCTTTGAGATGAAGAAATATGAGAATAGGTGAAGCAAGTTTGAGGCTAGGAATGCAGCTGGGGATCATTAATTATAGCCAGAAGCTGGGCATGTACTCTTCTTTACTCCAAGGAATTTGTTTTAAATCCTGAGGAAACTATCTGATTCTGCTTGAACTTTGGTTAAAACCCCATAGCAGGAAATCCCTGAAATAAACAACTTAAGACTCCCTACTTAATAACTGCAGTACTGTAGCTAATTGTGTTAGCAAAATTCCCATGTTTGAATACTTTAAGCAACAACTATTTTTGTAAAGGTTTGGATAACTTAAGTATGACATAAGTATGATTTTCAAGTTCCCCTTAAAATTAATATAATATAGATAACTTTATGGGTCCAAGAAAAGATAGCTCCTAAAGCAGTTTGATTTGAGGGACACTTCAAAAGCCCCTTTCCCCTAAATATCTCCCTAGCATCCAGTAAGATGACTAAGTGAAAGACTGGGTCTCAACTCAGTTTCCTGCTTCCTTTCATTGGAGTGAGAGAAAAAAATGTTCTAAAGCAAAAGAACCCTTCTTCACATTGTATTTACTTTGTATATATTTTGCACTTATTTAACTGTATGTATGTTATATTTCTCCAGTAGAATGTAAGATCCTTGAGGGTAAGAACTGTTTCATTTCAATCCGTCAATAAACATTTATTAATGCCTACTATGTGCCAGACAATGGGGATACAAAGAAAGTTAAGGCAGTCCTTGTCTTGCAGAATTCACAATCTAATTCCTAGCACAGTTTCTGGCACATAGTAGACATTTAATAAATACTTGTTGGATGTATGGATGAATCACAAGAAAAATGAGAGAAAAAGCAGTGGAGTAACTGAAAGAAAAATGAATAAGCAACCAAAAAGAGACCTTAATAAAAATGAATAAATATGGGGCAGCTAGGTGCTGCAGTGGATAGAACACTGGCCCTGAATTCAGGAGTACCTGAGTTCAAATCCAGCCTCAGACACTTGACACTTACTAGCTGTGTGACCCTGGGCAAGTCACTTAACCCCAATTGCCTCACCAAAAAAAAAAAAGAAAGAAAGAAAAAAAGAAAGAAATTTTTTAAAAATGAATAGAACACTTGTGGATTGTACATATATAACCTGGTTGCAATCTTGTGGAGGGGGGAGGAAAGCAAGGGATGGAGGGAGAAAAATTTGGAACTCTAAATCTTATCAAAATGAATGTTGAAAAGTACCCTTACATGTAACTGGACAATAAAATAAATAAAGAGTAAATCTAGGGGGCAGCTAGGTGGCACAGTGGATAAAGCACTGGCCCTGGATTCAGGAGTACCTGAGTTCAAATCTGGCCTCAGACACTTGACACTTACTAGCTGTGTGACCCTGGGCAAGTCACTTAACCTCCATTGCCCTGGGGAAAAAAAAGAGTAAACATAAATAAATAAATATTTTGGAGCAAAAGAAAGTAATCTTCAGAATAGAGGTAGAATACTGATACAATAACAAAATGCTCAGAAATTCTCATGGACCAATTGCGTGACTTTTGGGAGTGGTCTAGAAGATCAGTAAAATTATTCAAAGAAGAAATAAAGGTAGGACTGAGATCAGAAACTGGAACTCCCAAAGGATAATTCAAAAAAGCCAACAAGAGAATACTTTAAAACAGATCATGGAGCATCTCCCTAAAAGAGACGTTGACTGAGCAAGAGATTAGCAGATTTGGACTTCAAAAACACAGAGGAAGAAGAAAGACAAAATCAAAAAGAAAGCAAAAACCAAAGAACATCTAAGGTCACTAATACCAAAGCAACTTATCTTGAATATAGAATCCAGTGAGACAACTTAAGAATTAGTGGTTTCCCAAAAAAACACAAATAAAGCAAAAAGTCTAAATATACTACTTCATGAAGTAATACAAGAAAATTTCCTAGAAGTATTGGAAGTAGAGGGTAAAGTATAATTTAACAGAATTCGTACAACATGAATTGAAAGAAATCCCAGATTGAACTCAGAAACATTGTGGCCAAGCTCCAGGTTGTGAAGAAAAAGGATAGAAGATATGAACAATTGCTAATTGTTCCCTTTCTCTCTGCACTCTCTTTTGTGCTAATATTATTGTAGGTTAGTTGTAGCTCAGCAGTTTTGAAAACACAGTCCAAGGACCCCCTTTTAGGGGGTTCGCAGTATCAAAACTATTGTCATAATAATACAAATATGTTTTAATTTCCAATGCAGCAAAAATCAATAAATATAACCCACATAAAAACACTTGGGGGGGGGATCCTCCATAATTTTTAAGAATGTAGAGAGGTGGGCAGATAGATGGCGCAGTGGTTAAAGTACCAGCCCTGGATTCAGGAGTACCTGCGTTCAAATCCAGCCTCAGACACTTAACACTTACTAACTGTGTGACCCTGGGCAAGTCACTTAACCCCCTTTGCCTGCAAAAGACAAAAAAACAACAAAAAAAGAATGTAGAGAGGTCCTGAGACCACAAAGCTTGAGAAAGCAGCTCTAGCTAATATTATTTTATAGCTTCCTGTTATAACTTTCTATTATTTATATGCACTGCAGTTACATCAAAATTAGTCAACTTCACAATCCCAAAGAACTAATGATGAAGCATACTATCCACTTCCAAAGAAAGAACTGATATTGATTGAACACAGACTGAAGCATTCTATTTTTCACTTTTGTTCTTTCATTTTTTCTTTTATTTGAGTTTTCTTATACAAAATGACTAATATGGCAATAAATGACATAATTGTACATATATAACTTTTATCTGATTGCTTACCACCTCCGGGAGCAGGGAGGCAAGAGAGGAAGGGAGGGATAGAATTGGGAACTCAAAACTTTAAATAAAAAGGTTTATTTTTTTAAAAAAGAAAGAAAATTAGTCAACTTAAACTTATCATAGGAAAACCAAGGCACAGACAAGAAGTTAGGAGCTCTACCAGTTCCACTTTGAAAGAAAAGAAAATGTAATTTTAGTGACTTAAGTCCCTTAAGGGCAACGGCCATTTAATTTTTGTCTCTGTGACCCCAGCCTAACACAGTGACTTGCATATAGTAACCATTTGGTGAATTGAATTAAAAATAAATTCTATCCTTTGCTGAATGGAGTTTAAGCAGATTAGACTCAGCTCCAAAGAAAACAGTTAAAGAAAGTTAAAAAAAATATATGTTCCCCAGATTTGGTGGGGGTGGGTGGATAAATGAAAAGAAAAGTCTCATTTCCTGAGATGAAAGGAAACGTTTTCATTTCTTTCATGGGAAAGTTTCTTTTTTTATTCAAAGGAAAGCCGGTTTTCCTGAGTTCAGGCCTTGAATCCCCTGCAGACAGTCTCTGTATTGCTTCTGGGAGGGGTGGAGGAAGAAGGGAATTTTTACAGCAAATGTCACTTAAAGTTGTGTGAAAAGTGAACACTTAACTCTTGGCAGAAGGAAGTAAATGGAGATTAATTTTTCTCTTCAGCCAAGGTGAACTTGGCCTGCTGCTGAATCCTAACCAAAAGGGATTTCCTTTAATGCTTAGCAATTCTTGGCTCGATTTCACAGAGACTGAACAATCTCTTGCAATTAGGACAATGGCCCCTTAATTTTTGCCTATCTTTGTCGTTAGCTAGACCTGCATTTCTCAGATTTTTTTGGTCTCAGGACCTCTCTACACTCTTAAAAATTATTGCGGACCCCTACCCCAACTTCTTTTGTTTATGTAGCTTATATTGATTGATATTTGCTATATTAGAAATTACAGCATGCTAGTATTCTTGTGCAAATTGCATTTAGAGATGCCATGAATCTGCACCACGATATTTACCCACATTTATATATTGTCTTAAAGTTTATAAAGTGCTTTCCCTACAAGGAACCTATGAGATAGGCAGGCAGGAAGTATTATCCTCATTTTACAGGTAAAGAAAGTGAATTTCAGAGAAATGTCAGTTAGTAATGATCCCAGCCTCCTTAAAGATAGTGCCAAAGGCTACACACAGCTAGTAAGTGACAAAACCAGGTCAAAAAATAGAGTCAGTTAAGCTAGTGAATAAATGTGGAAATGATCACCTTCAAAAGACCTCATTTTCCTTACAGGAATGAAGAAAAATCAAAAAGGATCTTCTGAAACTGGTCCATGGTTAATCAAGATGCATTTGACTGATAATGGCCTAGATGGAAGAGGGAAAGAAGGAAAAAGGGGTGTGTTGGAATTCACTCAACTTCGGTAAGTTTCATTCAGGGGGCACTAAGAAATTTCTTTCTTATGTCGGGTTCAGGTTCATGCTCACAATTCATTGTGGCCATCATCTTTAGCACGAACTTTTCCATAATCACCTCCTTTTCTAAGGGGAAGTCTCGGAGGGGAGGGGAAGGCGGGGTTAATAGTGAATGTATTATGAAGTTAGAGGAAACTCAAATTCATATAGCCATGTGGAAACACCAAAAGAATTTTTCAAAGCCTGCTAGGCTGAAGCTGTTGCCCACTCCCTTACCTGGACAAAAGTAGTAGCTGTAGTAAGTGACAAGAAGGGGACAGGTGTGAGAAATGTAGGGGGTAGAATCAACAAGACTTGACAACTGGATATATGGATATATGGGATCAGAGTGTACAGAGGGTCAGGGGTGACTGAACTTGCAAAATGGTATGACTAGAATGGGGATTCTCAACCTTTTTTAGGTCATGATCCCCTTCTGCAGTCTGGTAAAGTTCATGAATGCCTTCTCAGAATCATGTTTTGAAATAATTGAAAGAAATGCTGAATTTGAGTTAGAGGTTAGAGAAAGTAAAGATGTAATTTTTTTCCCATCTAAGTTCATGTACCTCCTTAAAACTTCTCCAAAGACCACTGTCAGCTCATAAACACCTAGTAAGCTAAGTGGTACAGTGGATCCTTGGAATCAGGAAGACCTGAGTTCAAAATTGTTATCAGACACTTACTAGCTTTGTGACACTGGATGAGTCACTCTGTTTGCCTCAGCCTCCTCTTCTGTAAAATTCAGATAATAATAGCACCTCTCTCCCAGCATGGTTGTGAAAATCAAATATTTGTAAAATACTTAGCACAGTACCTGGCCCATAGTGGACACTATATAAATGTGGAGTTATAATTGTTGTTGTCATTGTCATTGTTATTATTGGTAAGGTTCATTCAAGCTTCTTTCCAGCTTTAAGATTCTGTTCTGCAATCATTTCTATGTGATGATTCTATGATTAAAAGGGGTGGGAGGGAGTTTGTGTGTTATGTTCAGGGAGGAAGAAAAATCTCAGGAGCTATCATGTGGTCAACTTTTGTTTATTCAGGGCTTTTAATAGATCTGCTATGTTTCTAATATCTCTCCCTTGTTTTCTGCTTTTGAGTCATTTTTCTGCTTCTCATCATCAAGGGGAAAGAGAGCTCCTGAAATTGAGATTGGTCCAATGTTAGAAGCTCTGAGGAAAATTTCTTAAAATATGAGATGCAAAAAATGTCTAAAATGAGATTTTCTTTGGATTTTCCTATGTAATCTTTGCATTTACTTCAATTAGTTTTTTAGCTGATTGGACAAGGAAACCCAAACAGTAATTTTTAAAGTAATACATAGGCAATATAAACAATTCACACAAAATAGTCTCGTGGAAATATTTTATATTAGTTCCTTTGAACCAATTTTGAAAGAAAAATTAAGTGCAGTAAAATGCTTTCCTATTTGATTTATGGACAACTTCTGAAGTTCAATAGCTTCTCAACTGCTCATTAGTCATCTCCTTCTTTGATGGGTCTTTTCTGTGGTCTGTTATTGCAGATACTCCCTCCAGGTATACTGACCACAGCCCATCCATGTCCTCTCATCTTCTGCAAACCTTGTTCATACCCTCCCTGATAGTCCCCATAAGGAGTCTACCCAGTGTACTAGGGGTCCTTCCTCTGGTTCCCTCAGCTTAATGTGGATGCTGGTGGAGTGTACATGCTGTAGGTTATCCATCCCTCATTCTTGCTGTGTGGCTGGCCCATCTTCTTTCCTAGTCACACATGTCTCTGATGCTATCCTTTACATGACTTCTCAAGTGATTTTTGATCCATGTATATTATAACCTATTCATGCCCACCATGCATCTTTCTCTTTCTACTTTGGTTCACCCTCAGCTTTATTTGACTCACATCTTTCCAGCATCCCCCAAAGAATACATATCTCATTATGCTAAACGAAGGCTGTATTTTTACTTAACATAGCTAGGTAGCAGTCAACCAGTATTGATTAAGGACTGACTCTATGCTAGGGCTAAGCCCTAGACCCCATATAAGGATTTTACACATCCTGTGCTTTGTCCTTGATTCTTTGAGGTTTTTCTCTTATAGGTGTTTGCTGAGGTCCTTTAAGAAAGGTCTGTGTAACTTTGACCAGTAGATTCATAACTAATCTGGAAATATGTTTTGCATGACTTTATATGTATAAGTATCATGTTTCTTGCCTTCTCAATGGGTGAGGAAAGGGGAGAGAATTACCAACCAAAAACATTTTTTTACTTAACTTTTTTTTTGGGGGGGGTGAGGCAATTGGGGTTAAGTGACTTGACCAGGGTCACACAGCTAATAAGTGTCAAATGTTTGAGGCCAGATTTGAACTCAGGTCCTCCTGAATCCAGGGCCAATGCTCTATCCACTGTGCCACCCAGCTGCCCCAACTTATTTTTTAAAAAAGAACTTTGACTAGGAACACAAATCTTGTTTTTGCTAATATCTATGTTGTCAGCTATTATCCTGTTTCTCAGATGTGAATTGCAAGATTTGCTAATAAGGAGAGTCTTTCTAAAACATCTCCTTTGTTTTCTTTCTTTTTAAAAAAAATTTAATAATGTAGTTAAAATATTTCATAGGATCAACCTATTGCCAACATTGTCTGGAGGCCTTTTCAAGAACAGGGACACAAATTTTTTGTTGCTTCCTTTTTTCCTGCTCTTGTGCAGAAAAGACTTTCGATGTGGGAGAGAGAATTTCTTCTCATTGTTTGTCCTCCTAAACCATTGTATCTGGGCAAAGTTGTTGTACTCCTAATTCTTCCTTCTGCTCACTTTTAGAGCAAAGTCATAAATGCCTGAAAATGGGACTTTATGGTGGAAATGCAGAAGGGCAAGAAATGCAGTTACATGGACAACAGTCCTAATCTTTAAGGCAATAGTGAAGGAAAATGGATCTTCCTGAGTTCCGTTGCAGATTATACAGAGACACATCAGTCCCAGAGGAAGGAGCCATACATTGGTGTCATTCTCCCTCCGTTTTGGAAGGACACACTCTAGGGGGTTTGCTGTGTCACAATGAATCAGAGAGATGGTTCTTGGAATTGTGGTTTAATTTACAACAGCTCCAGCAATTTGAGATGTTGTTTTCATCCCAAAGCTGTTTGTCTTCATTGCTACATTCTTTTTATCCCCTTCATTATTTATTCCTGGTCGACCAGTCAGAGAAAAAGATGAGGGCCTTTCCTTTCAAAAAACTAGAGATATCCTTAGTGATATGGGTATGGTTAAAGGTATCTCCAGCAAATTCAACTTAAGTTAGCAAACATTTATTAAAGGTCTATTCTGTGAAAAGCACAGGGTGGAATCTTGCTGCTTAAAAGTGAAGCCATCCAGCTTTGTGGCACAGTGAATAAAGCACTGGCCCTGGATTCAGGAGGACCTGAGCTCAACTCCGACCTCAGACACTTGACACTTACTACTTGTGTGACCTAAAAATAAAATTTTTTAAAAAGTGAAGCCATCAAGGTGGAAGGATAAGTGGTGTTTTCTTTCCCTCACCTCATATCTTTTTAACAATCTCTTTCTAACCAATCCAATATCTTCTTTCCTCAATTTTCTCTTCCTTTCCCTACTTTTAAGTCTCAATCTTTTTACCTACCATTTCTCAGCCTGTAAACTTAATACTAATCACTTCCCCTTGTGGAAAGCTCTGACCACCCCCCGTTTTTGTCTACCTTTTAGGATGGGATGGGATGGGATAGGCTAGCATAGAATAGGACTGGACAGAACATTATAGACTGTCTTTTTTTGATGTTTTCTTTTACAACTAGGGGAGGAAGGAAGAAAGAAAAGAAGTATAATAGCTCCTGTTTCAATTGTCTATCTTACAGAGACTTATGGACACTATTACTATCTTTGAGATCCATATGAGTTCAGGTATCATTACTGTAGCTTCAAAAGTGAGGTAGAATATTGGGAGGAAAATAGTTTTGTATTAGAAGTTGGGAAAGTCCGTTAAGAAATATTTTACTATAAAATTCTGTTGAGAAAATGGCTTAATCGGAAGTGCCTCTCCCTATCAAATCAGGAAATAAACAGTATGTGCTTTATTTCTGATCCATGAGGATCTACTGATGAATTTGTGAAGAATAGAGAGGGAGAGTGTGAAACTGACAGATGAGACTTTGGTTTGGTAGGAAGTATTTTTCCCCAGGGAGTGATAAAGAATATGTGTATTAAGGGGCAGCTAGGTGGCGCAGTGGATAGAGCACCGACCCTGGAGTCAGGAGTACCTGAGTTCAAATCCGGTCTCCGATACTTAACACTTACTAGCTGTGTGACCCTCGGCACTTCACTTAACCCCAATTGCCACACTTTAAAAAAAAAAAAAGATTATGTGTATTTTATCTGTGATCCGTGAAGAAGCTAAGGCAGAGAGGATGGCTTTCTTTCTTGTGATAACTATAGTTAGGATTATTTTAAGAGGAAAACATAGAAAGATAAGTTCTAAGAACCTAGAAGAGCATTCTATGAAGAGCTTGAAGAAACTGAAAGACTGTGATTATTGAAGAGAAGATAATGATAAAAGACTGGTCTTATGGAAACATTGGGAAGATGCTTAAGAGACTTTAATCATACTTACCAGCTGTGTGACCCTAGGCAAGTCACTTAACCCCCATTGCCCCGCAAAAAAAAAAGAGACTTTAATCATTATTTAGAATAAGTTGGATGATTTGAGTTTTCAGACAAGTGAAGAGGAGTCAACTGCTCATATATTGAGGGTTTGAGAAGGGTCAGGCTGTGACTAGTTATAGCAGCCAAAATAGTTTTATTACTCATTCCATTTGTTAGTAAATTTTAATGTTCAATTATGGATGTTTTGTTTGTTCAGTCATGTCTGACTCTTCATGACCCTATTTGGGGTTTTATTAGCAAAGATACTGAAGTGGTTTGCCATTTCCTTCTCCAGCTCATTTTACAGATAAGGAAACTGAGGCAAATAAGGTGAAGTGATTTGCCCAAGATCACACAGCTAGTATCTGAAAGACATGGTTTCTGAGTAATTTAATCATTTTATTAATAAAGCCAGCATGTTTATGAATAAAAAGGATGGTCATTTGGCCATCTCTCTTATACCAAAGACCCCTCATAGAAGCAGGTTCACAGTTTATATGCCCTTGGAAAAGCAGATGTACCTGAGGGTGGCAATCAACTCTGATTGGTTAACAATTAATGAGAAAATGAATATTACAATGAGAGCCTGGGCTACATTACAATGAGGGTCTAGGGATATCTGATTGGATCACCCAAACCTTGGTAAAAAAAGACAGCAATTTCCATATCACCTGTTTGACAAAAGAGAGAATCAAAACTTTCCCAGACCTGTCTGAGCAAACACAATGAGCAGGAATGCATCCATTAGCCTAAACTTAAAATTTCTTTTACTGTCTTTGATTAGACTTCCGTCATACTGGCTGGGTAAGTGTTTTAGAAAGATTTCCCATACTGATTGATTTCTGGATGAGGAAATAGAAAAGGGGGGAAACCTTGGTTCTAATACAATAATTGTTATTAAGTACTAGGGGAAAATACTCATTTCTCAGACTGAGACTAAATTTGAACCCATAAAACTGAGTTTTCCTAATTCCAAATTGCTATATCCAGTGTGCCACCCAGCTGCCCTTAATTACAGATAAATAAGAGTAATTACTATTGAAGGAGGTTTCTCCATTTAATTAAATAATTACTATTTATAAATTGAAGTGAAGGCTCAAGCTAATTAGTTAATTGATGGCTTCTAACATTAGGATAGGACAGACATATCAAGGAGTCAAGGGAGTATTAAAGTTTAGCCAACTAGACATCAAGACAGACACACCTAAGAAGTAAGGGGAGATAAAATTCTACAGCAGGAAAGTTTGTTAGGTGAGGCTACTACCTGAGCTAGGAGACCAAGATAACTCCAGAGGTCAGGACTATCATTCCAAAAGAAAAATCCCCCTGACTCTCAGGAATCTTCCCCCCCTCCAAAGGAACTTTTCATTTTCAGATGGTCACCCTATCTATCTTCTAGAAAAGCTTTTGCCTTTCTTCTGTTCTGGAAGGAAGATGTTTCTAAGCCATCTCCTCCCCTTGAGGCTGTCTTAGATTTCCCTCTTGGTCACTTTCTCTAGTGCCCAATAAAGGACCATTTTAATTCTAACTGGACTGTATGTGAGAGTGTAATTCTTTACACAGGAATACCTAAGGACCCCCAACCATTTTCCGCTGTGACTGCTTCCTTATGACTCAACTGAAGATCCCATTTTCTATAGGAAGAACTTCACAGACCCTGTTAATTCTAGAGCCTTCCCTATATTATTTATTTCCTATTTATCCTGTTGTGAGAAACCCCATTTAAAAATTTCTGGGACTCAGTGTTGGAGAAGTATCAAAGGCCTTTATTTATACATTCACCCTCGAATGGGCCAGCTTCCTAATGGAAATGGAGGGGAGTATGGGATTCGCGACCCTTTTATCTCTTAATGGGCTGGCTCCACCCTTCTTCCTCAGTTACAATCTTTTCACCAAGACACTGGTGCCAAACACTAGCCAATTGGGATGTGGTATGGTCAAAGGGGCAGCTCTCTAAACTCCTCCCCCACTTGACCAGCCCTAAGTCTCTCTCATAGATTTTTTTTTGTAGGGCAATGAGGGTCAAGTGACTTGCCCAGGGCCACACAGTTAGTAAGTGTCAACTGTCTGAGGCTGGATTTGAACTCAGGTCCTCCTGAATCCAGAGCCCATGCTTTATCTACTGCGCCACCTAGCTGCCCTGCCTCCCCCAGTCTCTCTTATCATGTGATCCTGATTGCTGGGGAGGGGGGAGGAAAGGAACCATTAGTAAGCACCTTTCTCCCAGCTGAAATTCACCTCCCAGACATTTCCCAGACAACTTCAATCAGCTTTTGAGGGGGGCCCATATTTTTCTCACACTTGTATATAGCTTGTTTGTATATATTTGTTTGTTTCTTGTTTTCCCTACTAGATTTTAAGCTCCTTGGGGGTAGGAACTATTTTTCACTTCTTTTTCTATCCCCAGTGCTTAACTCAATCCCTGGCACATAGTAGGTGCTTAATAAATGTTTATTGATTGGCCGATTGAGGTGGCGAGTTTATTAATAATAAATAATAATAATAATTAATAATAAATAAGCATTATTATATACTCCAAAATTAATATACAGTTTAAGAATATAAAAGCAATGAGTCAAGTGACAGGGTGAGATTGAGTGACCTATAAGTGAATATGACCAGACTCTAATCCCCATTTTAACTTGCTACATGTAGAGGTATCACCTCCTTCTGAAACTGGATGGAGGAAAGAAAGGAAGGAAGGAAGGAAGGAAGGAAGGAAGGAAGGAAGGAAGGAAGGAAGGAAGGAAGGAAGGAAGGAAGGAAGGAAGGAAGGAAGGAAGGAAGGAAGGAAGGAAGGGAGGGAGGGAGGGAGGGAGGGAGGGAGGAAGGAAGGAAGGAAGGAAGGAAGGAAGGAAGGAAGGAAGGAAGGAAGGAAGGAAGGAAGGAAGGAAGGAAGGAAGGAAGGAAGGAAGGAAGGAAGGAAGGAAGGAAGGAAGGAAGGAAGGAAGGAAGGAAGGAAGGAAGGAAGGAAGGAAGGAAGGAAGGAAGGAATTTAAAGTGGATCCCACAGAAAAGAAGCTTAAAGAAAATAAGAATTGTATCCAATCCAACTGTGAATCAACAAGCATGTCCTAAGTACTTTCTATGTGCCAGTTATTCTTCTAGGCACTGAGGATAAAAAGACAAATGTAAAATAATCTCTGGAGAAGCTTCCATTCTACCTGGGAAGAAATATATAAGGTTATATAAAGCAACCATTAATAACTACAAGGTAATTGGGAGTAGGATTGGGGAGGTTTCTAATTTGTGGGCCAGATTTGAAAGACACCAGATTTAGAATCTATCAATTTGTACATCTAACCACATTCCATGATGCTTAGCTCCGGAAGTTGCGCTCGAAAACTTTGCCCTCAGGGGAAATCAAGAAGTGCAGACAAACAGATCAACTTTGAAAGTCACAGATAGAATTTGTTACATAATTAAAAAGGAAAGCAAGTTGTAAAGGAGAAATTACAGTGTCATGTACAATCCTTTTATTTGATTCTGTGTATATGGATATTTCGATTTCATTCACTCTTTGTTAAGTTTAAAATAACTTTTTTTTTTTGAGAGAAAAGAGGAAACTGCTCAGAGAACTATTTGTCAACTGGGGGAAGTAGAGGAGGCCACTGTGGTGAATATGAAAGAACAATACTTTAAAAAATTAGATATCCTGTGAATAGCTATGATTTGATCTACAAGTTTTATTTTTTATTTTTAACACAGTCTTATAAAATATTCCGACCACTTAAGGGAAATAGATCTTAGCAATAATGTTCTGGAAGAAATTGTGGTTACTCATATACTGGAGGCATTAAAGGAGAGAAAGAAAGGTAGCGTTCCATTTCCTTACCCTACTGAATTCCTCTATTTTTTGTTTTGTTTTGGTTTTTGGTTTTTTTAGTGAGGCAATTGGGGTTAAGTGACTTGCCCAGGGTCACACAGCTAGTAAGTGTCAAGGGTCTGAGGTCAGATTTGAACTCAGGTCCTCTCGAATCCAGGGCCAGTGCTCTAACCACTGTGCTGCCTAGCTGCCCCTAATCCCCTGTTTTTTAAACTTTATATTATTCACTGTTTTGTAACCTTTTTTGTTTATACAGCAATGGCCTGAGACATGAGATGGTTCAGAAGGACGACCATGAACTGGCCCCATTCTGCTTGATTTGCAAAGTTGGACAATTTGTTAGTTTTATTTTTCTTTCAATTTTCAAAGGCATCTACCCATTCTGTGCTCAATCTCCTCACAAATACCTTGAAGAGATATAGCAAATTCATGTTTACTTAGGCATAAAACACCCCAAAAGCTTAAAAAACTAGAGTGTTCTCACATTACATAAAATGAAAACCAAGGTTCATTTCTTATGGCTCAGAATACCCTAAGATGTTCCAATGCCTTCTGAATCATCAAAGAAGGGTCGAGTTGTGTTCAGTCTAGAATGTGTTAAGTATATTTTATTACTGAATTCCAGTTCTCTGAAAACTGACATTATACATGGATAGGACACACAGAGTGAGACAACTGCTATTTTTGTGAGCCCAGGATTCTTCTTGGCTCAGCTCAGTCAGGAAAGTAGCACAGAAGATAAAGTCGGAGATCACCCTAGCCAGTCCAGGGTGGGAGCAAGGAACCTAAACATGAAATCTAAATGGCTACTATTAAACTCTGAAAGATAGCACAGTGGATAGAACCCTGAGCCTGGAGTCAAGAAGACAGGGATTCAAGTCTAGCCTCAGGCACTTGCTGGATCTGTGACACTTTATCTTTGTCTGCCTCAGTTTCCTTGACTTAAAATAAGGATAATAGCACCTACCTCTCAGGGTTGTTGTGAAGATCAAATTAAAAAATACACTGTAAAGCACTTTGCACATAATAATAGGCACTTGATAAATGCTTGTCTCTCTCCTTTGAAAAAAGATGGGTTAAATAGTCAATTTCTTCATCAGGGCTTATATCTTTTCTCCTGATCCGGGAGTGATCAATAATGACTAAACAGCCTTAATCCTGCTCCATCAATGGGTTTTCCCATTTCTTGGGTTTTAGCATTCCAAAAAAACCAACCAAACAAACAAACCAAAAACCTTGCTGGCAAGCCTACCTGACTTTTTGGTTTCTGTTTGCCCAGCTTCTAAAGGACTCCACCCTTCTCCACCCACCCCCACAATGAGAATTGCTCTTTCTTACTCTGGTATTTGCCTAAACACTGGCACATCACTACTTTCTTGGGTAAAGCAAGGCACGGGCAAAGGATTAAATTTGCAAGGCACAACATCTAAAGTCCAGGCATCCAATATGAGGCCTGAGGACCAAAAATAGCCCAAATGCTCAGGGAGTTCCCACTGAAGATATTTACCCCTCTCCCCAAAACTGTTTACTTAATTAGTAAACATGATGTTCGAAGTGTACCTGGCGGGGCAACTAGGTGGAATAGTGGATAGAGCACTGGCCCTGGATTCAGGAGGACCTGAGTTCAAATTCGGCCTCAGACACTTGACACTTACTAGCTGTGTGACCCTGGGCAAGTCACTTAACCTTCACTGCCCCTCAATAGATAGATAGATAGATAGATAGATAGATAGATAGATAGATAGATAGATAGATAGATAGATAGATAGATGATAGATAGAAGTCTACCTGACTGCCTGCTGCTGTCACTGCACAATCTCAGCTCCTGCTGGGTATTATTGCAGTCAGTTTTATAACTACAATCATTTTTTTAAGATAAAATCAGCCAGGGGGAAGCTAGGTGGAGCAGTGGATAGAGCACCGGCCCTGGATTCAGGAGGACCTGAGTTCAAATTCGAACTCAGACACTTAATATTTACTAGCTCTGTGACCCTGGGCAAGTAACTTAAACCCCAATTGCCTCACCAAAACCAACCAAACAAATAAATAAATAATATTAAAAAAAATAAAATCAGCCTGCATTCCTTTGGATTTTTTATATTGTGGCCCATAGATGAAAAAACTTGGTCTCTACTTAGTTCTTTGAACCATTTTGTCTACATTTAGGACAATTTCTGGGGAGGAGGGAAACAGTCCATGGAATGGCATCAGAGGCTCACAAATTTCTATATGTAGATGACAAAGTAATAGATAAATACATATGATCCACTCATCTTGTTTTTTTCTATGAAAATGGAACAAAAATAATAGTATTTTTACATTGATTTTATACCAAATTAAAGCAAAAAAGAAGTATTTCCTGCAAAAAATAAAAATAAAAAAGTATTTAGATTTGATAAATTTATATTCAACAAATAAAATATATGTATGTGCTTGACACTAGAACAAAAATAAAAAATAGAACCTGCCCTCATGCAGCTTACTGCATGATACTGGGAAGAATACAACATGCATCAAAATACAAGGTAATTTGAGAAGAATGGAGGGCAGGAAAGAGAATCAGAGAAGTATTTACAAGGAAGTTAATTCACCTGAGCTTTGAAGGAGCTTGTAAAAGGTCTGCACTGAAGGGGACCCATATCAATGATAGAGAACAGATCCATTGGAGAGTTGATTTGGGTCACCAGAGATCATAGGGGGGCATTTGCTTCCAGGGACTCTGAAGTGAACTATTTTATCTATGTGCAAGGGTAGAATGTACCATACTCCTTCCATCTACCCTCCTGACATGAGTTTGTGAAGGAATATAAGTTCAGTCCAGTTTGGGAGATGTAAACATCGCCCATCAAGATATAGGGACATATCAAGCAACCATTTGTAATTTATATATTATATATACATACATATTAATATAGTAATATAAAACCCATATGATTTGGAATAAAATTGAAGAGGATTCTAATTTGTGGGTCAGATTTGAAAGATACTGAGCTTAGAATCTATCAGATTTTGAATCTGACCACATTCCATGGTGTTTATTTTGTCTTGTGTTTTCTTTTCCTTTTGTGGGGCATTGAGGGTTAAGTGACTTGCCCAGGGTCACACAGCTAGTGTCAAGTGTCTGAGGCTGGATTTGAGCTCAGGTCCTCCTGAATCCAGGGCCGGTGCTTTATCCACTGTGCCACCTAGCTGCCCCCATTCCATGATGTTTAGCTCCCAAAGCTGTATGTTAAAACTGGCCTCAGAAGAAAATAAAAATAAAATAAAAGGAAGGACAAGAGAGAAGCACAAAAGGGACAGCTTTGAAAGTTACAGGTGGAATTTACTGACCCAAATACATGAACAGGACTGCCTGGCACCTGCCTGATGTCTATACCCCCAGCTCCCTTATGTTTGGAGTAACCAGCACTGGAAACTGACACAACAAACCCACCACAGAAAGTCAGTCAGCTATTCGATGAGCATTTAAGTGCTGGGGATGCAAAGAAAGGCAAAAACATGTAAATTCAGTCACCATAGGACCCTGGAAGGTGAAGAGGGTTCTCATAACATCCTATGCTGTCAGATTCCCAGCTCCTACTGTTTTTAATCTCTGTGATTCAGAGGCACAGTTGACTGATGTGAAAACCTCTTCTGCCACTGCCCCAGCTCTAATTCTCATTTTCCTCAGCCATTCACTATCCCCAATATGAGAAGTGATTATTTCTCTCTAGTATTAATAAGTAATCATTTTATTAGGACCAAGGTTTTCTCCCTTTTCTACTTTCCTTGTCCAGAAATCAACCAGTGTGGGAAATCTTAGGCAGAAATTTACCCAAGCCAAGATCCAATCAAACAGTAAAAGAAATTCTAAGTTTGGACTCATGGGTGTATTCCTGGTCATTGTGTTTGCTCAGACAGGTCTGGGAAGTGTTAATTTTCCCTTTTGTCAACCAGGTGATATGAAAATTGGTAAGTCCCTTTGACTGAGATTTGGGTAACCCAAGTCGCATAACCCAAGACTCTCATTGTAATATAGCCCACCCTCTCATTGTAATATTCATTTTCTCATTGGTCATTGACCAGTCAGAGTTGATTTGCACCCTGAGGAACACCTACCCTTTCTTTCTTTTTTTTTTTTTAGTGAGGCAATTGGGGTTAAGTGACTTGCCCCGGGTCACACAGCTAGTAAGTGTCAAGTGTCTAAGGCCACATTTGAACTCAGGTCCTCCTGAATCCAGGGTCAGTGCTCTAACCACTATGCCACCTAGCTGCCCCACACCTACCCTTTCAAAAACATATAAATTGTGAGCCCCCTGCCATGAGGGATCTTTGGTCTAAGAGACATGGCAAAATGACCATCTTTTATTAATAAACACACTGGTCTTATTAATAAAATGGTTAAATTACCCAGAAATTATATGTCTCAGACTTCTTAATCATCATACCATCCTTCTCTGGAACTATTTATTATGTTAACATGCTCTCCTCCATCCTACTTTTCTTCCCCTCACAGTCTGTCTGTGTCACTAATGGAGACAGGGCTACTCTCTAGAAGAAAACACAGTATCTCTGACCCCTCTAAAATTGGGCTGGTTGCTCTTTTGCCATACCCCTAGAGCACTTCCCAACCTCCCTCTAGGGACAAGAGGAGAAGAAAGAGAGGCATGCTCTTTCCTCTTCATTACCACTCCCAAAGCATTCCTTTGCCATCATCACTAAGTAAACTCTTCTTCTCTGAGGTTCACTCCTCTCATATCCATTAATATCACCTCAGTTGGGATCTTTGTGGTGGTAATCTGTAGGTCTCCAGATTGTACATATATACCTTCTTTATTTCTTCTGACCCTGGGATCATCTCAGGTTTTAAAAGGTCAGTCTTGGTTTTATTTTTCTAGGACTTTTCAACCATCTTCACACCATGATGTTGACCTGATACTACACCTCCTCCTTCCCCTTACCCCTAATCATTCAAGCTCTCTCTCTCTCTCTCTCTCTCTCTCTCTCTCTCTCTTTCTTCCCCTATTTCTTTCCAATCTTCCCGCTTAGTTAGCTTAGAAAAATCTTATTTTCTCTCCTGGTATACAGCTTTCTTTCCCAGGAATGGTTGGTTACATATCCTAGCTCAGCTACCTTTCCTGTGTCACTTCTAGAGAGCATATAATCTAGGACTCTGTATTATGTTGCTAGGTGAGACAGAAAGGCTGCAAATGAAGCAATGATGGGAGGTGGGCAAGGAGGAAAGAAAGTATCATTAAGATAGAAGGGGCCTCAGAGACTATCTACTCCAACCTTCTCATTTTACAGATGAGGAAACAGGTGAAAGATGTTATGACTTGCTCCACTTGATAGTTAAGTGCCAGAGCTGGGATTCAAATCCAGGTTCCCTGGCTCTTTTCCAGAGGCCATTCTGCGCCCTGTATTTTATTTTACTTGGCATTGGGTTTGGGCTGGAATGGATGTGGAAGTGCTCAGGCAAGAGGGATTAGCCTTAGCAAGGAAGAGGAATATCTTTTTGCCCTTGTCAGAAAGAGAATGGAAAAAAGAAAGTCATAATGCTGAGAAATGTTGAGAATTAGTGGTGGGGATTTAAGGTGGTGTCGAGATAAAGGCTGGTCTCAATTACTTAACAAAATGGGAAGCTGGGGGAGGGGGGGCGGGGCAGGCAGCTAGGTGGTGCAGTGGATAAAGCACCAGCCCTGGATTCAGGAGGATCTGAGTTCAAATTCAGCCTCAGAAACTTGAACACTTACTAGCTGTGTGACCCTGGGCAAGTCACTTAACCCTCATTGCCCTGTCCCCCCCCCCAATATGGAAAGCTAGGTCATCTGGAGTGAGTGTGGTAGGTGGGCAGGTAAAATAGGTAAATCAAGCACTGTGGATCATCCCCCTGAGGTTATGTGACATGAAATTGTAGTGAAGGCAGCTATGACATCCATCTCCATTTAAGTTAAGTAAGGAGGTAAGGGGGTCTTTAAATCTTACACCCTTTCTCAGCCCTGAGGGATCTTTTTCATTAGGCACATCATTATAATGTCAGCTAATTGGGTAAAGTTTCACTAGTGTTGACAGAAAATAACTGTAATGGGAGCCTTTGGAGCTGCAAAGTATTATGCTTATGACTCAGTGTTTTAATTTACACAAGGGGAGAATAATTACTATTCACCTAAAAAGTGGAAATGCAAATTCAATAGACTCGAAACATTTTTTTTTTAATTTGTAAAGGTGTTCTTTTTTTACACTAGAAATCCAGGGTGCCTTATAATAAAGAAAAACAGTTAAACAAAACAGACTGGGGGGAAAAACAACTTTAGTACAATCAATATTCCTCACTTGTAGTTCCCTTCTTTGATGAAAAAAAAAAAAGAAAAGAAATGTGTTTCATTATGTGTTTTCCATGGCCAAGATTAGCCTTGGTGATTAATCTGGGTTTAACTGTCTTTTAGTGTTCGTTTTCTTTATATTATTATGTTGTTATTTATCAGTCACATTGGACTTTTCCTGACCCCATTTGGGGTTTGTTTTCTTGGCAAAGATACTGGAGTAGTTTGCCATTTCCTTCTATAGCCCATTTTACAGATAAGAAAATGGAGATAAACCGGGTTAAGTGACTTGCCCAGGGTCACACAGCTAGTAAATGCCTGAGGTCAAATTTGAGCTCAGATCTTCCTGACTCCTGACTTCCTGATTACTATGACACCAGCTGCCCTGTTACCTTACTATATCATGGTGTATATTGCTCTCCTGTTCTTTTTACTTTCTTCTCTATCAATGGCACAGTGAAGAGAGAGAGCAGGACTTGGAGTCAGGAAGACCTGAGTTCAGATGTGACCTCAGGCACTTTACTAGCTGTATGTATGACCCTGGGTCAGTCACTTAACCTCTGTCTGCCTCAGTTTCTTCATATGTAAAATGAGAATAATAATAGAACCAATCTACCACAGCTGTTGTGAAGATAAAATGTTATTATAGTTAATAATAATATTATTAGTCCTTGTATGTTTCTTTGAATTTCTCAGGTTCATTGTTTAAAAATGGCTAAATAATATTTCATTCCATTTACTTATCATTTGTAAAGTTATGCCCCAGATGACAGGTACTGATTCTTTTTCTAGTCTGTTTTTTTTTTTTTCATTTTTGCTACCACAAACAAGTAAAGCACATTTTAAGAAGCAATGGGAGGGGGCGGCTAGGTGGCGAAGTGGATAGAGCACCAGCCCTGGATTCAGGAGTACCTGAGTTCAAATCCGGCCTCAGACACTTGACACTTACTAGCTGTGTGACCCTGGGCAAGTCACTTAACCCCCCTCGCCCTGCCAAAAAAAAAAAAAGAAGCAATGAGAAATGCTTTATCATCCAAGTGACAAAATATGAAATCATGTTGAATGAGTTTCTATCTTCCGTCTACACCTTACCTGACCCTGAAATCATTTCAGGTGCACTAAGAAGTCAAATGAATCTATAGACATAAACATGAAGAATTGGCTTATCAAAATGATGTTAATTAAATGGATTTTTATGGGTAAACCATGCTGCCTCTTCCTTCTAATGGTGCCATTTTCTTTTTTTTTTTTATGAGATATTTTATTTTTTCCGTTACATGTAAAGATAGTTCTCAACTTTTGTTTATACATGCTTTACAATTTCAGATTTTTCTCCCTCCCTCCCCTCCCTCCCCCCTCCCCTAGACAGCAGGTAATCTGATATAGGTTATATCTATATATCTCTATACATATACATATAGATATATATATACACACACATATATATACACATAATAACATTAATCCTATTTCTGCATTAATCCTGTTACAAGAGAAAGAATCAGAGCAGTGATGCAAAACCTCAAAATAGAAAAAAAAACCAACAGCACCCAAAACAAAAGAAATAATATGGTTCAATCAGCATCTATACTCCACAGTTCTTTCTTTCTTTTTTTTTCTTGGATTTGGAGATCCTCTTCTATCATGAGTTCCCTGGAACTCTTCTGTACCATTGCATTGGTGAGAAGAATATAGTCTAATGGTGCCATTTTCAATGCAAAATAATTAGTGACAGCTTTGAAAATAGTCGTTTTGCTCAGAGAAGAGGGTCTGCGTTGCTGTTTTTCCATTTAGAAATAAGCACAGTTTCATTTACCAATTAACAAGCTAAATATAACATGCATTATAAAGTCTAAATTAATAGAATGAAATTACTTCATTGCCTCGTGAGTACTCTTTAATAGCCTGCCTTTACTGAAAGACTGTACCAGAAAGCTGGTTCTTCAGCATCATGAGTGGTTTTACTTAATTGAAGGACATTAAGGAGAATTGGAATAGCTCACACATTTATGTAATGTCATGTCATTCAGAGCACTTAGGCAAACTAAGTTTTTACGGCATTCTTTTGGGAGTTAATAACAGACAGTATGGTGTAGTGAAAAGGACACCGGATTTGGAATCAGAAGACAATAGCTGAGATCCCAGACCTGCATCATCTTGAGCAAGAAGAGCTTGCCTTCTTCAGGGCTTAGTGTTTTCATACCAGTGAAAGTAAAGGGATTGGATTAGACCGTCCTGGCCCGGAGTCCTTTTGCATCTTTTTTAAGAGTACTTGGAGATTTCCAGAAAAAAAGCAAAACAGCAATAACACTAAATACAATAGGACTTTATATTTGAGTGCCCTTGATTTCATTCAAGGGAAAGTACTTAACTTGAAGAGGTAAGGCCCTATGAGGAGGGAAGACAAGAAAGGGGGAGCAAGGACAAATCATCATCATTGTCACCAAAAGACAAAGACACAACCAGATCTCTGGAGAGGATAGGAGATACAGGGTGTGAGCCTTGGGCAGGAAGGGGAAGGGTATCAGAGATCCAAAGGAGAGATGCCTTCCGGCCATTTTCTCCATGGCTCCTGCTATTCCACACAGAACAAAGATATGGAAATGAAGAGGTTTTATAGGGAGGGGTGGGATCTTATTCAGATGCATCTGATTGCTTTCCCGTCTCTGGGAAAGAGGAAGATACATCAATTAGCAAATTTATTCATGGGATGTTTTCAGCAAGCAAGCTTCCAGATATGAGAAGATCCAAAGAAAGGAAAAGATGGGAAAGGGGAGGAGGTATTGACCAGACATCAAGAGGAAGCACAAACACCTTGTACAAAGGATAGGTCTTCCTAAACCCCAATCTTGAAGGATCCTTCCAACCCCAAATTATACAAACATATAGACCCACTCCTCTTCAGACCTTCCACATTACTATGGGGGGGGGGGGCTCCACTACCCTTTCAGCCACTCAGGTTCAGAACCTAGGAGTCATCCTTGATTCTTCCCTTTTACTCACCCCACATAACCAATCACTTGCCAAATCTCATTGTTTCTATCTCCACATTTCCCCTTTGTATCCCCTTCTCTCTACTCAGTCAACCACTCAGCCCTCCTCAACTCTTGCCTGAATTATTGCATTAACTTCCTAATTGGCCTTTATGGCTCAAGCCTCTTCCATCTCTAATCCATTTTCCTCATAGCTGCCAAAATGACTTTCCTAAAGTGTGGGTATGACTATGTCTCCTCCACCCCACTTAATCAATTCCAATGGGTCCTTACTACTTCTTGGATCAAATACAAATTCCTCTATTTGGTAATTAAAGCTTTTCACAACTTGGCCTTCCCTATCTTTCCAATTTCTTATATTTTACTCCTACCCATGCATTCTATAGTACAACCATACTTGTCTACTTGCTGTTCCTATTGCTCGATTTCCCCTCTCTGTGCCTTTGTAATGACTGTCCCACCCCACCCCCTTCACCTGCCTGGGGTACTCTCCCTTCTCACCTCTGCCTACTTTAAGATTCAGTTCAAGTGCCAGCTCTTCAGGAGCCCTTTCCTAGTTAAAGCCCCAGCTGGTAATGCCTTCCACTTTAAAGTTACCTTGAATCTATTTTTAAACATATCTTGTATATACTCATATATGGACATGTTGTCTTTTTGATTAGAATGTAAGTCCATTTCAAAGGATATGAACAGGCAGTTTTCTGATGAAGAAACCATAGCTATCTATTCCCATATGAAAAAATGCTCTAAATCTCTAATGATTAGAGAGATGCAAATTAAAACAACTCTGAGGTACCACCTAACACCTATCAGATTGGCTAATATGACAAAAAAGGAAAATAATAAATGTTGGAGGAGCTGTGGGAAAATTAGAGCACTAATGCATTGTTGGTGGAGCTGTGAACTGATCCAACCATTCTGGAGAGCAATTTGGAATTATGCCCAAAGGGTGATAAAGCTGTGCATACCCTTTGACCCAGCAATACCACTTTTGGGTCTTTTTCCCAAAGAAATCATGGAAGGGGGAAAGGGACCCACATGTACAAAAATATTTATAGCTGCTCTTTACGTGGTGGCAAGGAATTGGAATTTGAGGGGGTGCCCATCAATTGGGGAATGGCTGGACAAGTTATGGTATATGAATACAATGGAATACTATTGTGCTGTAAGAAATGATGAGCAGGAGGAGTTCAGAGAAACCTGGAGGGTCTTGCGTGGGCTGATGATGAGTGAGATGAGCAGAACCAGAAGAACATTGTACACAGTATCATCAACATTGAGTGTTGATCTACTGTGATGGGCTATATTCTTCTCACCAATGCAATGGTACAGAAGAGTTCCAGGGAACTCATGATGGAAGAGGATCTCCAAATCCAAGGGAAAAAAAAAAAAGAACTGCGGAGTATAGATGCTGAATGAACCATACTATTTCTTTTGTTTTTGGTGCTGTTGTTTTTTTCTATTTTGAGGTTTTTCATCAGTGCTCTGATTTTTTCTCTTATAACATGACTAATGCAGAAATAGGATTAATGTTATTATGTGTGTGTGTGTGTGTGTGTATATATATATATATATACATATACATACATACATACATACATATATATATATTATCAGTTACCTGCTGTCTAGGGGAGGGGGAAGGGAGGGGAGGGAGGGAGAAAAATCTGAAATTGGAAAGCTTGTATAAACAAAAGATGAGAACTATCTTTACATGTAACGGAAAAAAAATAAAATACTTTATTAATTTAAAAAAAAAAAGAATGTAAGCCCATTGAGGGCAGGGACTGTTTTCAATTTTCCTCTGTATCCTCAGCACCTAGGACAGTGCTTGACTGGCACACACATAATCAAACCATCATCAGTCACTATGTTCCAGGCACTGAACCAGGGGCTCCTGGGATACAAGTGCAATGAATGAAACAATCCTGATCAGCCAGTAGCTTACATTATATTTGGGAACACAATAAAAGCACGCCCACAGACATATACACACGTAAATGTTTTCAGAATAAATACCAAGTAGTGAAACACAAAGCAGGACAGCAAATACAAGGCAGTTTGATGTGCAGGGCACTATTAGCTGGAGGGACCGAGATAGATTTCATGTAGAAGCTGCTTCTTGAACTGAGTCTTAAGGAAAGAGAGTGATTCTTCAAGATAGTGGTGAGGAGACAACACTTTCTGGGTAAGAGGGACAGAAAGAAATGGGAAATAGTGTCATGTGTAAAGAACAGAGAAAGGCAGTTTAATCAGATTACAGAATATGGGAAGGGAAAGAGGTCCAGTTAATCTGGAAAGATAGGTTGGGGCAAGGTTATGGAGGACTTTAAAAACTAAACAGGGATGTTTATATTTTATTCTGGAGGCAATAAGAAACTGCCAGAATTGATTAGTAGGAGAATGATGCAGAAATCTTAAACTAAATTGCATCTTAAGGAAAATAATTTTTAAAATAATTATAAACATTTTAAAGTTTTGAATTCTAAATTCTATCCTTCCTTTCCTCCCTCCCCTCCCACCTCCCTGAGGTGACAAGCAATCAGATATAGGTTATACACATGCAATTATGGAAAACATTACCATATTAATCATTTTGTATAAGAGAACTTGAATAAATGAAAAAAATTAAAGGAAGTGAAAAACAGCATGCTTCAGTCTGTGTTCAATCAATATCAGTTCTTTCTTTGGAGGTTGATAGTATGCTTCATCATTAGTCCTTTATAATTATCTTGGATTATTGTATTGCCGAGAATAGTTAAGTCATTCACCATTCTTCATCAAACAGTATTGCCAAAAAAAATTAAATAAAAAACCCCCAATATTGCTGTCTCTGTGCACAATGTTCTCCTGGTTCTTCTCACTTCACTATACATCAGTTCATATAAGTGTATGAAAATCATTTTGATACCACTGTGGAGGATGGACTGAGGTGGTGAGACAGTTGAGACAGGAAGTCTAATCAGGAGGCTGTTGCAATAATCTAGGACTTGAACTAAAGTAATAGCCATGTGATTGGAAGAAGGGAAGATTCGAGAGCTGTAGAAGTAGAAATGGCAAAATTTAGTAATTTATTGGATTGTAGAGTGAAGGAGAATGAGAAGTCAAGGTTACAAACCTGACACATTAGAAGAATGGTGATAACTTCAACAGAGGGAAGGCTGGATAGGGGGCAGGGTTAGAGAAAAAGATGATGACTTTGGTTTGCACTTGTTAAATTCAAGATGTCTCCCAGACTATTTTCCAGAAATGAAGCTCTTAATATATGCTTGTTGAATGATTATTTGAATTGATAAGGGGATAGTATCAAATTTAGGGTAGACTCATCTTCCTGAGTTCAAATCCTGCCTCAGATATTTACTAGCTGTGTGACCCTGGGTAAGTCACTTAAACCTGTTGCCTCACTTTCCTGTAAAATGATCTGGATAAAGACATGGCAAACAACTCCAGTATCTTTGCCAAGAAAACCCCAAATGGGGTCACACAAAAGTTGGATACACTGAACAACAACAATTAAGTTTTACTTTTAACTTGAAATGTGTTATCATTCATCTTGATGGAAATTGCATATTCCCTAAAACTGGAGAGTTATATGAAAAGAAGGGCTACTATATGGAGGAAGAAACTACCTGGAAATCTTCTGGTTGACCCCAGAGTGTAGAACTAGGAACAATGGATGAAGGTTACAGGGAAGCAGGTTTCAAATCAATGCAAGGCAAAACTTCTTCACAATTGGAGCTGTCCAAGGTAGGGCGGGTTGGGCACCTTACAAATGAATAATTTTAAGAGCTAGCATTTATATTGCACTCTGACATTTGCAAAATGCATTCTTTATATATGTAATCTCATCAACTCCACATAACAACCTGGCAGGTAGAAGCAATTATTATCCCCATTTTAAATGGAGACTGAACGAGATTAAGTACCTTGACCAAGGTCACACAAATAATGCCTGAGGCACGATTTGGACTCAGCTCTTCCAGACTGGGTCTAAGACTTTATCCACTTTATTATCTAGCCATTTGGTGTGGATTCCCCCTCATTGTAAGTTTTTGAACAAGACTTGTCAGCTATCTTATAGAGGGGAATCTATAAGTTATAGGTTAAACTACATAGCCTGTAGGTTAAATTTCCAACACTGAAATTCTATGATTACAAAAGGGAGGAAGAACAAGTAGTTAGCAATAATATAGGAAGAAAATGGGTACACCTCACTTTCTTATCAGAGAGAAAAAAAACTAGATGTTATGCCAGATTGAAAATGAATATCCTTGGGGCAGCTAGGTGGCACAGTGGATAAAGCACTGGCCCTGAATTCAGGAGGACCTGAGTTCAAATCTGACCTCAGACACTTGACACTTACTAGCTGTGTGACCCTGGGCAAGTCACTTAACCCCAACTGCCTCACCAAAAAAACCCAAACCAGACAAAAAGAAAGAAAGAAAGAAAATGAACATCCTTCTTTCTGCAGGGGAACTGCCAAACCTACAAATTATAGTCACCCCACAGATTTTGTCAGATACCTTCAGATCCATCTGGAACAATGGCAAGAAGTTTGGTTCTACCCGAAAGAAAAAGAAGGTAAGAAATGATTAGTCTACCCTGTTTGGGTAAGTGGATCATCACCAGGAAGGCCACATGAAAGTTAGGGAGTGTAGCTGGTAAAAACAACAGGGGAGAGATGTCAATATGCAAATCATAAGAATCACAACAATTGGTCAGACCTATCCAGTCCTGCATTTCATCTCTGGAGTTGGCATTCTTCTGTCTTGTATTGGAAGGGCATGGTGGTTTCCAAAGGTTAGGAACATGCCTTCAGAATATTCTAGTTTCACAAAAATCAATTATGGATCTATATGAATTTATCTAAACTTTCTTTTGGATTTAGCCTTATGAATTGAATTATTATAGTAATTAGTTTCATAAGTTGATTACCTGTTGTGGGAAGTTAACTTCTTTATATCAAGATTATATTTCTTTTTCATTATTTCACTGGCCAAAACCTGACTATAAACTCTATTTATTCCTGGGAACAAACTGTTATGGATTTCAAGACAATGTCATTGAGAAACAATGTTACCAAATAAGAGTCATTTCATGAATGTGCAAGAGTACTTTATTCCTAAATTACATTTGTCACTTTTATAAAAAGTTGCTTTTCCAAGGGAAACTCAGTAAAACAGATCAAATTTTACTCTAGGATTTCTCCTTTTCTTGAGCAAGTGCAGTTTCTACTGGTCAGTAGCAATGATGATATTAACCTAGCTGAATTTAAAAAAATGATCATTCAACAGGATTTGATGTCTAAGTATGATTTTAAAAAGAGTAAAAATATGATTTCAAGGTTTCAAGTCAGGATAATTATGAGAAAGATTATATACTTATAAACACAGAGAACCCAAAGTGGGGGAATTTTATTGATAATTGCAGATTGTATGGGTTGGAAGGGACTTCAGTGACCATCTACTCTAACCCACACCAGAAAGGAACCCCTACCATAACATACTCAAAAAGTGGTTGTCCAGCTTTTGTTTGAAGACCTCCAAAGAGGGAGAAACTCACCAGCTCTCAAGGTAACCCATTCTACTTTTCAACAGAAGGGAAGTCTTCTTGATAAAAAAATCTAAATCAGCCTCTTTGTAACTTTTCCGCAGGGCTCCAGGTTCTGCTTGCTAAGGCCAAGCAAACCAAGTCTAAAGCCTCGTCTATATGATAGCTCTTCAAATGCTTGAATACAGCTATTACACACCCTCTGGGACACCAGGCTAATCTATCCTCCTATGACAGGGACTCAAGGCTTTTCACCATCCTGTTTGTTTTCATCTGTACACTCTCCAGTTTATCTGTACCCTTCTTAAATTGTGTCACATAGAACTGGACACAACACTCCAGATGAAGTCTGATGAGGTCAAGTATAATGAATTATAACCTCCTTACTTCTGGAAGCCATGTCTCTCACTTTCGTTTTTAGTTAGCATTAGTTGTAGCGATTGGAATGACGCCACCTTCTGGAGACTTACTGTAGAAAAGCTCCACCCATGAAGTGAAGGTCTTTGGAGGCAAGAACATGCATCTTTTCTTTGGCGTCAGGAAGTGACGTTGGCTAGTGGGAGGAAGAAGGAAGAGACTGGCGCTCTGTCTTGCTCTTTTTCTTTTGGACTCTGGTGGAGAGCAGAGCTAGAAATGTGCTCTCCCTTTAATAGATAGGAATCTAGGCCTTTCTTCTCTCTTTACCAAATTCTTATTCTCCTTAATAAATGCTAAAAAGCCTAACTCTTGCTAAAGCTTATAATTTATTGGCGACCACTCATTAGATATTTTAGACAGACTAGCTAGAATTTTAGCCCTTAACATAGTTTTAAACAAATTAATTAGTAATTTAATTCATAAATTAAAACAGCATTAGCTTTTTGGCTGCTACACTACTGACTCATATTGAGATTGTAGTCCACTAAAACCACCAGAACTTCTTTAAAACAACTTCTATCTAACCCGACTTTTTCCATCTTGAACTTGTGAAGTAGATTTTTTAAAATATCCAATGGTAAGACTTTACATTCACCCCTATAAAGTTTATTAGATTCAATCCACTTCTCTAGCCTGCCCCAATCCTTCTGGATTCTGACTATGATCCATTTTGTTAGTTATGCATCTCCACTTGGTGTCACCTGCATATTTGATGAGCCTAGCCTTTATCCAAGTCAGTGATAACAATGTTAAACATCACAGGCCTAAACACAATCCTGGGGGTACACTGCAGGCAATTTCCTGCAACGTTAACATTTTATCAACCAGCTCTGAATCTCTCTGATCATATGATCATCTAATCCATACATATCCATCTTCTTGCCAAGAATAGTATAAGATACTTTATCCCAAACTTTGCTAGGCAAACTATATCCACACCATTCCCCTCACCTACTGGCATAGTAATCCTGTCAAAAAGGGAAAATGGGGTTAGTTTGGTATGATCTGTTCTTCATGAAGTCTGCTGACTCTTGGTCTCTCGTTTTACATATAAGAAAGTAAGATCCAGAAAGGTTAAGTAAGTTAGCCCCAGTGTGACCTTAGGCAAGTTATTTAGCTTCAGTGTGCCTCAGTCTCCTCATCTCTAAAATGAGGGACTTGAACTAGTTGAGCTTTAACATCCCTTCCCAGTTCCAAATCTATCATTCTCTGATTATAAAGACAAAAAGGTCAAGGGCTAAGAACTAACTTTTGGCAGATGCCCATCACACCCCACCAAGCTGGACCTGATACAAGAGGAAGGGACCAGTTGGCTGGGAGTGGGTGGGGTGAGAGGAAGGGGAGCTTGGGAGCTTGGGAGAGAGGGTGGGGTGAGAGGAAGGGGAGCTTGGGAGCTTGGGAGAGAGGGTGGGGTGAGAGGAAGGGGAGTAGTAGAGTTTATCAACTGCCCCAAAGGCCTGTCAGTAGTACACTGAGCCACAGGTCAAAACAACCAGGGATCAACGGTTCTTAAGAAGCAGGGAGGCTAATTTGTTTGCAAAGCAGAGTCTGTTTACCAAACAGCAAACTGCCTGGAAGAAGGATTTAGGCTAAATTAGGGCCCAGGTGCTGATAGGTCAATAACCTGAAGATAACAGAGTCCAGGATCAAAGGGCAAACATTACTGACACCTCTTAGGGGAACAGCAGAGAAACACACTAAGGGTCTCACAGCTTATATCAACTGTCACTGTCCTCTCTAAAGTTACAATTTTGTTGAGATTCATTTGTTTTAGATTCATTTAACAGAACTGTTTAAATATTTCTTAATTAAAAAAAAATAATTATACCAGCCTTCTAAAGAAAAGAGATCTCAAAAAACGGGTTTTTTTACCCATAAAAGAAAAATATTTTTTATAGAGATGATGGAAAAGGAAGGACCAAGACTGAATACAGATGAGCAAATAAAAAGATGAGCAAAAATGGCTATATTGACTTCCCTGCAAACCTTGTGAAAGGAGTTTTTAAAGGGATGAAAATACTTTGCTTAATAGAAATACAACAGGAAAAATCACCACAGTAAAGTAATAAATAAAACTATTTGCCTCCTGGCCAGGAACAGTTGAGACAATATAACCAACTAGAAAGGTAGTAGAGGGAAATGAAGTACTTTGCCTGAAATCCCATGGATAGTAAGCAGCACTTACAGTGTGGAGCCAGTTTTGGAGAGATGATAAGAAGTTTAGTTTGGACATACTGAGTTTGAGGTACTATCAAGACATCTAGGTGGAAAAAAAGTAGCAGGTGGTAGGAAATACTGGGCTGACACTCAGAAAAAAAATCAGGAACAGTTATATAGATTTAGGAGTCATCTGCATAGAAGTAATACCTGAAATCATGACAATGGATCGTCTTACCAAGGAAGAAAAGGCAAGAGGGCAATGTCTTGGAGGATATTAATATATGGATGATGTTAAAATATAGAAGATGGAAGTAAATAGAATTCCCAATAGATGATCGCATTCTTCTCAATAAAATTGGAAGTAAGGTCACTTACTGAGAGGGAGTGGGGTAAATTTGGGGTCCAGATGTGAAGAGAGGTTTACAAAATCCCCTGTGAAAAGTATGATAAGATGTTTATTGGAGATAAATAAAAGCAGAAGTTAAAGAATACAACATCCTCTGAGAAGCCAACTCCAGAGACACTGAAATGACAACAGTGCCACAATGGAGAAGGAAAACCCTCAATTTTGGCTCTGGCTAATAATAGAGATCATTGCATTTGGAAGCTACATGTACAAAACACCAAATTTACCCTTTTGTTGACACTGTGTCAAGTCAACTATATGGGTAGCAAGGAAAGGTGAGATTCACCACCAGAGAGAAGGGCTGCTTGCTACCCTCCTGAAAGAGGAGTCGTTTTCCTGACATTTGAGGGGTTTCTTTATTTTTTGAACAGGTTTAAACAAAGCTCGTTCTATATTCAATGAGTTGTAAGCCTACTCATGCTCACAGAGGGGCTGAGGGAGGGCAAAAAGAGACATAGCCTGATGTTCCCAGGGTTCCCCTGGGGATGACATGAGCCAGAGTGTTGTTGTTTCCTTTTTAAACTGTATTATTTATTTTTAAACATTCTTTTCTTTTTCAATTTTTAGTTCCAGATTCTCTCCCTCCCTCCCACCCTTCCCAACCCACTGAGAAAGCAAAGAATATATCAATTTTACATGTGAAATCATTCAGAACATATTTCCATGTTAGCCATGTTGCAAAAAAATATATAAAGAAAATTATACTTCAATTTGCATTTAGAGTTCATCAGTTGTCTCTCTGGATGTGGATAGCATTTTTTCATCACAAGTCCTTTGGAATCATCTTGGATTATTGTATTGATAAGAATTGCCAAGGCTTTTACAGTTGATCATCATTACAACATTGCTGTTACTGGGCACAAGAATCTCCCGACTCTTTATTCACTTTGCATCAGTTCATATAAGTCGTCACGTTTTTCTGAAACCACCACCCCCCCTCAACATTTCTTATAGCAACGGTATTCCATCACAACCATATCCCACAATTTGTTCAGCCATTTCCCCAATTGATGAGCATCCCCTCAATTTCTAATTCTCTATACTACCACAAAAATAGATGCTATGAATTTTTTTTTGTACACATAGGTCCTTTTCCTTTGAATTCTTTGGGTTACAGACCTAGTGGTGGCATTGCTGGGTCAGAGGTAGAGCTAGAGTATCTAGCTGTGTCAACAAACACTCAGGAATCACTTTAGGTATACCTCTAACCCAAGGAAACTTCAGCATCTATCTGGCTTCCCCCAAAGGGTCTTCAGCTTTGTTGAAAGTATTCTATCGAAAGAGAACATTATATATAGAAAATGATTATATTACATAAAAGGTAGACCACATCCCCCAGCCCAAAGTCATAGTCTTTCTGATTTAAAAGTACTACTAATGTGACTCATGATTTCTAAGTCAACCTTCCAGACCTGCACAGTCCACATGACTCACAGTACCAGTGAAGGGCAAGGTCTCAGTTTGCTGGTTCACATAATGGGTCTGTATCTCATTGCACCTCCATTTCCTGTTACCCTGATCTAGCTCCCTGCTTTGACAAGCCTTTGGTCCACTGCTGGTTCAGCACTGTCAAACACCAATTGCTTCCTTGGGGGGGGGGGGGGCGGGGCACACGAATTGCTGACCCTGTCAGCAAAGTGTCACAAGTTCATTAATGCCAATCAGGAGAATGGAAGGTAGATGGTAGGGATCTTTGTCCCCATCATCTGATTATGACACCCTACAAACAAGCTACTGCACCTCTCCTCAACCTCAGACATGGAAGCAAATACAGGGAGGTGGTCATTGTGCACAATGTCCCTCTTATCCATGAGGTCCCTGTGTCACATTTTTTTTTTTAGATTTCCCTTAGTACCTCCCACTGTTCTATGAATATACTTACTGCCCACAAATACTATGAATGAGCTCCAAATATAGTGAGGGCTGTGCTCATCTTTGAGTACTTGGTGAATATTTATTGACTCATTACATACAACCACAAATAATTATGTTGTGTTCAAATATGGTTTCCCAATCTGTATTTTTAGCACTGACCTCTCAAAAGTTCTCCAATTCTGTACTTTTTGTTCATTCCCCCCAAACCCCGATACTGAATGAATCTAATTCATTTTTTCCCCCACAATCCCTCTTTACACTAAACTTACCCCACCATAGTCAGCCTGGATGGTAGTCATTCAGCACCACTATACCTCAAATTTCTCCTTTCCCTTAACTTTTAATGTATAATGAAGCCCTCCTAGACTCTTCTGTTTCCACTACAGTCTGACAGATTTAATGTTTCCAAGATTATTTCTCTGACCTCCCAACTATGGCACCACATGCCATTCCTTCTGCTGGGTACTACATGCCTTCCTCCTTTCAACCAATCTATTATCCCTTCCTTTTTCAAACTGCTCATTTATAACCAACCACCTTTTTAGACTAGTCTGGTTGACTCCAAATTCTCTGTCATCCCACTGCCATCCTCACCTTTCCCACTGTCTCAGCTATCTAGCACTTACAGGTACCCAATAATTAAGTATAAATGATATTTATACTCATTTATAGCCTCGAGAGGAATGTTCCTTTTCCCTTTCCTCCCACCCCCTTGCCCATTGCTGACTTAAGAAAATAGTAACAGGCTGAGGGCTGCCATGGGGTAGGCAAACAAGCTTGCCAGGGAGACGGCAAAAGGTCACAGAGAGAGTGTAGGGAGGAGGGAAGAATAATAGTTGGTATTTTTACAGCACTTTAAGGTTGAAAAAGCTGTATGGGCTTTATCTCACTAGATCCTCACAACAAGCCTGTCTCGTATTTACTATCTCCCCACTTCACAAATGAGGAAACTAAGGCTGGGTTTATTACACAAGCATTTATGAGGCACCTCGTGTTGGGCACTGTGCCAGCCCATTTGCAGATATTATCTAATTTGACCCTCACAAAAGACTCTGGGAGGTAGATGCTTTTATTACCCTCATTATACAGTTGAGGAAACTGATGCACGGGAAGAAAATACATTTATTGAGCATCTACTAAGCGCCAGGCACTGCACTAAGTGCTTTACAAATATGAGCTCATTTGACTACGGCAGGATTTCATTTTACAGAGGAGGAAATTGAGGCAGTCAGCAGCCAAGCGCCTTGCGCAGGGTCACACAGCTAAGTGTTGGCGGCCGAATTAGAACTGGGGTCTTGCGGAGGTTTGGGGATTCTAAGCGGTGCTATTGCACCCCACTGAGCTCCAGCTATAGTGTGATTTTCCCAGCCCCGCGGCTGCGCACTAGCGCACGAGGGGTCTGCGGGTGCCTAACACATCTATCACGCAGTGGCTTCCGGCACCGAGGCTTAGACTCCGCACAAGGCTCAGGCCCCGCCCACATCAGGCCTCGGGGTTGCAGACTGCCGGCCTGGCCGAGTGTATCACTTTTGGGGGAAACAGACACATCTCCCCAAACCGCCGGCTAAGTCCTAGCGTCCACGCACGCGCCAGGCTGGAGGAGGGGCGGGGCCCGGTCCGCCCCGGCCGCGGTGACGTCACGCCGAGGCCCAGGCGGAGCCCTCCAATCGCCAGGCTGCGGCGCCGCGCCGGCGGAGGCGACGTCGGCGTCCGCGGCGACGTGGGCGACGTGGGCGACGTTGGCGGCGGCGTAGGCGGCGGGCTCGGTAGCTAACGGTCGGCCGGCTCTTCCCGGCAGCCGCCTCTGGAGGGAGCTGCAGCCTCTCCCGAGGAGGCTCGGCCCCGCCGCCATAGCTCCCCGCCGCGCTCGCCCCAAGCCTCTCCCCCGCCGGCCGGCCGGGCCCGCCCGCGCCGCCATGGCCGACGTGGAGGACGGAGAGGAGCCCGGCGCGCCGGCCTCGCACTCGGGCAGCTCGGGCTCCAAGGCCGCCGGCGACAAGATGTTCTCCCTCAAGAAGTGGAACGCGGTGGCCATGTGGAGCTGGGACGTGGAGTGCGACACGTGCGCCATCTGTCGGGTCCAGGTCATGGGTAAGCGCTGCCACGCGAGCCCGGGGCTGCCGCGCGGCCTCCGCGGCCTGGCCCACGCGATGCCCCCCCCCCCACGCGGCCCGTGCGGGGCTACCCCAACCCGTCACGCACGCGCCCTCCTCCTCCGCGGGGGTCCGGCCTCTACCCCGGATCTTCGGGGCTCTGCGTCCGAGTAAAACAAGCACGCGTGAGCGCACACACACACACACACACACACACACACACACACACACACACACACACACACGTGTGTCCACGAGCCCGCCCACCCCCGGCGGCTCGCGGGGGGCGACGCCCCTTCCTCAGCACACTCCATGGAGCTCCCCCTGCACCCCCGCGGGACTGTCGCCAAGAGGGGCCGGGCCCATGGGGAAGGGGGCGTCCCCAGCCGGAACGACCCGGGGGCTGCAGAGAGGAAACTGAGGCTTCAGGCCTCAGCCCGGCTGAACCCACCCCCACCGGGGCAGGACCGAAGGAGAGCCCCAGGCAATATCCCTGTGTCTGTATGTGCATATGCGTGTGCACGTATAACACCCTTACCCCGTACGTACGTACGTACATACATACATACGTGTCCTTACCTAGAGATGCCTAGGATGCCAACAGAGGCATCACTAGAACCCAGGACCTCCTGGCCCGGGCGCTTCCTCTCTCAATATTCATCCAGATTGGTTTGGTGACACGATCTTAGCCCAGATTGGACGAGAAGATAAGCTTTCTTAGGGAGCGAGTACGGGAAAGGGGAGACTGGAGGCGCACAGTTTCTGGCCTGAGTAAATAGATTTCAGCTCGGGATATTCACCTTGTCACTTGCACTTCACTGTAGCAGGGATAGGTCAGCACCGTTTTCAGGACAGAAAGTACGCTAAATGAAGTCTAGTTGGTACTTTTGCTAAAAATTGTTTGTTTTTAAAACTTGAATTATGCTTATTATACTTAGAATAAAAGAATCATGTAACGTATATGATCCATGAAGCCGTTTAATAGAGTTTGTATATACAAGTTTGTCTTAGGGTCTAGTTTGTCTTTTAGGATCTGTAAGAGGAAGGGGAAAGATGATGTAGCTCTACTTTTTATAGATTGGAAAACTGAGACCCAGTCAGGTGAAGTTATTTATTCTCAAACCTCCTTGGCAGAATACTATTTAAATACAAATTATGTTAAAGAATGGAGCACTTAGGAATAATTTTCTTGATATATTAAATTTGGTTTTTTTCCTTTTGAGGTAAAGAAAAATTCAAGTTAAAAAATTAAGGTTTTTATACTTTGGAAACTAAAATAAGCACTTTAGTATCATTGGAGGAGGGGAAGCAAATTTTATACAAGATTTTCTCCTTAAGGGATGAGATTTTTAAGCATATTTTACTATTGTCAGTATCTTGTATCTTTTTTATTCCTTCATTTCAATGATAATTTATAGTACTGTTTCAAAATCCATATTTTTTTAATTTATCATTTTTATTCTATAGAATTTCACTATAACTTAATGTTGATTCTTTTCATGTTAGGTATATGGTTTAATTTTCCCTTCTACATGAGAAATACAATCTAAATTTTTAAATTTGGGTGCTGTTTTTTAGTTGAGAGGAAAAAAGTCAAGTTATTTTATTTAAAAGATTTCTAGTGTTACAGTTCTTATATAGAGCTGTAAAAGAACTTACTACAAATGAGCCAAAGTTCTGATTTCATTTTCATTTATAGCTTATCTTTAAAATGAAAGCAGATTTCACTAAAATTTCATCCCCAAAGTTACCTTTTGTTTAAAAGTAGAAACGTTTTTAGCATCCATTCTGTATTTTGATGGGTTAATGTTCAAAAAGTAGTTTTCTCTTTTAACCACGTTAATTACTTTCACACTCTAAATAGAAATGTAGAAACCTATAATGGCAAATTATATTTTAAAACAAAAATACTTGAAAGGTGGTGTCAACTGTATACAAGAATTCCAATGGCTGTAATTCTATCATCTTAGTTATAACATTTATTCCACAGCTGCCATATTTTGATGTTAGAGATTTAGAGCAGTTAGCTTTTTTAGTCTAGAAATTTTCTGGAATGCATATTTTAAATGAACTACAATAGAGAAATGAAAGGGTCCATTTTTATTTACACTAATATAACCTCCCACTTTACTTGAAATTTAGGTGGTATATGTTTCTTATATTTAATAGATATTCCTAGACTCTTTTGTTTCACGATGACTTCTTTAAAAGCCATACCATTTTGCACAGGAACAAATAAAAATGAGAGTCAACTAGGTGGTATAGTAGATAGATCCCTGGACTTCAGTTCAAATCCTGCCTCAGAGATAACAGAAACCCTGGGCAAGTTGCTTAACATGTCTCATCTGTAAAGTGGGAATAGGATAATAATGATAGTTCCTACCTCACAAAGTTGTAGTAAGAATCAAATGAGGGGGCAGCTAGGTGGCGCAGTGGATAAAGCACCGGCCCTGGAGTCAGGAGGACCTGAGTTCAAATCTGGCCTCAGACACTTGATACTTACTAGCTGTGTGACCCTGGGCAAGTCACAACCCCCATTGCCCCGCAAAAAAGAAAAAAAGAATCAAATGAAATATAAAGGGATCTGCAAACCGCAAACACTGTGTAAATGCTAGCTGTGGATGTGGTGGTGCTGTGGGACTTAGGTGAGGAAATCTGTCCTAGGCACCCATAAAGTTCTGGTTCAAAAACATATATTCCAAAGATTATGTTCTTAATATCTGAAGCTACAGAAATCATGCACTTTTCCTTCATGTACATTTAAGTCAATAAATTTTACTAAGTATCTGTTGTTGTTTTTTTTCTTTTGGTCTGGGTGCTAGACAATATAAACAGGATCGTAGATTGAGAAGGTGGAAAGGACCTTCATGTTCCTCTCTCTAACCCCTTTCTTTTACAGGTGAAGATACTGAGAACAGAGAAGCAAAGGGACTCCAGGTCACACAGGTAGCAAGTGACAGAGTATTTGAGCCCATGTTTTCTGACTCCAGATCCAAAATCAGCCATTGGAGACCTTACAGTCCTAGTAGAGAGATAAAATGTGAATGGGCTCTGATAAAGATCATAGGAGCTCATTCTAGTCAGGGAAAATGAGTGGAAACACTGAGCCTTGGCTTAGCCCATGAGGAATTGTAGGAGTTGGATCGGTCTAGCAGTGAGCCTGGTGCGATGGTGAGAAAAGAGGACTCCGGCTTGTTGTCAGGAACATTAGGAGATAGGACGTGGCCTGAAGTGTCCATCTAATTTTAGAGCTGGAGAGACCTTTGAGAACTAACCCACCCCCTTTTGTAGATCTGGGCCCTGGAGCCCAGAAAGGTTAAGGGTTAAAAGTCACACCACTAGAGTTAATGGACAGAACCGGGTTCTGCTAACACCCAATCTAGTGCTTTTTCCTCGTAGTGGCATTCTTGTCATTAATCTTTCTAACAAAGGCAGCTAGACAGCCTAGTGGATAGAGAGTACTGGACTTGAGTCAGGCAGACCTGAGTTCAAATGCATCCTCAGAGACTTACTGTGTGACCCTGATTAAGTCACTTAATCCCTGTCACCCTCGGTTTCCTCATCTGTAAAATGGGGTGATAATAATAGCAACTACCTACGGGGTCGTTATGAGGGAAAATGAGGAAATATTTGTAAAGCACTATATAAATAATGTTAGCAATTATTATTATAAAAACAATTGTTGTTATTGACAACTATTTACTTAGAAGTAACCTAATATATCTGTGATAGTGGGTAAATACCTTAAGTCAGAATCTTTGTGCACATCAGGCCATGCCAGGAATCCTCCCACAGCCAGGGAGCTAGTTCATTTCCATGGTGCCCAGAATGTGTTTAATACCTCCCTTTCCTGTTGCCAAGATTTTCCACTCTAAAGAATAACTGCAGTTTTTACAAGTTATTCACGGTTAGATGAATAATTACATTTCCAATAGATACGTCACGGAAGGACAACAACGTGGCATAGTCCAGTGGGAAGGGTGGGCTACATTTGGAGTCAGAGGATTACTTTCTGTGTGACCTTGGATGTCAGTGGGTCTGGGTAAAATGAGTGAGCTTGACTAGAAAGACCGCTAATAACCTTGTCAGTCCTACATCCCTGCTGCTTTATCTACCTAGTGAGGAGAAAAAATTTAAGAGAAAGAAAGCTCTTTGCTGATATACGTGAATGAAATAGTAAGTGAAGATCAGGGGCATTCAAATAAGTTTATTTTAAACATGTTCTGAATCATCATAAAGGAAAACAAAGAAGTGACTAAGAGTAAGGGAGACTCCTACACCAAAGAATGAGTAACTCAAGCAAGTGTGCTTGTGGAAAAATCAGAGTTTTGGGGAAAAGCAAACAGATTGCAAATGACTTCTCTAAAAGGAATATGTTTCAAAAACAAATTACTCCTTATGTTGGTGTTCATGAATGTGCTCTCATATCTCATTGTTCACATAGATGCTGTTTATTTGGACTTTAATTTGGTGAAATATTTTTGGCATACTTTCCCCATGGCTTATACTATATATACATATACATACATACACATATACTACATTCTAAGTTTGTAAAAGTGCAAAGGGGGGTGAGGCTGGATGTTCAGTACACTTTCTGAAACTGCTCCTGGTCATAACTAATAAGTACTGTGCTTTGTACTTTAAATATTCATCTTAAAATGTTCAAATCCAGATGAAAAACTGGGTATTAAATGTTTTTTTCTTCATAATTAAGCTGCAGGGCTTTTATTTGTCTTTGAAGTATAAGGGTTTTAAAAATTGCATTCTGAGCATCAGATTGAGAATTGCTGTTTGTTTGCTTTTAGATGCCTGTCTTAGATGTCAAGCTGAAAACAAACAAGAAGATTGTGTTGGTATGTTGTAATTTTGTTCTTAGTTTTTCAACTGAAGGCTTTTTCTCAGTGGGAATGCTTGCAATTAAGATGAAATTTATCAATATACAACAGCATACTGTAAATCAGTGATTTATTATTAATGTAAAATGCAGTTGTATTCAAAAGTATTTACCATAATCTGCAACTATCTTGTTATAGCCACAGAGAATTACTATATTAGAAGTGGAAATTGTTGACAGTAGTATAAATAGGAACTAGTTATGTATTCTACCAAGAATAAAAGAATTGTTTAAAAAAAAAACTTTTAACTTTATTGTAGAATTTAACTGACTTTTGATTAGGTTTTTTCAGAAATCTTTTATGGTTTTATTATTTGATCACTGTTATATTTTAGTGGTATTTGCGCATGCATAACACATTTGATCTTAGCTTGGAGAGGCCTGAAAGAGATAATGCTAGATATTCTTTATGGAATAACTCTTAAATATGAGTAATGAGATCACGTTAGTACAAGCATCTTAACCTAAATGTTTAAGTACATTTTATATACCTCAGCTTTAAAAATGCTCTTTTAGCACATTTATTGTGCAAAATATTTTAAAATACTGAAAAAATGAAAGGGTGACTTTTCTATAAGTTACTTCTTAGTGGTATCTTTGGTATCGTTTCCCCCACCTCCATTTTTCTGTTCTTTCCCAGTCCCCCACATTCAATTCCTGGGATTCTCTCCCTTTTATCTTTGCTTGGCTCTACTTCGTGCTAAAATAGTCTAGAAACACTTCACCTCTCTAGCCCTATTCCCATTATTTATACTCTTTGTGCTTCCAGACAGAAGTGCTGACCCACTCCTCCCAGAACTTCTTTCCTACCATGTTTACGATATAAATGCCTTTGGCTCGATGCTCCTTACTCCCATTATGTTTTCTCAGCCCTTAAATAATGTTTGTTGAATGGTCAAAAAGGATCCTTTAAATTGCATTTCAAATGCCACCTCCTTCAAGGAGCCTTCTCTGATGATCTCCATTCCCTTCAGCCTTGTCTTTTTTATCCTTTGTGTTACTATGGTGAAAGGAGGAACCATACCTAAAATAGACTTCCCCCTAACTGATGTTGAAAACAGCCCAGGAGGCTTGGAATCAGGCAGTATGTTCGGCACATTTTTTATTGATTAATAAATGCCATTTTGACACCAAAAAAATGTGTGAGAAAATGGATGACTGGCACAGGCCATCACTAATGGAAAGAGAACTCTGTGCATGTTCTCCTGATGGTAGGTCACTGGGATCATCTTTCACTAAGAAAGGAAAGGATTAAAATTATATTATCATTTTTAATGAGGAGTCTTGTGGAAACTTCCAGCAAAATATAACCTAAGACATTTCCAAAATCAAGGTATAATTGGAATGACCTTAGAACAGTCAGGAAAACTAATGCCTTAATAGAGTTGCCTTTTTTTAAAAAATCAAAGGATCAGGGCAGCTAGGTGTCGCAGTGGATAGAGCACCAGCCCTGGAGTCAGGGGGACCTGAGTTCAAATCTGGCCTCAGACACTTAACACTTACTAGCTGTGTGACCTTGGGCAAGTCACTTAACCCCAGTTGCCTCACCCCCCCCCCCAAAAAAATCAAAGGATCTTGACAATTATATACTGATAGAAAAACTACACTTAAAATTGATTTTTCCTTGAAAAAATACATGTCATTCTCTTGTAATAGGGTCAGCTTTTGGAGTGTTTTTCAGTGTGTATATAAAAACCTATGAGAGAAGAAGGGTTTTTTTTTTAAATTTTTTTGAAAAGTTTTTGTAGTTATGATTTCTAAAAACTGGACATTTTTTGTAACCAATATAATTAAAATTTAGCATTAGCTAATATGATATTACTGTATGTTGAATAAAATGACAGGAGCTCCCAATCACACAAAGGCTGTGTTATTTTTAAAGCATCACCTGTTTGTGTGTGCTTAGCATATTTTGGACATAGTCATCTAACTGTGGTATTAAACATCTATTCTGGGGCCGCTAGGTGGCGCAGTAGATAAAGCACCAGCCCTGGATTCAGGAATACCTGAGTTCAAATCTGACCTCAGACACTTAACGCATACTAGCTGTGTGACCCTGGGCAAGTCACTTAACCCTCATTGCCCCACCCCCCCAAAAAAACCCATCTATGCTGTTGACATTTTTCATAACATTTTGAGGGAAACTATGAAATGCTTATTTCCTTTTCAGATAACAGTAAATTCAAATAATATGCAATATCAATGGCTAGATAATATGACTTTAATTTTGAAATCAGTAATTTAAGTTGAAAAACATATTAAGTATATTTTTGTTTTTCTTTCAGTGGTCTGGGGAGAGTGTAACCATTCCTTCCATAACTGCTGCATGTCCCTGTGGGTGAAACAGAACAATCGATGCCCTCTGTGCCAGCAGGACTGGGTGGTCCAGAGAATAGGCAAATGAAAGCCCCGGGCATCGTTGAGTGCCAGGGTCAGAGGCCCCGGGTGTGTCACAGGGATAAAGCCCTCCAAAGATGCCATCACTTCACTTGTCTTTCCTTGGTAAAAGGAATGAGTTGGACACTTGGTGAAGTTAGGATGTGGCATTTGGCCCCCTCTCTCTTTAGAACTTCTCTACAAGTAAGAACAGTGTGTTACAGATAACATTCTTTTTCTTTGGTGTGAATTGTAGATGTGGCTTAGAAATGCCATGTTAGAGAAAATTGCTTCTGTGTGAATGACTTTCCTAATTTATTTAAAGTCTTGGATAAAGGGAATCAGGAGAGTAAGTTCCATTCAGATGAGGGTTTTGCATGTTTATAGTTAATCATTAAAAGGTATTGAGAGGGCAGCTAGGTGGCACAGTGGATAAAGCACCGGCCCTGGATTCAGGAAGACCTGAGTTAAAATCTGGCCTCAAACACTTGACACTTACTAGCTGTGTGACCCTGGGCAAGTCATTTAATCCTCACTGCCCCACTCAAAAAAAAAAGTTATTGACATGAATGAAAGAGCATTCAAATCTAATCCATGTAAAGGTATGGTTTGGTACTAGGAGTATTTTTTCCCTGAAAATAAACAATTTATGCAACGTTCATTTCGGTTAGAATTTTGCCGCCTTTTTTAAGCTTTTGTTAAAAACAAAAACAAAAATTTTATGGCTAACTACTAGTGCCAAAGGCAACCAAAAATTATATTTTTTTGTTTCTGAGAAATTGACTCTTGGTTGTCTTATTAGGCTGTATCTTTAATTCTTTATTGAAATACTCAGACTCTACATAAAGTCATTGAGTTATGGACACATAAGTATTTCTAGATCATACTTTGATTTTTACCATGTTATATTATTGCTTTAATGGTGATTTATATTGAATACCTATAAGAAAAATATGTTTAATTCACTTCTTAGACCTTTAATGAAAAAATTACAATAACATAACTATTTGATAAATGAGGATTCTATTAAATTGTTTAATTATTTGAACTATGTCATAATAAACATTAATCTAATTTCTTTTGTGAATATTTATATTTCTTTTAGAAAAGTATACACATTGGGGCAGCTAGGTGGCGCAGTGGATAGAGCACCAGCCCTGGATTCAGGAGTACCTGAGTTCAGATCTGGCCTCAGACACTTGACACTGACTAGCTGTGTGACCCTGGGCAAGTCACTTAGCCCCAATTGCCTCAGCAAAAAAAAAAAAAAAGGAAAGAAAGAAAACTATATACATGGTCCTTATTTTAACTGAGATTAAAATTTTGAAATAGATTATTTGAATACTTGCTAGCATTAAAATAGGTACTGCTTTAGTAGGTGAACAGAAACTTGTTTACATTTGGGGAAGCTGTTTTATGGAACTTGATGGACAACCTGGAAAAATTTGGGCTGCCTGAGAATTAATTTCAGAGTAGTAACAGAATTCTCCAGGTGGAAGTTACTGTCTTTTTTCTAAGTACCAAAATACAGATTGGGAGTGTTCAAGAATATGTGTGTGTGTGTGTGTGTGTGTGTGTGTGTGTGTGTGTGTGTGTGTGTGTGTAGATTTCAAAGAAGAAAACTATTTGCTTCTCTGTGTTCAGAAGTCAGTAGTCCTGAGCTTCATTTCAACAGTGCAAAAAGTAGGAAACCTAAAGGATTTTTGAGTAATAAAGTTTTTAAAAATTAAGTACTATGACTTTTTTTAATGTATTGGCTTCATTTTCTCAATCAAGATTTTATCGGGTTTCTCTATAAACAGACTGCTTTATTGTATGTAGAGTTGCTTTCTGTAACTCCTGTATCTTTTCAATATACAAGTACATTCAAGCATCACAGTATAGCAAAAAGAACCCAAACTGGAGGCAGAGAGCCTGTGTTTGTATTCTGTCTTTGCTATTTTGATCTGTCTCCTGTGAGGCTCCAGACAAGTCATCTCTCTGCAGAGTGAGGAATTTGGTTTGTATGAACCTTGTATGGTCTCTTCCAGCTCAAAATACAACAGTCCTATCCTTTGGCAATTTTTAACAATTTGGGTGTTTTCAACCACTGATCCATAAACTTTTAGCGGGTTTTTTTCCCCCATAAAGGGTTGTGTCCTTAAAATTTGACCTAAGTATTTGGCATTATAATAAGGGAGAAAATAGTAAGAATTTTAAGTTTAGTCAAAGGAGTAACAGTATGTAAATGAATTGTGGAGGAGGATGGTAATTGGCTGATTGACTGCTGCTATGGCACTACCATAGCAAAAGATATTGCAGTCCAACCACCTAACAATACACTATTTATATATGAGCATCTGAGGATAGGAGAGGAGATCAGACAAAGCAAGATTGATCATATGCATCCTGGGTTGATATCAGCCAATCTGCATAGTCATCTGGAAGTGGAGTACATGCTGTTGAATCAAAAAGAACATAGTATGATAGTAATGTTAGATTCTCACACAAAAAGTAAAACAGTGAACATATTTTTCACCCATCTGACCAAAGTAATGTTAAAATAATGTTGAATTTTATTATCATATATTTTGAAAGTTATTTTAATTCAACTTTAGTTTTTAAAACTTTATGTGCATGTAACTTTTTTAAAAGTTTTAATTATTTTTCCTGTAGTTATAACTTTTAGTGTATCCATGTAACTAATACAATCTAAAATTTTCTATTGAAGATTGGTTTTACATTAATAACTTTTAATGCTTCCCTAAAGGAATTCTCATTTTAAAGTTGCTGTTCTGATATATGACTCACAAAGCCAGTGGGTAAGCTAGTCTTTCTTGGTTTAAATTAAGCACTGTAAAGTTGCTATCTAGCTATACTGTCTAAAAATCAAATTAGAAGCTCTAGCAAGAGTTTTAGACTTTTAAGCATTTATTAAGGAGCATAAGAATTTGGTGAAGAGAGAAAGAGGCCTATCTCAGGGAGCCAGTATTTTTGCTCCACTCTCCATGAGAGTCCTGAGGAAAGAGAGAGAACCACCCCTTCTTCGTCCCATAAGCCTCCTGTGAAAACTGGAAACGTCCTATACCCACACACAGCTCCAAGTTAATTGGCTGATAGCTTTGATCGACAGTACCCACCAGCAAATGTCACTTCCTGACTCCAAAGAACTGACCTTCCAAGCCTCATGGTTTGCCCTCAGACGCTTTCTTCTCATGGCGGAGCTTTCCTACAGTAACTCTCCAGCAGGTGGCGTCACTCCAATTGTCACAGCACTTTGAAGGTGTATTAACTCTCAGTTTTAATTCCCTAGAGCAAAGTTTCTTAAATTCTAGGTCGTGTAACTGGATGTGGGGGTTGTGAAAAACTTGACAGTAAATGTTTGATTTGTGTACCTGTAAAACTTGACAGTAAATGTTTGATTTGTGTACCTATTTTATATACCTATATACCAAAGGTTGAGTGAAAATTTCCTGGGTTAAAAGGGGTTGGGAGTGGGAAAAGTTTAACAAGCCCTGCCCTAGAGCGCACCCAGTGAGAAGTTTGTTCACTTGGTCCAGAGCACATATATTGTCATTTGAATGCTTAGAAAAAGCCAGATGTGATTTTTATGTGCAGATAACTACCATTGACTTGAAAATTTGTTCCATTCTGCTAAGCATTTAGGCATTCAATAAATACTTGCTTGATAAAGAGATACTTTTGGAACTGAAAAATATACAGCTTAAGAGTTCTTGTATTAGGGGCAACTAGGTGGTGCAGTGGATAAAGCACCAGCCCTGGATTCAGGAGGACCTGAGTTCAAATCTGGCCTCGGGCACTTGACACTTACTAGCTATGTGACCCAGGCGAAGTCACTTAACCCCCATTGCCCCGAAAACAAACAAAAACAAAACAAAACAAAGAGTTCTTGTATTAGCTTAATTGGACCCTAATATAGCAGTTATATAAATGAGAAAAAGTATTAAAATGTATTCCTTTACTAAGGGTATACAACTATAAGAAAGTGAAATATGTAAGAAATATTGAAGTGCTTTTGATGTATTATTCAAGGGTTTGGGGTGGTTCATAAACATTAAAAAATGATATTCTGAACTTTCTAAAATGAAAGTTTAAAAAAATCCCAGTGTCAATTTTTGCAAACCTCTGTGTAAAGGTGTGCTTATCAAATTTGGAAAGTTAGAATGAAATGTAAGTTTTTTGAAAAATTTTAATAAATTTGTATGAATGTTCAAATGGTTCAATAATAGGAGACATAACGCTTTTTAAAAAATGCTTTTAACTATTTTTTTTACTTTTAAAGTAGCAAGTATTTTTCATTAATTTGATGTTTTTGCCTACCCATCTCATTAAGCAAATTCAAAATAAATCCCTCAATACATATCTACATAGCCATGAGCCATGCCTAAAAATGTATGTTTCTTTACGTTTAAAGTTCATCAATTCTCTTTGAACAAATGAGTGACTTCATCGTTTTGTAACTTGAGCTTTTATCATTGTACTGTTCAGAGTTCTAAAGTCTTTCAGAGTTGTCTTCCTCAGTAATATTGTTCTCGTGGTAGAAATTGTTCTAGTTCTGCTCACTTCACTTTCCATAAGTTCATAAAGGTCTTCCCAGTTGCCTTCATCATTACTTGTAGTACAGTGATGTTCTATTGCATTCATGTACAATTTCTTTAGCCATTTCCTTAAAGGACAGCTCTTTAGTTTCCCTTTTTTCCTACCATGAATGGAGCTGCTATTAATATTTTTGTACATACAGATCTTTTCCTCCTTTGTTTAATTTCTTTGGGGTAGGATATAGATCAAGTTGTGGGACAGCAGGGTCAGAGGGTGCACACAGTTTTGTAACTTTCTAAGCATTGTTCCACAGTGGCCGGACTGATTCACAGCTTCACCAGCCGTGCACTAGTTTTCCTGCTTCCCATAATCCCTTCAACATTTGTCATTTTTTTTCTTTTGTCATCTTTTGCTGGTCTGACAGTGTGAGGTAACGTTGCAAGGTTGCTTTGATTTTCAGTTCCCTAATTATTAATGATTTAGAGCATTTTTTCATATGGCTGTTGATGACTTAGATTTGTTCTTTTGAAAACTTCTTCGTATCCTTTGACAAGACAGCATTTTAAGGTTTAAGAAATCATCATTTGGTCTTCACAACAATGATGTGGGGTGTAGGCATTATTATCCCCCCCCCTTTTTTTTTTACAGAAGGAAATTAAGGCTCAGAAGTTAAATGATTTTACCATAATCACACAATTAATATCAGTGGTAAAATTTAAACTTGGTTCTCTCTTGACTATCTAGCATATAGCATTTTGTCTTCCACAATGGAGGCATCCAGGTGTAGAGAAAGGCTACTTAGTATCAGAAGACCTTAGGTTTGAATCTAGCTGTATGCCCTGGACAAGACACTTAAACTCTCTGGGCCAGTTTACCCAATCATGTTTGACTGGTTTTAATATTTTTTTTAGTTGTCATCATATTTATACTAAAAATTATCTTACTAGAAAAATAATTCTGGGCTCTACACTTTGAAATCTTTAGTTTCTTATTGTTAAGGGTTAAAATTCTAGCTAAACTGTCTAAACTATTTAATGAGTGGTCGCCAATAAATTATAAGCTTTAGCAAGAGTTAGGCTTTTAAGCATTTATTAAGGAGAATAAGAATTTGGTAAAGAGAAAGAAAGGCCTAGATTCCTATCTATTAAAGGGAGAGCACATTTCTCGCTCCGCTCTCCGCCAGAGTCCAAAAGGAAGAGCCAGACCGAGCGCCAGTCTCTTCCTTCCTCCTCCCACTAGTCTGCGTCACTTCCTCCCCGCCAAAGAAAAGACTCCTGGTCTTGCCCTCAAAGACCTTCGCTTCATGGGCAGAACTCTTCTACAGTAAGTATCCAGCAGGTGGCGTCATTCCAATCATTACAGTCCCCCCTGTTGTTCCTCAAGAAACAAAATGTTTCCTTGACGGAACAGTAAAAACAATATAATAACTATTGCTAACTAATAATATGTGAACAACAATATAGAAAAGGAAGAGAGGAAAGTTTTGTCCAGAGGGGCGATTTTTTTTTTTTGTCCTCATGAACCGACGCTTTGACATTAGTCTTGCAAAGGGAGGGCCTCTGCAGAGAATACATGTTACAGATGGTGTATATTATAACAGAAAGAGAAAAAACAACAAAAACAACAAATCAAAACTGTTCATTTAAAGTCTCTGAAAGTCTTTTCTCAGATGTCCTCTAGGTGTAGTCGTGGAATGGAAGTCTTTTCAGGGGTTGATGTGTGGATGCTGGTAATCAGCCAGGAAAATTTCCTACAAAATTGAGCTTAACACAACTTTAAAACAGCTTTGTCAATAATCAAATCAAACAATGAAAGTTCTCAAAAACATGTCTAAGGGAATACAGAATCTTAGTTGTTACACATGAAACATATAATAAAACAAAAATTGAAACATTCTTTAAAATTATAATCTTACTATAGTCCCCCCTTATGGAGGGTAATTGAGAAGACAATTGCTGCGATATTAATTATTAAAAATAATTTTTATCTTTGTTTCATCACTTTTTGCATCATCTGCCTAATTATCCTCATGCCATTATGAGAAATTTTAAAATCTAATATAATTAGTAACAGATGTCAAGGCCAAATTCAACACTGTTATTTATCATGACACCTGAGATAATTATGGGGGTTACCAAAAAAGAACAGAGAAATGATGGGATATGAGCATTCCCACATTTGAGCAATATGTACTGCCCATGCAGTATGCCAGGCTTAAAATAGGTGGATGGAATATATGTCCATGCCACCGAACATATTAGAGGAAACTGAGTCAGACTTAATCAGATGCATGGGATTGAGATGTCCATGGCATCAGGCATATAGGAGGGAGCATAGAAGCCAGGTGTAGAAGTGAGATGGGTGGGATCAATACTTCCAGCCATCTGTACAATATTGTGGGGAAAAATAAAATAAAATATTAAACCAAGAGAATCCAACCTCAACATTTGTCAAAAGCCGTTCCCTCGGCCATACCTTGACTTCATGCATGTCTCCCCTCATGTGACAGTTCAGTGTCTGCTCTTGCATGTATTCCTCTTGTGATTGGATGGCATCTTGGCCAACTGGCATCTGATAACTCTGAATAAAGGTAATTAGTGTCTTAAATGATAAGTTCCCATAATCCAAGTCTCATATGGATTTAAAAATTGAGGATAATAAATGATTGCAAAAAATGTGAATACATCTTGACTCAGAACACAATATATAGTTATGCAACAATTTCAAATAATATCTTTTTTTTTACTTAGTATACAATTACTTTTGTGAAAAATCTGAACATATTTAAATACAAGTTAAAGCACAACACAATCTCAAAGACAACTTTTACAAATGTTCCCCTCTTTTTTTTTTTTTTTTTTGGAATATGCTTATCAAAAATAATACTTCTAGAATCAATTTACACTTGCCATGGCAACCAATTTGCCAGGGAAATGCTTTAAAGAGTTTGATCAAATAATCAGTTGAGAAAAAATAACAAAAACAAACAACTCAGAATATGGGAGCACAATACTCCTAGAATTAACATTGTATAATAAAATCAAAACCATCTTGCAATGTTTCAAAATTAGATAGACAAATGAATAGAAGAAAATACACATGGAACAATAAAAGACAATGAAATTCAAACTAAGGAAGTCTAAATGAATGTGAACTTAATATTAATAAGAGTATTATAAAATATAAACTTGATCACATGACTATAAAAAGCTCTTACAAATATTCTCCTTGTTTTAAAAACTAAATATAAAACACAATCTCAAAAGCATGAAAATCTCTATGAAAATAAACCCATACCATTAATTTCAAAATGTATATGTAATAGCATAGAAATCCTATGTAACCTCTGAACTGATATTAATACTCTGAGTGAATTCAGAACACCTTTGATTCCGATATCTAAAATCCCCAATACTCATATCAATACCTTGCTGCTTACTTCTACATTTCTGTAAAATATGTACCCTTCCATGGCAAAAGAAGCGGAGTCTTGAACTATGTTGATTGTCATTCTTATTCAGCTTAAGTTTTTCTTCTTTAACCCCTCTATATTGTCTGTCAGTCTTTTCACCATACAAATGCTTTATAAGATTACTAATTAAAGACAAAAGCAGGTTAGCAAAATTATGAACAAAACGAGCATATCTGGAATTTAAAGGGTTTTCTAAGGTTGTCTCAGAAGCACAGCCAGGCTGGGGAAGGGCTGAGCCTGAAGCTGCAAATGTAGTTAGAGAAAGTTGAGCATGCGCATTAGATCTTTGGACTTCCCGGGCAGGGGAAGCAAAGGGCTTGGCCATAGGAGGAGTAGAGGGTGGGGTCTGGAGAGGAGGGGAGGGACCAGAGCAATTTGAATCAGACTTGATTTTGAACTCAGGCCTGGATTCCTCTTCCCCCACTTTGCCTCCAGGTGCTAGGGGATTAAAAGCTTCTAGAGGGTGGGTCATTGCTTCCAGGCATGCAAAATTAGAGCAACAATTAGTGTTAGAACTGGGAAAAGCTGCGGGAATCTCTTCAGGTTTCTCTGAAAAAGCATGGTTGGGAGAGGGAGAGATATTTCCTTGTGTGAGTAAGTTGCTGGCTCTTTTAACAAAAATAAAAAGAAAAATAGAAAATCCACAAAAACAAAGCATTAACATGATCTTATCTCCCATTTGTCTGGTTAAACAGACCAAAATCAAAAATAGGATAATTAGGGAGTTTAAAAGGTCCATTTGAAAAAATTCAAAGGAAAAACACAGCCAGTACACCAGTACTTAGCAGTTAAAGGGAGAGGGAGGGGAAATTTCTTACCCAACCAGCAGATCAGAAGAAGACTGAGGGTTAGCTTTCCTCTTCGTGGTCAGCCATCTGTTAAGGGCTAAAATTCTAGCTAAACTGTCTAAAATATCTAATGAGTGGTCGCCAATAAATTATAAGCTTTAGCAAGAGTTAGACTTTTAAGCATTTATTAAGGAGAATAAGAATTTGGTAAAGAGAGAGAAAAAGGCCTAAATTCCTAGCTATTAAAGGGAGAGCACATTTCTAGCTCCGCTCTCCACCAGAGTCCAAAGGAAAGAGCCCGAGACTCAGCGCCAGTCTCTTCCTTCCTCCTCCCACTAGTCTGCGTCACTTCCTCCCCGCCAAAGAAAAGACTCCTGGTCTTGCCCTCAAAGACCTTCGCTTCATGGGCAGAACTCTTCTACAGTAAGTATCCAGCAGGTGGCGTCATTCCAATCATTACATTATCACTTTACTAGAAATCTAACTTTTAAAAATATTGAAAAACTCATGAAATAACATTCTCAATAGGTAATTTATAGAAAAAAAATTACTGACCCCAAAAATTGCTCAGATATTTTCTGTTGATTTAAGCAACACTTTTTGGTGAGTGGGGAAAATGGACTGAATTGATTTGCACATCATTTATTCTGACCATAAATTAATTCACATTTTTCAAGTTTAAAGTTTTGCAGTAGAGTAGTATATGATTGGTATATTGCAATATGAATATAGAGGGTATCATATCATATGTGTATGTGCATATATATGTATATGCTGAATTTATTTTAGAGTTCTAATTGCATAGTTTAGAAATTTTCTTCTCAACCTGTACTCTTCAATTTCCACTCTGGGCTGTTATAAAAACAAGACCAGGATTCACAGCTTGGACATCATCCTTTCTCCTCATTAAATAAACAGTTATTGGGACCTGCTCTTCCAAAGCTAGTTGTTGGGAAAGAGAACCTTCCTTTAATGTTATCTACTGCTATGATCAAACCAAACTTTCTTTGTTCCATAATTTTAGTTATAGTACAGAGATTGAATTTTAACTGATAACTTTCCTATTAAAATATGTAGTCTTGGGGCAGCTAGGTGGCGCAATGGGTAGAGCACCAGCCCTGGAGTCAGGAGGACCTGAGTTCAAATCTGGCCTCAGACACTTGATACTTACTAGCTGTGTGACCCTGGGCAAATCACTTAACCCCAATTGCCTCACTAAAAAAAAAAAAAGTAGTCTAAAACAAGATTCTCTTCACGGTTTAATAATAATAATAAATATAGCTAACTTCTGTGTAATGTTTACTATGTGCCAGACACTATAGTAAGTGCTCTACAGATATCTCATGTAAGTACCCTGGGAAGTTATGTTATACCCATTCTACAGATCAGGAAACTGAGACAGTGTTGGAGTGACTGGCCCAGGATCACCGAGCTAGTAAGTGACTGAGGTCATATTTGAACTCAGGTTTTCCTAGCTACAGGCCTGTCATTATTGCCTGAGGCCCCTAGCTGCCTGTTTAGTTAATTAGTATATATTTATTAAAGTATAGTAAATATTAGTAAAGCGATAGAGCACATGGCTCAAAAAGTTGAGAAGCCCTACATACATAGGATAGAGGGGAAGAGAACAGTGTGGGAGAGGGAAGAGCATGCCGAGAGACCCACTCCAAGGTTTTTAATCTGTCTCAGTTAGAGGTGGGTCACTCCACCTTGATCCAAGCTAATGGGCTGGTAACATTCAAGTCCATTGATTGACAAGACTTGAAGGTGGTCTTAAGTTAGTTAACTTTCTTTAGTTAGTTAGGAAGGTCGATCTATATTTCCTTTGAAGTTCTCCTGACTCTGGGTTGGCACTGCAAAACCAAAACCAACCAAAGTTCGTGTGTGCGCGCGCGTGCGTGTGGGTGGGTGGGTGGTCTCTGAATCCCCAAAACACCCTATTATTAATAATTTTCTCAAAATCCCCCTATAATGCCTGCTTTTTCTGTATTATAAGATAAACCTAATTATATTTTAGAAGAATATTATTTCTTTTTTAGTGAGGCAATGGGGGTTAAGTGACTTGCCCAGGGTCACACAGCTAGTAAGTGTCCTGTCTGAGGCTGGATTTGAACTCAGGGGCCCAGGGGCAGCTAGGTGGCGCAGTGGATAGAGCACTGGCCCTGGAGTCAGGAGCACCTGAGTTCAAATCCAGCGTTAGATGCTTGGCACTTACTAGCTGTGACCCTGGGCAAGTCACTTAACCCTAATTGTCTCACACACCCCCACCCCCCCACCCAAAAAGTGAGGATCATCCTACTAGCCAGTGACATTTGGTAGCAGAGAGACTTCTTTAAAGGATTAAAATTGCAACCTGCCTCCTTACTTCTTTAAGGAATGTTACTTCTTTGCAAGAATTAATCCACCAGGCTTTGGGAAATTTAAGAATATCATTGTTTTCAAATGCTGTATTCCTAATTTATTTCACTTCCCATTCATATTACTATAGATGAACCTACCTAACCCCACTAATTAAATCCCATCCTTCTATACTTTATTATGGAAAAGCACAAAGAAAAAAATGGTTCTTCTAGAAGGAAAAAGAATACAAAGTCATTTTAGTTGGAATCTCAGCATTTTGGAAAGGCTTGTGGACGTGTTATATCAGATTTTGTATTCTCAGTATTTTCCCCATTTTTGCATTTTAAATGTTTTTATTTGAATCTTTAAGCTTATTAGTTAAGCTAGAGAGAGGCAGCTGAAGTTAGAGTCAGCTAGGTGGTACAGTGGATAGTGCTGGACCCAGAATCAGAAAGATCTAAGTTCAGATCCAGCCTTAGATAATTAATAGCTGTAGAACCCTGTCACTTGCTGTCTGTTCAGTTTCCTCATCTGTAAAATGGAGATAATAGTACCTACCTCCTAGGATTGTTCAAATAAAAGGAGATTATATTTTTTAAATGCTTTGCAAACCTTAAAGCACTATATTAATGCTAAATAAATATATATATGCATGTTTTAACTGCTTTTAAAGTATTCTGTGTAGCATCACTTAAAACACTAATTTTTACCAGATAAGTTCCCCAAAATATAGGGATGTCCATCAACTTTTTCAGCCATTCCCCAGTTGATGGGCATCCCTATAATTTCCAGTTCTTTGCCACCAGAAAAAGAGCTGCTATAAATATTTTTGCACATGTGGCTCCTTCCCTTTTTTATAATACAGACCTAGTAGTGGTATTGTTGGGTCAAAGGGTATGCAGTTTTAGAAACCTTTGGACATAGTTCCAAATTGCTCTGCATTTCTCCATTGGGGAATGACTCGTATTCTTATAACATTTGATTCAGTTCTCTGTATATTTGAGAAATGAAGCCTTTATCAGACGCACTGGCTATAAAAATTGTTTTCCTGCTTTCTGCTTGCCTTCTCGTCTTGGTTGCATTGGTTTTGTTTGTGCACAATCTTTTTCACTTAATATAATCAAAATGATCCAGTTTTGCATTTCATAATGTTCTCTCACATTTGTTCATCAATTCTTCCCCTCTCCATAGATCTGACAGGTATACTATACCTTCCTTGCCTAAGGCATCACCCTTTATGTCTAAATCACGTACCCATTTTGACCTTATTTTGGTACGGGGTGTAAGATGTTGGCCCATGCCCAGTTTCTGCCTCACTGTCTTCCAGTTTTCCCAGTAGTTTTTGTCAAATGGTGAGTTCTTACCCCAGAAGCCGGAGTCTTTGGGTTTATCGGAGTAGATTGCTGTGCCTGATCTATCCCACTGATCCCCCGCTCTTTTTCCTAGCTAACGCCAAACAGTTTTGGTGACTGCCACTTTGTAATGTTTTAGATCTGCTGTGGCTAGGCCACTTTCCTTTTTTTTTCATTAGGAATCCAATAACTTTCCAAGGAAAGTGAGCAGCATTCCGCTTTGACAGACTGATTCTCACACAGCTGGACATTCACACACACGGGTCAACTCACGAGTCCTAAACAACGCAGAAGAAAAGCTGGGGTCATAGGTTTGGAGCTGGAAGGGGCCCACTGTGACTTCTCGTTCGACTTCTTTTATAGCTGAAGAAACTGAGGCCGGGAGATATTTAAGTAATTGTCTCAGAGTCTCACAAATAGTGGCCAAACCCAGATTCAAACCTACACCACCAGTCCCACAAGCATTTAAGTGCCTATGATGTGTAAATCATCGGGGACACAACGACAAAAATGAAAAGTTCCCCTCAGGGAACTTACATTCTACTGAAGAATACCATGTGCTCACAGATAAGGAAATGGAGGGTTAATTTGAAGAAGAAGACATTAACATTTTCTAAAGAACCTGGCGCCTGTGCTCGGTTTTGAAAGGAGCTAAGGTTTCTAAGGCAAAGAATTTGAGAAGTTATATGTGAAGAAGTTAGACAATTTAAAACATTTTGATACAGTATAGTTTCTCCTGTAAAGCAAATATTCACTTGTTATTCTACAAAGTCTTCTTCAAGCAAAATATTTCCAGTTCCTCATATGATTCAAGGCCCTTCACCCGAGGAACCCTTGTCTGGACAGTCTTATAAATGTCCTTCCTGGCATGGAGTACTCAGCACTGAACATAGTATTCCAAATGTGGTGTGACTAGGGCAGAGTACAAGCCTGTCACTTAATCCTGAAAATGGTGCCTTTCTAAAGCCTAACAACACATTCACTTTCTTGGCTGTCGTAGCATATGTACAGTTTTTTCAGACAAACTGCTGTCTTGCCATATCATTTGTGAAACTGATCTTTAAAAATACTGGTGGTCATCCAGTGTGTTAGGTATCCTTTGAAGCTTTGTGTCATTTGTTCCTTAGAGCATCTCTATCCTTATCCATATCATTTATTAAAAGGTGAACAGCAAGTGTCCAAGCACAAATTTGGGGGCCCTTCACTAAAGACATTGACTGAAATTGATCTCAAACAATCGGTTCAGCCGTTCACCCCTTTAACTGTTTTGTCATCTACCTCTTGTCTCTTGTTTCCATGACAATGGCATGAGTTTATCAATATTGTGTTAAAAATCTAGGTAAGCTATATAGTATCTCCCTGATCTACCAATGTAGAAAACTTAACAGAGGGGCAGCTAGGTGGTGCAGTGGATAGAGCACCGGCCCTGGATTCAGGAGTACCTGGGTTCAAATCCGGCCTCAGACACTTAACACTTACTAGCTGTGTGACCCTGGGCAAGTCACTTGACCCCAATTGCCTCACTAAAAAAAAAAGAAATAAATAAAAGAAACCTTAACAGAAAAGGAAGTTAGGGTGTCTGGCATGACCGTCTTTTTTTTTTTTTCTTGTGGGGCAATGAGGGTTAAGTGACTTGCCCAGGGTCACACAGCTAATAAGTGTCAAGTGTCTGAGGCCAGATTTGAACTCAGGTCCTCCTGAATCCAGGGCCAGTGCTCTATCCACTGTGCCACCTAGCTGCCCCGCATGACCTTTTCTTGATAAAGCTGTGCTGCTGGCTCTTTGGGATTGCCATTCTTCTAGGTTGTTCACTAACCATTCTAGAACATATTTTAGTTTCTCCCCCAAGAATAAAAGTCAAATTCATTGTCCTAAAATTAGTTTTCAAAATAACATTTTATTGATTCCTTTAGAAAATAATATTACCATTTCTCAGTAAAACTCCCACTGCCCCTCCCTGTACCCATGGAGTCATCCGCAAACAAAGAAGTATAGCTCAGACAATCATAAGTCCTTCAAGGTTTTGTCTCCTCTGCACCTTCCTTTGTTTAAGGAATTCTTGGTATGGAAACTTCTGTGCAGTTGGTCAGTCACTCCTCTGTAGACCACACCATTATCTCAGCTAAAGCCAGTTTTGTCCATGATCATACAGCCTAATGTATCAGATTTGAATCTAGGTCTTCCTGAATTTGAGCTTTACTCTGTAGCCATTATTAACATGGTGTTGTATCTGCAGTTATAACAGGCTTGTTGTAGGTAGAACCTTTTGTCTTTCATGTTCTTGGAGTATGTGCCCAATAATGCTCTTACTGAGATAGAGTATAGTCCGTTTTTTCAAAATTCTAAATTACTCTGAAACATCTACTATTTTAAAATAATCTTTGTCAGACATGCCAATTCTCTGGCTTAGGCAAAACCCAGACTTAAATGTGCATTTCTGTAATGATTTGTAGTATATTTTTCATCTGGTTGTTGGTCACTTACATTTCTTCTGAAAATTTCATATTTGTGCCCACTTATGTATTGGGTAGTAGTGATCAGTCATATATTGTTATTTATTGCTTGTATGAGTTAGATATCATGCCTTTTTCAGTTATTTTTTATGCACAGTACCCCAGCTCCCAACCATTAGTATCTAATTCCAGTTATGTCAGTTTTATTCTTGCAAAGGCTTTTAAATTGTATAATTAAAATTGGCTATTTTACCTTGTCATGAATTTTCTCCAAAACTATAGATCTAAAAGGCACTTCCTTCCCTCTTACCTCTGATTTTTTTTATCAACTTTTTTTTTTGTGTGTGGGGCAATGGGAGTTAAGTGACTTGCCCAGGGTCACACAGCTAGTAAGTGTCAAGTGTCTGAGGCCGGATTTGAACTCAGGTCCTCCTGAATCCAGGGCCAGTGCTTTATCCACTGCGCCACCTAGCTGCCCCATATCAACTTTTTTTAATGATGTGGCCCAGTGTTGTTAAACTCAAATAGAAATTGAGCCCCATGTCTTCTTATTAGCTTAGAAAAATATACTTTAACATTACCCAAGCTGTATTGTATTTTTACTTATTTTGTTAGTTGCATTTTAATCTAATTTGGATGAAAATTTGTGGAAAAATCAAGAATTGTCTGTTGAGTTTGATGTCTCTCTGATGTGACCTTTTATAATAAGTTTGTTCATTTTTAGCTTATTTTATTTTAGTTTCTACTGTAATATATTGGTCTAACTCAAATTTCTTCCGAGCTACTTTTCAATATTTATTGAATAGGGAGTTCTACCAAAATATTATATTCATTGGCCTGTAGTTAGAGAATCCATTTACCCCCACACCTCTCCCCTTCTTTTAAAAAAAAAAAAAATATATATATATGTATGTATATATATATATATATATATATAAAACGGGGCAGCTAGGTGGCGCAGTGGATAGAGCATTGGCCATGGATTCAGGAGGACCTGAGTTCAAATCCTGCCTCAGACACTTGACACCTACTAGCTGTGTGACCCTGGGCAAGTCACTTAACCCCAACTGCCTCACCAAAACAAACAAATATATATAAACATTTGCCCTCTCTAAACCTTTGATACTATTTCCGGTTTTCATGATTTTTTTTTTACCTAGAAATAGCTAGGTGGCACAGTGGATAGGATTTGCACTTAAATATGGCCTGAGATACTTAGTACTTGTGTGATTCCTGGGCAAGTCATTTAACCTCTGTCTGCCTCGATTTCTTCAACTGTAAAAGATAGATGATAATAGCACCTACCTCTCAGGGTGATTGTGAGGATAAAATAAGACAATATCTCTAAAGTACTTAGCACAGTTGGTGCTATATAAACACTAGATGATACTGTTTTTAGATATTACTGATAGTGCATTAGAATTTACATCCATAAGTTCTAAGAATGAAGTTGACATGAGCCTGATGGCCAAAGCTTATCAAGAGCAGCTAGATATTATCACCTTCCTTATCTTGGGTCTCTACTCTATATTAAATTCTGTCCATTCCAGTGAAATCACCAAGCACCATACTCAGCACTGGAAAATACAAGGAGAGGCAGTTCAAAGATTACTCTTGGGGCAGCTAGATGGCGCAGTGGATAGAGCACTGGCCCTGGATTCAGGAGGACATGAGTTCAAATGCGGCCTCAGACACTTAATACTAGCTGCGTGACCCTGGGCAAGTTGCTTAACCCCAATTGCCTCACTTTAAAAAAAAGATTACTCTTTTTGGCAGAGAAGACAAGCAAAATAACAACTGAGCAGCCCTGCCATTAGTTATCATTGTTGACCTCCACACCCTTCATGGAAAAAGGCTTTAGATAGCCTCAGACTTCATTCTCCAAAGCACTGGCTTTGAAACCGCCTGAAAAGGGCTCACCGTAAGCAGTTTCTCTGGTTGGTAGTTCTCGCTCATCTGCATGCTTAACAGAAAAAGTAGCCCTGTGGTGAGAATAGGATTTTCAAATTAAATTTTGTCATAAATGACTCCCACCTACATTCAACAATTTTAAACATAAAAGTTCTGTGCTCAACATTTTCAATGCAATAAACTACTAAGATCCAAAATGAGCTTAGAAGAGTGATAGAGATGTTGATTGAATTGAGTTGGAAAGATTAGGTTTCTTTTCAGATCAACACAGATACTCTAGCTACTTAAACTTTTTCCACTCAAGACCTCTTTTCACCAGAGACATTTCTACATGATTTCAGGTATATAAAATGGGTGTACATAACCTTTTTAAAAAAATAAAGTATTTTTTCCCATTTCATGTAAAGGTAGTTCTTAACTTTTGTTTATACAAGCATTCCAATTTCAGATTTTTCTCCCTCCCTCCCTCCCCCGTCCCCTAGACAGCAGGTAATCTGATATAGGTTTTATATATATATATGTGTGTGTGTGTGTGTGTATGTATGTATGTATATGCATGTGTATGTATATGTATGTATATATATACATACATAAACACACATATAATAACATTAAACATATTTCTGCATTAGTCATGTTATAAGAGAAAAATCAGAGCAATGACGAAAAACCTCAAAATAGAAAAACATCAGCACCAAAAACAAAAGAAATAGTACGGTTCATTCAGCATCTATACTCCACAGTTCTTTTTTTTTTTTTTTCCTGGATTTGGAGATCCTCTTCTATCATGAGTTCCCTGGAACTCTTCCGTACCATTGCATTGGTGAGAAGAATATAGTCCATCACAGTAGATCAACACTCAATGTTGATGATACTGTGTACAATGTTCTGGTTCTGCTCATCTCACTCATTATCAGCTCATGTAAGACCCTCCAGCTTTCTCTGAACTCCTCCTGCTCATCATTTCTTACAGCACAATAGTATTCCATTGTATTCATATACCACAACTTGTCCAGCCATTCCCCAATTGATGGGCATCCCCTCAACTTCCAATTCCTTGCCACCACATAAAGAGCAGCTATAAATATTTTTGTACATGTACATAACCTTTTACTGGTGCCAAATTTTTCTTGACCCCATATGGGGTCATGACCCACATTTTAATAAACTATCCCTACCACATCACAGGGGTTGGAGGTGCAGTGCCCACAAAATCTGGAAAATCCATGTAAAATTTTTGGTCCTCCCTTTGTACCAGAGAAGTAGTCTAATTTTTTTTCTATTGTTTATGGAGTGTTTATAGTACTTTACTGTAAAATTTGGGTAAAAGTATTTGGTCATAGGCTCTGTAGTTGTCTGGCCTTCCTGTGTCATGTGCTGTTTCTGCAAAACTCCCCCGAAATTCCCATTTAATTTCTTACGCCAACCCACAATATAGCAAAGCCACGGTGGGGAAAGTCACAGTATGGAAGGGATAACTACTTCTAGAAAATTCCAAATCTCAAATGTGCGGTGTCTTGAATATGCTACCATTTCTAAAGAAAGGCAGTTGCTTAACACAATTGTTTTCCATGATGGAATTTTCTTTTAAATTCCTAGTATATGCTTATATTTTCTGTTATGCTTGAATCTTGCTTTTTTTTTTTTTAATTTCCCTGTTTCACCTAGTACCATGAATTTTCCTTTTGCCTGAACAGCTAGAATTTGGTAAATTTTGTGATTGCAGTGTTCTCTCTTCCACCACCTTCATAGTCACACTTTGCACATTATCTCTTTGGCAACAGAGTAGAAAGTGACCACCAGCTGTTCCCCCAGCTTCCGTTTCTGCCAGAAGTCAGGATGATTATATTGTAAGTAGCAGGGTTCCGAGCTAAAACTCCACATGTCCAACAGGAAATCACCCCAAAAGATGGGTGCCAGATCTATCCAGTGAAGAAACCTCCCTTTCACTGAGTCACAGGCCTTTTCAGGTTTCAAGGCCCTTTCTGCAAGGTGGCATCAAGTATGTAGCAGTACAGGTCGTGCCTTTGCACAATTGTCTCATCAAATTCCTGGGCATGGTCTCTTATTGGTGTATGGATTCACTGTCTCGTTTGCTGTTGCAGAAATGGTCTGAGTGATACTGCCTTCTTTTAAACACCTATTTTCAATGTTTACCTACTTTAAACTGTTTTCAGATTAACCCCACCCTACCCCTTAAGGTCATTTGGCTAAATTCTACAAACTTAATGTTCTTAATCCTTACACACATTTCTTTGGTCTCCTAATTATTTTTATTCTTCATTGAATGTGAAAATTGAAAATAGTTTTCCAGGGGAAGCTTTGCCAAAATTGTGTAGCAAGGACCTATTATTTCCCCATTCCATGATACAAAATCTTTTGTGCTCAGTCCAAAATAGCAGTGACTCCTCCCCACTCCCACCCACCCCCATTCTGCTTTTAGTAATTACCCCAAGGTCTTTTTCAGACTATTCAGGTCCCAGATATTGTAACCCATTAAATATTTTGTTTCGTGGAATTTTATTAAATTTTTCTTCAAGTTAATTAGTTGTATGTTTATTTTTTTAAAACAACTTCCCTTTTCTTTTGAGTCATTTATTTTTGCTTTCAAGATTCATTGTGTGAACTTTGAATTTTCTTTTTAATTTTGTAAATATTTGAAGTCAGTTTCTTCTTTTACATATACAGATTGCTCAGCTTTCTTTCTCATCAGTCTTATTATTCATAAACAGTATCCACTGTTTTTTATTACAATTGCTAATCATGATTAAAGCTACTTCTTTGAAAGTTGCCTTGGAATGAAGGATTTTTATGCTATGCTCATTGGTCTTGGTGATCAATACTTAATGATTTGATTTGATTTGATTTTTTAAATATTAGAAACTCTAGGGGAAAACATTGAAGTTTTTTTCATTGACATGGAATATAGGCATCATTATTTCAAGTTGTAATTTTTTACATTTAAAGTAGAGTCACATTCAGGATTCTTAGGTCCTATTTATCATTTGGCTTTTAGGTCAGATTTCCTGTTGAAGAATGAATTGTTTTGGGGCAGCTAGGTGGCGTGGTGGATAAAGCACCGGCCCTGGATTCAGGAGGACCTGAGTTCAAATGCAGCTTCAGACACTTGACAAGTACTAACTGTGTGACCTTGGGCAAGTCACTTAACCCTCATTGCCCCACCAAAACAAAACAAGAATGAATTGTTTTTCTATATAGCAATTGTTTGACTCCAGATCCAGCACTTTATACTCTCTGAACCATCTAGCTGCCAAAAGACAAAGTCAAATCTTGATTCTGCTTTCTTTTTTCTTTTTGGGGGGGGGGTGATGAGGGTTAAGTGACTTGCCCAGGGTCACACAGCTAGTAAGTGTCAAGTGTCTGAGGCCAGATTGGAACTCAGGTCCTCCTGAATCCAGGGCTGGTGCTTTATCCACTGTGCCACCTAGCTGCCCCAGTTCTGCTTTCTTACTAGATAGCCTGTGCGACCACTGGCAAGTCTCATAACACTCTTTGTGTATCAGTTTTCTCATCTGTAACATAAAGGAGCTGTTCCGTACAGCTCTAAATCCAATGGAAATGTAATATTTTTAAGTGGACAAGCAAAAAAATATCTCCTAAAGTAAAACATTTTGGCTTCTTTAAATGGAAAATTAAGTATACGTACCATTCACTTTATAGTTCATAAATTTAATATCTATTAAGCACTTTCTGTTTTTGAAATATTGTGCTAATCTGCCTCTTCTCTCCTTGAGCTTTTATTCTTCTAGAAGGATACAAGTAAATAAATACACAGTAAAGGGGGGGGGCAGCCTGGAATAAGTGAAGGAGGTGATGTCTGAGCTGACTCTGGAGTGTCCAGTTCAGCAAACAACTCATAAGAGTACAGCTGAGCTAAAAACTTAGAGGGCCAGACTAGAGCACCATCAATGAAGGGCTGAATGCTGATTTATCTTGGAGACAACAGGGAGCTACTAAAGGTTTTGGAGCAGGGGAGTGACAACATCAGACTTTTGTCTTAGGATCCTAAAAATCCTTAAAGAAACAGCCAAGTCTTTTCCAGGTCCCTTTGGGTTTGAATGTTCCATAATGGTGGAACATTTTGAAGTTAAGAAGATGCACATTCACATTTTAAAGCTCATTTTTTCACAAGAACAGAAGACCTGTAGAGTATAAATGTCTACTTCCCTGCCACAGAATAGTCACAGCATCATAATAAGCAATTGTTTCTGCTTTTTGTGACCAATTAAAGCTAATGATCTAGAAATGTGTTTTCTTTTGTAATGAAATGACACAAATGAATTTCAGCTCTTTCCTGGCAGAGTATTTTAAGCCTCTCTCTGCTACTGGGTTCTCATGTAACATTTATGAGCGTGATGAATGAACTGGGCACACATAGTCTGTTGGCTGGTTTTTGTTGGTGGCTAAGAAGGAGAATGAAGACCAAACTTTCTCACCTCCACCAACATCACCCTTGCCCACAGATGGCATCAGGGTGAATTGTTTGGGTCACGTTTCTTGTTTTTTTAATTTAGAATTTTATTTCCCCCAATTATATCACATTTCATTTTTAAAACATTACTTAAAAAATTTCCAAGTCTGAAAAGCAGGAATTCTTTATCTCCTCCATCTCCAGGATAACATTATCTGGTTCTTTGATGCATAGCATGTTTAGTATGTCTTTGAAATTAAAAGATTTAACTGTAATTTTTTAAAGTGCGAAAATATACTTTTTAAGAAAATTATTAAAGTATTTTATTATTTTCCAGTTACATGTAGAGATAGTTTTCAACATTTGTTTTTATGAGATTTCTAGTTTCAAATTTTTTCCCTCCCCCCCTCCCCAAGACAGCAAGTAATCTGATATAGGTTATATATGTACAATCACATTGAACATATTTCTATATTAGTCATGTTATAAGAGAAGAATCAGAGCAAAAAGGAAAAACCTCAAAAAAGAAAAACAGCAGCGCCAAAAACAGAAGAAATGGTATGGTTCAATCTGCATCCAAATTCCATGGATTTTTTTCCCCTGGATTTGGAGAGCCTTGGTATTGTTGTATTGTCCCTTGGTATTGTTGTATTGCTGAGAAGAATCAAGGCTATCACAGTTGATCAACACATAATGTTGATGATACTATGTACAATGTTCTCCTGGTTCTGCTCATTTATCATCAATTCATGCAAGTCTTTCCAGGTTTCTCTGAAATCTGCCTGCTCATTGTTTCTCACAAAACAATAGAATTCCATTACATTCATATACCACAACTTGTTTAGCCATTCCCCAATTGATAGGCAGCCCCTCAGTTTCCAATTTCTTGCCACCACAAAAAGAGCAGCTATAAATATTTTTGTGTATGTGGGTCCTTTTCCCTTTTTTATGATCTCTTTGGGGAAATAGATCCAATCAATAGTGGTATTGCTGGATCAAAGGGTATGCACAACTTTATAGCCCTTTGGGCATAATTCCAAATTGCTCTCCAGAATGGTTGGATCAGTTCACGGGTCCACCAACAATGCATTAGTGTTCCAACTAAAATATACTTTTAAAAAAAAACGGTGAGGTAGGGAGGGCTCTCCCCAGATGTTGCAGACAAGTCTGTAAAGTGCACTTTTTCTAAGTTGACCACTTTAGCCAATGTAGACATAGCCTTAAAGATAATGCTACTTTGGGGTAGCTAGGTGGCACAGTGAATAGAGCACTGGCCCTGGATTCAGGAGTACCTGAGTTCAAATCCGGCCTCAGACACTTAACACTTACTAGTTGTGTGACCCTGGGCAAGTCACTTAACCCCAATTGCCTCACCAAAAAAAAAAAAAAGATAATGCTACTTTGCTGAAAATCACCAGAAAGTGGACATTTAGGTACACAAATAAGTCGTATTTATTCTTTTTACTGTCTCTACATTTTTGTTCAGGTAATAGAAGTTCTTGCCTTTCCTAAGGTGGTGGGGGGCAGGAAGCCAACAGACCATTTACTTGTAAAATGAGGGTCATTGCTTTTGGAATGACAGTGATAAGCTTGATCTTTGCCTAAACCTATTTCTGTTCCCTAAATGGTAGCTAGCAGTCTGTGACAGCAGAAAGTAGCGTGTTCCTGAGAGAACTTGTAGTTAGAAAAGGGAGGGGATGGAGAATGTGGAATGACCATACCCAGTAGACAATTAGAAAATTTAGGTCGATCATAACTCAAAACGTTACTGTCCTGTAACACAGTGGTTCCTTATTCCTCAGATTTAGGTATACACGCCGCTAATCAAATCTTATTCCTAAAAGCATGACACCAGATTACACATGCCACCTTGTGTGAACTTAGGCAAGTCACTTCTTTAGGCCTCAGTTTCTTCATCTGTAAGATGAAGGCTAAGAGTTCCATCACTAGAGATGGCCTCTGCGGTCACTTCCAGCTCTAAGTCTATGAACCCTTGAACATAGCATTATAGCATAGGCCATACAATTACCCTGAGGCAACAGGCTTACATAGGGGTTCCATTGTTTTTGTTACACATTTCAGCCTGACTTCCCTCACCCTTCCCTCACAAATATTTTCATTTGTTTGCCATCTTTCCTGCTTCCAAAGGTATTCTTAAGTGCCATATCTTTGGGTTTGAATCAATAGACATTAAGCGTTTACTCTATGCAAGGTACTCTGCTGGGCATTGAAGATACAAAGATGAAAACTAGAGCCTGGCTTCAAGAAACTTCAAATGTAAGACAAGATGAGGGGTGGTTGGGTGTGGAAACACAACATTTACACAAATTATGGTACAAGACAAGGGGTGATCAGAAAAAAGGGGAGAAGGAAACAAAGTGCTCTAGGAAAATTTAAGTAGGGAGAGACTGTGTTAAGCTGAGGAAATGAGGAAGGTTTCATGAAGGAGGAAGCACCTAAACTGGCCTTTGACGGCAGAGATGAAGAGGTAATGGCTTTACAGGGATAGAGTCTGGTCCATGCAAAGGTATAGATGCAGGAGAATGTGAGGCAAGATTGGGGGACAGCCAGTAGTCTTAATTTGTGTGGAACATAAAGGACATGAAGGGGAATTGCATGGGATAAAGCTAGAAAATCAGTCAGCAAGGAAGTATTGGGTGCCTACTATGTGCCAAGCACTGGGGATACCAAGAAGGACAGAAGATGGTCCCTCCCCTCAAGGAGCTCAAAGTCGAGTGGGGGAGACAACAATGCAAACAACTGTGCAAATGATATATACGGGACAAACTTCAGAGAGGAGTCACTGAAATTAAGCCTGGGAAAGTCTGGGAAAGATTAAGTCACTGGGAAAGACCTTTTGTTGAGGGTAGACATTCTTGGCAAAGGTAGGTTGGAGTGAAATTGTGGAATCTCTGAAATGCTAGGCTGTGTCATTTGTATTCTTTCCTGTGAGCAGTAGGGAGCCATTGAAAGGTTTTCAGCAGGAGAGTGACACTGCTCAACCAATGCATTTTTTTGTTTTTGTTTTTGCAGGGTAATGAGGGTTAAGTGACTTGCCCAGGGTCACACAGCTAGTAAGTGTCAAGTGTCTGAGGTCGGATTTGAACTCAGATCCTCCTGAATCCAGGGCTGGTGCTTTATCCACTGCACCACCTAGCTGCCCCCAACCAATGCATTTTAAATCTATTTTAGCAGCTGTGTGAAAAAGGATTATGGTTGGAGCAGGCAGGGGACAGAAGTAGGGAGATGAATCCTAAAGCTTAGAATGGGATGTTGAGGACCTGAACTAAGTTGGTGGCAGTGTGAGAAGAAGAGGAGGTGCATATGGGAGAGGAAACTCACTGGATTTGTAACTGATTGGACATAGGAAGAAAGGCTGCCCATAATGTCCCAATCTGACTGAAAGGAAGATGATCTCAGCAGCAGGAACAGGGAAGAAATTAGGTGTAAGAAAAGGCTTGGAAAGGGAGATGATAAGTTCACTCTTAGATATGTTGCATTTGCAATATTCTGGGGATGTCTAGGAAGAGACTCTGAACAGACGGAGATACAGGACTGGAATTCAAGGGCAAGACTGAGACTAGATACATAGATGTAGCAACCATGTGTTAGCATTAGTCACTGAAGTTGTGGAGTGCGTGAAATGCAAAGGGGAAAGTGTAAGAAGAGAAGAGGGACAGTGTGGAGCCTTGGGGAACACTCAAAGTTTGAAAAAGATAAACTACTACTGTACTCTTCATTTCAAGCACAAATCTGCCAGAAATAATCTTTAATACTTTAACATTATCATCTAAGCTTTTCTAGCCTAAAGAGAGAGCCATGTCCAAACAGGAATAGTTTCCACATGCTCTCATACATGAGGAATCTTGAACAATGAGAAGATCATATGTTATATACATTTTTGTGTTAACGTTCCAAAAAATTAATCACTCATCAGACCCTTTGTCGACCACTTCTCTCCAGTGTTCTACTGGAGTAAACAAATGGACCTCCCTGCAGATCAATATTTATATTATCCTTTCTTAAAAGAGCAGGTGCTCCTCCTAACTTTAGGGATAGGGACCAGGAGACTACCTTTTGATAGATAGGTCAGTAGTTCAGTCACTTCACAGTGGGGAAGGCGATGAGCCAAACAAACTAAGGATTCAGTTTGATGTCATTCAATTCATTTCCCTAAGGGAAAGCCTTTTGTCCTACTTTCCTAAAGGGAAAGAAAAGGTTTTAGGTTGGAAAAATATTATTTCTTAATATTTTTCAGTTGGACTAAAATGCTTCCACGTGAAGCAGCAGAGGAAATGGAGAAGTTGTATAATCAGGAAAAATCAATGTCATGAAAATCAAGAGAAAGGGGGATTTTTGAAGCATCAAATAGTGCCAATTATATGTATGAAAATAAGGACTAAGAAATTCCCACTGGGTTTAGGAGTTAGGAGAATTGGAATAGCCATGTCAAAGATTAAAGATTTCCTATAATAATTTACTTTTGCCACAGAATCCTCAAAACCAGGATGCCATTGATTAGGAGACACTTCTGGAAAGTGTGCAAGGTTGTATTGGCCTTGTGGGATGGCAACAAAAACAGTGATAATCAAAGCCAAAAATGTATGTAGAACTTTAAAGTTTGTAAAGCACTCTCCTCCCAATAAACCTTTCAAGTAGGCTTTCTTATTCTTATTGTGCAGATAAAGAAACTGAGATGCCAAGAGGTTTGGGGACTTAGCCAAGAGTCAAATAACTAATGTGTCTGAAGCAGCCTTCAACCCCAGGTCTCTCGCCCTCTTACAACTGTGCCAAGCTCCCCTGTGCCCTAGGAGTGGGGGGGTCATTTCAGACACTACCTGAGGGGTGCAGGGATTTAGGCTGACTTCTTGGAGAGGTCCCTTTCAGCTGAGGGAATGAGGAGGGAGTACCTAAACTGGCCTTTGAAGGCAGAGATGAAGAAATGATGCCCTTACAGGAAGGGAGGCTGGTCCTTACAAATGTACGGAGGCAGGAAAATGTGAGGTAGGATGTCTGCAGGGGCCTGGAGGGCTAAGAGAGCGCAGACCAGGAGAAAGGCTTTTCCCCTCCCTCTTCCTTTTAATCCTGGAACTATTATGTTTAGGATTGTTGATAATTTGGGATTTTCAGGGAATGCCATTTCTGCTACAAGGAGGGAATAGGGTGGTTTTCCTCAAGCTATAGATAGCCAGACCAAAGCTCCTTACTCGAGAAACCTCTTACTTTCCATAAAGACTTCTCCCTACCCCTCCCTCTCCAAGAGATTTAGTACAAATCCCCCAAGAGGTTATTTAACACTAGCATTGGCTAGCAACGCCCCCCCCCCCCCCGCCCCAAGCCTGCCACCTCACCATCAGGCATAACTGCCAGCCCTATCCTCGTCCTTTGACACCTTCCTTCCTTTCCTTGGGGAACTCGCCACAGTCCTGGGCCATGGTTGACATGGGGGGCTTAGACAACCTTATTGCAAACACAGCCTATCTACAAGCCCGTGATGGAGACACCAGGGAGATGCAGAAACGGCGACGCAGCCTGGCACTGCCAGCCCGCGAGCATTGTGCAGACCTGCGTCGAGCCTTGCCCACTCACTTTGAGAGTTTGTGTGAGCAACAGCCCATCGGCCGCCGTCTCTTCCATGACTTCTTGGCCACAGTGCCTGCCTACAAAGAGGCTGTGGACTTCCTCACTGAGGTGTCTGGCTGGGAACTAGCTGAAGAGGACAGTACCAAGGACAGCACTCTGAGCAGGCTGGTGAATGCTTGTGCACAGGCCAGCACCCCCACGAGCCAGCTCCCCTTCCTCAGCCCAGCCCTGGTCTCCAAGTGCCAGGTTGCCTCTGAGAAGGAGCACGCATCCCTGCTGGCACTGGCCAAGGCCGAGACGATGGCCTTCCTGCAGGATCAGCCCTTCCGGGACTTCCAAGCCAGCCCCTTCTTTGACAGGTTCTTGCAGTGGAAAGCCTTTGAACAGCAGCCAATAACAGAAAAATACTTCGAAGAGTTCCGAGTGCTGGGGAAGGGGGGTTTTGGGGAGGTAAGTGTTTCAGAAAGGTCAGAGTGAGAAGGAGCCGGCAGAGTGTGAAAGTTATTGCTACCAAAGAAACGTACTGTGAGTAAGAAGGAAAACGAATTTCCATGTCTTACCTGGAGAATTTCATGCCACACTCCACCCAACTAGGGAACATCCTCAACAGAATAAATTAAATTAGATAATTGGGTCACACTCCTCACCATGCAATCTATTCATTGACCTTACTTTTAACATATCTAGGGTTTGGGAAAGGAGACTTGATAGCATGTATTTCATAGCATTTCCTTCCCTATTTGGGGTGGGAGCAGGGGTCCTGAATCAGTGTAGAAAGACTTTTCAGAGAAAAGATGAGAAATTAAAATTTTGTTATATAGCTCATTCCTGTTGGCCCCTCCTTGCATTCATATTCCTTTTCTCCATTAACTTGTCATCTCTTTAATATTTTTATAAATTTATATCATATATAAAAACAATATAGTATGTACTAAATGTACAAAAAAGTTATAGACATTTATTTTTAAAAGATTAAATTAAATAATAAATTTATGAATAAAAATTAAATCTACTCTTTATCCTTTCCCTGTACTTGCTATCTCTTCCTTTCCTTTCCCTTCCCTCTCACCTTATGAGCTTTATCACACTTGTGAGCTCTCTCTGTGCCTCATTCTTTTAAGGTGTGTGCCGTCCAAGTGAAGAATACTGGCAAGATGTATGCCTGTAAGAAGTTGGACAAGAAGCGGCTGAAGAAGAAAAAGGGGGAACAGATGGCTCTCCTGGAGAAGGAAATCCTGGAGAAAGTCAACAGCCCTTTCATCGTGACCTTGGCCTATGCCTTTGAGAGTAAGTCCCACCTGTGCCTGGTCATGAGCCTGATGAATGGCGGGGACCTCAAGTACCACATCTATCATGTAGGTGAGCGGGGCCTGGAGATAAGCAGGATCGTCTTCTACTCTGCACAGATCACTTGTGGAATATTGCACCTCCACTCCATTGGCATTGTCTACCGGGACATGAAACCCGAGAATGTCCTTCTGGATGACCGTGGCCACTGTAGGCTGTCTGACCTGGGACTGGCTGTCCAGATCAAGGACGGCAAGCCCATCACCCAGAGGGTGAGTCTGCCTCTCTATGTCCGGGATAGACAGGGGCAAGTGGGAGGAGAGAGTCAGAGAGCAGAAGCAACAGAGCCGTGGCTATTTCCATTGCAAACTGAGCTCAGTCTTAATTCTTGCAATTTGCTAAAGCCCTTATGTGGTCATTTCATTCTAAGTGACACGGGGTAGTAAGAGGATTTGGTTCATTAACTCTTTTGATTAATTACATTGCTCAGAAAGCAAGGGGTGTGTGTGTGTGTGTGTGTGTGTGTGTGTGTGTGTGATTTGGTTTGTTTTCTGTAAGTTTTAACTTGTGCGGCTCTGAAGGATATCTACCTACCTATCTATCTATCTATCTATCTATCTATCTATCTATCTATCTATCTATCTATCTATCTATCTATCTATCTATCTATCTACCTATCTATCTATCTATCTATCTATCTATCTATCTATCTATCTATCTATCTATCTATCTATCATCTATCTATCTATCTATCTATCTATCTATCTATCTATCTATCTATCTATCTATCTACCTGTCTGTCTGTCTGTCTGTCTGTCTGTCTGTCTGTCTGTCTGTCTGTCTGTCTGTCTATTGACAGATCATTGAGGCCAATCCTGACTTCCAAGGACAGATGGTGAAATGTGCCTCCTCTCTCTTGGCAGAAAGGTGGTAGACTCGAGATGTAGAATGAGTCATACATTTTTAGACATGAACGACATTTCTTTCTTTTGCTTAACTGTGTTTGTTACAAGGGGAGGTTTTGTGGAGAGGGGGAGTCATTGGAAAGTGAGTCATGGAGGAAAATTTTTTTCAGAGCACTGACCTCTAGGAGCCTTGGATATTAGTCCCAGGCTCTGCCGATACTTATCTGTGGGACCCTAAGGTTAGCCGTCTAACCATTCTGGACCTCGGTTTACTCTCCAAGGTCCTTTCTAGCTCTGACGTTCTGTTCCACTCTGGCGTATTCTTCCATAGAAAAAAGATGACAGCCAATAAGAGGGGTGTGGGTGGGACTGTGATTTCATTGGTAAAGGGAAGTCTTGGAGAAGGAAGTTTCCCCTGCTGGTAGAGGTGGGCGACTTCACTGCCTCTTACAGTCTTAGAGTTGCCTCAGTCTTGAGAAGTTAAGTGGTTTACCAGCATCACATGAAGTATGTGCCAGAGATGGAACCTGAATGCAGTCTCCCTGACTCCAAGGCCAGGACTCCCCATCAGCTGATAAAGCTGAGGTTTATACAGAGCTTCAAGGTTTGCAGAGCCCTTTACATCTCTTAGCTCATCTGACCCTCACAACAGCCCTGCGAAGTGGATGCTATTATTCCCATTTTGTAGGTGAGGAAACTGAGGGAAGGGAAAGTAAGGAAAGGAGGTGCTTTTCTTCATCTTTAAATTAGAATTGGGTTCATTTCCTAGGTCAGGGCTCCTAAACTTCCTGAATAGGATTTGGAGAAAAGAGGCAGAAGTTTCAAATTTTTCCATCCCACTAACACTAGTTGGGAAGTAATGGTGAGACTCAACTTATGCAAGGCTTTATGGGGGATAAAAATACACACACACACACACACACACACACACACACACACACATATATATATATGGAGCACTTTATATATATAACAAGACATCTGATGTGGTCTGACCAGGGCAAAGTCCACTCAAGGACTCGTGTCCTTCATTCTGGATGTTATACCTCTGTTGTTGTTGTTGTTGTGTTATCATTGTTGTTAATAAGGTTATTGTTATTGGATACCATAACAAACTGTTGGCTCATCCTGAGCTTGTAGCTCCCCTAAAACTCTCAAGTCTTTCTCATACCACCTGTGATCCTGACATCTCCACCACCCTAGCCTTGCAAAGCTAATTTCTGAAGCCAAATGTGAGACTTCATCCCTGTTTGATTTCATCTGGTTAGTTTCAGCCATTCAGCCTGTCAAGATATTTTTGTATAGGCTATTCATCTAAGCTGTGGGTCATCTGCAAATTTGATACGCATTCCATATACACTTTTATCCTAATCATTAACAAAAAATGTTGAGAAAGTAGGGCCAAGGACAGATGCCTTGGGGACGTTCCAGCAAAGACCTTCATGTGTCTGGTTTTAAACTGAAGCCCAAGATGTTAAAACTGGGAAGAACTTAGAAATAGTGCATTCCAAACCTCATTTTACAGGGAATGAAACTGAAACCCAGAAATATTGAAGTGATTTATTTACTCGTGGTCACTCAACTGATTGCTGGCTAAGGTAGAATTGGATCGCTAGTTCAAAGCTCCTTCCATGAAAAAACTGGGATATCATGGTCTCTCCCAAATTTATTTTAGTTTCTCCTTGAGGATAAGTAGTTACCCACACACCTACCACACAAATAGTCATTTGTAACCCCTTATTAAATCCTATTATAGTTTAGTAGCTGTCTTTAATGTGAAAGAGATGGTTCGGGGCAGCTAGATGGCGCAGTGGTTAAAACACCGGCCCTGGATTCAGGAGTACCTGAGTTCAAATCCGGCCTCAGACACTTGACACTTACTAGCTGTGTGACCCTGGGCAAGTCACTTAACCCCCATTGCCTAAAAAAAAAAAAAAAAAAAAAAAGAAAGAGATGGTTCATAATAGGCTTATAATTTGGAAGAAGAATTGTTCTTCTAACAAATTTGCCTAAATTCATCTTATTTTTTGAAGCTTACAAAGTATCAGCTGCAGCAGTTGAATTTGTTGCTTCAGAAACTGCCTTCTACACTATTGAAGGAAATCATTTTTTCCTTTAAAAATTATTTTGTCATGCAATTCATTTAAATTTATGTTAAACTCACTAGCAGAGAACTTTGGCTGTTAGTGGGTGGTAAACAGTGAAATTTGAACCAAATTGATTAAAAAATAAGAAAAGTCAAAAGCAATTAAAACCTATTCACTGCACACAGCAGGACATGCTTTTCCCTGAACAAATACATGAACCCTGGGGCTTAGTACAGACAGAGTCCTGCACCTGTGGACACCCATTAAACACTTGTTGACTAAGTGACTGATAGGTGGGCCCTTGTCAAGTGAGGCGGCTTGATAGCAAGTCTTCATCTCAGAGTTCACGTGCTGCTGAGATTGAATGTGTTTTTAAAATGTACTTAAGTTTTCCCACATTTGTCTAAATGTTTAATTGTTTAGGCGTGCCAGGGCATTGAAACGAGTGCTTTATTTTCTTTTAAGAACTAACAATAAACAACATTCCCTTCTCTGAGGGCAGGGCTTGTCATTTTTTTAGTGAGGAGAGATTTCATTCCAGAGACCACAGGTTGTTTCTAATGCTTTGGGGGAAATTAAGTCTAATATATTGACTGGTGTTGTGGGGCCGTTTTTAAAATGGAGAGGAAGCTGTCTATTAGTTTATGACTGCAGTTTAAGGCATTCTTACACTTTTGCACTGGACCAGTATTGTTTGTTTCCATAAGCTTCACTGTAGGTTGTAACGAACAATAATGTCCTTCCTTTTTTTAATTCAGTGGGCAGACAGTGGCTGGCACAAAGTGAATTTTGTGTGCTTACTTATTCTTAAACTGTGGCTTTCCAGTGCCACTATCAGCATTTTATTTTGTAATCCGAGACTACATAATAATTAAATCATGGATGCAAAACATTTATTAACCTTTGACTGTGTGGCAGGACAGTGCCTTCCCTCAAATAACTGACATTCTTACGGGAGAGACAGCAAACACACGGAGGAGAGTGGTAGCCAGGAAATGGAGTTAGAGTCTGGATAGAGCAAGAGGGAAGTCAGTCAACAAGCTCTTTCCAGGGGCAATGGTGGTTCTCATTTGACTTCACTTCTCTGGGCAAGAGGTGGAATAACAATAGCAAAACAAAGCAAATATCAGTCCATCATTAGAGGTGCATTACAGTAGGCGATGCCAGCTGGGCAGAGAGACAGCTGTGCAGCCTGGCAGGAATGCTGAAATGCTGGTGAATTGAGCCCTGGCAGGATCACTGATGGGATTAGCACCATGGTCAGTGAGATGACACTGCTCCCAAGAGTCCTAGCCATAGAGTGGCATAGAGCTGTAGGCTGTACCTACTCAGAACTGTCAGATGAGGGGGCAGCTAGGTGGCGCAGTGGATAAAATACCCGCCCTGGATTTAGGAAGACTTGAGTTCAAATCCGGCCTCAAACACTTGGCACTTACTAGCTGTGTGACCCTGGGCAAGTCACTTAACCCTCATTGCCCCACAAAAAAAAAAACAAAAAAAACCTCTCAGATGAGCAGCTTGGCCCCGAGGGTGATGGAACAAGTGCACCTCCCTCATATTCTGGTGCTCTAGATGTGCCAGGATAAACTAGATCCCTCTTTGCTAGAAGTGTTTCCATTTAAATGGTGCCTACCACAAGTGCCATGAAGTGGACTGAAGACACAGATGCCTTTATTTTGTGCCAGTTCTGTCATCATAAGGAAAGTGGAAACAGATGCTACTAATTGCAGGCAAGAGCTTCATACTGCCTTTTGTCCATGGTACCCTCAGGTCTGCCTCACATAACAACATATTGCAGACCGCTGCTGGACAATCGTAAGAAATATCTTGACCCCTAAATCCAGAGAAAAACTAAATAAGAGCTGAAGTTGAAGAGCTATTAAAATCTGAGGAGGAAAAAATGAGATACCAAGGTCAAAGAAAATCTTCAGTTTGTGTAAAGTCCAGAAATCGATTATGCCTGACAATAGAACAGATGACAAAAACACTGGTGTCTCAAATGATTTTGAAGAGCTGGCGGGTGTATTTCAAGAAGCTCCTTTTTAGTTTAATAGCATAGATACAATTAGCAGGCCAGCTCTGCTAGAACAGTACAATTTTTAAAAGCCGACTTTTGTTACAGCCGTCCTGAATGAATGCATTCTCCCATAGTATAGGACAGAAAGTGTGAACATTTCAGGACCTGCAAACAATATTGTATGAGGCAGCTTTTGGCAGGGTAAGAACCCCAGGAGCAAAGGTAGAGTTGTTAAGAATCTTCTTAAAGACATACATTACCAAGGCAGAAGCAAATCGAGAAACTTGATGAAGACCTGTGCAAAGATGTTTGAAGATGACATCACTATCTATGTGCAAAGCACCATGTTGATTACTTAGCGATAGCTACAATTAAAACTATTGGTAATAAACACAAAGTAGGCTCAAACTTTTGCTGGCTCAGCAGTTTCTAGGCCTTGCTTATTATAGCAATTGATTCATATCAGCAGCAACATGGGGTAGTGAATAGAGGGCTAGGCTTGGAACCAGGAAGACCTAGGTACAAATTCTATGTGTGACCCTGGGAAACTTTTCTGTGCCTTAGACAACTCCCTAGGATTTGTCTACTAAGTCAGGGACAAGTTGAAATCTACTGCCGCGTTTCCTCCATTGGACAGTGCCCACAGACACATCTTGGGGTAAGTTTCTATAGTAAATTGTTCTTCCATCCATCTCATGTTTTTAAGTATCGGTAACTTGTTTGAATAGGCCAGGTTGAAGTTATTTTAATTCAGCATCAAATAGAAGGTCCTCTGTCATTGAAAACTCTTCATAACTTGGCCAGTTGCTACCTTCCACACCTTACACTTCACTCGCCTGCCCATGCTCAGTGATACTGCAGCCTTGGCCTGTCTGCTGTTCCTCCCAGTAGGCAATCCTCTTTCCATGTCTTTGTACTCGCCATCTGCCTGCCTAGAATACCCTCCCATCTTACCTCCACCCCCTAATTGCCCCCAGTTTTTTCAAGTGTCAGCCCAAATCCCACCTTCTTTGGGAGACCTTTGTAGATTCCCTAGCTGCTGCTGATCTCTGCTCTACTCTGTATATAACTCCTACAGACCAGTTATTATTTTTTTTAATTTTACGGGGCAGTGAGGGTTAAGTGACTTGCCCAGGGTCACACAGCTAGTAAGTGTCAAGTGTCTGAGGCCGGATTTGAACTCAGGTCCTCCTGAATCCAGGGCCGGTGCTTTATCCACTGCGCCACCTAGCCGCCCCCTAGACCAGTTATTTTCATGTAGTTTCCCCCATTAGGTTGTGAGATGCCTAAGGGTCAGGGGCCTGGCAAGTAGTAAGTGCTTAATTATTGATTAACTGAAGGCAACTGATTCAGAAACGACAATATCAATAATGGGTTGATTCCTATCAGTTTCCTTTTTTTTTGGTTAAAATCATTTAATAGAACAATCTTGGACAAGCAGAAATTGCTTTGATTCTATAAGTTTCCTTTTTGTGATATTATTTAGAGCTCACCTTGATCAGCATCTATGAATTTTTTTTCTTCGTTTAAAAAATCAGATTAGCTAATGGTTGATTTGATTTTTCCCCCCTCAAAAAAAGGAAACTTCCTAGTTTCATTTATTAATGCAATAGTGGTACCTTGAACAGAAATAGAAAAGTCTGAGTGGAACAGCAAACTTAGGGAAGAAGACCAAACATTCTATTTTGGACACATTGAACCACAGTCCCCCTGGAGAGAGCCGGGTGATAACCAGCTGTGCTGAGACTGGAGTCCAAGAGACAGATAAGTCATTGAACCTATAGTATTTGAATCTTTTTTAGGTTTTGAGTCTGAATAATTAAGAATTTTCTCCAGGATCTTTGTCAGCAGACTTGGTTGGACTTTTGACCTTATCTGTGCTTTTGTTGTTGTCGTTTTTAACTTTTTATTCTTTTTTTTAAAAAACCTCTGATCATTGGCATGTTACAAGGGGCACTGAAGGACATGGCTGACCTTTAGAGGACTTTATCCTAGGAATAATTATGTCACTTAATGCAGTCTTGCAGTAATGGAGAAGAAAACGATTATTTGTTATTTTAAGATTTGAAAGGAGGTCTGTGATTTGTGGAATACCGTCTTTCTGGATGAGTATTCTGAATCTTTAGGGGGCAAGGGTCTCTCAGGGAAAGACCAAAAGCTGGGAATGATGAATATAAACATTTCCAGCGAAATGGGCTAAGAAGAAGCATAGATAGGCTCCTTCTTGTAAATTTGTTCTCCCCAAACTGCTCCTAGGCCCTTTTTGCATGTTTGAAGGCAATCCCTTGTTGAATGATTGTCATCTCCACAGGTGTGCCAGTAACCTCCAAGGAGACCCTCTGGAGAGAGAGAAAAAACCATAAAACGAAACAACTTTCTTATCAGGATCTTACTCAAAATACACAAATGAATCAGCCTTCTTTCTCATCAATGTGCTTGTTTCTCCAGAGTTGCCAATCCTGTGTTCAGCCCACCCGTGCCCTCCCATCCTTTGTGACTCCTCTCCATGTCTCTCCCCAGGAGAATCAGCCAGCACCATGGGGCCTTTCTTACCTTCTCAGGACATTTACAGAAAGGTCAGAGCTCTTGTGCCAGTTGGCCGTGGGTTCAGGCCTGGGAGTGGCCACTGCCCTTTCATCCTGGGCAAGATAGGGAAACCCAGTCTCGATTGATTGATCAACAAAATAGGCAGAGAAGAGCAGACAAGTCAGACAGCATTGGAATTACGAGGTCACAGTTGAAATGCCCACATACACACAAACAACCCTATCCAGAATAGAGATTCACAGTTTCTTATACAGCCCTCTTGTTCAGTTTTGAGTTATGTTTTGTTTATTTTGGGCAGAAGGAAATGTTTGCTTGTTGATTTTTGCCAAAGTCGTCATAAAAAGAAAAAAGTTTAAAAAAGAATTCTCTATAAACAGCAACTCACCTACAGCTCCCATCTTTTGGATTTGGGTCCCAAATGGATTCTGTGACCATAATTATTTTATCCATTAACACATGGAAAGCAATATGCAAAATTAAGAGAACTCTTTTTTTCAACAACATCAAAATATCGAAATATATAGCCTGTAAAATAATTGCCATATGCAGCTGGAAAATTTAAGCAGATGAAGTGACCCAGTTAACTCCTATGGTCTTCTGATTCCTTCCCAAATTTCATGGGCCTCCCAGGGCTTTGTAAAGTGCCCAGCTCTTCTCTTAACATGGTCTGGTAGGTGGTTCCATCTGTTTGTCTTCACTGTACCCGTGGAGCAGAGGGATAAATATCAGGGGATTCTGCTCACACTCTTATTAACACAAACGATAGCAATTAATAGAGAAGAACAATGAGGGGCAGCTAGATGGCGCAGTGGTTAAAGCACTGGTCCTGAATTCAGGAGTACCTGAGTTCAAATCCAGCCTCAGACACTTGACACTTACTAGCTGTGTGACCCTGGGCAAGTCACTTAACCCCCATTGCCTGCAAAAAAAAAAAAAAAATAGAGAAGAACAATGAGAGAGCGTCTCTGCAGGCAAAAGCAAACATGGATGTGGAGGTCTTCAAGAGCGTCTTTGGTGAAGAAGCATCAGAACCTCAGCCATGTCCTTCAGTGCCCCTTGTAACTTGCCAGGCTCAGAACCTGTCTTCAGCTCAGTGAGGAAGCCAGCCCTTGGCTCTGTGTCAGGTCTCCTTAGAGGTACATCCGTCCAATCCCTATTGGGATTGTTGGCCAACAGGAGTGAGACAGGCTTTGGGAAGATGCTCAGAAGAAAGATGGTATAGAATGATGCCCATACATTAAGCTGGCATTAGCTCAGGAGGTCTAAAAAGAATTCTTGCAGCCTCCTAGGTGTGGGCTCAGGCCTGGAGTTTGGTTCGGTTTGTTAGACACTCTACTCAGTAACAAAAATCTGGCATGTTTTAAAGCAGATATTGTATCCCAGCCCTGTGTGACTTCTTTGTCACAAACCACAAGCCTTGCAGAAGTGCTGACAAAAAGGTATGTGGGGGGTAGGCGTGCGGGAAATTTGTAGACATTGTCATCAGGCTGAGTCAGAGCTGAAAGGGACCTCAGGCATCATTTGCCCCTCATTTGACAACAGAAAAAAAAATAAGGGAAAGAAGTACCTGCGTGGAGCATAGTGTATGTGCTGAGGTCTGTGACGGAACGTCTCCCGCCCACCGAACATGCACGTGCCGCACACTATAATTAAATGGGGTCTGAACCACTGTTTGTGTTGGGTTTTAAGCTCCACAAAGCATGGTCTAGACTGCTGTCTTTAGCTCATGGTGAAAACTATTGGCTCTTCTAGTGGCAAGATGAACTGAATACCTTTTAAAAACTAGAAAATGATGCTTCTCTCATATAGGCTTTGTCCCTCTCACTCCTTCATATACCCAGGGTCTGGCTAGACTACTCCTGCTTTCCTACCATATGGCATGGCTCCTGCAGCATGCTGGGGTAGTTTTGATGGGCACCACTATGCATTATATAGGAAAACTGGCCCTGGGAGCTATAGATTTGCCACCACTGAGGATGTTAAAAAATGCTCTCTGGCTCCAAAGGAAATTTCAAAAGAGTTCAAAAATGATAATATTGGTAAATTTGGGTAATAGTATCTATCTAGCGGGGCTATCTTATAGAAATAAGTGTGTACTTCTGGGCATCCCTCCTTAAAGAGGACAACACTCATTTGAATGTGCCCATTCTGATGGCTAAAAGAGTATAGGGTTATTTTATAGTCCTGGTGGGTACCACAGTGCCTGGCACATAGTAGGCACTTTATAAATGTGTATTGACTGACACAGTAAATAACCTGAATGGATGAAGGCAAGGTACCAGTACTTGAATAAAGGGATCGTCAGGTCCTTGATCTAGAAGGGACCTTGGAGGCCCAGGGGGAATAAGGACTTGCTCAGAGATACACAGGCGGTAAATATTAGAGGTTGGATTTGAACCCAGATCCTCTGAGTCCTGAATCAGTGTTATTTCGTTTCTCCCCCTTCAGCAAAGGGAACAATGTTGAACAGGTTGTTTGGTGTAGATGGTCTCTCGGCTGTGCTTAAGGGCTTTTTTTCCCCTTTTCTTTCTTTTCTTTTTCTTTCTTTCTTTTTTTTTTTTTTTGTGAGGCAGTTGGGGTTAAATGACTTGCCCAGGGTCACACAGCCAGCAAGTATCAAGTGTCTGAGGCTGGACCTGAACTCAGGTCCTCCTGACTCCAGGGCCAGTGCTCCATCCACTGCGCCACCTAGCTGTCCCAAGGGCTTTTCTTTGTCATGGGGAAGGTTTGATTCTGGGATGGGGAGCAGGAAGGAGTACATGCAGAAATGACTTGATAGGAAAAAAAACCTAAGGTAAAGGATCATAGGATTGAGAGCTTAGAAACCCTAGCTATAATCTTCTGGTCTAAGCTTCTTACATCATAGACAAGAAACCTTTGGCCCAGCCTCCCCCGGCTAATCACATAAGATGCCTGGAGAGAACAGGCCTTTAGCAGACAGGGGCAGGGACGTAGAGGCTTCCTGAGGCTTTGCCCAGAAAGCAGTCAGCTCCACACTCCCCTCCGTGTGCTGTGGCTCTGGATCCTGTGCGTGTTCTTCCCACTCACAGTAACTGACATTCGTGTCACTTTCAGGTTTCACCCAGAGCTTTCCCTGCCTTGGTTTTCTCTGCTCGGTGCTGGCCTCAGAGAGCAAGAAGGGGCGTATTCAGGAGTGACTGTTCTAGCACCCATTTTACAAATGGGGAAGCTGAACCTGGCTGTTAGGGCATTGTGCCTGATCACACAGCTAGCAAATGCCAGAGGTGAGATCTGAACCCAGGCTGGCAGAGCCTGTCGCCGCCTCTCCACCCCCTGCCCCCGTGCAGGGCTGCCTCTTACTGCGCCAACCTGGTTAGCTGTCACCATTCTTAAGAGGCCTGTGGTTGTCACAGCCAGAGACTGGGGGAAGGGGGGAGAGTGGGGTGCTGCAGTGGAGAGAAGAGGAAGGAAATGAGGCAGGGTTGGCACATAGGCAGAGGCTGCCCTCAGATGACCACTTCCAAACCGCTGAAGGGACTGAGGTGGCCACCCCAGAGACCTTCAAGGGTGAGTAAGAGCAGAACTGTCAGACCCTCAGCCTCGGCCCAAGTGCTGACCAAACCAACTGAAATGCCTCTGGGAGATGTTTAACCAAACAAGTAAAACGGCAGTATAGATCATATGGACCTGTGACCATTCATTCATTCATTCATTTCTTTCTTTCTTTCTTGGGGGGCAATGAGGGTTAAGTGACTTGCCCAGGGTCACACAGCTAGCATCAAGTGTCTGAGGTCAAATTTGAACTCAGATCCTCCTGAATCTAGGGCCAGTGCTTTATCCACTGCGCCATCTAGCTACTTCAAACCTGTGATCTTCTGAGTCAATTTAAGTATGACACCAATTCTGTATACCAGCATTTCTTGTGTGTGTGTGTGTGTGTGTGTTTTGTGTTTGTTTGTTTTGCGGGGCAGTGGGGGTTAAGTGACTTGTCCAGGGTCACACAGCTAGTAAGTGTCAAGTGTCTGAGCTCAGATTTGAACTCAGGTCCTCCTGAATCCAGGGCCGGTGCTTTATCCACTGCGCCACCTAGCTGCCCCCAGACCAGCACTTCTTAAACTTTCCACTTGCAACCCTTTTTCCCCAAGAAATTTTTACATAGTCCCAAGTATAGAGGTATATAAAATAGGCATACATCTCAAACATTTACTGCCAAATTTTTTGTAACCCCCACATTCAGTTCCACAGCCCCACCTGGGGTCGAAACCCACAGTTTAAGAAGCTTTGCTCTAGACCACTTTTGGATTTCACAAATGGGCAGAAGGGGCTGAATGAGGGAGGGGAACCCCAGGGCCCCAGCAGCACTCTCTTCTCTGCTTCATAGGGTCTGTACACAGAAGAGGAACAAACGGGCAATGAGGGGCTAGTGGGGCCAGCTTGGAAGCCCACAACTCTGCTGTGCCCATAGGCACTTCTTCAGTGTCATTTCCATCAACAAACATTTATGAAGCACCTATATATGCAGGTTGCTATATTAAGTACAAGTAACACAGAGAACTACAAGACCCTGCCCTCAAAGAGTTTACAATTTAATTGGGGAAAGAGGCCAGGAGTCCTGGGAGAATCTCACCATCTATAGAGCATCCCTCTTCACTGTTAACTCTGTACAAGACATCTTCCATGGTAGTATTGAATACCTTTGGCAAACGTAAGTATCCCACCCCTAACCTCTCTCTTGACCTCCAGTGCCCCATCTCCAGCTGCCTACTGGACATCTTCAACTGGATGTCTTAAACTTGAAGTGTCCTAAACTGAACTCTTTATCCTCCCTCAAAACAAAATGTTTAAAAAACCCTCCCCTCTCCCTAACTTCCCTATTACTGTCAAGGGTACCATCTTCCCAGTCACCCAAGTGCACCCCTGAGTATCATTCCCGACTCCTTCCTCACTCTCACTCCCCATATGCAATCATCTGTCAAGTCCTACTTTTTCTACATTGGTAACATCTCTAGTATGTATACCCGCGTCTCTCCTCTGTCACCATGCTGGGGCAGGTCCTCATCACGTTACCTCTGGACTGTTGCAACAATCTGCAAGCTAGAGTCTTTCCCCACCCTGGTCTCTTAGATGTCAAATGGATCTTCCTTAAGTGCGGGTCTGACCACCAGCACCATTCAGTGAACTGCAGGGGCTCCTGTTATCTCTAGGATCAAATATCAAACCCTGGTTTTCCTTTAAAACCACAACCTTTCCATCTTCTTATCACTTGACATTGGCCTCCTTACTGTTCTCAGACAAGACACGCCTCGCAGAACGCCAGGCATTTTCTCTGGCTGTCCTGTTCCCTCCTCATCTCTGCCTTCTGGCTTCTCTGTCTTCCTTCAGACTTCAGATAAAATCTCACCTTCTACAAGAAGCTTATCCCAGGCCTCCTTAATCTTAGTGCCTCCCCTCTGAGATTACAGGGCAGGGGGGTCAGAAGGCTTAGGGAAAGATGAAATGGCCATAGATTCTGACCAGATAAAGGCATTTCAGAGTTCATGAGCATAGAAATGGAACAGTTGTGGGCAATGACAGGGATTTTTTCCTTTGTCTTTGCTTCCCCAATGCCAGTACGATGCATATTTAATGTTTAATGCCTGTTGAGTAGAACCAAATATAATCCTGACTCTGCCACCTCTGTGACGCTGGGCATGGCCTCTGTTTCCTTCTCTATAAGTAGATGATCTCTAAGGTTCCTGTCAATTTCTGAATCCTGTGCTCTCCATATGGGGAGAATTATGGGAAATAAATGTGTAGAAACAGAAGCTAGATTGCTTTGAATGACAAAAGAGTTCATTCCTCAAACAGCCATTCTCTGGCGCCTACCATGGGGGAAGCTCTGCTTTAAATCCTGGGGAGAGGGGCAGCGAGGTGGCGCAGTGGATAGAGCACCAGCCGTGGATTCAGGAGGACCTGAGTTCAAATTTGACCTCAGACGCTTAACACTTACTAGCTGTGTGACCCTGGGCAAGTGACTTAACCTCAATTGCCTCACCAAAAAAAAAAAAAAAAATTAAAAAAAAATCCTGGGGGAGAGCCTGCATTTTGTTCTTTATGGGTAAGCACTGAAGAATCTGAACTGGAGGGAGAAAGAAAGGTCATGCGGTTTCTAACAGCCCCTGGTAAGCAGCAGAGTGAACTTTGTGCTGGAAGAACACAATAGAAATTGTGCCTTGAGATAGGCCCTAAGCAGCGTCTGCTCCCTTGGCGTCTCCCAAGTCGGATGCCTTTCACTAGTAAATCCTGGTCCATTAGAAGTGCCGATAGGATAGTGCTGAATGCCTAAGCAATTACAGAGGAAGCAGAGAGATTCTAGTCCACATTCACTATTTCAAGAAATTTTTTTCAGAATTTTTTTAAGATGGGGGAGGGAGCAGTGAGGTGGTATGGAATCCTAGCTTATGGTGTTATCATTGGTATGAGAAACTCCACCAATGGTCAGCATATACTCTGCAATTTATGATCTTGACTTACCAAGAATCACACAGCCAGTATGAGTCAGAGGCGGGACATAAACACAGGTTTTCCTGAACCCAAGACCAATTCTTTGTCCAGTCCAGTCCACCAAGCTTGTAGCACTCAAAAATGTTCTTGTAGCAGGAATGGCTCTTTCTAAAAGATTTGCTTCAGTGCTCTGAAAGATCTATGGCTTCATCAACATGGGTACCCGCTTCATTGATGCAAATACCCCACACTTTCCTCGGGGTACCTCCACTAAAGCCCTATTCTGTTGCTTCATGGAAATGATCCTGGGGTGATGAAGGTTGTGCCAACAGGGCATAATCTCTGCTAGTTTCTACCAAGATGGAAAGGCTTTAATTAATGTAGGAGCCAAAAACAGTCCATGAACCTTTTGTCAAAGAACCATCCTAGCTAAATATGAAGATTCCTGCTCTAAACGTCTCTATTTCTGCCAAGGCCACCACCATCTTTCTAGTCAAGTTTACAACCTTTAGATCATCCCTGATTTGTCCTTATTCTCACACCCAACATCCAATCGTTTACCAAGTCTTATTAATTCTACTTCCACTCCATCTCTTTATCTGTCCACTTTTCTCCACTCACGCAGCCATTCAGGACCTCACAATAGCCTAAGTGGGCTCCCCTACTTCTGCTCTCCCTTCTCTCCAACCCATCATCCACACAGCTGCCAAGTTAAGACCGTGTCACTCTGCCCCTCAAAAATCATAGTGGCTGCCTGTTGCTTCAAGGATAAAAAACAGACACCTCAGCCTGGCAGTTAAAGCCCCCCTCATTTTGGCACCCAGAACTTATTTTACATTTACTGCTCTTTGGACGCTCTACATTCCATCCAAACCAGACTTTGAGCCCTGGACACCCCATTTTATGTCCCTTCTCATCACCCCCTTCTTATCTCTGCTCCTACAATCCCTAGCTCTGGTACCACCTCCCTTTCTTTACTAGAGGGAGACAGCACTGGACCAAAGGGAAGGTCCTGGCTCTGGAATCTGAAGGCACGGGTTCAAATGCTACCTGTGACACTACCTATGTGATCTTGTCCAAGGCATTGACTCTTCTTGGACCCCAGCTTCCTCAGCTGTAAAATAAGGGAGTTGGGGGGTCCTCTGAAGTTGCTTCTAGCTCTGTATCTGTGCTTATCAGTTATCCTTCCCAAAATATATGGGTTCCATCTCCCCAACTACCTCCTGTCTATTTCGTATGTTTTCTGCATATCCATCTATATCATAGGATATAACATTTTCTATGCGCATGACACACATGTACATACACACATCACGTGTGTGTACACACAGGCCTCCTTCAACAGAATGTAAAGTTCTCAAGAGCAGAGACTGCTTAGTTTCTGGTTTTTCCTTCTTTGAATCCCCAGCTCCTAGCATAGCCCCCTGCACGTTCTGGGTGCTTAATTGATGTTTATTGAATTGAACCAAGTTTTGTGCTTAGTCTGATTTGTCCTGGACATCCTGGGGGCTGCAGTTAGAAAACATGTTTTCATCAGCTGGCCACACCGCGTAGCAATCAGACAAACCCACTGACCTGAAAGGCTGACGAGCCTGGGGAGAGCCGAGCAGTAACCAGTCACACCAAATTTGTCTCACTTTGCAAGATCAACATAGCAAAGGGAAAACTTTGAGTAATTAAAGGATCCTACCCCCGCCCCCACCCCCATTCCCTGTCCACCCCACACACACCATGCATAGGCAACTCCTGATGGAGCCTGGGCACCGTGACATCACAGCGGGGACTTTGCAGAGGGGGGGCTTTCACAGAGGTCACAAGACACCAGGGAAGCAGCGGCTCCCCCCAGGCCCTGCCCCTCCTCCCGTGTAACAAGATGAGTAAGCAACCAAAACAATCCAAGATGTCGAGACAAAGAGCCAAGTCAGGCCACCTTTTCAACCATCTGTCCCCTAGGCTAGAGCCCAGTAACTAGCTTGCAAGAGAAAAGGGGTAGGAAAAAAAAAACCTAAACACTTAAAGCGATGTCCAGGGCCCTGGGGTCTGAGAGCAGCATTCCTCCAAGGTCTGCAAAGGCCACTGCTTAAAGGGGCAGAAGGACAGCTGGGAAAGAGAACAAAGCAGGCAGTGGCACCCCTAGGAGGAAGAACGGACGGAGCCCCAGGAAACAGCTGATAGAGCTCAGCTCAGCGTGCTGTTTTCCTCTGTTCAACAGTTCTGGTGCCACAGCAAACAAAAGATGTACACTCTGATTCCCTGGTCTGTTTAGATTGTGATGTTGGATGATCTGTGGGAGGGAGCGAGGTTGGGGGGGGCAGTGAAAGAGGAAAGGAGACAGTAAGGAGAGAGAGAAAAGGAAAGAGGGAGAGAGAGAGGAGAGGAAAGAAAGGAGAGGGAGGCAGGAGAGAGATAAAGGGAAAGAGGGAGGGAGAGAAAAGAGGAAGGGAGGGAGAAAAAAGGAAGGGAGAGGAAAGATGGGGGGAAAAGAAAGGGAAAGAGAAAAGAAAAGAGGAAGGGAAGGAGAGGAGAGGGGGGAAGAGAGAGGGAGACAGGAGAGAGAAAAGGAAAGAGGGAGGGAGAAAAAAGAAAGAGGAAGGGAAGGAGAGGAAAGGGGGAAGAAAGAGGGAGACAGGAGAGAAAAGGAAAGAGGGAAGGAGAAAGAAGGGAGGTAGAGAAGAGACGGGGAAAAGAGAGAAGGAGACAGGAGAGAAAGGAAAGGAAAGGGGAGGGAGAGAGAAAAGAGGAAGGAAAGGAGAGGAGAAAAGAGAAAAGGGGATAGGAGAGAGAAAAGGAAAGAGGGAGGGAGGAAGAAAAGATGGGAGAGAAGAGATGGGGAAAGAAAGAGACTGAGGAAAGAGAAAAAGAAAGAGGAAGGGGAGGAGAGGAGGGAAGAGAGGGAGACAGGAGAGAAAGGGGGTGGGGGAGAGGCAGAGAGCTAAGGGGAGTCTCCTCTTCAGTTTGCCTGGCTGCACTGCAGGAGAAGGCAGGGGTTTCATCATCTGGTCGCTTCACCCCTGCTCACCAAGGCCCAACATAGCAAAGGCAGCTAGAGCACAAAGGCCCTGTTTAGCTCAGTGACAGAATTAGAAATGGCCAACCATTCCACATGAAGAGGGTCTGCCTGGACCTTGAGGCCTTTGTACTGTGTTCTGTTGGGAACTTCTGGCAGAGAGCACAAAGGAGATTTTCTGTGAACATCATGTGCGCTCGTTAAGGGTGTCTTTGGACTGTCTCTCTCCCCCGCCCAGTGCCAGAGGCCCAGCCTCTTCATTGGTTGCTGCCACTTTGCTGTGCCAGGAGAACAGGATTCTGACTTGCTCCTCTGTCACCTACCTCTGGCAGGGATACTGCTAGCCACTCACTTCTATAGCCATTAAAGGTTTACCAATGGGGGCAGCTAGGTGGTGCAGTGGATAGAGCACCGGCCCTGGATTCAGGAGGACCTGGGTTCAAATCCAGCCTCAGACACTTAACACTTACTAGCTGTGTGACCTTGGGCAAGTCACTTAACCCCAATTGCCCCGGGGGGGGGGGGAAGTTTTACCAAGCACTTTCCTCAGTCTCCCTCTGAAGCAGGCAGGCAGCGATGTGGAGCTAACAGAAAAAGGCTATCTATGGCAGTCAGTCCCCATCTAGGACTTCTGACTAATTAGTAGGGTGGGACTTGTCCAGTCTTCAGTCCTCCCCACCCCTACCAAACATCCCAATAAAGCCCGAAAAGTACATTATGAGGAACAATGATAAAGAAAAGAAGGGGGCAGCTAGGTGGCACAGTGGATAAAGCACCAGTCCAGGATTCAGGAAGACCTGAGTTCAAATCCGGCTACAGACACTTGACCCTTACTAGCTGTGTGACCCTGGGCAAGTCACTTAACCCTAATCCCCCCCCCCCCCCCCCCCCCCCCCCGCCAAAAAAAGAGAAACTGCTATAAGCTCCTTGACCCAACCTATAACTGCCCAATAAGACTATCAGAAACTTCTGGAGTCTCTGAGCAGAGACAGGCATAGACCAGTGGAAGATGTGGCATATGAGCAGCCCAGACCCCCTGCAGGAGACAAGGCCAGGCTGGTGCTCAGACCACTGTCCAGGCAGCCCTCTCTGAGTAGTTTTGATATTGAGCAAAGGAGACAAGGCCAGAACATAAGTCAGGTTGCCAAGAGACTGAGCCAAACCCTAGGTATTCCTGGGAAGTGTTGGGGATGGTTTTGGCCATAATATCTAGGACCAAGCTGGGCTTATCTCCAAGAATTTGGAAAAGAGCAGAGTTCAATGCAGGTACACATGCCCAATACAGAAACTGAGGCTGGAGAAAAGGACAGAAGAAAGAGTCAGACGTAGTGAAATAATGCTCTGGACTGGGAGAAGCCCAAGAGGGGAGCCCAGGAGAAGAGAGGGGGACTCCACAAGTCCTAGTGGGGGATCAGAACAGAGGGTGACTTGGCCAGGAGGACTGCAAGAGAACCTGGGAGAAAGCAATCATGAGATACAAATGTCGAATGAATCGAGAGCTGGGGAGGAAAGACTAGGAAGAAGAATTGATAGTTTAGAACAGAAGGTGATACATTTTAAGTAAAATTAGAGTTTCTGAAAGCTAGAATGGGTTGAACAAAGCAGTGATTCCATGAGGCAAAAAGAAAAAAATTAAAACCCAAGATATAATAATAATGATACCTGGGGGCAGCTAGGTGGCTCAGTGGATAAAGCATGGGCCCTAGATTCAGGAGGACCTGAGTTCAAATCTGTCCTCAGACACTTGACACTGACTAGCTGTGTGACCTTGGGCAAGTCACTTACCTCATTGCCTCCCTAATCATAATAATGCCTACATTTATACAGCACCTATGTGCCAGGCACTTCACTTGTGAGCAGTTCACAAATACTGCCTCACAGTTGATCCTCACAATAACCCTGGAAGGTTATTATTTCCATTTTACAGATGAGGAAACTGAGGCAAACAGAGTTAAGTGACTTGCCCAGGGTCACACAGCTAGTATCTGAGGCCACATTTTTAACTCAAGTTTTCCTGACTCTAGGCCCAGCACTCTATCCACTATCTTTTCACCAATATCCAGAAAACCTTGAAGATGACTGATGGAACTGCTTCAGAATCCACCCCAAACCACAGTGTAGACCTTACTTGTTGCTGCTCCATGGAATGTTAGGCCCTCTTGTTCTTTGCTCTGACACTGTCTCTGAGGCCCCCAAAAGGTGTTTGTCAGACTCAAAGATCAGTCTCTCATCGTGCGGTCATGGGATGCAGGCAGCCTATAAGTGAGGGCAAGTTGGAACCAAGCACAAGGAACGGGGTAGGATGTAGAAGAAGCCTAAAAAATACCATGCTTTTGCTCCCACCCTCACTAGTCAGTGAGCAGGCAGGTAGGGAGGACGCATGAGCATTATGACAGACCTGAAAGCCCTCGCTGAAGGCTGGCTGACCACTTGATGGGTGCCAAGGGAATTGTTCTTTGCACTTGGGTAGGTGCCCTAGGTTCCTTCTGACTCCGACGTGGTGGAGAAAGCCCAGGTTTTAGGACTGTCTCTGCCACTTATCTAGCCGAATAACCCTTTGAATGGGAGTTTCCTCATCTGTACAATAGAGGGAATGAGAATGACATGTACTCTGCCTTCACCCACAGAGTTATGGGGGAGGGGGGGGGAATCAAATGAGCTCATGCATTTATGTTGTGAGAATTAACATTTGCTTTACAAATAGAAGGTTGTTTGATTCCAGAGGGCTGGTGGGGAATGGTAGGAGGCTGAGGAATGGGCTTGGAACAGAGGGATGGGGGGGGGGGAGGTGATTTCTAACCCTGAGGTTTACTCTCTTTGGTGAGCCCGGACTAGCCTCTTAACATATGTGAGCCTCAGGTCCTCTGACTCCACGATCCAGGCCTCTTCTGCCTCTCAAAAGGCATGGGGAGGAGGCCACTAGGTGGCACAGTGGATAAATCACCAGCCCTGGATTCAGGAGTACCTGAGTTCAAATCCAACCTCAGACACTTGACACTTACTAGCTGTGTGACCCTGGGCAAGTCACTTAACCCCCATTGCCCTGGGGGAAAAAAAAAGGCATGGGATGAGTGCTTTGTAAACCTTAACACCTGTAGAAATGTTAGGGATATGGTGGGGTCTGTTTTTTTTAAACTATTACTTCTGTTAACCTGAAAATTAAGGAAACAATCAATATTGGAGAAATAAGGTCTTTAATCAGGGCAGAGAAACTATAACTCGTGGTATCACAAAGCTCGGAAGCTAGGAATACCCAAAGGTGGGAACCAAGGACAGGGTTTTTATGAGGTGACAGAACCGAGGGAGCTACGACACTGTTGTTGGGAAAAGTAAGTTTCTCACAGACAGAAACTTTCATGCAAATGAACCTTTTTACATAACCTAAAGTCCAGGAAGTAAGCTTGGGAATCTTTGGGAAGGAATAGCTTGTTTGGGGGAGATCCATAAGCAATCTAGAGTCTGCAAATGACAAAGATTGGTCAGCCCAGGCAATTCATATGTCTGGGAAAAGGGGACTGGGTGGGAATCAGTTCTCAGTCAATTTTGTAGTTCTCACTTCCCTAGAGGAGTTTTTGGTGCCCAAACACAGGATGTTATTATAGACTCTGATGAGACCTGCCTGGGTAAAAAGGTGTCTCTTTTTGACCTTGACCTTAGATGACTGAATGAGAAATTAGCCAAAGGGATAGAAGGCATTAATTGAAAGGAATGTTCCCTAATTTTCTGTAAGTGGTTGCACCTGGAGAGAGGAGAGAACAAGAAAAGGGGTAGAATGGGGGGCAGGGCTGAAATAATGCATAATTAATGAGACTCAATGTGTTAGGCTGAGCCTAACAGCAGCCCGGACTATCCCGGAAATGTCCCCGAGGAAAGCTGCATGAGGGCTTATCCACTGACTGCTGAAAGTTGTGCAATCCACACAGCCTTGCATTTCCAGGTGCCACAGGGCATCTGTGGGCCATGGGAACCGTTGGCGTGCAAGGTAGTATCACCCTGACCCACACAAACCTGTTAGTTCTGTTCACCCAGGCCTTTCAAAGGAAAGAATAGGAAAGAGGTCCCTGGATTTCGGGTCAGAGGGCCTGGATTCAAATTTGACCCTATTGCCACAAATAGCCGTAAATTTAGTGCTAGAAGGAACCTTGAAGTCATCTCCTCTCCCACTTCCCCTTTCCCCCTTTAGTTTACAGAAAAGTGGACACCCAGAGAAGTTATTTTTTTGTTTATTTTGTTTTAGTTTGGTTTTTGGTGAGGCAATTGGGGTTAAGTGACTTGTCCAGGGTCACACAGCTAGTAAGTGTCAAGGGTCTGAGGCCGTATTTGAACTCAGGTCCTCCCGAATCCAGGGCCGGTGCCTTATCCACTTCACCACCTAGCTACCCCCCCCCCCCGAAGTTATTTGTCCAAGGCCACAGATAATGGCAGGGATTCAAACCCAGCCCCCCCCCTCCAAAATCACCCATGTGACCCATCAAACCACTTAGTTCATCTGCAAAAGTGGGTTGGACACCAGTGATTTATAAAGCCAGGTCCAGCTCTCAATCTCTGCGATTCTGTCATGCTGCAGTAATTTTAGTGTGAAGACAATAACAGGCACAATGACCAGGAAGATTTTTGTTTTCCTGCCAGCAAGAGTTAAAATTAAAAGTCAGGCTCTGGGGTAGCTAGGTGGCACACCGGATAAAGCACCAGCCCTGGAGTCAGGAAGACCTGAGTTCAAATCCTGCTAGGGACACTTGACACTTACTAGCTGTGTGACCCTGGGCTAGTCACTTAACCCCCATTGCCCTACAAAAAAAAAATTGTTTTAAAGGAATAGCAAGTAATCCAGTTTGTCTAAATGGCAATGGATCAAGCTGACCTGAGGTAGTCTTTTTGGTAGGTAGCCAGAAAAAGGTAAATTCTAATAATTAATAATAATAATAACAATAAAAGTCAGGCTGAGTTTTAAATGGACCTTTCATTTTATTCTATTTAATCATGAAATACATCCTGAATCTTGTGTGTGCTGGGTACCATCCAACACCAGGGGGTGCCTTGGGCATCAAGCAGTCCAAGCAACCTAAATCAACTGGTTGTTACTCACGGCTAACCCCGACCTCTGTTGGGGGCAGTGCCTGAATCTAGTGCATTAGCCTGTGAGAGGGTGTGTCCTCCAATCAAATCTCTTGCCCCCAGATGTCTGGCTATCTCCTCCTTCCCTTCACAGCTGTCAAAGACTTCTACACAAAGCATCCTATAGAAAAGTTTTCATCAAAGGTGGTGATCTCAAAAGTATGGTCCGGGACACCTGGGGGTCTCTGAGACCCTTCTGTGGGGTCCTCAAGGTCAAAACCACTTTCACAATAATACTAAGATCTTATTTGCTTTCTAAAATCATCCTCCCTTTCCTATCTCTGTGAGGCTGGATTGTCTTCATATACTTCAACCAAAGTAACATATCGCAAGACAGAAGCAGATATGAGAATTCAGCTGTCCTCTATTAGGCCAGACATAAAAGAGACTTGCAAAAATATGTCAAATAATACCACTCTTCTCACTATTTTAAAAAATGTTTTAATAAAAAAATGTATATTAGCATATAATGGTATTTTAAATGAATTAATAAATATTTTTTAATTTTTATCGGTTTTAATTTCTAATATGGAAAATATTGATACATAAACAAAAGTTTTGGGGACCATCAATAATTTTAAAAAATAATTTTTAAGTGTATATAGGAATCCTCAATTTTTAAGAGTGTCAAGGGGTCCTGAATTCAAAAAGTTTGAGAACTACTGGTCAAAAGAATGAAAGAATATTTTTGTTTTGTTTTAGTCTGGATCTGTGATTTCATTACTATAAGGGGGGGGCAGCTAGGTGGCGCAGTGGATAGAGCATCAGCTCTGGATTCAGGAGGACCTGAGTTCAAATCCGACCTCAGACACTTAATACTTACTAGCTGTGTGACCCTGAGCAAGTCACTTAACCCCAATTGCCTCATACACACACACACACACACACACACACACACACACACACACAGGATCATCATTACTATAAGGGACTTCCAATGTGAAAACTCTGTCTACCAATGCAGATCAATAGCTGTTCTTTAACTTAGAACATTGGTATTATAGTCAGAGGACCCAGCATCAACTCCCAGCTTTAAAGGTTACTATCTATGTGACTTTGGGCAAGTCACTTAATGTTCCTTGACTTCATTTTTCTTAATTGTCATTAGCCTAATGCCTCTTGTCACCCCTAGATCTTTCTGTCTTGTATTTTCTAGTTAATCCTGACTCATCTTCCTGAGTTGACACTTACTAGCTATGTGACCCTGGGCAAGTCACCTAACCCTGTTTGTCTCAGTTCCTCAAGCTGGAGAAGGAAATGGAAAACCACTCTAGTATCTCTGCCAAGAAAACCCTAAATGGGATCACAAAGATTTGGACACAACCGAAGCAAATCAACAACAACAATAACAACCACCTGATTTCCATTTGTGGTAGCTGTTGGGCCAATTAATGTCCAGCTACACACTAACAATTGGGGAATACTCTTGTCATTTTAAATTCTTTATCTTATTTTTTTCAATGACCTTTGTTATCATACCATCACCATTTCTAAATATATACTCTCCACTTCTCTATCCAACAAGCCCCTGAAAAAAAGATTTCTAAAGAAAGGGAAACAAGAGCTGAGCAAAACCAACCAATACATCAGCCACATCTGGCAGTATCTGAAGTATTTTATACCTATAGGCTGCCCCTCCCCAAGTGAGGGAGGTGTATTTTCTCAGCTCTCTATGGCCAAGCTGGGTCATTATACCACCTTCCATTTCTTTGTATTGTTCTTTTCATGAACGTTATTAATTATTATAACCAATTTATTACTAAGTCATGATGTATATTATTTTCCCGGTTCTGCTTTCTTCTCTTTGTATCAGTTCATTGAAGTCTTCCTGTGCTTCCCTGAATTCTTCATATTTATCATATATTACAATACAGTGAGATTCTATCACTTGTAAGCACTACAGTTTAATGACCATTTCCCACATCAGTGGGCATCTACTTCATTTCTTCCCAGTTCTTTATTCTCACAAAGACCACTGCAATATTCATTTTGGTCTTTGATTTCCTTGGGGTATATGCCTAAGAGTAGGATCTCTGGATCAAAAGGTATAGACATTTTAGTCACTTTCTTAGCATAACCAAAAATTGCTTTCCAGAATGGTAGGGCCAATTCAGACCTCCACCAACAGTATACTAGGGTGACTATCTTTCCACAGCCCCTCCAACATAAACTATTTCCTTATTTTATCATCTTTTCTAATTTGCTGGACATGAGGTGAAACCAGAGAGTTGTGGAGGATTTTTGCATGAGAATGCTCTTCTCTGCACCTAGATTTCAAGTTCTTTCCAAAGTCTCTTTCACCCTTTATCTCATTTTGTGCTCATCACTAGTTTCCCTGGGAGTGTCCATATGTAAATTTATTTCTACATGCCCCTGCTCTGTGCCCCTCTCTCCAAACCCTCTCCTAATAAATAGAAATGGCTGCAAAAATAGCAAGGAAATGCCACTTTTTAAAATAATGGAGGGTATTCTCTTCCTGGTAGTGTTTTTTCCTCACATGTATCTCTACTCTGATCCTTTACTTGGGTGTGGAAGTGACTTGAGTTTTCAAAAGCTCTACCAAACTGGAAAGGCTTTAATAAGAAGGCCAGAAACAAACCATAGATCCATTCCATTGTCTGAGGATCTGCAAAGCTAAGTTTGAAGAGAGTCTTCATCAGGTTCTGATTCACTTTGCTTAAAGAAATTATCCCAAATAACCATGATGATGATGGTAAATGTTTAACAACTGACTCTTCCCCACCACCAAAAAAAAAGCTTGACACACATTAAAGTTTAATATGCATCATTAACATTTTCTCCTTCACTTTAAGTCTAGAAATCACAAAACAATAAATCAAGCCCAGACTTTTATCATTTACCAATTTCTGAAATGTAAATGTTCACACAGAAAATTTAACAATCAGCTCTCAAGCTTCCTCCAGCATGTAGTCCAAGCATTAAATTTATTATGCTAAATGCATTACCTTCACCATGCATGATTATAAAAGGAAGGTGATGGTTGTGGTGTCCCACTATGTCACAGCTTTCTTTAAGACATAGAAGCTACCACAGAGAGGGTTTTTCCCCCCAGAATTCCACATGTGGTACTGGCAAAAATATAACATTTAACATCCAGTTCTGGATCTATGACCCTACAATCCTTTGATTTATGTAAGGGAACAAGATTTTATTACACCCCTGCTATAGGCAGAGGACTAGATTCAAATCTCAACTCTGGGGTAGGTGCTATCATGTGACCCCCATTTTATACTCACACCAGCTGTGTGACAAGCTTGGAGCCTCTCTGACCTTGGCTAGGTTTGGTCTTTGGACAACAGACATACAGTCCATCACCAAGTCCATCCTGGATATCTTAAGACGACAAAAGTGTCTGCCCAAGTTATTCTTGTGGCATAGAATTCAAGAAACTAGCATCACTCCCACACCACCATGAGATATCAAACAAGGATTTTCCTGGAGGAGAACCACCAAAGGTAGTAACATTGGCTAATTTAAGTTTCATCTCTTCTCCTGGAGTAGAATTGTTGCCTCAAATTTGAGCAACAAAAGCAGAGGGTGGCAAGGACCAGGAGCATGCACAAATTAGATGATTAGTCCTTGAATAATCAAGAGTTGACTATAATCATAAAATAAACCAAACTGTAAAACTTTTCCCCTCCCTTTCATTACAGGCTGGAACCAATGGTTACATGGCTCCAGAAATACTGAAGGAAGAAGAAAGTTATTCCTATCCTGTGGACTGGTTCGCAATGGGGTGTAGTATTTATGAAATGGTGGCTGGCCGAACGCCGTTCAAAGATTACAAGGAAAAGGTCAGCAAAGAAGATTTAAAGCAGAGAACCTTGAAACAGGAGGTCAAATTCCAACACCCAGGCTTCACAGAAGAAGCCAAAGAAGTCTGTCGTCTCTTCCTGGCCAAAAAAGCCGAGCAGCGCTTAGGAAGCAGGTAAACATAGGTAGGCTGTGAGACTAGCCTTAGCATTATTAATGGTAATTACTAAGGCTACTTTAGATGAATGGAAACGCCTTGTCCTTGACCCGTGATGCGTTTTATTTAGGTCTGGCCCAAAGACCAATCTAACTAAGTGTGAAAGGGGCTGGTCAAATGATCTTAACCATCAGAGAAACTTCTGAATACAGCCCAGAAAATCATCAAAGGGTTGCTATCTGCCTTGGTGGAGGAAGTACCTACCCTGATAAAACCACAGATCCTTAAAGTATTGCCTTAGGCTTTCAGTGCTAACGGAGTCCTGGCCCCTTCCTCACCCCGCCCCACCCCATTCCTTCTCTGAAGTTACCTTCCATCTATCTGTGTATGTCTTGAATAGGTGTATATCTTATAGAGAGGTATATCTTTTTGTACATGAATGAAAAAATCGTTAAGCACTTAAATGTGCCTAGCACTGTTTTAAGCCCTCGGGGTACAAATAGAATTATGTCAGTCTCTCTTCTCAAGGCACTCATATTCTAATGAGAGAGAGAACCCCATGGGAGATTTCAGCTACAAGTCAGATGGAAAGATCCCGCGGTCCTTAGGGTGCAGCAGTAAAGCAGACAGTAATGCCTCTTCTTCAATGTGATTTCCACTGATAAAATATCCATTTCTGGTGTTGAACCATTTGACAATGCCGAGGAATTTGGTGGCATGAACCTTCTTTTTTGGGTGTTCAGCACCTGTGGCCACAGCCTCCATGGGAACAGTTGCCAGGCTGCATCTCCAAAGAGGTTGCTCCCCAGGATGCTGGCTGTACCCAAGGCTTTGGGGCTCAGGATGCTGGGCTGTCTTCAGGGTCGGAGGGGAGGTGGTGGTCAAGGTGCTGGTGGTGGCTTGACTTGCCAGGCACAGGCTGCCTTCTGTCCCTCCCTCAGGGTGCCATGATGCTTCATGTAGTCTCCCTTATTAGAAAGTGAGCTCCTTACAGAAAGGCATCATATTTCTTTTTCTCCCTTCTCCAGCATTTAGCACAATGCCCATCCCTTAGTAGCAAATCCCTATTGGTTGGTTGATTGTTGGTTGTCATTCAAACCATTTGTATACTACGCAAATACCAAACTATATTGTCAATCAGGGAACAAGTATGCTGCTGGGCATACATAGGTAGGCTGTGAAACTAGCCTTAGCATTATTAACGGTAATTACTAAGGCTACTTTAGATGAATGGAAACTCCTTGTCCTTGACCTGTGATGCGTTTTATTTAGGTCTGGCCCAAAGACCAATCTAACTAAGTGTGAAAGGGGCTGGTCAAATGATCTTAACCATCAGAAAAACTTCTGAATACAGCCCAGAAAATCATCAAAGGGTTGCTATCTGCCTTGGTGGAGGGAGTACCTACCCTGATAAAACCACAGATCCTTAAAGTATTGTCTTAGGACAGTGGGGTGTAGAGGATGTGTCAGTGTTATTGCTTCTCCAAGTGATAAAGTAAGCTCAAGTTCTCATGCAAAAAGAAAAAAGTAAAATGCAAAACATAAACAAAACTGGTGGTATGTTTCAGGTTACCCACTACAGAAGCGTGGTTTGATGAAATTGTTTTCTCTCTACTGTTAAGATTGGTTTTGAGACTCTGAATAATCTATATAAATATATCTTATAATAGATTTAGAAGGGGAAGAGCACCCAGGGGTCATCTCATACAGCCTCTTCAATAAAATGAAGAAGATAAAGAAACTGAAAGCCAGAGAGGTCCAGTGACTCAGCCAATGTCACACAGATACGTAGTGCCTGAGTCAGGATTCAAATCCAGATCCTTTGTTTCCAAACCCAATGCCCTTTACATTCTCTATACTGTTTCTTTATAGTTTTACTGGATGGTGGTCATATTATTATTTTCTTCCATCTGCATTTTTGTGCTCCATCCAGGCCATTCAGTTCCACAATCTGCTGCTTCATTAACATTTTCCTCTAGTTTTTATAAGCTTTCAAGGTTTATATTCATCTTTTGGGGTTCTTTTAATGCTTTTATGGGTTTATGTCATTAAAATCATGTGACTGGGGGGCGGCTAGGTGGTGCAGTGGATAAAGCACCTGCCCTGGATTCAGGAATACCTGGGTTCAAATCCGGCCTCAGACACTTGACACTTACTAGCTGTGTGACCCTGGTCAAGTCACTTTACCCCCATTGCCCTGCAAAAAAAAAATCATGTGACTGTTTGTTTTTTTTTTTTACAAATATAGTAGTCCTTTCATACCCAAGGAAGTATAGTTCTCTTTGAATTAGTCACCTTGGGAGGTTTATTCTTTATTCTACCCATGCTGCTATTGCTCAAAATATGTTTGGTGCTCCTCATTTGGAATTGCCTCCCTAGGCTTCAGTATATTCTTCTAGATATCTGTAGTGACAAATCTTTGCCCTTTGAGAATAGACTTTAGAAATAGGAAAGTTTAACCCTCATTGCCCTGCCAAAAAAAAAACAATCCTCCCCCCAAAAAAAAGAAATAGGAAAGTTATCTGGAGGTGAGTCTAATGAATAGAGTGAGTGACCAAGCTGGGTTTATACTGGTTTGGGTCAAAAAACAGGGTTGTGAATAGGCTAGTTTCCTCATTGTAGATGTTAATAATTGCCTAACTTGGTTGTGAAAGCAATTCCAAGCCTAGACCTTACAAAAGTGATGAAGATAATGGCTGATCAGCTTCAAATGCTTTGCTTTTCTTAAATTTTTTTTTTGGGGGGGGCGTGAGGCAAGTGGGGTTAAGTGACTTGCCCAGGGTCACACAGCTAGTAAGTGTCAAGGGTCTGAGGTCACATTTGAACTCAGGTCCTCTTGAATCAAGGGCTGGTGCTCTATCCACTGCACCACCTAGCTGCCCAAGCTTTGCTTTTCTTAAAACCTATCTAATGAGAGAGCTGAATTAAATGATTGCCAAAGACCCTTCCAACTATAAAATCTCATCATTCTCAATTGAATCTGCGAATCCTGTGGTTCTCCTTAGTTGAAATTCATGTGGTATGCTTTTTAAAAATAGAAAATGGACAAAACGCTCAAGGAAAATGTTACCCTAAAGCATGAGTTTTGCCCCCAAGCTTTATGCTACAAAGCATCTGTTGTCATGGCTCTCTTGAATAACTGTTTGTGAAGTTAGGGAGCACAGCATATAAATAACAGCTGCTCAATAACACATCCTCCAACGTTTTCCTTCCAACTCCTCATTGATTCTTTTTTTTTTTTTAAGTTTCATTCAAATAACAAAACACAAGTGAGCATTTTCCTAAAACCTGAACACACTCCAAGATTGCAGATGGCTCGGCCCAGGGTCCAAGTGTCCTTCTCTGGGCTGCATTTGAACATTTAAAATAAGGATAAAAATCCAGTCCCTTGGAGAGGGCTTTCTGTAAAACTGGTCCTCCATAGGTTCCTCTTCTCATTGTGTGACCAGTCTGTTATTCTTCCAGAAAAGCCAGGGATATTTCCTAACACCTTGCTCAGCTACCTCATGGGGTTAATTGAGGTATGTTCCAATCAAAGAAAAGATGGCAAGCCTTTAAGCTTGGAGCCGGGCTTACCCTGCCATTCGTGTGTATCTTTTGATCACATGGCTCCTAAGGGCAACAATGGGCTCTGAGGTTTTTGATAGAAGTGCTTCCAAGACACACAGCCTCCCAGATGATGCCGACATCTGGGCCGGGCTTGACTGGCCACACATTATACTCAAGGGGAGACTTCATACATAAGCAGGTGCTTTCCGGCCTCAGTTAATATGTAAAGCGACCAATTTCTCATCTCAGCATGATTTTCCTAAATGGGGAGAGAGAGCCTTCCATTCCCTGAAGCCCATTCTGCTGGATTCTTGAGCAGGAGAAATCTTCTCCTTGGCCCCCTGGGTCATGATCAACATGCTGCCTCTCTTGAGAGCTTCTCCTTTTCGTGCCAAACCAAACTTTCAGGGCGATGGGTAAAAAAAACACCCAGCACATAGCTGCCAGAGACTGGTCCAAGAGCAACAAGGTCCCTGAGGACTACCTCATAACAGAACCGTGCTGAGCATCTCTGAGGCAGAGCTTAGCAATGAGCGGGACACGTGAGATGGGGGTGAGACGAGGAGGGTCCTTCTCTGGCTCCGTCCTCATCTTCAGCAAGCATTTCTCACATAGCTACTGTGGGCAGGGCCCCCCGCCTAGCTGGGGGAGAGAGGCCCTTCCCTCAGGAAGCTTGCAATCTAGTTGGACATTCTGAGAAAGGCAGAACCTCCAAGTGGTTTGGGATTTCCCTTGTTTGGGTGGGAATGTGGATTTAGAAGTGAAGAGGCTACACCTAGAGCTATCAGAAGGGGAAGGCTGGCCAGTCTGTGCCTTGTTTGGCTGTTCCTGATGTTAAGATTAGTCTTGTAAAGCTCTCCGAGAACACCAAGCCTCTCTGCTACCTCTAGCTACATCAGTTAAACCTCCTCGTGCATACTTTTGACCTCTGGTGGAAGAAAGTGCTCGTTCCTGCTGTCAGGAGGGGTGGGGGTCTCCAGCTCCTCCAGACACTGGCCAGAGTCCAGAGGGCCTCCCCCTGACCCCCAGTAGGATTAATCGTTCTCGTGCGGTCCATAAGCCCACTTGGTTTCCATGGGACTTGGGACCCTCCACTTGCATCACAGCAAAGCAAAAATCCTCTGAGGTTCTCACCCTGAGCCCCAGAAGGAAGGTCTCAGTACAGGACCCTGACTAAGCTCCAGGGTGGAAACGAAAGGAGCTTCCTAAGAGAAGGTCCCAGCAGGTGGCCACTCTGCTGCTCTCTTGGCTCACTGGATCCTGACGTGTGTATGTGTGTGTGTGGGGGGGTGTCAGAAGAAAATATGAAAAGTGTTAGAGCATTGCATTCTGGGACTCCTGATTTGGGTTCAGCCCACGGAGGAGGGAGAGAGGGAAGGAAGGCAGGGAGGAAGAGAGGGAGGGAGGGAAGGAAGAAGGAAGGAAGGGAGGGAGGAGAAAGAGAAAGAAAGGAAGAAAAGGAAAAGGAAAGAAGGAAGGACATATTAAGCATTTACTATGTGGCAGGGACTGTGCTAAGGGCTTTACAATTTTTCACTCAAAATAACCCTGGGAAGTAGGTGCTATTATTATCCCCATCTTACAGTTGAGGAAACTGAGGCAGGCAAAGGCTAAGTGACTTGTCCAGAGTTACACAGCTAGTAACTGTCCAAAGTTGAATTTGAAGTCAGGTTTTCCTGACTTTATCTACTGGTCCATTTAGCTGCCAAACCTAGCTCAAGGTACTTGAATAGTCAACGTGTGCCATAGGTAGCACTTGAACCCAAGTCTGTCTGACTCTTAAGATCAGTCCTTGATTACACCATGCTACCTCTCTGCTGCTGTAAAGATTTGGATAAATGAGACCTTTCTATGATTGAGTTCCTAGAAGTATATGCCAGCAGTGGTATTATTGGATCAGAGAGGTGTAAATAGTTTAATCACTTTCCCCATTTAGTTCCAAATTGTTTTCCAAAATAGTTAGATCCATCCACAGTCCCACCATCAGTGAACCTGCCTTACCATGGGCCCTCCAGCATTGACTTTATATTTTATCATCTTTGCTAATCTGCTGGGTATAAGGTGAGAACTCAGCTGTGGTGGTGTTTTTTTTCAACATTCATTTTTGTAGAATCTTTTTTTGGGGGGGGGGCAGGGCAGTTGGGGTTAAGTGACTTGCCCAGGGTACCTAGCTGCCCAACATTCATTTTTTATAAGATTTTGAGATCCAGTTTTTCTCGTCCCCTCCTTCACTTCTCCCCTCCCCAGGACATTAAGCAATCTGATATAGGTTATATATGTGCAATCATGAAAATATATTTCCACAATTCAGTTATTTTAAGCTTTCTTTCTTATGTTATTAATTGGAAGATTTCTTTCATATGGTTTTTAATCAATTTATAAATCTTCCCAAAACTCTCCATGTCCTTGAACCATTGATCTATGAGGGAATGGCTCTTGGTCTTATATAGTTAAATCAATTCCCTAAACATCTTGGACAGTAGAGGTACATTTGATTCAAAGATTTTCCCCAATCCAGTTTCTTTTTTTATTCTAATCTCATTGGTTTTGTTAGTGCAAACTTTTAAAAAATCATATAAAGTTCTGTTTATCTCCTTTATCCCCTATTTGGTCATGAATCTTCCTCAAAATCATGGGTCTGAAATCCTTCCATTCACCTCTAGTTGTTTTAAAGATGTCTCTATTTTACATTAAAGTGCCTTTTAAATTTGGTGCTTCTTTTGATGGATAGTATAAGATATTGGCCTGATATATTTGTTATCTTGTGGCAAAAAGAGTGAGACAAAATACCATCAGAAAATATGGTTAATTTTCATTAGAATGAGATTAGTCACAGGCAGGCTCATTTTTTAATTGAGTCACACCAGGAAGCTCTTACTACAAAAGAAGGAACTTACCTTGAAAGAGTCTGATTCCACATCCCCATCCCCTTTTCATTCCATAGACACACAGAGCTGAACAGAACATCCAGAGGTGATATAGTCTGGTTCCTGCTTGGTCTCCTGGACTAGGCCAGGCCTCTGTCTCCACTTCAAGGGTGGGTGGTGAGAGCTGCAGGCAGTGGTCAGGACTATTATCACTATCACGGCTATTTTTCTGAGTGCCAAAGGAATGCATCTTCAGATGCCTCTCGGTAGACTTGAAGTCAGACCTCACTAGGTTTGACTCTCACCTCTGAAATTTAGATTTGGAAGAGACTGGCTCATACAAGCCCCACCTTTGGCAGATAAGGAAGTGAGGACCAGAGAGAGAGCACTTGGCAAGGGTCACACAGGTAGTGCATGAAGGAGGCAGGAGAGAATCACGGGTGCTCCATCTTTAAATACAATGCATCAGTGCACATACTGCTTCCGGCATTGTGTCTCTGTGGGCATACCATTGAATCTCTCTGAACCTTAGTTTTCTCATCTATAAAATGGGAATAAGAATACCTGTAAGCACCTACCTAAGAAGGTTTTTATGGAGTTTAAATGAGATAATGGATGCAAAGAGCTTTGCAAACCTAGAGCACAGTATAAGTATCAATTATTGTTATTCCTGAAAATCATGGGGACTTTATAGATCAGAAGGATTTCCAGCAGTGAGCAACCAGGTTTGCAAGGGGTCTCAAAGTCATGCCAGAGAAGAAAGCTGTACACATTTAATCCATATACAATATTAAGCATAGACTAGATAACTGTCTCTAAGGGCCCTCATGTGGGAGGTGGGGGTTGTGGTCTGTGCCTCTGCAGGACAGAACTGGTGACCAGCCAAGGAAAGTGGCCAAGAAGCAGATTTGGGCATTCAACGTTTTAGAACAGGCTATGGAGAAAGGCAGTGGATTGTCAGGGATTCAGGTAGAGCCTGGTGATTATCCATCACACATAGTGGTTGAGAGAGTGGACAACATAACCTGGGAAGAGTCTGTAGTGCTCTAATCTTTGCCATCCCATTACTGATAGTATGAGTCTGGGAGAAAGGAATCCACAACCAACATTATCATCATGATCAGCATAAAGATAGGTAGACAGAGAGCTGGATAGACAGACAGACACATGGATACATAAAGAAATAGACACATTGACAAACACATAGATACATGTATAGATACATAGACAGACACAGATACATAGAGAAATAGACACGTAGACAAACACATAGATACATAGATATACATAGAGAAATAGACACATAGACAAACACATAGATACATGTATAGATACATAGACAGATAGACACAGATACATAGAGAAATAGACATGTAGACAAACACATAGATACATAGACAGATAGACACAGATACATAGAGAAATAGACACATAGACAAACACATAGATATAGGTATAAATACATATACAGACAGAATGATACATAGAGAAATAGAGAAATAAACACATAGACACATAGAGAATAAACACATAGACAAACACATAGATACATGTATAGATACATAGACAGATAGACACAGATACATAGAGAAATAGACACATAGACAAACACATAGATATAGGTATAAATACATATACAGACAGAATGATACATAGAGAAATAGACACATAGACAAACACATAGACACATAGAGAATAAACACATAGACAAACACATGGGTACGAATACAGGCAGAGAAACATAGAAAGATACATAGACACAGATGGACAGACAGATAATTCAGTTTTTCAGTAAGAAGAAGAGTGAATAGAGGGTCAGGCATGCAGTCCAAGACCTAGAGTCAAATCCTGCCCCTGAAACATATCAGCTTTGGGATCCTGGGTAAGTCAGTCAGCTTCTCTGTGCCCTACACTGATCAATCAATCAATAAACCTTTAAATGACTCCTATGCCAAGCCCTGTGAGATGTATGTGTGCATCAGTGGAGGGAGTTTCCATGTCAGGAGTTCTTTGCATAGATGAAATCACAGGCTGAGACCAAAATGATGATGAAGAAGATGACAGGGGGCAGCTAGGTGGTGCAGTGGATAGAGCACCAGCCCTGGAATCAGGAGTACCTGAGTTCAAATCCGGCCTCAGACACTTATACTTACTAGCTGTGTGACCCTGGGCAAGTCACTTAACTCTAATTGCCTCACTAAAAAAAAAAAAGATGATAATAATAATAATAACTTGATTTGTTACATTCAATAAATGTTGCTAAAATGACTCAAAGCTGAGTGGCTATGATGATACAACTTTCGAAGAAGGTTTTATCTCTTCCCCCAGTTTCCAGGGAGAATGGCACTTAAAAAATTTTAGACAAGTTTCCATTCTGTTATTAAGTGGCCCAAGTCTTCTAAAGGATATAATTGGTTGCATGGTCTGGTGCCATCCTGAACAGATGAGAAAGCAGAAAATAATCTTGTTGTTTATTCACAAGCCTCCAATGTCTAAGCTAACAGTCTGGGAATAGGAGGGAAACAATCAGGAACAAGGAACTATACAATCTTGCTTGGAGCCTTGGGTATGATAATTGCCTGTCCATGACTCACTGCTTCTATGGCAATGCATCATAGGCACAAACAACATCCTAGAATTGCTGTTTAGAAAAACAAAAAAAGTACACCAAGCAGCATTCATTGTTTTTGCCATTCATCTTTTAACTCTTCATTCACTTAGGAGTTTGTGCATTAAAGCTGTGTATGCCTCAGAGGCTCTCATTCTCTGTTTATCTTACTCCCTTACAGTAAGAAGGAAGATGCCAGATCTCCTCCACCCTCTGCATTACAGGAAACCCAATCCATGTTGATGGAAGATCAGACAGCTCTTTGAATGCACTCATTTCTCAAAACTGCTCCTTTTTGTTGCTTTATTAAATTTCAGCTGCCTGTCTCCTGTCTTTACAGAGAAGAAGGCGACGATCCCAGGAAACATGCTTTCTTCAAAACAATCAACTTCCCCCGTCTGGAGGCTGGCCTTATCGAGCCCCCCTTTGTGCCAGACCCTAATGTGGTGTATGCCAAAGACATCGGCGATATCGAAGACTTCTCTGAGGTCAAGGGGGTCGAATTTGACGAAAAAGATAGAAAGTTCTTTAAAAATTTTGCAACAGGTGCGGTTCCTATAGCCTGGCAAGAAGAAATTATAGAAACAGGACTATTTGAAGAACTCAATGACCCCAATAGATTGTCAGGCTGTGCAAATGGTAGCTCAGCCAAGTCTGGGGTGTGTGTGTTACTGTAAGCCCTGACCTGAAGCCAGAATGCTTCAGACACTAAGAAAATCTCTTAGAGTTCGATCAATCGGAAGCCTAACAATGGGTTTCCATTTGTAAATGACATTGAGCTCTGCAAAACACCTCTTCGCAAATCTGTGAGATGGGTAGAGCAGCTACAGTAGCCACATGTTACAGGTGTCTGAGGGCATTCACAATTGCTCCTTAGTGATCTAGCCAATAGTGTCTGAGGTAGAATTCCACATCAGAGTCTAGCATCCTCAGACTCCTGATTTTACAGATGAAGTTGTAAGGTGCTGAGCACATAGTAAGCACTCTATAAATGCTTTTTCCCTTCCCCCACCACCTGGCATTCTTTTGATTTGGGGTTCACAAAGTCAAATGATGTGTCAGTTTTTAGTGAAGACAAGGAAAAGGGACATTTGGGTTTATTTTGATAAACTAAAAGTAGGAGCACTCCACCGTCATGTCCCTGTGAATTACGCAAAGTCCCTGAGACAGAGAATGGAACTTTGTGGTGTGTTCTGAAAATGACCATTTGCAATTCTTGGTAAACAATCATTTTTTTGTTGTTTTGTTTTCCTTCTTCATCTTTCAGTTTTCCTTATTCAGTGTAGCTTAAATAAAAAAAAGACTTTAAAGGAGGAGAAATTCCTGACCTTGCCTTTTAAAAAGAGAAATTTTTTTAAAAATGTTTAAAGCTAAAGCTTTTTAATATTACAGATTATAGAATACTTTTCAATGGCATTGGCAGATCTCTTTATAATCCTTTAAATAATTCACTATTTTAACTTAAAAATCCCTTGAAGGCAAAAATGTTTTCATCCAGTAGGTCTGTGGATTAAGGAAATACTAAGATAGGTGAAATCTTTCCAACAAAAGCAAATTCAGATCTTATGTGATGTGATAATAATAAAAATAACAGGTAGCATTTACATAGTGCCTACTATGTACCAGACATTGTGCTAGGAAATATTATCTCATTTGGTCCTCACAACAACCCTGGGAGGTAAGGCATGTAATTCATTGTTTTGGCTACTTAATTAAATCTTCAGTCTGGAATTTAGACAATGAATTCTCAGTTTCTAAAAGAGTATTGTTCTAAATAATTATAGGCTAAGTGAAAATGAACATAATTGATATGTATCTAGCAGAGTCTCTTTCCCTTGAACATCTTCCCAGTATAGCGATCTCTGACTTCAAAGAGGTAAAAAGAAAAATGGAGGAACTCAGACATTGACCAAATAGAAATGTGAATTCCAAATGCTAATTGATAGTCCTGCATGTATATTATACTCATAGCCCTGGCATTGTGTGGAGGTCTCCAAACTTCATTCTTTAAATTAAATATTTTGGGGCTCAAATCAAGATCTGAGGAGATCCAGAAAATGTGTCCATATTCCTAAACATACCGACATACAGATTTTTCTAAAAATCCCCAAATTGTGAGAATAGATAGACTGAAGACATTTTGTTTGTTTGTTTTTAAAACTTGGCCCTGTAAGTTGTCTAAGACTTTCCAAAAAATGCAGCCTCGGGATCTTGATAAATTTTAACCCAATTAACCAAAACCCATTTTTCACACTCAATCTTTAGGGGAAAGAGACAGATGACAAGGAAACCTACACACCCTTATTGAAAACATAATGAAAAACCAACCAAAACAGATTTCAGGGCATATCCTGAGGGGTCAATGCACTTTCAGCCCAATCTCTCCCATTATCTAAGTTAACAGAGCTATGGCTTGAGAATTGATGTCCAGAGGAATAATTTGGACCCATGGTTGGAGCCTAGATCACCAAAGAATGAGTGCCATGTTATTCCATATTGGACTTGGAGTTAAGAAGACCCGAATTTTAATCCAACCTCTGATACTTACTAGCTGGGTGATCCTGGAAAAGTCATTTAACTTCTGTCAGCCTCAGTTTCCTCATTTTTGTAATGGGGTGATAATAGCACCTATCTCATAGGGTTGTTGTGAGGATCAAGGTGCACAAACCATAAAGTGTAAGCAGTTATCATCAGGAAAGGGGACATGTACATTTGTAAGGAAATTTCCACCCAAAGAATTGGCGTGTATGTGTGTATGTGTGTGGGTGTGGGGGGGGGCGGTTCTGGTTAGAGCTCGGTTAACATTAGCCAGAATATCCCATTAATTAGAGGCCTCCAGGTTTAGCTTTATTGCAGATGTTTTTTTTAAACCACACTCAGCAATATCTATCAATTAGACCTTTCATGTATACTTTTATTGGCTTTGTAAATTTCATGTGTAAATCTGTGTGTCATGTCCTAGAATTCCTATTTCATGATCGGTGGAATTAAATAAATGTAATGAACCCATTAAAAATTCATTTTATTAAACCCATTTTGTATGCTAAACTGCACCCAGGTGCTCTCTGGCATATAATACTTCAGAAATGCCTATTTCATCCACATAGTTCCTGCCTCTATTCAAACAGTCAGTGTCACATCATCAGTGAGCATTCAGTAGGCACCTGCTGCGAACCAGGCACTGTGCTAAGTGATGGGGGTAGTACAAAAGGCAAAAACCAGACCCTGCTGTCAGGGAACTCAGTCTCATGAAGGAGATCCCATAAATATGTACCGATAAGGTATATACAGGATAGATTGGGTGTAGTCTCAGGGGGAAGGCCCTGACATTAAGGAGGACTAATTGAGATTGGAAGGAAGGTGTGGATGCTGGAAGTAGAGATAAAGAGGAGGAGAATTCCAGGCATGGAGGACAGGCAGTGAAAATGCCCAGAGCTGAGTGCTTTGATAGATCATCAGCCAGGAAGCCAGTGTCACTGAATCTCAGAGTACTAGGGGAGAGGGGAGGGGAGGAGAAAAGTAAGGTGTAAGAAGACTAGAAAAAGAAATCTTATAAAAACAAATGTTGAAAACTATCTCTACATGTAACTGAAAAATAATAAAATACTTTTATAATCTTTAAAAAAAAAAAAAGAAAGGGCAGCTAGGTGGCACAATGGATAAAGCACTGGCCCTGGATTCAGGAGGACCCAAGTTCAAATCTGACCTCAGACACTTGACACTAACTGTGTGACCCTAGGCAAGTCACTTAACCCCAATTGCCTCACAAAAAAACAAACAAAGAAAAAGAAGACTAGAAAAGGAGGAGAGGGCCAGGTTAGGAAGGGCTTTGAATGACAGATTTATTTTGAATCCGAGAAGTGATAGGGAGCCACCTCCTATTAGCCGGCTTCTGGGAATGAGCTTCTCAAAATTTGACTAGGTTGGTTCTTGGATAACCAACATGCATTTAATCACCAGACATATGCTCTTAGTTTTGCCAACTTGGTAGGATTTTGTCAGAGCTTGCCTTTCAATGGCATAACCTCAGAAAACTCAGGTCACCTTAGGTCTCAGTAAAATATCAGGGTAGGGTTTTGGCAGATAACACAGATGAATTATGAAACATCATACCAGTCCTTGGGAACTAGCACTGTACCTGGGGAAACAAGCCAGTTATTTCCCCTCATTTTTGTTGACCTGGCCATGTGTCATTACTTTATTTCTTGCTAGGGTCTTTACATCCTGGTCCCGGAAAGACCTTACCTTAAAAAGGCCAAGGTCTCCCACTGCATCTGGGGCCATGGCCAGTCCTGACCAATGTCTTGCCACTGGACTCCAGTGACTCTGGAGGAGAGAGTGAGGCTGATGACTTTGCACAGCCCTGCCTCACTTAAATCCAATTCACTTGCAAGTCAAGACATCATCCTCCTGATATCACTGGTCCTTTTCGAAAAGGAAGGATCAACAGTAACAACAAGCAATCTTCTACTGTTGGAAACAACTTCAAACCTGTGTCCAAAGCTTTATATGCAAAGAATGGGTTGCCCATTTTTCGGGGGAAAACTCATCTTTAATCAAGGATGGCCAACCCTATTAACCAAAAAAAACAAAAGTCAGTTGACAAGTGCTTGGGTTTTTTTTGGGGGGGGTGGTTTTTTTCGCAGGACAATAAAGGTTAAGTGACTTGCCCAGGGTCACACAGCTAGTAAGTGTCAGGTGCCTGAGGCCGGACTTGAACTCAGGTCCTCCTGAATACAGGGCTAATGCTTTATCCACTGCGCCACCTAGCTGCCCCCTAACACGTGCTTATTAAGAAAGCTGCTTCCTTAATCTAGTGACTTGATTTATTATTGTTCTCTGTTTCCATTCTGGGTGGGACCCAGTAATAGAAGGGTGAGTTATTATGTCCCATATTTTAAGTAGCGGCAGAATATCAAAGTGTCAGGCAGTAATTATGATACTACCAAAGATGTCCAAGAGTTCAGGTTTCTAACAAAGGAAGTAAATCAAATGTTCTGTCCTTATGAGCAATTTGTGGAACTTAGAGACCATTTTACAAAAGAATTAGAGAAGTGATGCCTAGAGCAAGAGTTCTTAACTTTTTTTGTGTCAAAGATATTGCCCTTTGCCAGTTTATGGAAGCCTAAAGACTTCTCCAAATCCTGTTTTTAAATTGCGCAAAATAAAACATATAATTATATTGAAAAATTTTTTAAAAGATTTTGAAAGGGGGCAGCTGGGTGGCGCAGTGGATGGAGCACCAGCCCTGGATTCAGGAGGACCTGAGTTCAAATCTAGCCTCAGACACTTCACACTTGCTAGCTGTGTGACCCTGGGCAAGTCACTTAACCCAATTGCCTCACCAAACAAAAACAAAACAAAATAAAAATATTTTGAAAGGTAAGTTGCAGGCCTAAAACAAAATTTGGATAGGAGGCATCAGGGAACAAAGGCATTGAGAGAATACAGCTGGCCACCTCAGGTTATGATGGTCATCACCATGGCAGGATAAAGAAGGATGTTTTAGGATTTGGGCACCACCCTCTTTCTAATCCCTTCCACTTGATGCTCAGGATGCCTGGGTTAAAATCACCTTCAGAGGGGCAGCTAAGTGGCACAGTGGATAAAGCACTGGCCCTGGATTCAGGAGGACCTGAGTTCAAATCTGGCCTCAGACATTTGACACTAGGTGTGTGACCCTGGGAAAGTCACGTAACCCTCATTGCCCCACAAAAAAAAAGAAAGGAAAAGGAAAAATAAAATAAAATAAAATCACCTTCACACCAGGGCAGCTCACCAAGGCTCAAGGTCAAGGGTTTTGTAGGGAAGGGATAGGTTCTCCATCAGATGTATCTAATCAATTTCCTATCTCTGATCTTGTAATCAGGTGCTGCTAGGTATTGGGGGCCCAGCAGAATCAGTTTGGGAGTACAAGCGTGGCATTTGAAAGTTTCCAGAAAGATCAGGGAAACAACATATTCCTAGTGTCTAAAATGTAGAGGTAGCATGCCACAAAGGAGCCTTATGGTTCTCAGAGAGGTACACCATCTCCTGTTTTTATGGGCTATCTGAATAAGGCTTTATGGGCATGCCTGCTGTAATATATGCCTAAGAATAAAAAACTCCATACATAGAGAACTTTTAAAGGTTTACAAAGTGCTTTCCTCCTGAAAACCTGTGAGGTGTGTAACACAAAGATTATTTAGTACATCTGTTTCATAGATGGGAAACTGAAGTTTATTCTAGAAGTAAGGCTTTGCCATAGGTCACACAGCTAGTAAGTTTCTAAGGCAGGATTTAAAGTCATGTCTTCTGAATCTGTCTCCAATTACCTTTTCCACTTTGCCAAAAACATTTCAAAGCCAAATAGATGTATTTTTGGCATTATACACTATTTTAAAATTCCAGAATGGTAAATCCGGTGAGAGCCTTATTTATTTATTTATTTTGTAAGCATTTATTATCTCTCCCTCCCACTGTTCCCCATTGAATAATTTTTAAAAAGTGAAAACAGGAGGCAGCTAGGTGGTTCAGTGGATAAAGCACTGGCCCTGGATTCAGGAGAACCTGAATTCAAATCCAGCCTCAGGCACTTGATACTTACTAGCTGTGTGAACCTGGGCAAGTCACTGAATCCTCATGCCCCGAAAAAAAAAAAGTGAAAACTCTCATAACAACTATGCATAACACAGCAAAATACATTCCCTCATTAGCTACATCCAAAAATGTTTGTCTCCCTGTGCATTTTTAATCCACTGCCTCCCTGGCAAGAGGTGAATGGTATGTTTTATCTTTAATCCTTTGTACTTGATAATGATAATCACATTGATCAGAGTTCTAAAAGGTCTTTCAAAAGTGTTTTTCTCTATAATATTGTCACTGTATAAATGATTTTCCTGGTTCTGTTCATATCACTTTGCATCAGTTAATAGAAATCTGTTTCCTCTCAAATGGTCCATTTTGTTCCGTTGTTTTTCAGGCATGTCCAATTCCTCATCCGAATGAGGCTGAATTATATTTTGAATCTTGGGGCTCTTGGGGGAGTCAATATCTACATTCACATTGTAGCCAAATCTTTGTTATCCCATTTGGGATTTTCTTGGCAAAGATATTGGAGTGGTTTGCCATTTCCTTCTCCAGCTCATTTTACGGATGAGGAAACTGAGACAAAGAGAGTTAAGTGATTTGCCCAGGGTCACACAGCTAGTAAGTGTCTGAGGCCAGATCCATTATTTCTTATGACACAATAATATTCCATTATAGTCATACACCACAACATGGTCATTCCCCAATAGATGGGCCTCTCCTTAGTTTCCAGTTTGGGACTATTATGAAAAGACCTCCTATAAATATTTTTGTACACATCAGTCCTTTTCCTCTTTCCTTGATCTATTTGGGGTATAGGCCTAGTAGTAGTAGTAGTATCATCGAGCCAGTGGACATGCATAGTTTAGCAACTTTGGGGTATCTACTAAATTGTTTTTCAGAATGACTAGACCAGTGTTGGCTCCACCAACAATGGGCCTGGTTTCCTACAACCTGGAAAAGACTTTAAATATCACCCTATCCAGTCTCCTCTATTTACAAATCAGGAAAACAGGGCCCACAGAGGCAAACACCTGAGTCTGGAACTGGTCTCCTTACTTCCAGCTCCAGGTTCTTTCCATTTCCCAGGGCATTTTTTCTCTGTTTTGCATACCCGTCCTGTGTATTTATTTGTACGGTCTTCTTGCTTGGGGGCAGAGGGAGGGAGATGCTGGCAGATACACTCCCACTGGCTTCCCAGGAACCGGAACTTGGTCTCCCATGCTCTTCCTATCTCCCCATGGCATCTGATCAGATACAGAGCTCTCCCTGGGGAGGAATGAAAGCCCAGAGGAAGAGAGATAAGAGAAAGAGAAAATAGAGGAAGAGGAGAAGAAAGAGGAAGGGGGGAGAGGACAAAAAGGAGGGGAATGGTTATGAGCCGGCACAATGAGCCAAGCCCCCTGGAGGGAGGAGGATGGGGAGGATGGGGAGGAGAGTTGTTTTGAAAACCTTTCTTGATGCTTGGCACTTGGTTATCATTGACACAGTGGAGGTTCCCTGCTCTTGCCCCCTGCTCCTCACAGGACTAGGAAATCCAAATCCGGGGTTTCTGAATCTTTTCTCTCCCCGCCTCTCACTGTCCCCTTTGGATAACTGTCACAAATCCCCTGGGGCATTGTAAGGTTCCAGTGGCAAACAGGACGGTTACCAGCAGTTGCTTAATACTTCAGGAACCCAAGTCACTCATTCCTTCCCTCTCTGAAAGTCTCCCTCCCTGCCTCATGTTCTCAAAACCTCATTTTTCACCAAGCTGAAAAATTGGGGGCCTTAAAATTCTCTGATTACATTTGCCCGCCAGTGGAAAGTTACAGCAGTACTGAATTATGTGTTCCAGACTGGCTCTTGGCGAATGTTATTACAGCAAATACCAACAGAGGGAAGGAGGAGGGAATATTGATTTTTCACTTGTCATAACCTGTAAGCCAGTGAACAATGGTGAAGCAACAGTTTAACAAAACAAGCATTACGAAGCAATTGTCCTCCTGCTTTTCTTGTGGGACTATAACCCATTCATCAGCCTTCACCCAACCCACCTAGAGCTTGACTGTGTGTCCTAGGGTTGTGTTTCCCAATCTAATTTGGCTACAGAACATTGTGGGGCTTGAATATATTGGCAGAATCTATCAATACTGGCCTGAGAGGCCTGGGAATATGGAATGCCTCCAAGATAAACTGTAGGGGAATGGAGTGGCACTGGAGGGGAGAATTATGGCTTACAAATAGGAAATAAATCCTATTTTCCACATAGAAAATCGCCACATATAACAAGAATTTTTGATACAAGTATAGTTTCTTAATGACCCATAGTAATTCTGTACTGTAGGCAGGTCAATTATTATCCTGCATCATTTTGCAGAGATTCTAAGAAGAAAAGGGACATATACAAATATCAGACGTAAGATTCGATCCCTAGTTTCTTCTGACTCCAGGTCCAGTGATCTTTCTACTCTGCTGTTTTCCACTACACCTCATCATTTCATATTTAAAATGATTACTTCCTTTGACATTTCCTCACAGATGCCCTATTGGCATCACCCAAAACATTAGACTTCCACAGAATACAATTTGGGAAAGGCTATTTGAGGGGAAAGCACCTGACCTATGATATAAAGCTTTTAAATCTGAAGAATTTTCTAGTCTTGAGTTCACCTTCATCAACCTTACAAGTCCCAATTCCAGGTCCAGGCCCTTCTCAATGACACTGGATCTCATAATTCAGTGGGGGGACACCTGGGCCCTCCTCACTACAGCAAGCTGTCTGTTTTTTGGCCATTTTGCAACTTGCTTTCTTCTATATCCAGGACAGAGAAAAGAGGGAGATCTCAATTTTTTTATTTTTTTTTTTTGGTGAGGCAATTGGGGTTAAGTGACTTGCCCAGGATCACACAGCTAATAAGTGTTAAGTGTCTAAGGCTGGACTTGAACTCAGGTCCTCCTGACTCCAGGGCCAGTGCTCTATCCACTGCGCCACCTAGCTGCCCCTCAATTTTTTTTAAAATGAAAAGCCAGTTGTTAAACATTTACTACATATACCTGAGCCAACCATTTAGTGGAAAACAAGCTTGGCACTATTGACTGAAATGAGATATTTGGGCTGTCCGTATGCTATCTTTGTCTATCTCTCCTCTACCCTCCCCAGCGCACCACAAATAAATGAGAATTGTTACAAAGGTTTCAAGATGAACAATTTTCATTATTCTGGGCTTATCAACAAAAGTGGAGTCTGACTGACCGACCTTCAACTGTCTTATCTCACTTTATGCCTTTATTGTCAATGAGATGAATAGAAACTACTCATTTATAGAGAAGAGCAGAGACACAGCAGGTAGAACTGCATAAAACTTAAAAGCAAAAACAAAAATCAGTTGTACCATATGGAAAAAGAAAATAAAAAAGGATACAAGGATAGTATTGGGGCAGGAATAGGATTCTTCTTGAAGAAGATTTCAGGGAATATCATAAGATCATAGACTTAGAACTGGGAGAGACCTCAGAGATATATTCCAATCCCCTTATTTTACAAATGAGGACATTGAGTCTTGGAGAGGTTAAATGACTTATCCCAGGTCAGATGGGTAGGAAGTAACAGAGCCAGGCTTCAACAGATGTTATCTGACTTTCACATCCACTGTTCTTTCCATGTCACTTTCTCTGAGAATGAATTGTTTATTTCTGTTATAAAAAGGGTAGATTTTGGCAAATGTCAATACCTTCTTTAATATGGATACATCAATTTACCTGATACTGGGTGCCCTGTTCCTGTAGTTAGATATTGCCAGGTTCATAGAGTTGCTCCATTGGAATCAATGGCAATAAGATCAACCATTCCACTTTGCTTTGGATTAGAAAAATAAAACCTTAATGTAGAGACTTGAAGGGTCTGTAGCTTCATTGTTAGGAGGGCTCTGTCCACCAAGTCAGATCATAGCCCTCTCAATGCCTTAGTAAATGGTCTTCATGAGTTTGCTGTGGGCAAAAGGAGATCAATGTGAATGCAGATATTGTTGCCCCAAACAAGTTTCAAAATGTAATTCAGCCCCATTTGGATGAGCCGATTTCAACATCTTTTGTGAGTGATATGTCAGCAGAGGTGTGTTCAGTATTAAAATACGATAACATATGCAGCCCCAAAATACCCAGAAATGTAAGAAGTTGAAGAGTCTCTTGAAGATGTCCTGGGGTTGACTTTGAAAAATCCTGAGAGTTAAAGGCCGTGTCAATCAAAGAGAATAATGAGGCAGATTTTTCAAGAAAATGGTTGGAACTATGCTGTTTCTTACTGAAGACTGCAAAAATTTAGCACCTACAGGCTTCCTAGCAGGACACCATCTGGTAGCCAGAATTATACATCAGAAATTTACTATCTTTATTAATTAACAAATCTCCTTACCTCAAATATATAGACCTCAAGATCTCCTTGAAACTGTACTAAAACTGGAGCTTCATCCCAGACAAAATTATTGTCCACCATCATGCAGACATAACATTGATCCATAAAAATATAATAACCACATTTCAATAGATATCATCTTGACAAATATCCATAATCTCCAAGCTTTGTAGAATGAAAAGCTCTAAAGCATAAGAAATTAAAATCACATGAGAACAGTCCAAAATACATCTCATCTCTATCATCCTCTTTGGATCTGTACTAAAGATGCTGCTTTTGGTGAGTCTAACAAAGATAGGCTGACATCCCAATTATTCCATTACAAAAAGCAGTTATTTTAACCACCAGCACAACAGTCTTCAGGGACTGTCTTTTGGGGGAAGGGGGGCAATGAGGGTTAAGTGAATTGCCCAGGGTCACACAGCTAATGAGTGTCAAGTGTCTGAGGTTGGATTTGAACTCAGGTCCTCCTGAATCCAGGGCCAGTGCTTTATCCACTGCGCCACCTGGCTGCCCCCTCAGGGACTGTCTCTTGCCTTTCTTTGTATCTCCAGCACTTCATACAGCATTGAGCACATAGTAAACACTTAATAAATGCTTATTGACTGAGAATATTAAACATAAAAGAAGAGTAGTGTAAAGAATTAATTGTTATTTGAAGTTTTTATGCCTCTGTGCGCACTGGCCTGGGGCTCCGCAAACCACATGGTGCTCCACCCACTGGTTGTAGCCCTTGCCAGGGCTCTGGCACCTCACATCATCACCACTCGCTGACGCCTAACGGGGCCTGGCAAAATTATGATTGGAAGCCTAGTGAGGGCAGTCATGTGACTGTCAGAAAGGCCATCCCATTGGCTGGGGCTGTGTGGGATTTTTCTGGGATTGGGGGAGGAGAATTGGGCATTCTAGCTGGACGCTGGAACGACAAGAGTTCTGCTGCGTATTCTCAGCTGATTCCTGGGTGGTGGTATCTTTTGAGGTTGAATAATTTCCCTTTCCCCATTTTATTTCCTTTCCCTTCATCCTACTGATCCTGTTTGTGTTTTGTTTGTTTTTTTAAATTCGTTCTTGTTAAAATGAATCCTCTTCTGTTTTGAGGGAGGCTGCTGGTCTCCTTCCTTGCCCCAATATTGCAGCGAGCTGCTTAGCTAATACCCCCCCAATTAAAAATTGGTCCCCACAATAGTCATCTCAGTTCTGTTTCTATCTGACCTGTACAAGATAGATGCAAAGAACAAGATAATAAGTAGTAGTAATAACTATTCATAGCTAACAACAATAATAATTTATATAGCAAAGTGATTTATATATGAAATATAGATGGCCTGATCTATGGAGACCAATCCTTTAAAAATGCTTAGATATTCCCCTATTCGGCTCAGTCTAAATAACCATGTAGAAATTCTGTGGGAGCAGGTTTCTAGCCACACGTGACTAAGGGGCTAGGTTCCTAGTCCTGCCACTCACAAGCTCCAGAAGTAGGCTTCCCATTGATAATCAGCCAGTTGATTCAATTATCTTGGAAAAAAAAAAAAGAGGATTACTCAGATGGGATAGTAGTTACTACAAAATAATAACCCCTGCCCCCAAAGCCAGGGACATGCTTTCCCATAAATACACACAGAGTCTGTGAAGAGAGTTAAAGGACAAACATTGTGAGGGATATATGTAGAGAAAACATGTGCCAAAGGAGTAACACAACTCCTGGTTCCTGGAAGACTCTTTCTCCCTTGGTGGAGTCCTCAGTGGGAATATTCCATATTCATTTGGCTAAGATCAAGAAAGAATAAAGCTCAAAGACAACCATGTGCTCACATGCTGCCATGCTTGCAGAGGACCCTGGGCTTTTGCCTCTCCCCAGCCCAACTCTCTGGACCGGTTTCCAAAGGTCTTGTGCCTCTAGGGCAGGTCACCCCTTTGTAGGCACCCTCGGTTCTGGCTCAGCAATCCCTGAGTCATAGATTCAGGCTCCAAAGGCCATTAGGAAACTTTGTGTTATCATAAAGTACTCATTCCTCAGATGTGGAATAGATTCCTAGAAAGTTTCCACGCTGCAGCTGGAACCACCAGGCAGGTAATATTTATGCATGTTTCAAGTCCATGCGTCCATATGCCAGTCCATTAAATATGTATATGTGGAATATTATTTATGTACATATTTTATATATGGAATATTGTATATTCCATAATAGATATATAGACATGTGCATAATATATGCACATAATAGACATATATATGCATACACATATTTTGATCCTTATTAAAACACAAATATAGCTGGAAGGAAGAACACTTTGAGCTGTTGAGAGTAAATATGCATATATTTATTCTTGAGAGCAGGTTTTCTTTGGGCCTATAAGCCTGAAGGGAAAAGGTGAGACAAAAAGGCACACAACCTTCTCAGGTTTCATAATTTTGCTCTAGAGTTAAATGAGCTTAAATTTGTTTGACAAGGAAAGGGGAAGAAGTATTGATTTTTAGCATCTTTACTTGTCTGCTATGCACTATGCTATAATCATGGGTCCCAGGTGCCAGGAAAACATCCTGAGAGAGCAGGCAGTTAGAAGTGACTAAAGATGCAGGGCCTAGAAGTGAGGCTAGTTGGTGAGAAGGGACAGTTTGCTCCTCTATCTATAGGGATAAAAAAGGTCATCTGCATGGATTTCCCTTCCCTCTACTATGCAAATTCTATACATTCTTCAGAATCCAACTGAAGTCCCATTGGCAACATTGCAATCCATACTGATTACTCTCTTCTTTGAAAGTTACCCCAGGTTCAGGGGCAGCTAGGTTGCGCAGTGGATAGAGCACCAGCCCTGGAGTCAGGAGGACCTGAGTTCAAATCCGACCTCAGACACTTAACACTTCCTGGCTGTGTGTTCCTGGGCAAGTCACTTAACCCCAATTGCCTCACAAAAAGAAAGAAAGTTACCCCAGGTTCAAGAAACACTTTGGGTCAACATTCACTTTAAAAAAAACAAAAACAGAATTCATGAGCCCCATCAGCGGTTCTTTTACAAAACCAACCATAGGACGCACCAGATCAAAGTAAAAAGCATATGATTAAACAGCGAAGCCAAAGAAATAACAAAGACAATTGTACTTGGATACATATAGGACTATCCTTTCCCACAGAGTACCACACCACCTGTGGGAGATGAAACACAAAGAGAGCGCATATGATCAGAGGACATGTATAACTAGGGCACCTCCCCGTCCTAGGTCTACAATCACTCATCTCCGATCCTCTGTGAAGCTACTGATATCATCTGCCAATCTGAAAATTTCATCAGGCTTTGATACCACAAAATGCTAGAGCTGGTGTGTTCTCTCTGCCGCCCTACAATCTGCTGGTGTTTCTATTGAGCTGCTCTCTGCCAGGCCTTGCTAGTACTTCAACCCAGTTCTGTTTCAGATGTGCTGCTCTCTCTTTGGTCTTTGCTGCTGCCACCTGCTGGTTCTCCAATGAATTACAGATTTTATACAACATTCTTCTTGTAGGAAAAGAAATGTCAGCTGTCTTAGATCATAGCCCTGGGGACTATCTCAGTTCTTTAGCTTCAGACCCCAACTCAGCCATCCAGCCATCTAGTCAGAGGAACTCTTGGGCTTTAAGTCTGACTTTTAAAATTCTTTGTCTTTGGCCTCAGCCACCATTCCTTGAATTCATTCATTGTTTGTTTTTCTTTTAGTCCAGACCCATGATTTCATCTGGGTGTAAAATTCCAATGTGAAAACTCCCTTAACTGATAAAAATTGGCAACTGTCTGCAATTTATAGTTTCCTGGGCTGCTATATACACATGTGTATGTATATGCATACATATACACAAAATTATACATATACTTATACACATATACTTCTATAGGGAGTGGCAAAAAAGTATTCTAACCATAGATGCAGTTGGTCCAGAAGGAGCAGCCTATTTCTTTTCCTTTCTTTTTTTTTTTTTTTGGTGAGGCACTTGGGGTTAAGTGACTTGCCCAGGGTCACACAGCTAGTAAGTGTTAAGTGTCTGAGGCTGAATTTGAACTCAGGTCTTCCTGACTCCAGGGCCAGTGCTCTATCCACTACACCACCTAGCTGCCCCCCACCTTTATCTTCCTAAAGGTAAGAATTATGTTTGGAGTCTTTGTTCCACTTTGAGCAGAAGAATAAGGGCCTTAGGATAAGAGAGCTCTGCAGGAGATCTTTTGGGTGCCTGGACCCAGCAGCAGCAAAAACTGGAGCAGGGCACACCAGGCAATCAGAGAAACCCAAGGCACCAATATTTGGAAGATTGAAACATTAGGAAAAATCTGATGACAAAGGATTAAAATGAGTAAAAATCTGATGACTAGAAATATTGCTAAAACATAAGAGATGGACTTGGGGTGGGGGGAAGAATGTGGGCTAAATGGATGCACATGCATACTTCTATAGGGAGTGGCAAAGAGTATATTCTAACCATAGATGCAGTGGGTCCAGAGGGAGCAGCCCATTTCTAAGAGAATCTGGTCCTTACTTGATGAAAGGATAGGTTGGGTTCTGAGAGAGAGTCAACACAGTGACAGGACCCCGAGCATGTTTTTATTGCATAGAGACAGAGGACAGTAAAGTAGTTGGGTAGTCTCTGTGAAGAGGAAGTGTACCTCTCTAGGAAGGACATGCTCACCTGGGGCAAGGCCCTGTTTGCCCCATACTAGTCATAGCTCTGGTTAGTAATATAAATATTGAAGTCAATAAGAGTAAGGGCTGAGGTTTGATTGAAGAGGAACTCCACACACACACACACACACACACACACACACACACACACACACACACACACACCCGATATAATATTCCACTACATTAATAAAAACATAACTCCTAGGACTATGGAGATGAAAGTACTGCTATGCCCTGGCCTGGTCAGATTACATCTAGAATATTATTTTCAGTTCTGAGCACCCCATTTTAGGAAGGATGTTGATAAACTAGAGAGTGTCCAGAATGTTATAAACAGGATGATGAAGCTACAAAAGACCATGCCATACAAATATAGAGAGATTGGTGGAGAGCACTGGGCCTGGAGTCAGGAATGTCTGAGTTCAAATCCAGCCTTAGACACTCATTAGCTGTGTGACCCTGGGCAAGTCATTTATCCCCTATTTGCTTCAGTTCCTCATCTGTGAAATGGGGACACACTGGAGAAAGAAGTGGCAAACCACCCTAGTCTCCTTGCTAAGAAAACCCCATGTAGAGTCAGACGCAACCAAAAGACTGAATAACAACAAAAATAGGACAAAAGAATCAGGGCTCTTCTGTTTCCACGTAGCCTTTCTGATTTTGTTCCAAGTTGATTCATATGGCAACAGAGGGGCATAATGGGGTTGTCACCCCAGCTCTACACAGATCCTTTGCAAAGTTGTTCTATGGAGTCCTAAGGATATTTTGAAAAGCACAGAATAATGACTGGGGAGTAAGACTATGGTTGAAAGGCTATTTCTAACTCCCAAGTCATTTAGAAGAAGACCATAGAACCCAAACCCAGAAAGAAGAAAAGCATTTCAAAAGACAGACTTCAAAATACCCTAGATATGTTCTACCTCACAGGTGGGGTACCCATAGCTTAGTAGAGTGGGCATCACAAAAAAGTTCAAGATGGTAGACACCTCAACCTACGGCTACTTAGTAGCTGAAGACCAGTAGATGGCAAGAGCAGTGGAGATACTTATCAGAGAGGAACAAGTAGTCAAGCGGTAATGGGGTATCCAATATTGGAGGTATCCGCAGAGACCAGTGCAGCAGAAAGAACAGGGCAGGAAAAGAACTCAGAGAAAGCAGTATACCTCCTAATGTCAGTAGGCATCATGCAACCTGGACATGGGTGTTCCCTGTACATGATCCCTGGTCACAAGTATTACTTTCATGATCCCACACCCCAGGCGCAATATAGTAACTTTTAGGATAGTGTTATGGGGTTAGGACACAGGGCTAAGATAACTCTCCTAGAGAAGACAGACACACCTCTACTAAGCAAGAGAGATAAGCTTAGGCGTGGCTGGTGTCTGAGTGGCGCCAGGGGGACAGAGACGGCTCTAGAGAGATCAGAGCCACCTCTCGCCGAACTTCTCCCAGCCCACCCCCAGTGGAGGACATGCCACCCTTGGATGATCAGCCCCAATAAAGGAACTTTCCCCAGTCAGATGATCGCTCTATCGGTCCCTCCACCATCCATCCTCTATAAAAGCTATGGCCTTTCTCCTGTTCAGGGAGATAGGTATCTCAAAGAATCATGTGTCTGTGCTATGTCATCTCTCCTTGACAGAAGTCCAGTAATTTTTTATTTAAGCGCCAGAGAAAAGGAACCAAGAGAGAAGTCCAAGTTGCTTTTCTCTAGCGCTTAAATAAAAAATGATTTTATTCTAATTGGATTTGTGTGTGAGAGGGTGTAATTCTTTAAAGAGGAATACCCAAGGGCCCCCACAGAACCATTTCCCCCGTGACAATAGTTTACCCTAGTGTGCATTAGGGAAATTTTTCTTGTCACCTTTCTTGCTATACTATTTAATGTCTTTCACTTTGCACTCTGGTTGATTGATCAAAGAAACACCTGAACTACAGTTTTGAGTTAATGGCTGACCCACGATCACAATACCCAGTGAACCTATCCCATAAGTGGAATGGGCTGGCTTGAGAGGTAAGGAAAGTCTTTTTATATTGTTTTCTTTTTTTATTGATAGATTTTGTTTGAACACAAGGCAAATATAAATAAGCACGTGAGCTATAAAAAAAACAAATTTCCTGGAAACAATTAAGAAAAAAAAACCACCCACCAACAACGATGAAAGCACCATTGAGAGCAATTGTGCAAACAGTCTGTCATTTCTCTTTTGTTAAAAAGTACTGATATGTTAAAGAACACGGGCCATATAAGCATTATGCTTTTATTTAACAAGAGTTTTGTTGCTTTTGAAGGTTGTCTTCATTTACATAGCTGTAGTCGTCAGGAGGTAGCTCTTTCTTTCTTTGAAGAAGCCATTAAACAATGCTTGGAAGCCCACCCTCCTCTCAGGTTCCCTGTATTCCTTAAAAGTTCCAGTCAGATCCGACCTCTGTGAAGCCTCCTCTAATTCTATAGTTATCCAGGCTTTCTCTTTCTCCTTAAATTGCTTCATATTTACTTATTTGTGTATATGTTATGTCCTCACAGCAGAACATAAATTCTCACAGGTCAGTTGCTATTCTTTGTACCTCTAACACTTAGCATAATTCCTTGCATGTAACAGGGGATTAAGAGGTGGGATTTTAGAAGTATGGAATATCGCATATACTGTTGGACACAACTGATGTATCAGTTGACTTTGCTAAACCAACTGCTTTCCCCCCCCCCTTTTGTTTTCTAATCTTAGTTTTAAATTGCCTGAAATCTAAGCTCACTCTCCTCATCTGCATTTGTAATAGCAGGTTGGGTCACCAGAGGATGATTACTTCTCAGCTCCAGGTCTTAGGGATAACTCTGAGGACTTTGTAGGGTGATATTAATTATGAGCCCCCATCCAGTGTGCTCCCTATTGATTATCACCTAGAAAAATTTAATTTGCTAATAGAAAATGATATTTACTGAGATATTATATAGTTGTTGTTTGTCCTTTGTTCTTGAAGAGGACCATGACATAGGGGAGGTGACCTCATGACTTGCAGTGAATTGGATTTAAGTGGGGCAGGGCTGTGCAGAGTCAACAACCTCGCTCTCTCCTCCAGACCTATCTGGGTCCAGTAGCAATATATGCATCAGGACAACTGGAGATGGCCCCAGACGCAGTGGGAGACCCTGTTTTTTGTAACCTAGAGTCTTTCCCAGGTGTCAGTAATAAGTAAATATATAAATGAATGGAGAAAAGAAAGAAGGAAGGAAGGAAGGAAGGAAGGAAGGAAGGAAGGAAGGAAGGAAGGAAGGAAGGAAGGAAGGAAGGAAGGAAGGAAGGAAGGAAGGAAGGAAGGAAGGAAGGTCAGGCCTGGTCTGGAACTCATTATTGGCCAATCTATGAGAATCAAAGTGACTTGGGGTTAAGGCATAGTCCTCAAAAAAATTGAGGCAGTGAACCCCAATTCATCCTGCGAGGTTTCAGCAATCAAAACTTATATTCCTTTGGGCAGAGCACCCACAGGTGAGGGTATAATTCCCTATATAGACAGAGGAAGGGAGAGGGAGGGGAAGCTGCTTTGTCCAGCTGGAGCAGCTGGTATGAAATGTTTGAGAGACACTTTTCTATGTATATATACAAAGTCCAGGGTAAAGTGGGTTCAAGCTAAAAGAGCACATGTAGGGCAGCTAGGTGGCACAGTAGATAAAGCACCAGCCCTGGATTCAGGAAGACCTGAGCTCAAATTTGGCTTCAGACATTTGACACTTACTGGCTGTGTGACCCTGGGCAAGTCACTTAACCCTCATTACCTTCCAAAAAAATAAATAAGTAAATAAAATAAGTAAAAATAAGTAAAATAAAGTAAAATAAAATTTTAAAAATAAAAGAGCACATGTAGCCAAAGGGGAATTCCCAGCTCCTAGTAATTGGAAGTCTTCCTACACAGAATCCTCATCAAGTTCCTCTTTGGTATGTATACCTGCTGAGCTCCATGGGACGGTGACCTTGTAGAGTTCTCCAGCTTCCTGTCCTCATGATGTCTAGATTGTCCTTGAATTCCAATTCAGGCACTGCCATAAGTGATTACTATCTCAGGTTCATTGTTCCCAGTGCTGTCAGATGGTAAACATTTATTCAGCTTCTACTATGAGCCAGGCTTGGAGCAAAGTACTGGGTATGTAAAGGAGGATTTAAAAAAAACCAATAATTCCTGCTATCAAGGAACTCACAATCCAGTGGGGAAGACAACACGCAAATAAATACGCACATATTTTATGTGCTGTATGTGACATGTATATGTGCACATATATGTATGCACATCTTGTGTATTATGACAAATTGGGAATGATCAAGACAAGGAGGGCACTAGAATTAAGGGGGATTGGGAAAGGTTTCCTGCAGCAGATGGGATTTGAAGGAAGAGAGGAGGAAGGAAAATCTTCCGGGCATAGGGGACAGCCAGTAAAAACGCACAGTCCTGTGATGCAGTATTCCTATTACAATAACCCTGTCTTGAGGTGATGAAGACCTGAGCCAGGATTGTGGCAGTGTCAGAGGAGAGAAGGAAGTGAAGGAGATAGATGTTACAATGGTGAAATGAAAAGGCCTTGGCAACATACTGGATATGAGAAGTGGGGAGGGGGATAAGAGAATTGGTGAGGAGTCAGAGATGACAATTGGGTTGCAGTCTGGGTGACCTGGGAGAAAGATGGCGCCCATAACAGTAATAGCAAAGTTATGAGGTGGAGAGAGCTTAGGGAAGAAGGATGAGTTTAGCTTTAGACATGTTGAGTTTAAGATGTCTACAGGATATCTAATTCAAGATGTCCAATGAGTAGTTGGAGATGCAAGACAGGTGGCCAGCAGAGAGGTTTGGGCTGGATAAGTAAATTTAAGAAGCATCCGCATAGAGATGATAATTGAATCTAGGGGAGCTAATGAGATCATCTATAGTATAGAAAGAGAAAAGAAAAGGGCCCAGGACATAGCCCTGTGGAAGGTTCAGATCTTCTGCCTTTTTCAAGTTCAAAAGGTCATCCTCTGATCTAGGCCAACCTAGCAACTTATTCAGCACCAGTACCATAGCGGCTGATGACTGAACTCCAGACTGAGAACCCTCTGGATACTTTTACACCATATCCATCTATCTTCTCCCAGACCTAGTAAGGCTAACTCTGTCATGAAGGACAATAGCCAGCAGAAGAGAGATCTGTCACTGGGCCATAGGATAAGTCTAACCCTCCTTTTATTGGACCAAGATCTACTTCCCCTGTTCTAGGCTAGTTCTGACTCAGACCAGTGTGCTGGCAGTTTAAGATTGAATATTAGAATGAAATGAATCGTACACAGGATATTCAACAATTAACTAAAGGAGATTTTTTTTAGCCCTAGCAGTGGAAGGTTGTTCAACAAGGATATACACCGATGACACTGCAATTTGATCCCCTGCCTCTGAGTTGCCTATCAGGGTCTATCAGCCAAACCTCTAAAGATGATAGAACTTCTCATGGGATTTTTAAAAATTCAAATAACCAGAAAGTGATGGCAACAGCACAAGGCTTTAGGCCCCTGAGATAATCTGATATCAAGAACCATTTCAAAACCTTTCTTTCTTTCTTTCTTTTTTTTTTTAGTGAGGCAATTGGGGTTAAGTGACTTGCCCAGGGTCACACAGCTAGTAAGTGTAAGTGTCTGAGGCTGGATTTGAACTCAGGTCCTCCTGACTCCAGGACCAGTACTCTATCCACTGCGCCACCTAGCTGCCCCTTCAAAACCTTTAAAGTAAGTTAGTCTAATTTTCTTACAGTCAAGGGGTTAGGATGTTGATTCCACTATACACTCCAACCCCAAAGATACAGATGGGCACATTCTGTGCTATGCTATAGAATCCAGCTCTAAGCAAGCTGGTGCCTCTCCTGCGCATATAGCTGACATTAAAGCCGACTGATTATTGTAGAATAAATGGTTGTGAGAGCTTTTATTTCCAAAATAACTGCCCAACATAGAACATCCTGCCCCAGTTTAGGACAGTAGGTAACTTCACCCCATCAGCAAGAAATATGCAATAAGAGGGCAGCTAGGTGGCTCAGTGGATAGAGCACCGGCCCTGGATTCAGGAGAACGTGAGTTCAAATCCAGTCTCAGACACTTGACACTTACTAGCTGTGTGACCCTGGGCAAGTCACTTAACCCTCATTGCCCCTCCCCCCCCAAAAGAAGTATGTAATAAGCCATCTCAAGTTGGAGGCAAGATGTAGAATTTTGGGTTTGTAGTCAAAGAGTAATTTGGCTTTTAGGCCACCTGGTACATGCAATTGCTTGCCTTGGCTTGACTGAATGTAGTAGTCTTGCTTTTAGTGGTGAACTTTTCACCTTAAAAGATGCTTTGTCGGGGCAGCTAGGTGGCACAGTGGATAGAGCACCAGCCTTGGAGTCAGGAGGACCTGAGTTCAAATCCAGCCTCAGACACTTACACTTACTAGCTGTGTGACCCTGGGCAAGTCACTTAACCCCAATTACCTCACTAAAAAAAAAAAAAGAAGAAAAAGAAAGAAAAATGTAATTGGAAAAAAAGAAAAGAAAATACTATCAAAACACTTTAAAAAAAAAAAAGATGCTTTGTCTGGAGGTTAGGTAAAGGTGGGGAAATATCTGAGAACCAGCAGGACAACAGGAGCAAAGCAAAGATGTGGTTGTCCTTGGCCTGCCAAGCCAGAGACTAAAGAACCTACCATGTACTAATTACCCAGGCTTCCAAATACTGAGAAAGCTAGTCTTGTGTGTTTTGCTGTCTTCCTTCTCCAGTTCAAATAAGCAAAGGGAAAAGTTCTAAGTTTCCATGGCAGGTGACTTTCTGGGGCCTGAAAGCCAATTTAAAATGTAAATTTCTATTCACCTGTCAACCCAAGAGCCCCATGAAAAAGGCAGAATGTCTAAACTATGCTGGGAATTATTTTATTTGAGAAAATGTTAAATAAGGTCTACTTTTTTTTTTAAAGCCCAAGAAAGAGGTATAAGAATAAAACTTCATTCTTTCAGGATAGTAATTCAAGTCCCTAAGGAATTCAGTTCAATATTTCTCCAGATTCTGTCACAAGATACAATTAACTTTTTTTTTTTTAGTGACGCAATTGGGGTTAAGTGACTTGCCCAGGGTCACACAGCTAGTAAGTGTTAAGTGTCTCAGGCTGGATTTGAACTCAGGTACTCCTGACTCCAGGGCCTGTGCTCTATCCACTGAGCCACCTAGCTGCCCCTACAATTAACTTTTGAAGTCTTCTCATTGATTTCTCGAAGATGACAGTTAACTCCCTTGGTCCCATTCTTTCACAAGAATGACAGGTAAACAAAGACATCCCCAAAAGGAGAAAAAGATCTGTTGGTATAAAAATATTTCTAGCAGCTCTTTTTGTGTTGGCTAAGAACTGGAAATCAAAGGAGTGCCCATCAATTGGGGAATGGCTGAACAAGCTGGAGTGTATGATGGTGATGGAATATTATTGTTGTTCTAAGAAATGATTTCAGAAAGGCCTGGAAAGACTTGTATGAACTGAAGTATTGTGAAGTGAGCAGAACCAGGAGAATGTTGTACACAATGACAGCAATATTGTTTAATGAAGAACTATGAATGACTTAACTATTATCTGCAATACAATAATCCAAGACAATTCCAAAGGACTAATGATGAAGCATACTATCCACTTCCAAAGAAAGAACTGATACAGATTGCACACAGACTGAAGCATGCTATTTTTCACTTTCTTTCATTTTTTTCTTTTATTCGTTTTCTCATCCAAAATGACTAATATAGTAATGTTTTACATAATTGCACATGTATAACCCATAAGTGATTTACTTACTGCCTCGGGGAGGGGATAGGGAAGGAGGGAAGAAGGGATAAACCTTGGAACTCAAAAGTTTAAATAAAAGAGTATTTACTGAGCAAAAAAAAAAAAAGAATGATGGGTAAAAACTGTCCCATCTTAGTCTCTTCAACATGAGAATTAACACTATGGTTTTTTACTCAGGAAAAGATGGCATAAATTTCATTAATTCTCTTGATACTTCAGCCCTTTTGCCATAACAGTTAGCTGTCAGGTCACCAAGATTCTCTTCCCTCTTAAAGATGCATTAATAGTAACCGTGGGGCAGTGAGGTGGCGAAATGGGTAGAGTGCTGGCCCTGGAGTCAAGAGGGCCTGAGTTCAAATTTGACCAGGGACACTTACTAGCTATGTGACCCTGGACAAGTCACTTAACCCTGATAGCCTCAAACATCCAGGGCCATCTCCAGTCATCCTGATGTTTATCTTGCCACTAGACCCAGATGGCTCTGGAGGAGAGAGTGAGGTTCATCACCTTGCACAGCCTTCCCTCACTTAAATCCAATTCACTGCAAGTCAAGACATCACCTCCCAATGTCACGGTCCTCTTAGAGAAAAAAGGACAAACAACAACAACAATAGTACCTTAGAGTCTCTGAGAGTGCTTTCTAAGCTAGTGTTTAACGGGCATGAACTGTCCTGTTGCCAACACAGATCACAATTCTTACATGTTTCATGCATTGCCACATACATATATGATATGTAGTGGCCAACTTTCCACTGATGAGTTTGGCTAGTCCTAGCTAACTGAGACACAATCTATGATCTAAGCCTTGTCATTTTGTTGGACCTAGGCAGAACTTGTGCTCTGCTGGTATGGAATAAGGTATAGTATTCTTAACAAGCTTTGAGTTTCTTGGCACCACGTAGAAATATACTGTTCTGTCCTTCAGCCAAGGTCTTGAGGTTGTGGGGAGGACATAAACTGAACTTACTTCTTACCCACTTCTACCCTTGGAGGGATGAAGTGAGGAGAGAGGAAGGAAGAAACAGGAAGGGGAAAGGAGGAGGGGCAGAGGGAGAGTGAGTAATCAGAGAAGGTGGGGAGGGAGGGCAGCCCTGAGAGGTTACAGAAGGAAACCAGTCTGTGACAGCCAGTGAGAAGACAGAATGATTTGCACTTCAGATATGAAAACTGGCTACAGCCAGCGTACTGCTCACCAGCAGAAGATAGTAGTAACAATAATTGACTTATATAGAGAAATTTAAAGCCTGCAATGTCCTTTATGAGCATGAGCTTATTTCATCCTTATAACGAACGTATAGATAGAGGCCTATAGTTTTTATTATTCTTATTCTACAGATGCGGAAACCAAAGCTCAGAGAAGTTAAGTCAATTGCCCATGGTCACACAGCTACTAAGGCTCAGAGGTGGGATTGGAAACCAGGTCTTCATGATTTCAAGCCCAGTCCTTTTTTACAATTGCCATACTGCTCTTTGACTCTTTTTTTTTTTTTTTTGGTGGGGCAATGAGGGTTAAGGTCAAGTGTCTGAGGCTGGATTTGAACTCAGGTCCTCCTGAATCCAGGGCCAGCGCTCTATCCACTGCATCACTTAGCTGACCCCCTGCTCTTCAACTATTTTTTTGAGGGGCAATGGGGGTTAAGTGACTTTCCCAGGGTCACACAGTGCTCTTCAACTTTTATAGCAAGAGAGTCAATAGAATCAGCTTGAAATCCCAGCTCTGCCACTTACTGTGTGTATCTATTGGACAATACGATGATAAAGGAAGAGGAAGAGAAGAAGAAGGAGAAAAAGAAGGAGATATGAAAATTATACATTATATTATATAGATTATTATTACATTGTTATAGATTATTGGAGCTAGAAGAGACCTTGGAAATTATCTAACCCTACTCTGTGTTTTTTACAGATGAGTAAATTTGGGCACAGAGATGTTAAAAGCTGTTCAAACCCATTTTATAATGTCTGCTACAAAACTATTATTCTGACCTTTTAAAATAACTGGGCAAAGCAAAATTTAATATATAGATTTATATCAGGCCACAGTCAATTTATCATCCAATTTTCCTATTACCATACATAAAAGCTGTTAGAAATAATAAATGTGTATATATATATATATATATATATATATATATATATATATATATATATATATATATATATATATATTTTGGGGGGCTGGGCAATGAGGGTTAAGTGACTTGCCCAGGGTCACACAGCTAGTAAGTGTCAAGTGTTTGAGGCCGGACTTGAACTCAGGTCCTCCTGAATCCAGGGTCAGTGCTTTATCCACTGCACCACCTAGCTGCCCCCCCCCCCACACACACACTCTTAAACAAATGACCTGCCCTCCTATTTCCTCAGACTGAGACTGTCCAATGTGAGCTGTCTTATCCTTTCTCTGGATCATCTTCCATCTTCTCTACTTTAACTGGGTCTCAAAAGATGAAGCAATTCTCCTCCTTACCAAAGTTAACCCCTTCCTTTTGTGTCTTTGATCCTAGCTCCTTTGCTTTTCTCCAGGATTTATTCCCTCAATCATCCCACTTCCTTCATTTTCAACCTTTCTTTCTCTACTGGTTTCTTCCACCCTACCCCCCCACCCCCAATTCTCAGATCTTCAATGTGCCAAAAAAAAAATATCCACAAAAAAAGATGCATTTTCTACCCTCTCATATTTGGCATCCCACATTTCCCTCCCCCTTCATTGCTTAATTTCTACAATAAAAAAAAGCATAGTTTGGTTACTGTCTCCATCACTCTACTAGATGGTCACCTACAATGATCTAATCCTCAAATACAGTGGTCACTCACTAGTCTTCTTTCTCCTTAACCTCTCATTGTCTGGGTCCCACAAAGGTCCTATGACCCTTGACACAGGCGCATCCAAGAAAATAGGGAAGGACAAGGATTTGCTAACCTTGTGAAACAGAGGCATTATATCCCAAGCTCTTTAAGGGATTTTATTTTTGAGACTTTAAAAAGTTTCTATCACCATCCAAGGCATGAGGCTCTCTCAGGCACACAAAGCACAGATACACAGGGAAAAGTTATCCAGGGAACTAGACTCCCTGGAGCTGTACTGCTGAGCCTTGAAAAGGTTTCACCTGGTTACCTGGCTCTCTTGAGCTCTCTCTTCCCAAAATACACAACTCAGCCACCATATTATTCATGAACCAGAAATCGGACCCCAAACCAGTCTCCCTCCTTTCATCTGCTGCCTATAACAGCAAATAAGCTCAGAGGGAGCTAGAGGCTAATACCCTTGAAGGTGCTATTGGCAGTAATAGCAACCTTGATGATTTACAAAGTCTTTGTCCTCCTTAATTCACATGGCAACACTGTTACCTATGCCCTTCTTTGAGAACTCTTTCCCATATTAACTTAGGAGATGCTCCACTCTTCTGGATCTTCTTCTACCTCTCTAATAGTTTCTTTATTTTTTTCACTGACCCTCAGTTCTCTTTATATTGCCTTTCGGTGGGCATTCCCCATGATTTTCAACCCTGCTCTCTTTTCTTTCTACACTATCTCTCTTGCTAGTCTCATCCACTCTTGTAGCTTCAACAAGCATGATTCCTAAATCTTCCTTTCCAGTTCTGACCTTTCTCCTGATATCCAGAATTCAGTTCTCCCTGCCTAGAGGACATCTTCACTTTCTAGCCCCACTATCACCCCCAACTTGTTGTTGTTCGTTTGTTTCAAGCATGTCTGACTCTTTGTGATCCCATTTGGGATTTCCTTGGCAGAGACACTGTAGTGGTTTGCCATTTCCTTCTCCAGCTTATTTTACAAATGAGGAACTGAGGCAAACAGGGTTAAATGACTTGCTCAAGTTCACACATTTAGGGTTTTCTTGGCAAAGATAATGAAGTGCTTTGCCATTTCCTTCTCCAGCTCATTTTATAAATGAGGAATGGAAGCAAGCAGGGCTAAGTGACTTGTCCAGGGTAACACAGCTATTAAGTGTCTGAGGCCAAATTTGAACTCAGGAAGATGAGTCTCCCTGACTCCAGGCCCCATGCTCTACCCACTGTACCACCTAGCTGCCCCTCTCCTCCAACTTAACCTGTCTAAAACCATAATCACTATCTTTCCCCCAAATCTACTTCTATTTCTTTTTTTCTTTTCTTTTTTTTTTGATGGGGCTATGGGGGGTTAAGTGACTTGCCCAGGGTCACACAGCTAGTAAGTGTCAAGTGTCTGAGGTCGGATTTGAACTCAGGTACTCCTGAATCCAAGGCCAGTGCTTTATCCACTGTGCCACCTGGCTGCCCCTCTACTTCTATTTCTTACTTAAAATCAGTTTATTCAGAAAAAACTTACTAAGCACATAATATAGATGAGGTCACGTACTCAATGCTCCAGACTCTGACAAAAATGAGAGTCACTTCTCTCAAGGAGCTTCAGTTGATAGCATCATTATTCTCTCAGTCTTTCCTATTCAAAACCTTGGGGCTATCTTTGAATTTTTCTTCTCTTACTCCCCTCTAAGCTGATCAATTACCAACTCCTGCTGAGTATCCTTCTACAATATGGATCCCATCCATCACCTTCTCTTGATTGCCTCCCCCCAGCTCCAACACACACTCCCATGACCACTCGCCTATACTATTTCACCCACTGATAAAGATTTTTTTTTTCTGAGTGAGGCTGAGATTCCTTTGACCAGCTTAGCTCTTTGATAAGAGGTGAACTCTCCCTCTGATTGCACATGGGTTATGATTAAATATTCATATCAGTCCATATGCCTAAACTCTAACTTAAGTGCAGGGATGGTTTTCATTTTTGTCTTCACATTTGTCTGATTAGCTCCAAATTCTTAGAAATTTCCTTAAATCAAGTCTAAATTTGCCTCTTTGCAATTTTTCCACCTGCTTCTACCCTCTGGAGCAGGGGTGTGTTCAAACCAGCTCCTACTAGAGAGCCAATTGCTAAATTTTCAGTCTGAGTATTTACACTTGGGAAATCGGCAAATACTACAAATCAGGGCTTGATTTATTGTTTTGTTGATAGTCTAGAATTATTAAAAAAGTAGTGAAGCAAATGTTAACAATTGAGATCAAATGTTAAAGTGTGTTGGGCATGTCCCACCCCCACCCCACCCCCAATGGCTCTAGAGCCATTCAGTGCAAACCTATTCCCTCTTCCACATGACAAGCCTTTCAGATAGTTGAGGATGGCTCTCCCATTCTCCTTGAGTCTTCTTTTCTTTGGGCTAGATATTGCCTCATTCCCTTAGCTGATTCTCATATGGTGTGATCTTGAGGTCATCGTCCTGGTCATTCTATGAATGCTCTGTAGCTGATCAATGTCCTTTCTAAAATGTGGAGCCCAATGTACCGTCAGACTCCGTTGGTGTGGTTGTTACTTTTCTCTTTTTTATCCTCTGTTACAAGGGGTAGCTTGATAGGGAGGGAAAGAAGAGGGAAATTTTTATAAATAAAAGTTATGTAAAAACAAAAGTCTCAATATAAGTGATCAAAACAAAACAAAATGTAACATCCAGAACTGAGCACAATGTGATTTTGAGTTTCACAGAACATAGTAGGACTGTGCCTCATCACCCCTTGTCTGGACTATTGTAATTGACTTTTTTTTTTTTTAGGCAATGGGGGTTAAGTGACTTGCCCAGGGTCACACAGCTAGTAAGTGTCAAGTGTCTGAGGTCGGATTTGAACTCAGGTACTCCTGAATCCAGGGCCGGTGCTTTAACCACTGCGCCATCTAGCTGCCCCTGTAATTGGCTTCTAATTAATTTCCTTCTTTTACTCCAGTCTTTGAGGAGGTGGTAAGGAGAAAGAGAGACAAAGAGACAGAAGCAGAGATAGAGAGAGACAAAGATAGACCAAGAGAAAAGAAAGGAAGGAGGAGGAGGAGAAAGAGAAGGAAGAGGAGAAGAAAATGAAGACAGAGGAAGAAGAGAAGGAGGAAGAAAAGGAAGAGGAAGAAGAAAAAGATGAAGAAGAAAGTTTCATGTAAGATTTTTACCCCATTTTCATATTTCCAGGATTTTTTATGTTTGTATTACTTAAAATACAAATTTACTTAAAAGTATATGTCACTACCATACTCAAATACCCTCAATTGTTGCCCATTGCCTATGAAATAAAATAGAAACTCTTCTATTTTCATGGCATTCCCCTTCATATGCTCTGAATTCCAGCTAAAATGAATTACTTGCTTATCCCTGATTTTGTTCTGCTGTCTTTTACCTCTGCAATTGCCTATGCTGCCCCCAAGTATTTAAAGGACTCCACTTATCTACTAAAATCTTTCTTTTCCAAAGCCAAGCATGAGGACCACTTTTCCCACAAGGGCTGCCCTGCTCTTTCCCCAGGTGAAAGTAATTCACCCTCCTTCAGCCTCTTAGATAACTCTGATTGCCAATCTCTATGAGATAACCTCAAGCCATTCATTCTGGGGTTGGACTTTCAGCAAGAAAGATGGTGGTTGGGATTTTCCCTCAAACTTAGCTATATGATCCCGGGTCATCCATTTAATTTTTCTGCGCCTCAGTTTCTTCATCTGTAAAATGAGGATACTAATAGCATTTACCTCATAGGGTTGTTGTGAGGATCAAATGAAATAATGTTTGTAAATGCTGAAATGGCAGAGAATATTAGCTGTTATTACGTTCTTAATACCTTTGCAGTTTGTATTATGGTTAGTGTACTTGTTTTCCCCTTCCCCTCACCCCTACCATGGGTCTATAAACTCCTTGTAGGGAAAAGACTCCATTTCTTTTTCAATTTTGTATAGTTATCTCTTACACAGTGCCTTGGACACAATAGTAATAAATAAATCATTGTTTAAATTGTTTGTTCAGACGAGGTCTAGTGTAATGGACAGAGAGCCTGTCTTGGGGTCAGGAACACCTGGGTTTAAGCCCTACCATCAACATATACTATGAAAGCGATCCTGAACATGTTCAACATTGCAGAGCCCCAGGCAACTCTCTGAGAATGTACATTGTAGAGAAGGTGCTAGTCTGCTTTGGGAAATGGAGTTCCTTATTGAAAACTCTCTACATAAAATCAGACTTGATGGATGGAAGGAAGGGGAGAAAGAAGCAAAGAAGGGGAAAAGGAAAAAAAAGGAAAGGAAGGAAGGGAAGGAGGGAGGAGGAAGGGAGGAGAAAGAAAGGAAGGGGGAAGGGGAGAAAAGGAAAAAGAAAGAAGGAAGGAAATAAAAAGGAAGGAAGAAAAAGATGAAGGGAGGGAGGGAGGAGGAGAAAGAAAAAGGAGGAAAGAAAGAAGGAAGGAAAGGAGGAAGGGAGGAAAGAAGGAGGAAGAAAGGGAGGAAGGAGGAAGGGAAGAAAAGGAAAAAGAAGGAAGGAAAGAAAAAGAAAAGAAGGAAGAAAAAGATGAATGGAGGGAGGGAGGAAGGAAGGAAGGAAAAAAGAAAAGAAGAGAAGGAGAAGGATGGTTTGGTAAATTTTCAGACTAGAAGAAAGCCTTGTAACCCTGTTGATTTTTGTGTGCATTATTCCCCATCCCATTTCCTATGCCCAATCTCCCACCCCATTCAGACACACAGGCAAAAGATTCATTTAAACCAGTACCTTTCACCTGGGTCTGATTTTTTTTTTTTTTGGCAAATAAGAACATTTATTGGAGACCATTCACAAAATTGATTTTTTTTTGAGATCTGAAGCTACAAATTATGGCATTAATATATCTGCTCTTCTCCTCCTGTCATCCAAACCACCACATCATAAGTGGTCTTTCTTCTCCTTCACTGTTTTAGGGTACCAGGGTAGTTTTCCATGTGGAGGAGAATAACAATATCTCCCCAACCCCCCAGCATGCTCTCTCCTGGAACAGCCTGGTGAGAGGTGCCTGTAATTTTCTCATCCTTAATCAGGTTATGGGAAGCAGTCCCTAATTTGGAACTCTTGGTATGATTGGAAAGGGGTAGGAGCCAGTTTACCGGCTGCCCAGTTCTTAATTGTCCCACTCTTCCCAGGACTTTCCTGTCAGGAGAAAATAGTCATCCTTGTGCATGTGCTATTATTTGAAGGAAACAATGAAGTTCCCTAGCAATAGCAGAGAGGAAATGCTAGGGAGCCCAGAAACATTGAACTTTGCAGATAGTTTCCCCTCTCTTTGTGGCATAGCCTCCTGCAACGCTCTTTTCTCTTTAGGCTTAACTGGGGGATGAACCTTGACAGATGCTGTTGTTGCAGAGCACAATGCTGCCGCCCCCCCCCCCAAGAATGCTGCAGCACCAAGAGCTGGGTTTTATCTGTAGGCATCAGGAGACCAGCAAAAGAAATTAGACAGAATGAATAGACCCAAGTCAAAAAGTCTCCAGCACCGGTCTTTAGTTTTCCTCCTAGAATTCTGCAAGCGAACCTACTCATTAAAAACTGAGTCAACCACCAATAGATTACAATCTTAAAATAATACTATTTTTTTCTTCCAGAAAGGCACACCCCACCTCATGATTCATTCAACTGCTGGGCTTTGTTTGCCTTTTTCTCTGCTCATTTCCTGAGTTCCACCAACTGCCAAGCTCTTGCTTTGGCTGCTGTTGTTCAGAGAGAAAACTCATTTCCAGTTAAATCTGGTGCTCATAATGCCAATGGGTGCCAACAACCCACTGCTTGGGGTATAGGGCTTTCCTAATCTGAAGAAACTGAGAGGATTGGTAGACTAGAAATGTCTGGCAAAGGCCAAATTTAAGAGAAAAACGGGATCAATGACCAGAGACCCAAAGGATGAAAGCAACAGGAGCCAGATTTTGGCTCAGGAGGAAAACCTTTTTTGAACAATTAGAGCTTTTCCCAAAGGAGAGTAGGCAGGGTAGAGAGAGACAGACAGAGAAAGAGAGAGACAGAGAGAAATAGAGACAGAGACAAAGACAGAAAGAGACAGAGACAGAGACAGACAGACAGAGATAAAGACAGAGAGAGACAGAGACGGAGAGAGGGCTCCCTTTATCTTGAAGCGGATAACCGGTGATGACTTATCAGGAATTCTTTAGATCAGAGACTTTTAACCTTTTTGTGACATGGACAATTTAGACAGTCTGGTGAATCCCATGGACACTGGGAGTGAGCCCCACTGGGATATACTTGGTGATGTACCACCTGGCTATCTCTTCACGGTATACAGCATATATAGTTATGTATAGTTATGTATCTATCCATCCATCCATCCATCCACATGTTCCCCATAGGTGTGTATTTCCATTTGTGTAATCTATGGGTATGCCTATTCTTCCACTGATTCTATATTCCCACTGATGCTCTTCTTTCCACTGATGTTATATGTAATATGGAAGAATGTTCTCCAGGCCATTGTGGGTGGGGGGAGATTTTCTAACTACAGTTCTTACTATGGCATTTCAGTAAATGTTTTGGCTTATACATCCATATCTCTTTAATTCACGACCCCTGCTACATATGTACACATACCTCACTGCTTTGATACTTTGAAGGATCTGTTATCTCATTGATGTGAACACTCCATCCAAGAGTGCAGATCACAACCCGTTCATGCCTTCCCATCCTGCAGGACTTTTGTTCATATTTTCTTAAAAACCCTACACAAAGGGGAGGCTAGGTGGCGCAGTGGATAAAACACTGGCCTTGGATTCAGGAGGACCTGAATTCAAATTTGACCTCAGACACTTGACATGTACCAGCTGTGTGACCTTGGGCAAGTCACTTAACCCTCATTGCCCCACAAATTTTTTTTTAAACCCTACACAAAAGGGGGCGGCTAGGTGGCACAGTGGATAAAGCACCGGCCCTGGATTCAGGACTCCCTGAGTTCAAATCTGGCCTCAGACACTTGACACTTACTAGCTGTGTGACCCTGGGCAAGTCACTTAACCCCCATTGCCCTGCAAAAAAACAAAAAAAACAAAAAAACCCTACACAAGGGGTCCACCCCACATGCTGGGGCCTTCTTGTCAATCTTGAAGACACCAGTGGAGTTGTCCATAGGTCATCCCTTTATCCTTCTCTCTTGCTACAAGGCCAGCCTACCCCAGTCTCTTTTCCAGTCATACAGCTCTCTGATGAAATCTTCAGTGCTGCTTCTCATGGACCATTCTTCATTAGTAATATGTACCCGCCTGCCACATACATGTATATACACATATATGTTGTGCATGCATTTATGTGTGTGTTTATATATACATGTATCCACACACACATACATGTATATATAAAAATATGTGTGTATACATATATAGATATGTGTGTATACACAACACACATGCACACATATACACACACATTAGAAGCAGCATGACGTTTAGATAGATAGCCACCTATGGAGGCAGGAAAACCTGCTCTCAGTTCCCTCCTCTGACATATCCTGGTTATTTGACCCTGGCCAAGTCACTTAAGTGCTCTAATCCAGGGCTTCTTAAACTTTTTCCATTTATGACCCCTTTTCACCCAAAAAATTTTTATGTGACCTCAAGTGTATAGGTATATAAAATAGGTTGCCAAATATTTTGTGACCCCCAACATTCAGTTATGTGACCCCATATGGGGACCTACAGTTTAAGAAGCTAGGTTCTACATACTATTTCCATTTTTTTGTTGTTGTTTTTCTTTTTTGAGGTTTTTCCTTTTTGCTCTGATTCTTCTCTCATAACATGACTAATGCAGAAATATGTTTAATGTGATTGTACACATATAACCTATATCAGACTGCTTGCTATCTTGGGGAGGGGGGAGGGAAGGGAGGGAGAAACATTTGAAACTAGAAATCTCATAAAAACAAATGTTGAAATCCATCTCTAAATGCAACTGGAAAATAATAAAATATTTATATGGAAAAAAGAAGAAGCTAGGTTCTAATCAATTATTTAAGATTATAATTGTAGAGAAGGTGCTGAACTGCATTACTAGGGGAGATTTCCTCATCTGGGAGGTCCCTATACCAATGAAATCATGGATCCAATATCTATATCTGTCTGTCTGTCTGTCTGCCTATCTGTCTATCTATCCATTCATTCATCTATCCATACATGTTATATTATCTATCTATCCATCCATCCATCCCTCTATCTACTTATCTATCTATCTAGAATGATCTGAGTATTACAGTGTGTACCTCATGTATATACATATATATATATATATATATATATATATATACACACACACATATATACAGATAGGTAGATAGATAGATATGACATACACACTGAAATACTCAAATCATTCTGTGAGCTCATCAGTTTGGGAGTGTTTTCCAATTATGGACAGTGCGTGCCTGTCCACATGCTGGTTGTGACTCGTTCATGTTCTCCTGAAACTTCTCTAGGTGTTGCATGCAGCATGCTGGAGTCAGTCTGTCAAGAAGCATTTATTAAGCACCTTTACCATATGCCAGGCACTGTGCTACAAAGAAAAGCAGAAGACAGTCTCTTCCCTCGAGGAGTTCACAGTCTAAATGGCCTCACTCTCTTTTTCCCCCGACATTGTGAGGGTACCAGTGGAGCACTCTCACTGTCCACCTGCCATCCCCTCCTCTCTCTGTGATACAATTCCTTGATGATATCCTTCCTTCCTATTCTTTGGAGGAGTCCCTCATTGACCTGCTGCTCACCCCGACCATGAACCTTTCTACTGCCCTCTGGGTCATGCTCATATTTAGTCCTTTTGAGGCAGTGGATGTTCCAGGTCTTATTACCACACAGCAACAACACAGACATGATGTCCACCAGCTCTTTCCTTTGCCTCTTCCAAGGAGTACTTGGGAGACATCCTTTCATTTTGCTGCAGCTTCTTTCTTCGGGTTTGGTTTATAGCAAGAATGTCAAGATTCAGCTCATCCACCTACATATCCACTCACTGGCCTCACATTTAGAGTACCAGGAGTCTAATTAAAGTTTGTTGAGGGTCAAAAAATTGTGCGATTCAAAAATAATAATAATAATTAATAAATAATTTTTTTAAATTGTGTGATTCATAGCATCCTCTGTTCTCTTCTCTTGCTACCTTATAACCTACCCCCCAGCCACACTTTGCAGAAAAAGAAGATGGGCACTCACGGGACTGACATTTGTTTGTTTGTTTGGTTTGATTATTCATTCACTCATTTATTTGTTTGTTTGCTTATTTATTTATTCATTCATTCATTGGTTTGTTTATATATTTATTTATTCGCTCATTCATCTATTTATTGTTTGATAAGTTATTTATTTGTTTATTTATTTACTTGCTTCATAGGCTAAAAATATTTATCCTAAAATTAAAACTATATTTAATAGGGGCAGCTAGGTGGCACAGTGGATAGAGCACTGGCCCTGGAGTCAGGAGGACCTGAGTTCAAAATCCAGCTTCAGACATTTAACACTTACTAGCTGTGTGACCCTGAACAAGTCACAACCCCTCATTGCCTTGCAAATAAATAAATAAATATAGAATACCATTGATACTCAGATCCCTATAAAAGCAAAACAAACAAACAGAAACCCCAAACTCTGCTAACCTATAAGGAAAAGTCAAAATGTGCAATGGAGATGAACAACTTTCTTTTTTCTTTTTCTTTTTTTCCTGGGGAATGGGGGTTAAGTGACTTGCCCAGGGTCACACAGCTAGTAAGTCAAGTGTCTGAGGGCGGATTTGAACTCAGGTACTCCTGAATCCAGGGCCCGTGCTTTATCCACTGTGCCACCTAGCCGCCCTGATGAACAACTTTCTAAGGGAAAAAGGCAATTTGGTGGGGTATAGCAACAACTTTTAAGTGTGAGCCTATTCTTCCAATCTCAAACTGACCTGCCAGCCCAAATACCAAGTCTTACTGGCAAGGGAGCAATGGCTCTAACCATTGATGATGCCACATTTATAAATGAATGTGGTAGAGCTAATGCTTTGCAGTCGCCGAACTGGAAGGGGGAGGAGTGTGTTCCTTGTGTTGGGAAAAATGCTTTGTATCCTCTCTTCTTGCTTTCTCTTCTTTTTTTACTTTTTTTTTTTTGCAGGGCAATGAGGGTTAAGTGACTTGCCCAAGGTCACACAGGCTTTATCTTCTTGGTAGACATCATTTTTCGAAAGCTAATTGATGTTAGCTGGTTAAATTGTCAGTGGGACACTGATCAACAGCGTTGATGATATTGAGAAATATTAACTAGAAATTGATATTGGGGAGAAAACACTAAAATAGAGGCTCGATAACAACATTATATAAGGATTTGAGATTTACAAAGCAGTTTAAAAATATTATCTCATTTTATACTCGCAAACAACCCTGGGAAGAAGTGCTATTATTATCCTCATTTTATTACTGAGAAAACCAAGTCAGACAGAAGTTAAGTGGCTTTCCCAGGATCACAAAGCACTCAGGTCCATTTCTCTATCCCCTATACCATCGAGCTGCCTCCAAAATATGAAATGACATGAAAATAAAACCTGATGGCTTTAGAAAGCATTAGAAAGCTATCTCTACCCCTTAGGGTTAACCCTAGAACTCTAAAGGGGGTGTAGCTAAATGCCCTCTGGGGACCTGACTCACCACCGTGTGAGCTGGTTTATATTGACTACATTTGCTTTACAGAAATTTTTTCTTCTATATTCACAACTGACTCCTCAACTCAGACAGTTATTTACACAAAACCCGAACAACCATATCCCTTTAAGCCATTATGAATATCAGAGATTACTTTTCCTTTCTTTTCAATTGCCTGCCCAACTTGGAAATGTCAGAATGGAGTGGGGAGGGCAAGGAACCAAGAAGCAAAATTTAAAACAGGGAGATCTCTGCCCCAGAGACGTTTGCCTATTTTGGAATGTGCCCTGTATGGATGGCGTCCAGATACAAGATTCCTTTGTTAATGGCAGGGGGTTGTCTCCAAATGCTTCTCTTCCCAGCTGATGATGCCCACATTTAAGCCCCAGGGCACAGCCTCTTCCTCAAAATATATAGCAGCACTTAAGACTTTGGGGTGCTGGAAAAAACAAATGAGTGCACTTTGGTCATATATCCAGAGCCAGAGAGGATCAGAGAAGCTGAGGTTCGTGGAGAAGGGTCACACAGCTAAGTAAATGTCAGGAGGATTGGAATCCCTGTCCTCTGATTTCAAAGTTAATTCTCTTTTCACTGTACCATACTTCTGCAGGTATTAGGGATGGGGTTGGCATATGAAGGGGGATAATAAGAATGAGATACATACCCTTTTCTCAAGCTGGGTGTTCCCAATCTAGTTGGAAAGACAAAATATCAGTCAGTCACTCAACAAGAATTTATTAAGTCCCTATATGTGGCACAGACTGTGCTGGCCACCAGGGATGCAGAAAGAATGAATGAAGCCATCCCAACCCTAAAAGATCTTGTATTCCTATTGGGGAAGATAAGCCATATGCAAATGTAACAGGGATGATGTGCAGAGCTGCCTAGTCTACTTTGAGCCAACTACCTTTGGCTCAGGGAGTTCAACTAGATGACCTTGAACTGGGACCCCTGGTTTTTCTCTGTTTGTGTTCCTTCCCTGAGCATAGAAGGTCAAAGCTAATCTCAAGATGGTTATGTATGGGCTGTGAGTTCAAAAGGTTGTTTCAGCAGTCATATTAAATGTTTTATCTTTTCTTGGTTTAATTCTCAATCTCTGGACAAAGAATAATAGTAATTCTTGCTGCTACTTATTTTGAGTGTTTGTCAACATACTTTTGAGAGCCTTTTGTGATAAGCATTTCTTTTGTGTATAGGAAATAAATAACTGCTCTATATAGGGGCTCATACCTGTGATTCCTGCTACTAGAGAAGGCTGATGGATCACTTGAGTCTAGGAATTCTGAGATTCAGCGGGTTGAGAGCCAATTGGTTACCTGCACCAAGTTCAACACCAATATGGTGACTCTGTCAGGAGTGCAGGAACAAGCCAAGTCGGAAACAGAGGGGGCAAAGCTTCCTTAACAATCACCAGTGAGGTCAAGTCCATAACTGGCCACTGAACTTCTAGCCTAGGCAAGATAGGAAGACCCAGTCTCAAAAAAAAAAAAAAAAGGAAATAAGTAGTTGTTCCTTACCTGATATTTAATATACATTTAATATCTTTCTACTTCCATTCCCTCTACCTTTTGGGAGACCTTAGACATGAGCCAAACCTAAGCTTTAAGTAATTTCCCTCCTGGATGCTTGGGTGGGGGTGGAACAAGTCAAAATTTGTAAGAAAAGGAGACTGACCTCTTTTCTGGGTGGTTGGGCTCTTCCAGGACTGAACTGGTCACCAAGTACATGGGTCCAATGAGATGGGCCACTTAGTAGAAAGAAAGAAGGCTTAACACCCCCTATCCCTTGAGCCCAACAGCCATTATAACTGTTAGACATATAAAAAGTCAACTAACATTGCTAGGTAGAAAATGAACACAGCATAATTTATGGAACAATGAATTTTAGGGGAGTTCAAAGGAGGAAAAGAGCTTTATAGATTGAATGTGATCAACAAAAGATTCACCAAGAGAGTGGGAATTGAGCTAAGAGAATGGTAAGATTTTAACACAGACAGGGTGGGGATGGCATTCCTAGAAAGAGAATGGGGGGGGGCAGCTAGGTGGCACAGTGGATAAAGTACTGGCCCTGGATTCAGGAGGACCTGAGTTCAAATCCATCCTCAGACATTTGACACTTACTAGCTGTGTGACCCTGGGCAAGTCACTTAACCCTCATTGTCCCACCCCCCCCCAACTCCCCCCAAAAAAGAGAGAGAGAGAATGGCTTGAACAAAGGTATGGAGGTGAAAATGCATGGAAGCATCATCAGGAGACCATGATCTAATTAATGTAGCCAGAATTGTAGTTGTGTAGGACATACATCCTACAATTTGACATCCCCAATCTCAGGTATGGGATTGTTATGGAGAAAAATTCTGACCCCCTGAGGTTCTGCTTAACAATGGGGGAACAATAGAAGTCTTGGGACAAGGCACTTGTTTATGTAAGGCAAAGTTTTTTGACATTTCCAAGATTTGCAGTTTTTTAAGTTTTCAAAAATTTCTTCCTGTGGATGGATCACCATCCACCAGAGCCTCCCTTGTAATATTTGCAACTTGCTGTCACAAATCAATACTGATGTGCTTGGGAGAAAAACAACAGCTTTAGAGCGTTAAAAATATGTATCTCTATAAGCAGCCATGGTGAAAGGTATTCATCATGGCAACACCCATAAGTGATGTCCTTGGTGCAGATTCCAGATGGAAATAAGCTCAAACAGTAAAAATTCCTATGGATGCATTTATAATGCTTTAAGGACAAATGATTGTGTTAAGGAAGGACAGTGGATGGTACAAAATGAAGATTCCTATTACAGGGGTAACTTGCCACATGGAACCAGAGGAGACTATCTCTTTCAATGTTATCTCTTAGGAGAAAGATCACAACAGTGGATATGATCCTTATTGTTACTTTGCCATTTACAAACCTTTTATTTCTTCACTTATGAGAGAGATTGTAGATATTTTTTTAGAAGGTCCTCATCCTGATTGACAAAGCTTCCCTTCCCTTCTTGCCTTCACAGAAAAGGTCAGTCTTTTTTTAAAAGAAGAAGCAGCAGCAGCCTGGAGCCTTGGGGAAAACAAGCTTGATGTTTGACAGACAGAATAAAATTACTTAAATTATATTCAGGAGGTGGAGGTGGGGGGAAAGAGAGGCTATGGCATAAGAAAGAGTAGACCAGTGACAACGTTCAATCTTTATGTGAAATGGAAATCGAGGCATCACATAGGTAATAACTGCTCCTTCAAGCTTTGCCTCAAGAACAGACTTTATTCCTGGAAGCAGGTTAGACAGTACCCAATCCTGAAGTGTGCATTGCAGTTGTCTGTCAGGACTCAATATAGAAAGCATCCCAGTTACTGGACCTTTTCACTCCCATCTTATCTCTTCCTTTTAAACCAAGAAACTTCCCATGACTCACCATTAATTATCTCAAGTGCTCCTTTTTTTGTTGCTAGGATGCATATTACTCTGTCTGCAGGCTCTCTGACTCCACATTATCTCCTCCTCCCCAACCCTCATGCATCTATGTGGTGCAAAAGCATAATCACCAATGGTTTCTCATGACAAGTAGCACTCTGTGTTAAGCCCGAAAGAAAGACAGAAAAGATTTGTTCCAGCTCTAGACACCAGATTGATGGGAAATCCTGGTAAAATGTGGGGAAAGGGAGGAAAAGAGAATAGAACAGGTATTTATTAAGCACCTATTATTGCAAGATACCATGCTAAGTAATCTACAAATATTAATCTATAGGGAATCTGTAATGCAGCAGAATAAAAAGAGCTGGTATCAAACTCTTAAAGAAAGTCATCCTTCTGGGTCCCATTCCCCCAAAACATCAGAAGCATCAACATCCTCTTGAGCCTGATTTCTTATTTATTTATTTGCTCTTTTAGTCATTCATTTGTTCATTCATTCATCCATCCATCTATCTATTTTTGAACCTGTTTTCTAAAATGTCTGGTTCCCGGCCTCTGAGCAGTTATTATACAATTCAGAATATTAGTCATGCATGCTTTTCCTTCATAAAAAAGCAAACAGAAAGAAAGGGAGGGAGGGAGGGAAGGAAGGAAGAAGGAAAGAAAGAAAGAAAAGGAAGAAAGAAAGAAAAAGAAAGGAAGGAAGGAAGGGAGGGCAGTGTGTATGGTGAGAACAAGGAGCGAGACAGACCTTGGTTGGGTTTGATTTTTTTAAGAAAAATTTAAAAAAACCTGTCCATTGAGAATCATTGAAGCATCTTAAAAAATGCAGAGATCAGAACCGAAGGAAGGCCAGAAAGAATCCCAGACAGGCAGGACAGCTTTGAAGGCTACAGATTTAATGTATTATATACTTAAAGAAGAAAAGGGAGCTATACATGATAGAGACTGGCTGCCTCATGTACAGCCCTCTTGTTTTGTGCTACAAGTATGGATGGAAATGCCCATTGTATTTAATGTTTGTTGAAATGAGAATAAAAATAAATTTTTAAAAAGAGGAAAATTACCCATAGTGAATATTTTTCCTTCAAATACTCTCCCCAAGGGAACTGAGGATGGAAATCAAGTCCCAGAATGGTTCCCAATTCAAAAACTCCTTTTTCTCTCTCCTCTCTCCCTGGGCAGGGACTCAGGGAAGAGCTAGATCTGGAGGATGTGGTTGGAACCACCCTGGCAGGGTCTTGCAAGAGTTTCCTATCTCTTCTGCAGTGATATGGAAGATACCCAGGCTTGTGTAAACCTCCTAAGGAAAGGTAGATGGAGAATCATCAGCCAAGCAGTATTTATTAATTCCTTAGCCAAGTCCTATGCTAAGCACTAGAGATAGCAAGAAAGGCAACAACACAGCCCCTGCCTTCAGGGAGCTCCTATTCTAATGGGGAAGACATAGAAGTTGCATGTATGAGATATGTGCTCTAAGCCAAGCTGGTGGACCTCATAATTCTGGGTTTGGGCCAAACCAAACACAATGATAGACTATTCATAAGTATATGACTTTGCTAAAATGGTATTTGCCTTTGAAGCCAATCACAGTGTTTTGGATCTCCAGGGTTGTGGATCATTCCATATGATGGAAAGAGTGATAGAATTAAGAAAGACCAAGGTTCTACAAGTATAAAAATATTTATAGTGGCTCTTCCCATGGCAGGAAAGAATTGGAAACTAAGAGAATGCCCATCAATTGGGAAATGGCCAAACAAGTTATGGTATATGAATGTGATGGAATACTATTGTGCTATAAGAAATGATGAAGGTAATGGTTTCAGAAAAATCTGAGAAGGCTTATATGAACTAATGCAGAATGAAGTGAGCAGAACCAGGAGAACAATGTATACTATAACAATAATGTCATAAGGACAATCAACTCTGAAAGACTTGGGAACTCTGATTAAAAAAATGACCAACCACAACTCCAGAGGACTTATGATCAAACAGGCAATTCACCTCCACATAGATCTGAGGATATATTCTTTTCCTTCTTTTTTGAAGTGGATGAGTGGAGATAGGATGTGGCCAATATGAGTGACTATACATATTTGAAATGGGCTTTGTCTTTCTTGCCTTCTCAATGGGTGGGGGAGGGAAAGGGGAGAATCTAGAACTGAAAATTAAAGGGGAGGAGTAAGAGAGGAAGAGAGAAAGAGAAAGAAAGAAGGAAGGAAGGAAAGAAAGGAAGAAAGAAAGGCCTGCATTTAAATAATGCCTTAGACATTTACTGACCATATGCTCTAAGATGAGTCATTTAAAATTCCCTGAAGTTCATTGGTTTCATCACCCACAGGATGAGAATGATAATATTTGCATTGTCTACCTTACAGGATTGTGAGTAAAGTGCTATATAAATGGGAGCTATTTCACTATTTGAAGGGAAGAGTCATGTAGGAGAAAGCCTGATCAGTTGAATGAGTTTCACAATCAATCTGAGATTTCAAGGAATAGTCCTTTGTTTGGAGGTATCTAAGCGGCATCTCTCCATGGAATGTGGGCATGCCCACTGGCGCCACATGGTTTAGGATTCAGAGGGGTTTCCTCTTGATGATTGCCTGTCTGGTTTAGAGAGGAGGAGAATTTCTCTCTCCCTTGCTCCTCACCCCTAGAAGGAATTGATGGTTATGATTTTCCTAGAGCAATTCCAGCTGGAAGCAATGAGGACCAAAAAAGAGAAACCCTCAGGGGTCAGCCCCTGGGATCACACCCAATCCTACTGAGTTTTAGGGATGGGATGGGGTGTGATGTTTAAAAATCTGTTATGACTAAAATCTAATGTGTGGTTGCCTTAAATTAGAAGCCTATAGCACCAGTCTTTGGGCATTAAGCATTTATTAAAATATGTAAGAAGTTAGCAAAAGAAAGAGGAAGAACACATGGAGTTCAGAAAGAACTACTACCACAACCTCCAACCCAAAGAAGGATTCCAGGTTCTCCTCCAGTGGAAGCTCCCTGCGGACCGCCAGAGGGGTGGTCCCCACACACAGCTCCAAGCTAATTGGCTGGTAGCATTGATTGACATGACTTACAGGTGGTTCTGTGAATAGATGTAACAGTTCTATGAATAGATGTAACTTCCCGACGCTAGTCACATGCTTTCTCCTCAGGGGGGCATTGCCCTGGTTCTCACAATGTCTTTCTCAGCAGGGGGTGGCACCCTGATTCTCACAGGGGGTAGACAGGTATACATTATCTTTCTAGTGCTACAGATGCAAGAGCTAATTTTAACTGAAATTTACCTGCATCACATTCCCTGATTCAATTTCTATGAATCTTTGTGACACAAAATCCAATTATGGTATTTAAGTGCTGGCTATAAGGAAGAATTCTGTCCTTGAACTGGCCTCAAGGGATCTTTCTACCCCTGAAATGCTGTGAGTCGGTGATGGTAGGGAGCCTACCATAAAAGGGCTCCAGTCATGACAAGTATTTATGCATTGAGCACCTATCATGGGCTCAATCCTATGTTAGGCACTGTGTGGAAGAGAGAAGTGGGAGGGAGAAAACTCTAACAATTAATGTGTAGAGAAAGGTCTAGAGTATGACTTGAAGTTTGACTGTACTTTTCTATCTTAGAGGCATCTTAGTGGAGAATGCCAGAACTGAAGTCAGGAAGACCTGAGATCAAATCCTGGTCAAATGAGACCAATCTTTTTTTTTTTTTTCTAGCAAAGGTCTCCACTAAAAGCTAAGAGAGGGAAAGATTCTTGTTTTTCTTTTTCTTTCTTTCTTTTTTTTTTTGCAGGGCAATGAGGGTTAAATGACTTGCTCAGGGTCACACAACTAGGAAGTGTCAGGTGTCTGAGGCAGGATTTGAACTCAGGTCCTCCTAAATCCAGGGCTGGTGCTTTATCCACTGCACCACCTAGCTGGCCCTCTTGTTTATCTTATTGTCCTATATTCCTGTTATTTATTCCATCTGATGTTTCCCAGTAGAATTGTTATTTGTCTATTAAAATTAATTTCCAGAAAAATATTCTCCATTTGTGAGTCAATCAAAAGGGGAAAAAATCCTTATACTTTAATTCCTTTCTATCTTCATCATTTGTTTCAAAGGCAGGATATGTTGTCAGACCAAATCTGTACTATTTAATATCTCATTCATCAAAGTCTGTATTCAACCCAATAAAAACGACTATTTGAAAAGAGCCAGAGAACTCTGGAACCGGCCACTTCTGGTATCTCTGCACTGAGACTGAACAGATGGCCAGACCAGCTGGGCTACTCCTCCGTATGGGGATAAGGGAATGAGGAGGGAATAGAAAAGAGAACCTCTCACACTTTGGGAGTAAGTAGAATTCCAAAGACAGCACCAGTTGTCAGCCTCTCTGGAGACAGGGTGGCTTCATTCGGTGAGTGCTGGTGGGTTTGGCTGCCTCAAGTCTCTCCTTCATCCAATCCATTCTCCATTCAGCCACTAAAGGGATTTTCTTTAAAAAAATCTTGACTAGATCATACAGCTGCTCTCAATGAACTTCACTGTGTCCCTAGTGCCTCCAGGGTCACACAATTTTTTGAATGAAAGAAGCAGTATTGTTTTGTTTTGTTTTGCAGGGCAATGAGGGTTAAGTGACTTGCCCAGGGTCACACAGCTAATAAGTGTCAAGTGTCTGAGGTCGGATTTGAACTCAGGTCCTCATGACTCCAGGGCTGGTGCTCTATTCACTGCCACCTAGTTGCCCTCTGGGTAAGTCACTTAACCTTTGTCTGTCTCAGTTTCCTCAACTGTAAAATGGAGATAATAAAAGTACCTCCCTTACAGGGTTGTTGGGAGGATCAAGTGCTTAGCACAGTGCCTGGTATATAGTAGGTGCTTAATAAGTGCTTGTTCCCTTTTCCCCTTACTTGCAGGAAGCCCTTTAGGTCTCTTCTTCCTCTCCCCATTCTGAGATTACCAACCATTTCCATTTTATATATCTTACGTGTACATATTAATCTTTGACAGACAACTTAATCTGTTTACCTCAGTTTCCTCAACTGTAAAATGGAGGTAATAATAGCACCTACCTTCTAGGAGGCTGTGAGGATCAAAGGAGAAAATATTGATAAAGCACTTAGCACAGTGCCTGACACAAAATAGGTGCTATAGAAATGCTATCATCATATCATCACTGCTGATATAGCAAACATCATCTTCATTTTGCCTGATATCTTTCTCGTTAGCATGTGAGTTTTGCCTTTCCTTGTATCGGTAGCATAGTACAGTGCCCGGCACATGGTACTTAATGACGTTTGTTGACTGACTGAATGTGAATTATTTGGTATTATTATTCCCATTTTTCACATGAGGAAACTGAGGCCTACAATGACCTAAATGATTAATCCAAAGTGACACAATTAATCAGTGGCAGACCTGGAGCTTGAGCGCTGATTGTTAGCCCACCTCTACATCAATTATTCTGGGTCCCTATATTTAATCTTTCCTTGAACCGTGCAAAAGAAATCACTTTTTAGGATGATGCTGAGGGTGGTAACGTTCCATTTACTATAGGAAAAGAGGAGTTCTGCGTTTAGGCCCACCCCTAGAATAAAGGGGGACATGGATGTGTGAGATCTCCATTGGATTCGATGAAGGTCCTTAGGGAGTATCTAATGCAACCAATTCTTTCACTTGACAGATAAGGAAACTGAGACCCAAGGGGCCAAATGATTCCCTGCAGTAGGAGCAACATCTGCTATGTAGGTTGGCGTATTTTTTGCTTGGAAGACTCTGACAGGGAACTCAGACTTGGGCCTTTGCCTCGGCTTCTCGGTGCCTATGAGAAGACACCGCCACATCTCCAGCTACTGAAGCCCTTCCTTTTTTCAAGGCCCAATTCAGGAACCCTTTCCATGAAGCTTTTTCAGATACCCTACACCTCCAATCTCTCCTAGTGTTTTGCCCAACCCTCTCTATTCCACTAACTACACTATTCTTTGTGTAAGGGGAGTGTTTGTTAACCCTACCTCCATAATCATACAGGCTCCAGACTTCTGATTCAGTCACTCAGTCAATCAAAGATAAGATCTGGGAACATCCTCATTGAACGTGGCAACCAATCTAAGGCATTAAACTAAGTGGTAACATCTTGGTTAAGTGGGAAAGGAGCTGGTGCTTCCAACCTTTGGGTGAAATAAAATAGCGCTACACAGTAAGTATATCGAGATTGAGGTTGGTCTCATCTCTACCCTATGAGCAATGCTTAGGCCAAAGGAATGTGAAGGAGGTCTGATTCTGGACTCAGCAGATCCGGGCTAAAATACTACCTCTAAATGCTAACTAATAAGCTGTTTGACTTTGGGCAAGTCACTTAATTTCCCCAGGCCTCATCTGTAAAATAGGACTTTGGACTGGATGGCCTTCAAAGTGCCTTCCAGCTATAAGCATATTCCTATAATCCTATGAATGAGTAATGGTGAATTTTCAGCCATTGGACATTCTGGTAGGGGAGAGACTTGGGGGCGAATGATCCTTCCTGGTGGCCCTCAAATTCCTTTTTTTTAATTTTTATTTATTTATTTTTTTAGTGAGGCAATTGGGGTTAAGTGACTTGCTCAGGGTCACACAGCTAGTAAGTGTTAAGTGTCTGAGGCTGGATTTGAACTCAGGTACTCCTGACTCCAGGGCCGGTGCTCTATCCACTGCGCCATTCCTAAAGGCAAAAGATCCAACCCAGTCTGATCTGTAATATACACATTAAATAAATCTAAATGGTGATGCATTTCTCACTCTATTCTACTGCCATTTGGATTATCATGAAGAAAACAATCACATCATTCTGTACAGAAAGTAATGTGTCTTGTTCTTTTGAAAGAGAATTTTGCTTCAAAAAAAGAAAGCCGTTTATGCAGGAAATCCCATTGTAATAGAAACAATCACCAATGGAAAATCAACATACATGAGAGACTCAACTTTTTATTTTAAACTCAACTTGCTACAACATTACACAGATTGGTTTTTCCCCCATTAAAGTTTATTGAGGTTAAAAATAATAGACTTTCCCCAATTGATAAATGGTCAAAAGCTGTTTGGGGAAGAAGAAATCATGTGAAGAAATACTCTAAATCATTATTAATTAGAGAAATGCAAATTAAAACAACTATGAGATACCATCTCATACCTATCAGATTGGCTAAAATGAGAGAAGGGGAAAATGACAAATGCTGGAGGGAATGTGGAAAAACTGGAACATAAATGCATTGTTGGTGGAATCGTGAACCAATCCAAACATTCTGCAGAGCAATTTGGTACTATGCCCAAAGAGCTTTAAAACCATGCATACCCTTTGACCCAGGAATACCACAATTAGGTCTGTTTTCCAAGGTAATCAGGAAAAAAGGAAAAGAACCTATATGTTCTAAAATAGTTATAGAAACTCCCCTTGTGGTGGCAAAGAACTGGAAATTGGGAAATGGTTGAATAAGTTATATGACTGCAGCGGAATACTACTGCACTGTGAGAAATGATTGGCTTTAGAAAAACATGGAAAGACCTGCAGGAAATAGCGCACGGTGAAACGAGCAAAATCAAGAGAACATTGTATATGGTAACAGCAGGATTGTTCAAAGAATAACTGAGAATGACTAAGCTATTCTCAGTAACAAGAAAATTCATATGAAGCACAAAGGACTATAAAGGACTTAGGAAAGAAAAGGGTATCCACCTCAAGAGAAAGAACTGAGAGATGGAAGTATTCGTTATATGGTTCCACATCTGTATCAAACATTGGCCTTCTCTAGTGTGGGGTTGGGGCAGAGGAAGGGAGACAACTTGGAACTCAAGATGAAACCAAAGAGAAAATTTAAAAAACAATAACAGAATCAATTTTTAAATGTCTTTGCTAATGAAGAAGATAAGAAGCTCCCAGATAAATCAAAGTGAAGAGGAAATAGCATGGAATCTCAAGGTCTTGGAAGAGGTAGCTGAGAAACGGTGGAAAATGCCCTGGATTGAATCCAAAGACTCAGGTTCCTATTCACACTAAAATACTAATAGTTGTGTGATCTTCTGCAAGATATTTATCCTTTCTGTACCTTACTTTCCTCATCTCTAAAATGAGGTTGATCCCACTTGTGCTACCTGCCTCATATTGTTGCTCTGAGGATGAAATGTGGTCATATGTGTAAAGAGCTGAATAAATGCTGGTTATTATTACCTCCAACAACATGAATTCTATCCCTTCCTTCTTCCCCTCCCTTCTCCCTGAGATTGTAACATCAGATATAGGTTATATGTGTGCAATTATGTAAAACATTTCCACATTAGTTGTTTTGTACAAGAAAACTTCAATAAGAGAAAAAAAGAAAGAAAGTGAAAAATAGCATGCTTCAGTCTGTATTCAAACAATATCAGTTCTTTCTTTGGAGGATGATAGTATGCTTCATCATGAGTCCTTTGGGATTGTCTTGGATCATTACATTGCTGAGACTAGCCAAGTCATTCACAATTCTTCACCAAACAATATTGCTGTTACTGTGTAGAATGTTCTCCTGCTTCTGTTCACTTCACTATGCATCAGTTCATGTAAGTCTTTCCAGGTTTTTCTGAAATCATCCTGCTTGTCATTTCTTATAGCATAATAATATTCCATTACAGTCATATACCACATGGGGCAGCTAGGTGGCACAGTGGAGAGAGCACTGGCCCTGGAGTCAGGAGGGCCTGAGTTCAAATCCGGCCTCAGACACTTGACATTTACTAGCTGTGTGACCCTGGGCAAGTCACTTGACCACAGTTGCCTCACACACACAAAAAAAAATCATATACCACAGCTTGTTTAGCGATTCCCCAGTTGATGGGCATCCCTTTGATTCCTGGATCAAGGATATGCACAATTTTATAGCCCTTTGGACCTAGTTCCAAATTGCTCTCCAGAATGGTTGGATCAGTTCACAATGCCATCAGCAATACATTAATGTCACAATTTCCCTACATCCCCTCCAACATCCAACATTTTCCTTTTTTGTCATATTAGCCACTCTCATAGGTGTGAGATGGTACCTTAGAGTTGTTTTCATTTGCGTTTCTCTGATCAATAGTGATTTAGAGCATTTTTTCATATGACTATAGATAGCTTTGATGTTTTTATCTGAAAACTGCCTGTTCATATCCTTTGACCATTTATCATTTGGGAGATGACTTGTATTTTTTATAAATTTGACTGAGTTATCTATATATTTGAGAAATGGCAAGGCCATAAATTCTAAACAAATAACAAATCTGCTTCAGTGGGGGAAGGTTTTAAGCTAGGAGCTGCCTACATTGATGAAATAATTCAAAACATATGTGCACACTAACTTTAACATACTGTGGGATCTATTTTTAGAAACTTGTAAGACTGACTGACTGACTCACTCTCTCTCTCTCTCTCTCTCTCTCTCTCTCTCTCCCCCCCCTCCTCTTTTTATGTCCTTCTTTCCCCAAGATTATCCCAAAAGTCTTGGGACACTTTGTATAACATATATGCAATCATTTTTTAATACTATGTTATAGAAATGCTTGTTTTGTTCCATAAATTAAAAAAAAATTTTTAAATAACATGTATATAGTTTATACACTCTAAATTTGCATGGATCTAATTGTATTTGGTGTCTATTTGGTAACAAGGGGCTGACCAGTGGGAGCTCAACCCTTATGAGCATCTTTCTTTGGTCCATATACTCTGTTCTTTTGCTTGGCTACTGAGCTAGAACTGAGAGGGCATGGAGAAGACTCCCCTAAAGGTGTCTTGTTCTCTTTCCTTGGTGACTTCATCAGAATGAGGAGACAATCCCTGCTGTAAGCCTCTGGGCGGCTCAAGGACTAGGGCCTACTCGTTCTCCCATCCTCCCTAGCCCAGTTGACATAAAGCCATGAGTAAGTACCTGGCCCTGGTGTTACTTCTATCCCTGCCATGTCTATTTTTTCATGCCTTAGGTGAAGGAGTACTGGAGATGGAACAGATCAGACTGTGACCCCAGGAGCTTCTAAAGGCCCGGAAATAAGGGTCCAGGGATTGGAATCCATGACAGAATTTTCAGGCAACCAAACCTGGTGAGGAACAGAGAAGCTTTGAGTGACTTAGCTAGACCCAGCTTAGCAAAGGACAACTGGTTTCTACAAGCCAGGAGGAACTTCATCCATCAGCCATGCCTCATTCCAAAGTGAACTTGGTGGGGCAAAGGCTTTGTAGCAACCACTTTGAGTCCATTCTCCCTAGGGACCAAAGTGATATAACAAAGAATATGCCCCCTGATTTGGAAGAATATCTTTTCAATAATAGAAGTTAACTTTTGTTGATTGGTTAAATAATACTGGAGTGCGAATTATTGGTAATTGATTTTGGGGAGAACACACATGAATGGGGGTTCAAGCCAGTAGCATTAGAAGAGAATCTCCATTGCTCGTCCTCACGGGGTACCACCAGAATCCTGGGGAGGAGATGTAGATGAGACTAGCAAGGACATCCCAAAGCATCCAATGGACTGGTATTCAACAAGAAAATGACTTAACCCTTGCTTTCCCCTACTCTGTGCTCTTCACATCATCAGTGAGTGGTAGAACTCAGGCTTTGCAGGGATTTTTCCAAGGATGACCCAAGGGAGTCAGTTAGAAGAGCAGTATTCAAGATCTTAGACATAGGCATGCATAAAGCCTGGGGGTAAGAGGAAAGGCATGTGTGTGTGTGTGTGTGTGTGTGTGTGTAATAGGCACTATGCATACCTATGAGCTTCCTGACCACCAAATCGCCAAATTCCTTCACATCCCAAACCTTTTAAGGATTGTCATGTTGTGAGAGTAATTAATGTTCCTTCTTTCCTTCATGTTATTACACTGGATTTTCAGAGATAGAAGAGTTTGGAAATTTAATAAAATAGGGCTTCTATGGAATTTTTATGCTGTAGCATCTTCAGAGCCCATTCTAATTCCATTTAAAGGAAATAATCACAAAATTCCACAAAGAAGGTAACTGGGGTAAGGTTTAGCTTCCTATAACCCTAGAATTTTGAGAAGGGATGCTTCTTCCCTCCGATGGTCTGGTGACACCTTCCCCTCTCCCCCTCACTTTGCCTCTAAAAGTTCTTCTTGGACTGCCTACTTGTTGGGACCCTGCTCCCATGCTCAACCTCAGGCCACTACCCCAAAGGTCTTGCTGCTGTGCTACTACTTTATCAGGACCCATCTTGCCTGCTTCCATCAATCACCTATGGAGGTGTGGGCTGGACTATTTAAGGGACAGGTGGCCCTTTCTCCTAGCCAGACTGTACCCATTGTCAAGCTATGCCCAGAAGCATTCTACTCACCATCTGCAAAATGATTTTTACCTCAAGTTAAGGCTGTGATTATCTTCTCAATTGAGAAAACTTTTAATGAATGAATGAATGACTTGGGAAGCAGCCAGCTTAGCTGGATAGGCATGGCATTCTGACTCAGAAGACAAATTTGGTTTCAGTCCCAGCTGTGATAACTGCCTGGGTAAATTCTCTTGGAATTTTAGTTGCTTTATCTATAAAATTGGGGATAATAATATTTGCAACTCTCACAGGTGGTGGTAAGTGGTGAGGAAAGGGTTTTGTGAAACTGAATGATTGTATGAATATAAACTATAATTATAGTAGGTCCTCAATAAATATGTGTTTAATGTAACCACAAATCTTACTGAGGCTAAAGAGAGTTTGCCCCAGGCCAATTGGAAAGTTGGCAAAGTTTGAAGTTAAGGTTCTGCCTTTCCTTATGGCTGGTGCAGTGGATAAAATGCCAGGTAAGGAAGACTCATCTTCCTGAGTCTAAATCTGGCCTCAGACACTAACTAGCTGTGTGACCGGGGACAAGTCATTTAACCTTCTTTGCCTCGGTTTCCTCATCTGTAAAATGAGCTGGGGAAGGAAATAGCTTCAGTATCTTTGCCAAGAAAACCCCAAAATGAGGTCACAAAGAGTCAGACACTATTGGAAAACGACTCAACAACAACTTACCTTTAGGACTCAGCTGTTTGCCCTCCCACTTTAGCAAACCACACTCCTTCCCTCAGCCCAAGCCATTCTGGGCAATTCTTTTTTGTTTGTTTGTTTCTTTTTTGGTTTTTTGGGTGAGACAATTGGGGCTAAGTGACTTGCCCAGGGTCACACAGCTAGTATGTGTCAAGTATCTGAGACCAGATTTGAACTCAGGTCTTCCTGACTCCAAGGCCGGTGCTCTATCCACTGTGCCACCTAGCTACCCCCATTCTGGGCAATTCTTGTCCAGGCTTTCTCTTCACTGCTTTGAAATGTGAAAGTGAAGATTAGCTAATCAGATAGACTCTCAGCTGGACTCTCTCTTCCCTTCCCAGATAACTGTGTCACTGGGAATTCAGTGCCTCTGATTTTCTTTGTTCCTTGTCTAATCCAAAACAATAATTCCAATGGAGGGGATTTGGAACAGTTTAGGAAAGGAGGGACACACCTGGGCCCACTGGTTGAGGACCTTTTTACAGGCTTCAAGACTGGCTCACCTTTATCCCCAATTTTCTAACTAAAGATACTACTCACTGTCCTTTAGGATAAAGTTATGGGGCCTGAGTGGTACATGTTGTGCAAGGTGAGCCCTGAAGAAGGGAATGATACGTACGGTGAATGCAATTTGTTTTCAGTCATTACCCTGTATGCTCACTGGATTGTTGGGTAGAATTTTCCCACTTGAATCTCCAAGGTTTACCATATGAATCACTCCACCAGACATGCAATCGGGGAAAATCTGGGTTCAAATCCTGCCAGCCACTTACTAGCTGGAAGACTTTTGGGAAAGTCAATCTCTCTGTGCTTCAGTTTATTCATATATAAAATGATTGCATTAGACTCAGTGGTTCATAAGATCCTTTCCAGGTCCAAACCTGTGATCCTGTGAATATTATCTGATTGAAAAGTCCTAAGGGCAGCTAGATGGTGCAGTGGATAGAGCACCGGCCCTTGAGTCAGGACTACCTGGGTTCAAATCCGGCCTCAGACACTTAACACTTACTAGCTGTGTGACCCTGGGCAAGTCACTTAACCTCAATTGCCTCACTAAAAAAAAAAAGAAAAAGAAAAGTCCTAGATAGATATGTCATATGTCATATGTTCCCTACCAAAAGTGTATCTTATTATTATTATATTTATTATTATCAAATAATTTTTAGGTGGCTCAGTTCTATTGAAGGGACCTTTTTTCTTTCTCTTTTTAAGTTTGCTATTATAAGAGAAAGTTGTCTGAGAGGGAGTAAGAGAAGGGATACAGTAGGAAATATAGGCTATGTAAAAATATCAATAAAATTTTATTTGAAGAAGAATAGTCAGTGAAAATCCTATTATATGATACATGGTGCTGCTAGCTCTGTGATTTGTGCCCACACACACTTCCAGTGCCCAAGGCTGTTGTGAACTGGGGCAAGCCTGACTCATGACCCCTAGCCTGGTTGGGAAGGGAAGACTTCCCAGCTGCATCTAACTAGATAGATGGAATTGGTTTGTCTTTTCTCGTCTCACAGTCTCAACTCCCATCAACCGACCTGATTCTGCCATCCATGTGGACAGTATTTGATCTCTCCACATCTGCTGGCTCCTTTTATGCTGCCTACAAACGCTCCCAAGTCTTTCCTATCTTTAAAAAGTCCTCACTAGGGGCAGCTAGGTGGTGCAGTGGATAAAGCACTGGCCTTGTACTCAGGAGTACCTGAGTTCAAATCCAGCCTCAGACACTTGACGCTACCTGTGTGACCCTGGGCAAGTCACTTAACCCTCATTGCCCTGCAAAAAAAAAAAAAAAAAAAAAAGAAAGTCCTCACTAGATCCCACCGTGCCCACCAACCGTCGTCTTCTATTTCTCCTCTGCTCAGCTAAACTTGAAAAAGCTATGTACACTTATTGCCTCCCGTTCCCCTCCTTTCATTTCTTCCTTAATTCTCTGAATCTGACTTCTGGCTTCATTATTCAACTGAAACTGCCTTCCCCAAACTTACCTTTAATCCTTTTATTTGCCAAGTTTAACAGCCTCTTCTCTACATTGATCCTTCTTGCCCTCTCTACTGAGTTTGTCCCTCTTGGGCTATCGATCATTCTCTTAGATACTTTCATTTATAGTTTTCATGATCCTGCATGCCACCCTCTCTTCTAACAGCCCCTCCATCTTTTGGGCTCTATCTTCATTCAAATCATCCCCGGTAACTGTGGATATTACTGTAGGCTCTGTCCTAGACTCTCTTTTCTTTCTTTTTTTTCTCTGAACTCTCTTATTTGGTGATCTTATAATCTCTCATGGGTTCAGTTATCATCTCTATGCAGAGGATTCCCAGATCTATTTTTCCAGCCATAATTTCTATCTTGAGCTCTAGTCCCAGAGTCACCTCTTGCCTGTTGGATAGTTCAAACTGGATGTCCTATAGTCATCTCAAATTCAACATATCCAAAACAGAACTCATCTTCCCCCAAATCTTCTTATCTTCTGAACTTCCCTATTACTGTCAAGCATACCACCATCCTCTGAATTACCCAAATTTGCCACACGGGTGTCATCTTCAATGAGTCCCTCTTCCTCATCCTCTATAGGCAATCAGTTGATAAGTCTTATAATTTCTTTCTTTACAACATCTCTCTCAAATAAGTCTCTTGTCCATTCGTATAGATACCGCCCTAGCTCAGGCCCTAAACACCTATTGCCAGGACTACTGAAATAATCCTAGTTTTTTTTTATTTTTTAGTAATATTTTATTTTTTCCTCAATTACCCATAAGACAATTGTTAACATTCATTTTTTTTTATTTTGAGTTCTGCCCGAAACTATAAATAAAAATGTTTATTACATTAAAAATTTTTTTGAGTTCCAAATTTTCTCTCTGCCTCCCTCATTTCTCCCCACCTGAGATAGATAGTAAGCAATTTGATATATGTTTTATGTGTTTAGTCATGCAAAACATATTACCATATTGGTCATATTGTGAAAAAAAAAGACACTTGCAAAAGAAGAAAAGAAACACAAAAATACAGAAAGTAAAAAAGAGTATGTTTCTTTCTGCATTCAGACTCTACCAGTTCTTTCTCTGGGGGGTTGCATTTTTCATCATTCACAAGACCTTTGGAATTGTCTTGGATTGTTGTATTGCTAAGAATAGCTAAGACAGGGGCAGCTAGGTGGCGCAGTGGATAGAGCACCGGCCCTGGAGTCAGGAGTACCCGGGTTCAAATCCGGCCTCAGACACTTAACACTTACTAGCTGTGTGACCCTGGGCAAGTCACTTAACCCCAATTGCCTCACTAAAAAAAAAAAAAAAAAGAATAGCTAAGACATTCACTCCTGAAATAATCTCAAGTAGTTTCCCTACCTTGTGTTTCCCTACTCCAATCCATCTTCCACTCAGCCACCAAAATGATTTTCGTAAAAGTTCAGCTCTGACCAGCGTCATTGAGACAACAGGAATATGGGCAAATTATCAAGCCAACTGTCTGGAAGGGGACAGACAGCAGGTACAGGACCTGACTTTGATTTTTTATTTGTTTTTTTGCCAAAATTAAATTTTGTTGATTATGTTAAACATTACAATATTTGTCATTTTGTAAAAGAAAACTTGATTAAAAGGAAAAAAGTGAAAAATAGCATACTTCAGTCTGTTCCATCAATATAAATTCTTTGGCGGTGGATAGTATGTTTCACCAATAGTCCTTTGGAATAGTCTTGGATCATGGTATTGTTGTGAATAGTCATCATTTACAGTTTTTCATCAAACAATATCGCTGTCTCTGTGTACAATGTTCTCCTGGTTCTGCTCACTTCACTATACATCAGTTCATACAAGTCTTTCCAGGCCTTTCTGAAGTCATCCTGCTTGTCATTTCTTAGAGGAACAATAATATTCCATCACCATCATATACCACAGTTTGTTTAGCCATTCCCCAATGGATGGGCATTCCTTTGATTTCCAGTTCTTAGCCACCACAAAAAGAGCTGCTAGAAATATTTTGGTACAAATAGGTCTTTTTCTCTTTTGGGGGGATGTCTTTGGGATATAAACCTAGCAATGGTATTGCTGGATCAAAGACTACGCACAGTTCTATAGCCCTTTGGGCATAGTTCCAAATTGCTTTCTAGAATGTTGGGATCTTTTCACAACTCCACCAACAGTGGATTAGCATCCCAGCTTTCCCACATCCCCTAGGACCCAACTTTGTTGCACCTATTTTTGTCTTTCTTGGTAGTACCATTATTTGTCTTTTTTTTTTTTTTGGTGAGGCAGTTGGAGTTAAGCGACTTGCCCAGGGTCACACAGCTAGTAAGTGTCAAGTGTCTGAGGCCGGATTTGAACTCAGGTTCTCCTGAATCCAGGGCCGGTGCTCTATCCACTGTGCCACCTAGCTGCCCCTGTCTATTATTTTTAATATCCATTATAAATGCTGTGAATTTCAAAGAAAATAAAGATATAAAAATTTCTGCCAATTGTTAGCAAATATAGGCTCCAATCAACAAAGGAACCACTGCTTATTATGAATTGAGTACAATTACATTTAATTTAATTCTTAACTATATTATATAATTATTAAATAATTCTATAATTAACTATATTATACAATCATATTAATTATATTTAATTTAATTCTTCACTATATATACACACACATACCTATATTTCATGTTTAATAGACTCTGAAAAATGCCTTGTGATCATGTGCATTCCTAAACATTTCCAAGCATTTCTGACTTGTATATTTGCTTCTTCCCTTTGTTAGCGTCGATAGTTCAATATCATCATGTTATGCATACATGCAACTTTCCTGAACTGATTCCTTTTAAACTGTAGTTTTTTGTGAATAAAACCAGTGGTATAATTTTATCTTATTAACATCAAGTGTATATTGTAAACTTTTATGTATTCTTTAATTATAAGAGGTTAAACAGAAGCCTCTCCTCAACTCCCTCTGACAACATTTTTGGTCCGTCAGATCAGACCTCTCTGGCACCTCTAGGAGCATATATAACATCCTCTGTTTGGCTCTTAGAGTTAGTTCTTCGTAGCCTGGTCCCCTCCCACCTTCTAGCCTTTTTAGTCTCCTCCTCATTTATGACCCAGTCACACTATCCTGCTTCCTATTGCTCACCCACAACTCTCCAATTCCCTTCCTTTGACCATTGTCTTGCCCACTCCCCAGACTTAGGATTCTCCCCTTTAGCATACCTGGCTTCCTTTAATACTCAGCTCCGGTGCTGCCTTCTCTGGGGGCATTTCCTGATCACTGTAGCTGCTCATGCCATTCTCTCTGAATCATTGGTGTTCTTAATCTGGAGTCTGTGACCATGTGTTTTATTTTGGGGATGGTGAGGCAATAGGGGTTAAGTGACTTTCCCAGGGTCATACAGCTAGTAAGTGGCTCAGACAAAATTTGAACTCAAATCATCCTGATTCCAAGGCTGGTGCTCTATGCACTGTGACACTTAACTGTCCCTATTTTAAATGATTTTGATATAATTGGTTGCTTTTGTAATCCTATGTATTTTTTTCTCCACTTAAAAACATTATTTTGAAGAGCCCATAGACTTCAAGTATACCGGTTAAAGGGTTCAAGACACAAAACAAGTTAAGAATTCCTGCTCAAAGGTTACCTCCCATCTATTCTCTATTTTTCTTTCCTGTTCTGACTTGCACATGTTGTCTCCCTTATTAGAATGAGAACAGGGTCTGTTTTTTGCTTTGGTATATGGTAAACTGTCCATGGTGCTTCAGGGTTTAGAGATTCCACATCTGGAATGCACTCCTTCTTCACCTGGGCCACAGGGGCCACATTCTCTCATTTAACTACTCTGTGAGGGAGGTGCTATAATTATTCTTCCCATTTTACAAATGAAGAAACTGAGGCAAAGTGACTTGCTCAGGATCACACAGCTTGTAAGTGTCTGAAGCAGGATTCGAATGTTAATCTTTCCAACTTCAGGGCCAACTCTCTCCCCACTACATTATCCTACCTATTCTTTATTGGACAATGTAAAATCCCTTTTTGTTTGTTTTGGGGGGAGGTTGGGTTTTTTGTTTTGTTTTGTTTTGTTTTGTAAAATCCTTTTTTAAAAAATACACTGATGGGTAGCTAATGTGTGGCTCCCAAGGGGAAGTGACTCTCCTCATTTCACAATGGGCTTAGTTCTTCCCCCTCTTACAAAAGCCTCTTTTCTCATAGGAAAAAGTAGAATAGAAGCAGAAGATCTGAGCTTGAGGAAAGTCCTCCACTTCCCTGGGCCTCTATTTTGTTATCTGTGGCAGTAGCAGTAGCAGTAGTAGTAGTAGTAGTAGTAGTAGTAGTAGTAGTAGTAGTAGTAGTAGTAGTAGTAGTAGTGGTGGTGGTGGTGGTGGTGGTGGTGGTAGTAGTAGTAGCAGCAACAGCAGCAGTAGTAAGTAGTGGAAGTAATAACAATTCACTTAGGTTGTGCTTTAAGATTGACAAAGTGGGGGCAGCTAGGTGGCGCAGTGGATAGAGCACCAGCCCTGGATTCAGGAGTACCTGAGTTCAAATCCGGCCTCAGACACTTGACACTTGCTAGCTGTGTGACCCTGGGCAAGTCACTTAACCCCCATTGCCCCACCAAAAAAAACAAAAAACAGATTGACAAAGTGCTTTTCAAGTGCCTTGGCCCCAAGGGCCCCACAAGCATTTTTATGTGAGTATTTTAATATAATGCTGTGACATGACATTATGGCATGGTAGTTAGAGTTCTGAACTTGGAATCAGGAAGACAAGTTCAACTCTGATTTCTGATGCTGAGCAAGTCACTCAGTGTCTATGGGCCTGTTTCCTTATCTGTCAAAATCAAGAGGTTGGACTCTTTAAGATCATCTTTAAGGTTCCTTCCAGCTCTCAACCTATGATTACATCATAAATAATACGGGGCTAATAACACTTATGGGGCATCTGGGTGGCTCAGTGGATAGAACCTGGAGTCAGGAATACCTGAGCTCAAAACTGGCCTCAAACTCTTACTAGCTGTGTGACCTTGAGCAAGTCACTTAAATTCTGTTTGCCTAGCAGAAAACTAAGTGGCACAGTGGATAGAGTCAAGAAGACCTGAGTTCAAATCCAGCCTCAGTTACTCTCTGACTGTGTGACCCTGAGGAAGTCATTTAACTTCCGTTTGCCTTAATCCACTGGAGAAGGAAATGGCAAATCAGTCCAGTATCTTTGCCAAGAAAAATGCATGGACAGAATTGGAGTGCCATGGTCCATGGAGTCACAAAGAGTGGGATGCTACTGAATGGCTGAGCAGCAATAGCACTTATACTCCTTACTATACACTTGGTGACTGTATGAGGATAAAATGAGGTCATGTACATAAAATAAGCCTTAAAGTGTCATATGAATGCCAGCTATTATTATCCCCATTTAATAGAAGGGCAAACAGGGAAATCAATCGACCTTGGCCATGATCGTCCTCACACAGCCAAAGTTAGGGCTAAGATCCTGATCCAGGTCAGACTTCTGCACTTTCCCTTGTGGATGAGGAGATCCCTACACTCCCTATCAGGCTTAACATCCTTTGAATCTAACAGTCCTTCTCAGTGAGAAAATGACAAATGAGGAAACTGTGTAGGAAAAAGGAAAGAACATTGAACTGGCCTCCATCCCCCACCATAGCCACTAGCCACTATCTTATATTTCTCCTTCCTTTCCTGGCTAAATTCCTTGAGATGACTGTCTACAATGCTGCCTTTTCCTAGTTGTCCTGTGCCATTCACCCTCTCCATGACTTTGGACCAGCCTCAGTTTCCCCATTAGTAAAATGGGTTGAGGTTGGAGTAGATGACCTCAAAGGTTCTCTCCAGCTCAAGATCCACAGTCCAATTTTCTCTACCAGGGAGAATTTGAAAGCAAAGGAACTAGCTTTGCCCTTCCTGGCCATGTGGCCTTTGTTGTTTAGGACAGAAAGCAGAGTGGAAAGGCAAGAACACAGAAGTCTTGCTTTTCCCCAGAGCATCTGTTGGGTAGAATGGAATCTGCACACGACAGTGTGAAAGTGACAGACCCCCAGACGTGGCCTTCCTCCAATTTTGGAAGTCTGCAACCCTGCACGTCCTTCTTAACTTACTGTCCTTATCCTAATGGGACCTTTTAGCCAGAGATTCCTAGGAAACCTTCCTTCCTTCCTCAATGAGGTCAGTACTTGGCTCACAATCTTTCTTTCTTCCCCAACTCCTGCCTTTCACACTGTCATGTGGAAATTCTGTTGTGGGGGATCGGAGGCAAAGAAGGAAGAAAGAGACAGACAGAAAGAGAGAGAGAGGGAAGGAGGGAGGGAGGGAGAGAGAGAGAGAGAAAGGAAGGAAGGAAGGAAAAAGAAGAAAAGAAGGAAGGAAAGAAAGGAGAAAAAGAAAGAAAGAAGGAGGGAGGAAGGGAGAGAGAGGAAGGAAGGAGAAAGAAGGAAAGAAAAGAAGAAAGGAAGGAAGGAAGGAAGGAAGGAAGGAAGAAAGAAAGAAAGAAAGAAAGAAAGAAAGAAAGAAAGAAAGAAAGAAAGAAAGAAAGAAAGAAAGAAAGAAAGAAAGAAAGAGAGTGCTGGGCCTGGAGTCAGAAAGGCTCAGCTTCCTGAGTTCAAATGTGGACTCAGACATTTACTAGCTGTGTGACCCTGGGCAAGTCACTTAACCCTATTTGCCTCAGTTCCCTCATCTGTCAAAGGAACTCAAGAAGAAAATGGAAAACTACTCCAGTATCTTTGCCAAGAAAACTTCAAATGGGGTCACGTAGAGTAGGACAGGATTGAAAAATGACTGGACATTGCTGAGAATAGCTGTGTACTTGACTCATTACTGGTAGTTCACATTAGTCACATCCCGGAGCCCATGGTGTCACCCTCCTTTATTATAAGGATATTGAAGCCCCAGAAAGGGCACCTCACGCATCCTGGGTCACACAGCTGGCATCATTGCCAGGTCTTTGAGCCCGGTTTTCCCACTGTCAAGCTTCATCTCCAGCAGTCAACCTCAAACAGTATATTTTATGATTTTTTCTTTCTTTCTTTCTTTCTTTCTTTCTTTCTTTCTTTCTTTCTTTCTTTCTTTCTTTTTTTTTTTTTGGTGGGGCAATAAGGGTTAAGTGACTTGTCCAGGGTCACACAGCTAGTAAGTGTCAAGCGTCTGAGGCCGGATTTGAACTCAGGTCCTCCTGACTCCAGGGCTGGTGCTTTATCCACTATTTTATGATTTTTTAAGCCTTTTCATAAACACACAACAAAACAAGACTTGGCATCTTGTGTTTATGTAGTAGCTGATGAAGCCTCCTCAGATCTTGCACTGGAGGAAAGCAAATGATCTACTTCACCATTGTTTTAAGGAATGGCCCCTCAGCCCAGTCACCAGCAGCCCAGTGAAATGCTGGATTTGTGATGACCTCTGGGAAGGAATGTGGAACTCCAACCTGGGAGCAGTAGACTAAACTGTTAGAAAGTCAGTGTGGAAAGAGGGAAGTGGAGGCCAGAGGGTGTGGCCTCCCTCTGGCTGTTTGTACTCCACAAAGTTGCAAAACAGAAGTAGGAAGTTTTTCTTCTGTTGTCCTAATATGGTCTTGAAGGGTAATGGAAAAATAAAAAGTGACCCAATGTGGTATTCTGGATTTTCCATTATCTTTACAGAGAAGTGCCTGGGGAATAAATAACACCATACTTTGGGGTTAGAAAAACCTTTTTTCCCCCAAATAGATGAACAGGATAACTCTGGAATAGGCTCTGGGCATCTTACTTAGAGTAACCAAATAGAATTTTACATCTCTCTGATATCTCTTCACTGGGGAAATCCGCAAAGGTCACTCTTTAAATTTCATAAATATATCTATTGTGCTTCCCTCAGAGCCCCTTGTGATAAGTGACAATTCACATTAAGATTATTTTTTTATGGGGAATGAGCAAAGACTTCATGGAGGAGGGAGCACTGGAGCAGAATCTTGAAGAATTTCAACAAGTGGAGATAGAGAAGAGGGTTCCATCTATGGAGCTCACTGTACCACAAATCTAGGTATATTATGGATCAAGTCATCCCTCTTTGCCTGTATTGTGATGTGAGGTCTCTTAACAATACATCATGGCTGGTCTACATAGATCCTTCCTCCCTCATCACCCCCAGCACAGAATAGGGTTCTGGTATATCAAACCAAGAACTTTGTGCATTGGGTCACAGAGTATTCTTTGGCATGTTATTTGGCCTTTTTTGTTTGCCCATTTTCCCTTCCCTGTATGAGAGGATTATTTTCTACCTGTGCTCATGAAAGCAAGTAAATTCAATAGGCAGTTCAAAAGGAATGGGGAGAGGGGGGACCTTCCTCACCCACCATTTCTGTGACTATCTGAGAAGCAAAGTGGTGAAGTGGAAAGAAACTTGGCCCGAAGTCAGAAGACGGTTCTCCTTTAGCATCAGCCACTAATGAGTCATCTCACTTTGACAAGTAATTTCTCTCTGTGCCTTGGTTTCCAAATCTGTTAAATGTGTGGAGAGACTAGATAATCTTTAAAATATCTTCCAACTCCAACATTCTATAATTTTGTTGTTGTTTCTGCCTGATTTAGCCTGATTGGGAAGTAAAATGTTAGAGAAGGAAGAGCCCTACTCTACCCAAGCTGCTAGAACAGGATACCCCCTCACCCCTACCCTCCATCCTCTAAGACCAATTATCCCAAATATCTGGACCCATGAGGGTGAGGTACTTGGACTTTCTTCTGTCAAGACAGTTAACAAGACAAAACAAAATAACAAAGCGAACCTCAAGTCTTTGAGATATCTTATCTCAACATCCCAGTGGCCTGATGGAAATGACCTGAATCAGTCAACAAGCATTTATTAAAGGCTATGTCTCAAAGGCTACTGTAGTGAGCCTAAGCTGTGACAAGGCCACCAAGATGGAAAGACTTTGGGGACTCCTTGTTTACCATCCAAACATCTACCCCAGTAAGTTCCAAGGGGCTCACCACCAGTGGGAAGGCTACCCATAAGAATTTTATTTTCTATTCTAGGATAGGCCAAATCCATGTTCATTGTGGAAACCAGCCTGTGAGAGCTGGGGGGATCTGGGTAATGGAAATCATGGGGAACACTGGAAGGAGCAATCATAAAACAGAACTGCATCTGACAGGAATTGGGGATTAAAGCATCTGGATGAGCTGGAACAAGGGTCTGAATATAGGTCAAAGAGGTGGGGGCAACAGTTAGTGGGGGTAACTAAACTATTGTTCTCTTCAAAACCCAGGCTATTGAATAAGGCTTATATAACAACACACACAAAATGCAACACTGACCTCCTCCCTCCCTCGCCTCCCACCCTTCCCCAACCTATTAAGCCAGATTGAACAGATTTAGCCAAGTTGACTCTGGTCTAAGAAAGTAATTCTCTTTTTTTAAGGTTCTTTAAAATGTTTATTTATACATCTTGTTTTCACATCATCTTCATTTAAAAATCTATCCCTTGGTCCTTCCCTACCCAGCAAGCCACTTCTACTAACAAAGACTTTAAAGAAAGAAGAAAAAAGAGCAGTTTAGCAGAAACTAACACACACCAAGTGAGTCTAACAACATGTACCATGTTTCCCACCTTTAGTGTCAAAACTCTGTAAGGAAAGGAGGGAGGGAGACTATTTCAACATTTTTGTGAACAAGTTTGGTCTTTATAATTATGGTGGCAAAATAGGCCTGGGTGGGGGAGCAGCTAGGTGGTGCAGTGGATAAAGCACTGGCCCTGGATTCAGGAGGACCTGAGTTCAAATATGGCCTCAGACACTTGACACTTACTAGCTGTGTGACCCTGGGCAAGTCACTTAACCCTCATTGCCCTGCCCCCCCCAAAAAAAAAAACTCTTAAAAAAATAGATAGGCCTAGGGGTTTGGTGCCAATAGACACACCAATGGCAAATCCCTTCTTCACAAGGGCCATTCCCTTGGATTTACTGCAGGTGTAGAAACTTCTCATTTCCTAGATGCTTCCAACTTAATCCAAGTAATCCTTGTGGTGGAAGACCAGCATCCTTACCACCATCATGAGAAAAGTAGTTCTGAAGTGACTCCTTAGTGCCACTAATTAGGGTATGAAACCCAGGGAAAAAGTAAGTGCCCTCAAAAAAGAAGAAATGGCGGCAGCTAGGTGGCACAATGGATAGAGCACTGGCCCCGGATTCAGGAGGACCTGAGTTCAAATCCAGCCTCAGACACTTGACACTAGCTGTGTGACCCTGGGCAAGTCACTTAACCCCAATTGCCTCACAAAAAAAAAAGAAAAGAAATGGGTGAACACATGTGTCAATGCAAATACAACACTGCCGACTGTAAATCAGTATCATCATATTTGAGTGTAAAGGATGGATGGCACATGTGTTCCCTTACTGCCATAATTTTCACAACCTAAATGTGAGGACATGTTGAGGTACATGAGTTGGCCAGGCACACGTCACTTTTTATTTTTAAACCCAACTTGGAATCCTAATCTACTCTCACCCTATGTCACAGTCAAGACTCAACAGAAAGAGGATAGACCATTCTGGGGAAAGCCATGACTTGGAGTATGGGGAGACACACAGTTTGGAAAAAAAGCCAGGAGATTTGTCCAGGTTGAACATCACAGGGACGGACATGTGGGGACATGAGGCCAAGAGTGTGTTTTATGGTTTGAAGATTATTCCTTGGGGCTAAAGGGTAGTTAAGATATGAGTATTATTAGCTAAAGGCTCCAACTTAATTCAAGACCAGGGCTGTGGGGGCAGCTAGGTGGCACAGTGGATAGAGCACTGGCCCCAGAGTCAGGAGGACCTGAGTTCAGATCCGACCTCAGACACTTAACACTTACTAGCTGTGTGACCCTAGGCAAGTCACTTAACCCCAATTGCCTCACTAAAAAGGCCCCCAAAAAACAAAAAAACAAAACCAGGGCTGGATCTTCAAATGGGAAAGGAAGGTCATCAGTGGAGGGTCAATCAGCAAGCAGTTGGCAGCTATTCACATATGGCTGGCATCAGCAAGGATCAAGAATCCCATCTCTGTGTCTCTGAACAAATGGTCCACCACATCTGGGGTGCCACAGACCACTACCTCCTTCCCTGATCATCTCAGTAAGCAACACTTTCTCCTTCTTGAAATTACTCTGAGTCACTTTGTGTATATGACTCATGTACTGGCATATTCCCTCCCCACCTCTACAAGTACCACCCCAGTAGAATGTAAGTTCACTAAGGGCTGGGCCAGTCTTGCTTTATTCTCCATTCTCAGGGCCTTGAATTCATGTAGAATTTGATTATTACATGTTCCTTGAGGGGCAGCTAGATGGCACAGTGGATAGAGCACTGGCCCTGGATTCAGGAGGACCTGAGTTCAAATCCAGCCTCAGACACTTCACCCTTATTAGGTGTGTGACCCTGGGAAAGTCACTTAACCCCAATTGCCTAAAAAAAAAAATGTTCCTTGAACTGCATTGTTTCTGTCATGCGAGACCTGTTTGACAAGCATGAATGAAGATCTCAATCATGGGGAAATGAGGTAAAAAAGGCATAAACACAATTACCAGGGAAATCAGGGAACAAAGTGAAAACATCTGTGACAAGCCTAATTCAATGCTGAGCTAGGGAGCTGTTGACATTGCCCTGTGCACAAGCCCTTGAGACCAGCCTAGTTCCTTGAGTCTGGGATGGAACTGAGCCTATAAGAAGTGATTAAGTGACTCTTGTTATGAAGGTTAGAAGGATAGAGAAGCAGGGAACCAAAGAGCTCCCTCCAAAGAATAAATTGACTCCCCCTCAACTCTGACAGATTGACCACAATAAAACCCAACAAGCTACCAGGTAAAATATAAGGTCAGCCTGACTCTATGTACTTTGATTCGATTTCCTGCATGCCCCATGGATTTGATTAACTTCATCACTCAAAGGACCTTCCATTTATATGCTGGCCTGTGTCTAAGTTGGCTCAAGTCCCATATGGATGGCTATCAACTGATCACTCTCCCTACACTCCATCCTACAAAGGACAGAGAGTACATTTCAAAGACAGGTTAGGACTAACAGACATTTCTTTTGGTTCTTGTACATCTTTTCCCCAACACTTCATCCCAGTGATCTAAGGGGTCTTCTGGAAACTAGAAATGTGATTACCAAACATGAACGCTGAAACAAGAGGTTCGCTGGAATTGGGCTTCGAGACATAACCAACCCCTCCTACCCACTGGCTGGTGCAGCTATTGTAGACATGCCCCCGGAAATATGGCCTGTGGAATTAGGGCAGGATGCCAAAATTGGACACAAACCCTTCACTGGATTTCCTCCATGTCAAAGGACATTTCACTTCAAAATGAGAAATCCCATTTCAATGGAGCTCCATTTTCCCAGATTTTATTCAGTTCTTCTTTAGCTCCTATTCCGTATTCTGGCCACCTCAAGTCTAAAGGGACCAGACTTCCTAATTTGTGGGATTTTATTTAAATAAAGGCCACATATACTTTTCTTTAACTTTTGCACAGAGTCCTAAAAATTGTGGCCTGGTGGCATTAATTCACTCAATTTGTTCATTCAACAAATATTTATTAAGACCTACTATAAACAGAACTTAGGGAATTATGAAAGGAAAAAGAAGACATGGTCCTTGTTTTCCTTTTTTTTAAATTTTATTTTATTATTTTATTATTTTTTAAATAATAAACTCTTTATTTATAGTTTTGGGTTCCAATTTTTATCCCTCTTTGCCTCCCTGAGGTGGAAAACAGTCAGATGTGGGTTATACATGTGCAATTATGTAAAACATTGCCATATTTGTCATTTTGTACAAGCAAACTTGATAAAAAGGAAAAAAAATGAAAGAAAGTGAAAAATAGCAGACTTCAGTCTATTCTATCAATATCCAGTTCTTTCTTTGGAGGTGGATAGTATGTTTCATCAATAGTCCTTTGGGATTTTCTTGAATCATTGTATTGTTGAGAATAGTTAAGTCATTCTAAGTTCTTCATCAAACAATATTGTTGTCATTGTACACAATGTTCTCTTGGTTCTGCTCACTTCACAATACATCATTTCATACATGTCTTTCCAGGCCTTTCTGAAGTCATTCTGCTTGTCATTTCTTATAGCACAATAATTTTCCATCACTATCATATACCACAGCTTGTTTAGCCATTCCCCAATTGATGGGCATTCCCTTGATCTCCAATTCTTAGCCACCACAAAAAAAAGCTGCTATAAATATCCTTATACAAATAGATCCTTTTTTCTTTTTGATGATCCCTGTTTTCATTGAACATACAGTCTAGTGGGAATGATTTTTCCCTTCTTCATTTTCATCTGACATTCATTCATTCAACACAAACATTTTTATCTGGTTTTCTTTGTAATTTCTATCGATACTCATTGTTTTTATATCCCTTTCATTTCCAAATGTATCCCTCTCCTTTCTGCTGCCCTCCTCTCAGTCCCCTTCCCTTCTCCCACCTAGTGAGCCATCCCTTATAACAAAGAAAAAGAAAAAAAGGAAAAAAGCAGTTTAGAAAAAGTAGCTGACATATAAACCAAGTCTGGCAGTATGCAATGCACTACACCAGTGCCCCCCCCCACTTCTGCAAAGAAGGGAAGGAGATGAATTTTATCATCTTTTTTCCCTAGGCATGCTTGTAAACAAATCATTATTAAACATTTGCCAACTTGACTCCTTTCTTGATTTTTCCCTGCTTCAAAGGATTGTTGTGAGGGAAATATCTTGTAAATCTTAAAATAATATAGAAATATGGATTATTATTAATACTATTCTTCTCATTATTATTTCTGACTCCACCTGCCATCCTTACTTTATCTGTACCTACATTGAGGAAACATTAAGGCTGCCCCAAGTGAATACTTTTATTTATTATTTTTTTTTCGGGGCAATAGGGATTAAGTGACTTGCCCAGGGTCACACAGTTAGTACGTGTCAAGTGTCTGAGGCCGTATTTGAACTCAGGTCCTTCTGAATCCAGGGCCGGTGCTTTATCTACTGCTCCACCTAGCTGCCCCATGAATACTTTTAAGAGGAAGAGAGAAAGCATTCTGTAACTGTAAATTAGTTGAATTTTGGAGGATTTCTTTCTCCCTAGTAAAGGGGAAACACGTGGAAAGAAAGTCTAAGGATTTATTAAACTAAATAAATAATGTTTGTTTTTAATATCAGGCTAAGGTCTTATCATCAGGGCCATTCCATTCAGAATATGGTAATACTTGGCAACTTCAATCGAGTCTCTCAGATTTCATTGCTATCACATACACACACACACACACACACACACACAATATGGTCAAAAGCATCTCAGTAGTTCTTTTCTTCTAAGTAAACTTTCTTACTCAAGATATGTTCTTTCCAATGAAGCAGCCTTAGGTCAAAGCCTTGATGGTCTTCTCTTACCATTTGTTAGTCAGTCCATGTAACCATCAGAGTCAAGAGCCGAGCCCTCCTCCCCCAAGTTCCAGACCCATCTCTATTATGGTATCTTGCCAACACCCCCAAATCCACAAGTCCAAAACGGAATCATTCATCTTCCACTCCCAAAGGCCCCTCCCATTCTGCTGATGGTGCTCTACCCTTGGCCCCTCCAGTATTAGACTCGGAGTCACTTTGAATCCTGCTGCTGACCCTACCTCTCTGAGACTCAGTTTCCTCATCTGCCAAATGAAGATGCTCATACCTGTGGTATGACCTGAGGTAATACTTACCTCACAGGGTTGTCATAAGCATCAAGTAGGACAATGTCTACGAAGTGCTTTGTAAACCTCAAAGACCTATTTAAATACCTGCTATTTTTATCATACTTCAAACAGGCTGAAGACTCACAACCCACTTTAACTATTTCTTCTTCCTCATCCTCCATGTCCAGTCACTGGCTGGGTCCTGTGGATTCTACCTTCATAGCAGCCGTAACACCTGTCCCCTCCTCTCAACTCTCATTAAACCATTCCTATTCAGAGCTTTATAGTTTCTCACTTAGACTATTACAATAGCCTTCTAACTCATCTTCCTGCTACTGGCATCTCGGTAATCCATCTTTCTTATTACTGAGCAATCTTCTCCAGGTACTATTCTTCTGGTCTCAAGCCTTCTGACTTCCCATTGCCTATTGACTATGCCTATGATCTTGGCATTCAAGGCGCTTCCTTTCCAATGGCCTCTCCTTCCTTAATTCAGAATAATCTTCTTCATTATTAGTATGTGATCTGGGCAAATTGGCCAATTCCATACTCTGGGTTCTTGCATTACTATTTCCCATTTCTGTGACTTTGCTCAAGCCACCATGTTGGAAGTGGACTCCACTCCACATATATACAATCTTCCATTTTTTGAAGTTTCTTCCTTTCTTCACTGGGCCAACTCCGGTGCTATCATTTTCCCATCAAGATTTTCTTGACTCAGTCAGATAAAAAATGATCCTCAAGTTCCTCATAATATTTGCCCAGACCTTTCCCCTGCATATATCTCCCTCTTCCTGTATCACAGCTATTTCTGTATTTGTCTTTCCCCTGAACCTCAGTCCATATCATAGTTATTTGTGTTCTTGCCCAACCCTATTAAAGAGTAATAATAACAACAACAATAAAACTAATGATATACATTTATATGGTGCTTTAAGGCTCACAAAGTGCTATTCAAATATTATCTCCATTTTATAGATGAGGAAACTGAGGCTGAGAATGAGGTTAAGTGACTTGACCAGGTCAAATAGTAAGTTTCTAAGGCAGAATTTGAATTCGGGTAGTCAGGCAGCACATCGGATAGAGTACTAAACCTGGGGTCAGGAAGACCTGGGTTCAAATCCTGCCCCAGACAGGTTCACTAATTGTGTGACCCTAGGCAAAGTTAACCTCTCTGTGTCTGTTTCCAATGAGCACTTATTATTGTTGTTGCTGTTTCTCTTTCATCCTCAAGAGGACTAATGACATCATGAGGGTGATGTCTTGACTTGCCCATTAATTAGATTTAAGTGAGGCAGAGTCCCTTATATTCCCTACAGTGCCTGGATCCTTGTGTACTTTAAATCTGAGCCTACCATCCCCAGGGATCCTGACTATTCAAGGACAGAGTGTACCTAAGTTTTGGGAGATTGTTTTATACAAACTAATGAGATTCAAATGCTACTCATTGATCATGGGAAGCATATTGGTAGGGCTCAAGGACAACAGTGTTAAAAGCCACAGCTCCTAAGGGTTGTCCATACAACCCTAAAGAAAGCGATAATTCTCTACTCTCTAGGGACCCAACTTGCCAATATGAGTGGGAGATACAAAAGTGTATCAGTGGATACATCATAGCTTAAAACAAACCTCATACTCTTATAGCCAACCTGGTCATGAGCCTATCAAAGCGCTTTTTTTTTTTTAAGTGAGGCAATTGGGGTTAAGTGACTTGCCCAGGGTCACACAGTTAAGTAAGTGTTAAGTGTCTGAAGCTGGATTTGAACTCAGGTACTCCTGACTCCAGGGCTGGCGCTCTATCCACTGCGCCACCTACCTGCCCCTTATCAAAGCTTTTTTATTTATTTATTTGTTTTTGCGGGGCAATGGGAGTTAAGTTACTTGTCCAGGGTCACACAGCTAGTAAGTGTCAAGTGTATGAGGTCAGATTTGAACTCAGGTCCTCCTGAATCCAGGGCCGGTGCTTTATCCACTGCACCACATAGCTGTCCCCCAAAGCTTTTTTAAAAATAACAATGCATCATGGAATTTATTGAAATCACATGTGTATGTACAATCTTAGAGGACTAAAGAGTTTGACAGAAAGTTCTAGAACTGGATCAGTTTGTGCTACATAATATTTCTGGTACATTAACAAATGTACATCTTTATTCCTATTTGGTAAATAATCCCATAACTCTGTCAAAACTTTTAAAAACTAAATTATTGGTTTTGAAAATTCAGAGATTTATGATGCAATATGAAATGTACTGTATACAAAAGAACAGCAATACTGCAAGATGATCTACTGTGAATGACTTGGTTATTTTCAGCAATGAGATGATCCAAGACAACTCTGAAGATCTTATGAAAAATGTAGTCCATCTACAGAGAGAGAACTGATGGTGTCTAAATACAGATTGAAGCATAAGGGGTTTTTTGTTAGTTCCTTTATCTGAAGTTTTGTTTTCTTTCACAACCTGGCTAACGTGGAAATGTTTTGCATGACTTCTCATGTATAGCTTGTATTAAATTGCTTGAGTTCTTGGGGGAGGGAAGAGGGAGGGAGGAAGAGAATTTGGAACACAAAGTTTTTTAAAAATTGATGTCAAAATTTGCATTTACATGTAATTTGGGAAAATAAAATTCTAAATAGAAAAAAATTCAGAGATTTAATGGGTAGCAGACAGAAGGGGAAAGGGTGTCTCTTTTTTCCCTTATTAGAAAAAATAAACTGAGAGATTCAAGGAATGATTCACTTTTATCAGTCCTGCATTTAATTTTTTTCAATCTTTAAAGTATTTTATTATTTTCCAGTTACATGTAAAGATAGTTTTCAACATTTGTTTTCATAAGATTTTTTTTCATAGGATTTTTAGTTCTAAAATTTTCTCTCACTCTCCCTTCCTTCCCCCTCCCCAAGACTGAAAGCAATCTGATATAGGTTATATATGTATAATCACATTAAACGTATTTCGGCATTAGTCATATTGTAAAAGAAGAATCAGAACAAAAGGGAAAAAGTTAAAAAAAAAACAAACAAAAAAAGTAGTATGGTTCAATCTGCATTCAGATCCCACAGTCCTTGTTTCTGGATATGGAGGCCATTTTCCATCATGAGTCCCTTGGAAGGAGTGATTCACTTTTTAAAAAACTGGAATCCCCCTAGAGATTATCCACTCTCCAAGAGGAATAGGCATAGGGAAGGACTAGAAATTCTCAACTTGAATTCTTAATCTTAATTCCCTGTATTTCTCTGTAATATCCTTCATTTAATATCTAATCTAGGGGGCAGCTAGGTGGCACAGTGGATAAAGCACCAGCCCTGGATTCAGGAGGACCTGAGTTCAAATCTAACCTCAGACACTTGACATTTACTAGCTGTGTGACCCTGGGCAAGTCACTTAACCTTCATTGCCCTGCCCCCCCAAAAAAGTAATATCTAATCTATCCCATTCTTCTTTTCTTATCCGACTTCACTGTATCAGTTAACCAATTGACTAATCAATGTTTATTAAGAGCATACTATGAGCACTTAAAAAAGAAAAATCAATGAACACTTCATATACCCTACTATACTACTGTCTTCTGACACATAGTAGGTCCTACCTTTAGGGGAAGGTAGGGGAGGTAGCAGAAATATGACATGAGGGAACTCTATGTTTCTTTTGAGACCTTTGTTCAGTATCTTCCATAAGCCAATTGGCTCCTGGAGGCAATGCTAGCCTTAAACAATTTTTATTTATTTTTACATTTTTGATTCCAGTTAACAAGCATCTATCTTCTCTCCATTCTCCTTTCGTTAAAGAGAAAAAAGGGGGCAGCTAGGTGGCACAGTGGATAAAGCACTGGCCCTGGATTCAGGAGTACCTGAGTTCAAATTTGACCTCAGACACTTGATACTTACTAGCTGTGTGACCCTGGGCAAGTCACTTAACCCCCATTGTCCCGCAAAACAAAACAAAAAAAAAACAAGAGAAAAAAGAAAAGAAAAGGGAAATCCATATAACAAATATACACAGTAAAGCAAAACAAATTCCCACATTAGCAATGTCTGAAAAGTACGTCTCATTCTGCACTGAGTCCATCACCTCTCCATTAGTAGGTGGGGGTAGCCTGCTTTATCATCAGTCCTCTGGAATTTTGATTCACCATTGCATTGATCATAGCCATTGAGCCTTTCAAAGTGTCTTTAAGAGGCAGCTAGGTGGCACAGTAGATAAAGCACCAGCCCTGAATTCAGGAGTACCTGAGTTCAAATACGGCCTCAGCCACTTGACACTTACTACCTGTGTGACCCTGGGCAAGTCACTTAACCCCAATTGCCTTACCAAAAAAGAAAAATAATAAACAAAGTGTCTTTAAAATGTCACTGTCATGGGGGCAGCTAGGTAGCACAGTGGATAAAGCACCAGCCCGGGATTCAGGAGGACCCGAGTTCAAATTTGGCCTCAGACATTTACTAGCTTTGTGATCCTGGGCAAGTCACTTAATCCTCATTGCTCTAACGGGGAAAATGTTACTGTTAAAGTATCAGTTGTCCTGGTTCTGCTCGCTTCACTCTACACTAGCCTTCCCAGGTCTCTCTGAAACCATTCCTCTCATTGTTTCTTATGCCACAATAGTAATTCCATTCCATTAATATATTATAATGTATTCAGCCATTACCTAATTGATGGACACCCCATTAGTTTCCAGTTCTTTGCCAAGACAAAAAGAATAAGTATAAATCTCTTTGTGTCTGTGGGTCCTTTTCCTTAGGTGACCTTGTAAGTCAAATAAAAAAACATCCTTTTCCCCTCTTTTTCTCTCTTTACTTTTTCCTTCCTTCTTCCCACTTGCTCTCCTTCTCCTTCTTTTCCTTTTCCCCTAATTCTTGGGCCTACCAGTGGCACCCAAGGGCACTCAACTCAATGCAAGTCAATGAATCTTTTAGTACTATGTGTAAGGCATTGTTCTAGGCACCAGTGATACCAAAAAAAAAAAAAAAATTCCCTACCCTCCAGAAGCTTACAGTCTATATTATCCCTTAGGCCTGTTGCAGATGCAGTGGGCCAAAGAAGTTCAACTTGAAGATATTTTCCCCTGTGGCAGTGAAACAAGTTTGCCTGACCATCCTTAAATAGCCTCTCCCAGCTGTATCACTGTTAGGTGAAGATGGCCTTGCTTGTGTTGACAGGTTTTCAAATGACTGCAGGAAGGAATGTTGATGGTTTTTTCTGCCTTGTTTTCTTTCTTCATACATCCACTGGACTTTATTTTTTCAAGCTCTTGCTGCCCTGTTGTTTCTCTTCTAAAAATGTATTTGGGAATGGAAGGGAGGGGCACAAGAGCGTGATAGTTGTTTGTCTCCCACCTTCACAGAGCAAGGTCTTTTTAAAGGCTTAATGGCCATTCACAGATTTCTGCCCAGTCTGGGCATGGACCTAACCAGCAGCTGAATTCATTTATTGAGCACCTACCACGGGCAAGATCTTGCTGTAGATGATGAGGGGCGGGGAGAGAACGTGTACAAAGAGGTATTAGAAACAATCCCCACCTTGGAAAAGCTAACATTTCAGGGAGGCACCTATGCAAATAACTACAATCTTTTACTGTATGTGAGATAAATGCCATGAAAAAGAGACAGCTGGTGCCTTGGGGATAGTCAAAGAAGATAGAGATCATATCTGTCTGGTGGGGGCAAGGAGGCAGTGTTTGAGCTTGAAGGCTGATTAAATGCCTACTGTATGCCAGGTATTGTGCAAAGATACAATGACAAAAAGGAAATATTCCTTGTCTTCAAGGAGGTTGAAGAGGGAGGGGAGAGACGGAATCTCCATACAACAGTATGTATCTACATACAAAATACAGAGATACAAAGTGAAGTACATAGATACAGAGTGATTTGGGTAGGAGGAGGGGAGAAGAAAAGGCATAATGTTGAAGGTGTTGTGGGAGCTGAACTTAGAAAGAAATGGGGTTTGTTTTAAGAAGTGGAGATGAGGAAGAAGGGCATTCCCAGCATACGAGATAGCCAGGACAAAGACATGGAGACAGACATCTGGGGTGGATGGACATGCCAGGTACTGGGAATAGTATCAACAGAAGGACACCCAAGGGAGAGCAAGGCATGTTTCATAGAGTCATAGAAAGTTAGATCCCGGAAAGGACCCCTTCATTTACAAGTAGAGAAACTGAGATCCAAAAAGAAAATGTGCTTGTGCAAGGTCACAGACCTAATTACTGACAGCCATGATGGCACACAGTGAAATATAATGGGAAGAGTACTAGATGGGGAAGGAGGGGACCTGGGTTCAAATTCTGGCTTTATCACTTTACTGCCCATGAGCAAGGGGCATGTTATTTAATTTCTCTGGTGCACAGCTTCCTCACTCCTAGACAGATTTAGAAGATGACATCTAACTGAACCGTCTCATTTTACAAATGAGGAAACTGAGACACAGGTTTGAACTGACTTGTCTAAAGTCATACAGGTAAGGTCCTTTGACTACAAAATCATCCATTCTTTCCACTGTACCATGTTGCCACCCTCTCCAATCAGTTGCTAAGTCCTGCAGATTTTATCTTTATTACACATCTCTCATTTGCCCCCTTCTTTCCTCTGACATGCCACCATGCCTAAACTATTACAATAGCTTGCTGCTTAGGGTCAGGTCTCTCTCCCCACTATTGTCTCTCTTCCACTCAACTATCAAAGTGGCCTTCCTGAAGCATAGACCTAAGCTGTCACCACCCTCCTCAAGAAACTTCACTGGCTCCCTATTAACTCCAGGATCAAATAGTAAATCCTATTTGGCATTCAAAGCTCTTCATCACCTGGCCCCCTCCTACCTTTCTGGGGTCCTCACACCTTATTTGCCCCAAGATTTTGTCTTTTTTTTTTTTTTTGCAGGGCAATGAGGGTTAAGTGACTTGCCCAGGGTCACACAGCTAGTAAGTATCAAGTGTCTGAGGCCAGATTTGAAGTCAGGTCCTCCTGAATCCAGGGCCAGTGCTTTATCCACTGTGCCACCTAGCTGCCCCCTGCCCCAAGTTTTTCAATCCAGTGACCCTCTCTTTCTTACTATTCCTAGTACAAGGCATTGAATTTCCCAACTCTGAAAATTATCACTGCCTGCCTTTCATACCTGTAATTTTCTCCTGTTTCATCTCTATCTCCTGACTTCCTTGGCCTCCCTGAAGTCCCAGCTGAAGTCCCATCTCCTATGAGAAGCCTTTCCCAAACCCCTTCATTCTAGTGCCTTTCCTCTGTCGATTACCTCCTATTTATCCCATATGTAGTTTGTACCTAGTTGTTTGCCTATTGTTTCTCTCATTGAAGAGTAATCTTAAGGACAGGTACTATATTTTGCCTTTCTTTTAACTCCAGTTCTTAACGCAGCGCCTGGAACATAGTAGGGACTTAAAAATGCCTATTGACTGACTAAAGTCCCCTCTAGCTCTAAATTCGGGCTGTGCTTGACTTTCCAATCTAATGCCCTATTGAACCATGCTGATAATTGACGAATAGCAGTTATTCATTTACTCATTCATTCATTCAATAAGGCAAAATGTGTGGAGTAGTAGAAGATAAGGGAGGACAGGCAGATTGTGGGTAGAATACAAAGGTCCTTGAATCAAAGTATGAAGGATAACAGAAGTCTGGAAAATGGGCTTCTTGTTTTGGAAAAAAAGATGATGAATTTGGTTTTGGAGGAGGAAAGTAAGGTCATAAACATATAAAAGCACTTACTATGTGCTAGGCACCAGGCTAAGAATTTTTTAAAAATATTTCATTTGATCATTACAATGACCCTACAAGGTAGGTACTATTATTTTTTTTAAATAATAAACATTTTTTATTTATAGTTTTGAGTTCCAAATTTTATCCCTCCTTCCCTCCCTCCTCTCTCTCCTTCCTGAGGTGGTAAGTAAATCAGATAGGGGTTATACATGTACAATTATGTAAAACATTACCATATTAGTCATTTTAAATGAGAAAACTTGAATAAAAGAAAAAATGGGGCAGCTGGGTGGCGCATTGGATAAAGCACCAGCCCTGGATGCAGGAGAACTTGAGTTCAAATCCAGCCTCAGACGCTTGACCCTTACTAGCTGTGTGAACCTGGGCAAGTCACTTAACCCTCATTGCCCCACAAAAAATAAAAGTGAAAAATAGCATGCTTCAGCCTGTATTCACTCACTATCAGTTCTTTCTTTGGAAGTGGATAGTATGCTTCATCATTAGTGCTTTGGGATTGTCTTGGATTGCATTGCTGAGAACAGTTAAGTCATTCACAGTTCTTCATCAAACAATATTTCTGTCTCAGTGCACAATGTTCTCTTGGTTCTGCTCACTTTATGATAGATCAATTCACACAAGTCTTTCCAGGCCTTTCTGAAATCATTCTACTTCTCATTTCTTACAGCACAATAATTTTCCATCACCATCATATACCACACCTTGTTTAGCCATTTCCCAATTGATGGGCATTCCTTTGATTTCCGATTCTTAGTCACCACAAAAAGAGCTGCTAGAAATATTTTTGTACAAATAGGTCTTTTTCAGGGGCATCTAGGTGGCGAAGTGGATAAAGCACTGGCCCTGGATTCAGGAGGACCTGAGTTCAAATCCGGCCTCAGACACTTGACGCTTACTAGCTGTGTGACCCTGGGCAAGTCACTTAACCCATATTGCCCTGCAAAAAAAAAAAAAGTCTTTTTCTCTTTTGGGGGGATATCTTTGGGATATAAACCTAGAAGTAGTATTGCTGGATGCATAGTTCTACAGCCTTTGGGCATAGTTCCAAATTGTTCTCCAGAATAGTTGGATCTTTGGATCTTTTCCAACTCCAGGAACAGTGGATTAGCATCCCCGTTTTCCCACATCCCCACCAACATCCAATATGTTCCTTTTTTGTTGTATTTGCTACTCTGATAGGTATAAGATGATACCTCAGAGTTGTTTTAATTTGCATTTCTCTGACCAATAGTGCTCTAGAGCATTTTTTCATATTAGTATAGATAACTTTGATTTCTTTGTCTGAAGACTGCCTGTTCATGTCCTTTGACCATTTATCAATTGGGGAATGACTTATATTTTTATAAATTTGACTCAGTGCTTTATATAAGTAGGTACTATTATTATCACCATTTTACAATTGGGGAAACTGAGGCAAACAGAAATTAAGTGACCTCCTCAACATCATATAGCTAATAGACTTCTAAGGTCAGATTTGAACTCGGGTCTTTCTGACTCCAGGCACAGTGCTTCTATCCACTACACTACTATTTCCCTTCGATATCTTAAGTTCAAAGTACCTGTTGGAAATGCAAAACTGAAGCTCAGGAAGGTGGTTGAAATTGCATATAAATACATGCAAATACTTCTATGCATGTGCAGACATATATATGTATGTATACACATATGTGTATTTGTAATATGTATATTGCGTGCATGCATGAAGCATCCTCATCGATGTAATCATTGGGGCAACTGTAATAGATGCCATTGCTGCAAAAGAAAATGTAAAGAAAGGAAAGGGCAGGGCTAATTGCAGAACCTCTGGGATATCCATTTATTTTTATTATTTTTTTTTTTTTAGTGAGGCAATTGGGGGTTAAGTGACTTGCCCAGGGTCACACAGCTAGTAAGTGTCAAGTGTCTGAGGCTGGATTTGAACACAGGTCCTTCTGAATCCAAGGCTAGTGCTCCATCTACTGCGCCACCTAGCTGCCCCCTCCCTGGTTCAAGTATTTCCCAGCTCTCATTCATACTCCATGCAGCTGCCAGAGCTTGGGTCTGACCATGTCCCTCCCTTGTTCAAAAAGCTCCAGTGTGTTTTCACTGTCTTTAGGATCCAGGACAAACTCCCCTGTTTGGCATTGAAAGGCCTTCAGCCTGGATCCAATCTATTTTGCCAAGCTTATTACAGATCTTTCTCCTCCATGCTCTCAATGTCCCAGCTAAGCTTTCCAGATAGATGATAGACAGATAGACAGATAGACAGATAGATGATAGTCAGACACAACTATAGAAGAACTATTTATATATATAAATATTTATATATTTTAAATTTATATTAAAATAAAAATAAAAATATACTATTTTCTATATGTTGTATATTCTTTATATAATATAAAATATATGTAAAATATAAATTTATATCATATATTAAATATTATTAAATTATATGTGCATATTCAATGTATATTAAATTTTATATAGAGAATATCTAGTTGGCCACAACTGTAAAATGACTGAATACGCAATCATTTGGTCATTTTTCAGTTGTGGCCAACTCTTCATGACCCCATTTGGGATTATTTTGGCAAAGATACTAGAGTGGTTTGCCATTTTCTTCTCTAGCTCATTTTACAAATGAGGAAACTGAGGCAAACAGGGTTAAGTGACTTGCCCGCATTCACACAGTTAGGAAGTGTCTGAGTCCAGATTTGAACTCAGTAAGATTAGTCTTCCTGACTCCAAATCCAGCACTTTCTTCCTTCCTCCTTCTTTCCTTCCTTCCTTCCTTTTCTTTCTTTCTCTCTTTCTTCCTCTCTTTCAATATAGATGTAGATGTAGATATAGCTACAGATACAGATATAATCTCTGTGGTAAGCAACAGGGTCTGCCTCAAATGGAAGAGGTAGCCATTCCTGCCACTCCATTTTCTGTACCTAACAGCAACACCTCTTCTCGAGATTTAATCTAAGTCAGCTCTCTCACCGCATAAAACACAAAATTGTCATCTTAGGGAATGAATACAATTTTGTCCTATTCTAAGGGAAACACCTACTAAATGAATTTTTGTTGTAATAAAATTACCTTAAATCTCAGAGTAAATTCACAAAATCATCACTTTGGATAGATTAGGGGTTATTTATTCTCTCTCTCAGCCTTCAAGACTTACTGTGCCATCTCACAGTGATCCTGAGGGTCAAATGATAAAACAATCAGTGAAAGCCCTTTGAAAAGTACAAAACACTATGCAAATGTAAGATAGCAGCTTATTAAGTATTAATGCTAGTGGCCTGATCCTGTGATGATCCTTTGTGTTAAGTATTCTTTAGGAGTAAAGAATTCATCTTTGAGGACCCAATGATTCTTTTAAGGGACTAAGATGAATATGCCCTAAATGCTCACCTAACCTAGATCAGCTGCATACAAAAACAACTCTCTCCCCTTTTGATCTTCCACAAAGATATTGACCCTTCCTTTAGAGCTCATTTCAGGGCTTTACAACCTGTTCCACGAGAATTCTTGATTTATACACTAGAAACACCTCACGTTTCAATTTGAGATGGTTTTCTCATTTGATCCTCAAGCAATGGTAAGGAGCACTAGTCAAAATACTTGGATCCTAGTCCCTTAACCATATAACTTCAAAGAGGTTGTTTAAATTCTCTGACCCTCAGCCTCTACATCCGTGAAATGGGGATGATGATAATAGCTAGCATTTATAGTTTGCAAAGTACTTTATATGAATCATCTCATTGGAGCCTCATACTCACCTGGGAGGTAGGTGCTATTTTAAATTCATTTTATTTTTAATTAATTAATTTGGGGGGGGGCAGTGAAGCAATTGGAGTTAAGTGACTTGCCCAGGGTCACACAGCTAGTAATTGTCAAGTGTCTGAGGCCGGATTTGAACTCAGGTCCTCCTGACTCCAGGGCCGGTGCTCTATCCACTGCGCCACCTAGCTGCCCCTAGTAGGTGCTATTTTTAATCCCCATTTTAAATATTTCAGGGTCATAGCTCTAGAACTAGAATGGACACCCCCCACCCCATCATCTAGTCCAACATCCCAACTTTACAGGTGAGAAAACTAAAGTTCAGAAAGACTAAATGATTTGTCCTGAGTCCTGAACCAGGCCTCCCTGACTTGTGGTCAATCCTCTGTCCACAATACCACCTTACCTGTCTGATTATGCTCCCATGGGCTGAACTATCATTTCTATGCAAATGATACCCAAATCTATTTATCCAGCCCTAATCTTTATTGTGAACCACAATCCAGAATCAGCCGGATATCCCTTCAGCATATCAAACTCAACATGTTCAAAATGGAACTCATTAGAATTTTCCCCAAACTCCCAGCTTCCCTATTTCTGTTGAAGGACCCCAAGTTTGAAACCTTGGAGCCATCACTTACCTATCCTATCCATTCAATCAGTGCCAAATCTTTGTTTCTCTTCCCACAATGCCACTTGTACTTGTCCCTATCTCTCCAATTACAGTTTCCTAGACCTCAACACCTCTCCCCTGCACTACAAAGATAGGTCTTAATTGATCTCTTTACAGCTGCTCTCTTCCCTTTCCTCCACACACTTTCCAAATGAATATTCCTGAGATCCACCTCTGACCATATCACTTTTGCCTCAGGGATAAAATACAAGCTCTCCACAATCTGATTCCAGCTTGCCTTTGCAGGCTTATTTCATACTACTTCCTTCACACATTCAACTTTCTATTCCAACTGGCCTGCTGCCTAGAGCTTCCCTCATCTCAACATGCTATCTCCCGTCTCTGCACAAAGTTTTGCCCAGTTGTTCTCCATGCCTGGAATGTATACCATCTATTCTTCTGCTTATTAGAATCCCCAGCTCAGCTCAGTGTAATTTCCTACTGAAGTTTTTCCAGATGATTCCAGTTGGTAATATTGTCTTCCTCCCCAAAAGGATTTTGTATTCATCTATCGTGTATTCCTTGCGCCTATACAGGGTGTCCCAAAAATCTTATTACAATCTTTTTTTTTTTTTAAGTGAGGCAATTGGGGTCAAGTGACTTGCCCAGGGTCACACATCCAGTAAGTGTCAAGTGTCTGAGGCTGGATTTGAACTCAGGTACTCCTGATTCCAGGGCTGGTGCTCTATCCACTGCGCCACCTAGCTGCCCCCGAAAATAATTTTAATGCAAATGAAAACAGAAATTCAAACGAACCAGCCAAACAAAGTGCTGGAAGTTAGGAGCACTTGTTTACAGAGTGCTCATAAAGAAAAAGACCTATTTGTACAAAAATATTCAGAACAGCTCTTTTTGTGGTAGCTAAGAATTGGAGATCAAAGGAATGCCCATCAATTGAGGAATGGCTAAACAAGCTGTGGCATATGATTATAATGGAATGTTATTGTGCTATAAGAAATGATAAGCTGGACAATTTCAGAAAGGCTTGAAAAGACTTATATGAACTGATGTATAGTGAATCGAGCCAAACCAGTGACAGTAGTATTGTTCATTGAAGAATTGTAAATGAACTTAACTATTGTCAGTTATGCAATGATCCAAGACAATCCCATAGGACTAATGATGAAGCATACTATCCACCTCCAAAGAAAGAACTGATATTGATGGAACACAGACTGAAGCAGGCTATTTTTTACTTTCTTTCATTTTTTTTTATTCTAGTTTTCTTTGTACAAAATGACTAACATGGTAACATTTTACATAATTGCACATGTATAACCTACATCTGATTGCCTACTGCCTCCGGGAGGGGTTAGGCAAAGGAAGGAAAGAGAGATAGAATTTGGAACTCAAAACTTTAAATAAAAATGTTTATTATTAAAAAATGGTGGGGCAGCTAGGTGATGCAGTGGATAGAGCACCAGCCCTGGATTCAGGAGGACCTGAGTTCAAATCCAGCCTCAGACACTTAACACTTACTAGCTGTGTGACTCTGGGCAAGTCACTTAACCCCAATTGCCTCACCAAAAAAAGAAAAAGAAAAGAGAAGAAAAAAAAAGAAAAAATGTAGAGGGGTTAGACTACATTACTCCACTGCTTATAAAAAATGGTAAATTGGGGCAGTTAGGTGGCACAGTGGATAGAGCACCAGCCCTGGAGTCAGGAAGACCTGAGTTCAAATCTGGCCTCAGACACTTGACACTTACAAGCTGTGTGACCTTGGGCAAGTCACTTGACCCCAATTGCCTCAAAAAAATTTTAATTACTTTTTTTTAAAATGGCAAATTGAATTTTTAAAAATGAAGTGCTAATAAAAGGGAGTATATAGTATTTTACAGATAGGTAAACCGAGGCTAGAATTGCCTTGGAGTCTAGGAATATGAATATAAATACCCCACCTCTGGACATGTATTGCATTCTCTTATGAAACCATGCTGCCACGTTTCCAATGTGACATTTAAGTTGCTCTTACTCATTCTGCAGAGAACTTTCTAGTTCCCGACAGAAAGGAAGCCATGAGGTCACTTTGACATTTATTCCCCCTCCATCAAATAAAAGCAAAGCTTGAAAAGAAAACCTTTAGGTGGGTCCAGCTTACCCCCACCCCCACCCCAATCACATCACAGCTTGAGCCAATGACTCCCGGAGAACTGTCTAGGGATTTATACGGAAGACCAAGAGTCCCATTTCATTTAAATAAAATGAAGCAGCTCCTGGCTGTAAAGTTGTCAGATGTCTCTGTTTACTCTGTTTAGATCCTGATGGGAAATCACAAGCTAGGATCTAGTTTGCATCTAGCCTTGGGATCCGCAAGCTAGGAAGTGTAGTTCTTTTAGCAATGACCACACCCCACACCCAGATATCCTCAGCCTCCCACCCATCCTGGGGAGAATCATTGTATTCTTAAGTTTTCTCTCATTAACCACTGATGCTTCGGACAGTGGGGTCGTTGAGTAAGGTGCTCATCCAAATACATATGCCCAGTCCTTCCATTCCAAAATACAGGTAGTGGGGCTCATTAGTCCCAGATAATGTGTATCTATCTCTCAGCCAGGAAATGTCAGGCTGTGGACAGAATACTTCATGTCCCCAAAACAGACTAGATCTGAAAAGCAAATTTTCCAATCTTGGCAAGGACTTTTGAGGTTTATCATAGGAGTGACTCAAAGCTCACTCTCTACTCCAAACAACTTTTGAGTCCTGCTGTTAGAATGCTAGAGTGGGAGACGCCATCTTTTTGTTATCTTCTAGGTGAATTTGCTTCTCCTTCACTTGGGGCCCTATGTTCTTATTGCTTAAGAAAAATGTAAGAATCTAAAAAGTCCAGAGAGACTATTTTTTTTTCTGAACTCCCCATGTCACACTATTGTGGTACTGAGTTGGAGGTAAATGAACCAGTTACTTTTTAACTTGACATATCATTCTAGAGCAAACAAAGCAACATTGAAAATCTGCACAGGCAACTGGTGCCTGGATAAGCCTATACAATTGAAGTGAGATACTTTTGTGTTTTCCACGTTCACTCTACATTGGAGATTGATCTAGCTTGATAAAACTTAGAAGACTATTATTTTTAAGGGTTTCATTTGGGCATTCACATTTTGGGGAAAGTTAAGTGGAAAATGAGTAGTTCCCCCAAATACCTCCCTTCCTAAAGAAAGGACATTTATAAAACAGTGTTTTGGGGGAAATGCTAACCCACGGTTGTAGATTTAGTTTCTTTTGCACTTTTACTGTATTAAATCTTCATGGATGAGGTATACATACAATCTATAGCTGCTTTATTTTAAATCTGTAGTTTTTTATCTAAATAGATACCAAGGAATTTAAATCTCTTTGGGAAGAAAAAAAAAGTGTTTACAGACTGGAAGCAAAGGGATCAGAGGGTAATAATGTCTGATTCTTCAACAACCAGAACTAGCAAGAGCCAGTTAGAATGGGCTTCTGCTTTCCCAACTACATCGTTTTTTAGTTGGACATATGTAATCTATATCAAATTGTCTTGGGAGGGGGAGAAAAATTAGAATTTGATTTTTTAAAAATGAATATTAAAAACTGTATTTTCATGTCATTGGAAAAAATAAAATAATATTTTTAGATACTTTATTCTTACAACTTTTGATAAACTCCTTATGTGGGAATGTTGCATACCTGTAAACCAACCACTCCTTTGTATGCTATAGTGTTAAATAGCTTTTCAGGGCCCCAAGAGGCTGGCTGTTTACCCATAGCGAGATAGCTAGTATGTGTCAAAGGAAGAAATCAAAATTGGGTCTTTCTGACTCCAAAAATGGAACTCGATTATATCATGCTGTATTTCTTATTACCTTTGAAAATACCAAACTGAAGTTGCTATTTGGTCAAATTGAGACCCTTAGTTTTTAAGGCCAATAATTTTATGCCTAGCTTATGTCTAGCTCTTTTCTTGGATTTTGTCTTCTGCAAATCAATCACTAAGAATTTATCAAGCACCTACTATGTGCTAGGCATATAGATGCTGGGGATTTTTTTTTCATAAGTATGAAATGATCCTATGAACTTGAGTGTCTCAACTCCCATTCTTCCTACATTTTTGCTACTTCCTTACACAGATGGTTTTCTCCTTCCCCTTTTCAGTTTAAAATTAGATTTGCAAGACACTAGGTAAGCAGATTCTTACCAAACTATGTAAGGTTCCTTCCATTCTCAACCAGGAGCCTGTCATACTTATATTTTGGGCCATGGGCCAGAAATCTACATCCACTTCTCAGACATAGCCTCGATAGTGGTTCCCTTCAAACAAGCTTCAGGCTTTTATTAAACACCTATTGTTTGGTAAACACCATCCTGTGTGCTTGAGATACAACCACAAAAGTGAAATAGTCTCCCATCTTCATAGAGTTTACATTCTATCAAGGGAGACAAAGTGCACATATATTGATATATTCAAACCACAGAGAAAACAGAAACTAGGAAATTTAATAGGAATGGGAGGCACTAGCAGCTGGAGAGCCCAGAAAAGGCCTCCTTCAGAAAGTGAAACTGGAGTTGAAGAAAACCAGGAATTCTGAGAGGCAGAATTGAGGATAGAGTGTATATCAGGCATGGGGGGGGGGCTCAGGTTGGGGGTAGGGGAAGTGGGGTGAAGGGAAGCACAACACAAAGGCATAGCAAGAAGTCCGTCTGGCACGACCATAGAGTGTGTGGAGAGAAGCAAAGTATAAAAAAGCACTAAGGATTGGAAGGGACTAGGCCCTGAACAATGGAATTTATATTTGGTCTTAGAGGCAAGAGAAAGTTACTGGAATCTATTGAGTAGAAGATATGACAGGGTCAATTGTGTGGAGGGTGGATTGGAGTAGGGAGAGGTTTGTTCAATTAGGAGGCTATTGTTTTAGTTCAAGAAAGAGGTGATGAGGGCCTGAACTAGGCTGGTGACTGTGTGAGTAGAGAGTAGGGGACAAATGCAAGAGATGTATGGAGGTAGAAACAGTAGGCTTTGGCAACTTAACAAATATATAAGGTAAATAAGAGTAAGGTGTCTAGGAGGACCCTGAGATTATAATGTTGGGTGACTGGAATGATAACGGGTGCCTGCTACAGAAACAGGAAAGTTTGGAAGAGAGGATGGTTTGGGGGAAAATGTAGTAAGTTCTGTTTTGGAGTTTGAGATATCTCCAGGATATCCAGTTTGACATGTCCAATAAGGCAACTGGTAATGTAGAACTGAAACTCAGGGAAAAAAAATGGAGAAGGAAATCTATATCTGCAGGTCATCTCCATAGGTATGACAGAAGCTGATGAGGTAACTGAGGATGTAGAAAGAGAAGATGGCGGAGGACAGACACAGTTGGGGGTGTTATATTGATGATGAGCCAGCCAAAGAGGGAGTATCAGAGGCAATAAGCATTTATTAAGCACTTACTATTTGCCAGGCATTGTACTAAGTACTGGGGATACAAATACAAGCAAAAAAAAAGATAATTTCTGCCCTCAAGTTGCTTACATTCTAATGGGAGAAAACAACACATAAAAGGGAGTCAAATATTGGAGAGTGGGTGGAAGGTATCTTGATGGGGAGGGGGTGGAGGTGGGGAATGGTATCCAAAGTAGAAGGGAAATAAAGGCTGACCAGTCTGAAACACCCAAAATGGAGACCCCATGAGGAACTCAACAATAGGAGAAGGGAGTTGGTGGCATAGTGGAGGGATATTTTAGGATCATAAGTCTGCAGGAGTAGATGGATGAAATAAAACCCAGAAAGGAAAGAGTATCAAGGAGAAGAGGGTGGTTAACCGTGCCAAATGCTTCAGAGGTCAAGAAGAATGAAGACTGAGAAAAGCCATTAGATGTGGCACTTAGGAGAAACATCAAAATCTTTGAATAGAACAATTTAGGTTGAATGATGAGGTCAGAAACCAGATTACTGATGGTGTAGAAGAAAATAGGAGAAGAAGTAGAGACTAGCTTTTTTTTTAAATTGCAGGGCAATGAAGGTTAAGTGACTTGCCCAGGGTCAACACAGCTAGTAAGTGTCAAGTGTCTGAGTTCGGATTTGAACTCAGGTCCTCCTGAATCCAGGGCCAGTGCTTTATCCATTGTGCCACCTAGCTGCCCCTTGAGACTGGCTTTTTAGAATTACTTTGGTTTAGAAAGGGAGAAAAGGATGATAATCTGTAGAAATGGTAGCATGTAGGAAGGGTTTAATTTGTTGTTTTTTCAGAATGGCATAGTCATAGAAATGTTTATAGGCAAGAGGAAAGGAACCAGTAGGAAGCAAGGGTTTGGAGGTTAAAGAAAGCTTTTCTCTTCTGTATCCCTTGACTTTATTTTTTTTGTTGTTTTGGTGAGGCAATTGGGGTTAAGTGACTTGCCCAGGGTCACACAGCTAGTAAGTGTTTCAGTGTCTGAGGCCAAATTTGAATTCAGGTCCTCCTGAATCCAGGCCCGGTGCTCTATTGACTATGCCACCTAGTTGCCCATCCCTTGACTTTAAATGGGCAGCAGTGATTAAAAACATCCCTTATGCCTCTTTGGTCTTTAGGTTTTTTTGCCTATTACTTCATAGTCTCCATTAATCCTCTCTAGGTTCCTTCTGGCTATAACATTTGTGCCAATGTAAATCATCAGAAATGGAAAATAGTCATCCATTTTGATAAATCATGGAAGGTTCTCTGATATGCCTTTGATCTATCCCCCCTCCCAGCCCCCAGGAAGGATAACAGATCTAATAGTTGCCTCAGTTTCCCTGGGTAGGGAGTTACCAACCACCACTACCCATCTTTTTCTCTGCCTGACCTTTACTAAGTCATCTCTCACTTTATAGCATTTGTGGATTTATCATGCTTTGGGAGATAAACAGCTAGTTCTTTATCAGAACATCCAGCTCCCTACTCTTCAGGAAGAGCCCCCAAATTTGTGTTTTTGCTTTGTTTTTGGTTTTGCTTTTTAAGGAAAACTTGAGCATCCTTGAGACCTTTCACATTCCTTTTTAGGAGGGGATTAACCTGTACAGAATGAAATCCTTTGACCGTGGCAGAAATACAAACATTGCACACTCAATGGAAGTCACTTAAAAAGTCCCTCTGAAATCAATTCAACAATTCTATTTAACCAATATTTCTGAAATTCCTGTTACAGACTGGACACTGTGTTAGGTGTTGGGAATACAAAGATAAAGACTGAAAAAAGTCCTTGCCCTGGAAAAACTTACCCTCTATCCTGGGGAACAAGTACACAGATAAGAAAATGCAAAGTAATTTCAGGAGCGGGGAAGGAACTAGCTACTAGTGGGATCGGGTAAGATTGAGCTGAACTTGAAGGAAGCTAAAGCAACTTAGAGGAGGTAAGGGGGTAGTGCAGTCCAGGTATGGAGTATAACCTATGCAAAGGCATGGACAGAGCAGATGAATGTCAAGTAGACTAGTCTTGCTGAAATGGAGCATGTGTAGAGAAGGATTGCACAATAAGCTTGGGAAAGTCAGCTGGAGTCATATCATGAAGGCCTTTAAAGGACAAACACCCAGGAGAACATTGTACACAGCAACAGCAACATTGTGTGATGATCAGCTGTGATAGATTTAGCTCTTCTCAGCAATGCAATGATCCAAGATAATTCCAAAGGACTCATGAGGGAAAATGCTCCCCACAGCCAGAGAAAGAACTGTGAATCTGAATGCAGATTGAGCCATATACTATTTCTACTTGTTCTGTTTTGTTTTCCTTTTTGAGGCTTTCCCTTTTGTTCTGATTCTTCTTTCACAACATGACTAATATGGAAATATGTTTAATGTGATTGTACATATATAACCTGTATCAAACTGCTTTCTGTTTTGGGGAAGAGGGAAGAAAGGAAGGGAGGGAGAAAGATTTGCAACTCAAAATTTTATAAAAACAAATGCTGAAAATTATCTTTAGATGTAACTGGAAAATAGAATACTATTAAGATTGAAAAAAATTAAAGGACAGAGGAGCTTGTTTTTTTGTTTTTGTTTTTTAGTGAGGCAATTGGGGTTAAGTGACTTGCCCAGGGTCACACAGCTAGTAAGTGTTAAGTGTCCGAGGCCGGATTTGAACTCAGGTACTCCTGATTCCAGGGCCGGTGCTCTATCCACTGTGCCACCTAGCTGCCCCTTGTTTTTTTATTAGAGAGGCAATAGGGAGTCACTGCAGTTTCTGGAGCAGGGAACTGACTCAGTAAGATCTGTGCTTAAGGAATATCAGTATGGCAGTTAAGTGGATTGTACCCAGAAGAGACTTAAGGCAGTGAGGTTGATTAATTAGGAGCATAGTGGAATAGTCTGTGTGAGAGGTGATGTGGGTTGGAGCTACTTTGAGTAGAGGGAGGGAAATGGAATGGGCCCAAGGAGATGGTGTGGAGATAGAACTGACAAGATTTGACCACCGATTCGATATAAAGGGTGAGAGTGAAGAGGGGAGCACGACTCAGGTTGGGAAGTTGTTTTTGTTGTTGTTTTCAAAGAGGACCAATGATATCATGGGGTGATGTCTTGACTTGTGCATGAATTGGATTTAAATGAGGCAGAGTAGGGGCAGCTAGGTGGTGCAGTGGATAAAGCACCAGCCCTGAATTCAGGAGGACCTGAGTTCAAATGTGATCTCAGACACTTGACACTTACTAGCTGTGTGACCCTTGGCAAGTCACTTAACCCTCATTCACCTGCCCTAAATAAATAAATAATGAATGAGGCAGAGTTGTGCAAAGGTATCAGTCTTGCTCTCTCTTGTAGTCATTGAAAGTTCAGTGGCAGTACAGAAGTCAAGATGAGCCCTGATGAACCTGTTTAACCAAGCTCAAAGTGCTGCCCAGAACCTGTTTCAGCTGCCTTTATAGCGACTGGTACAAATTGTTGTCATCCATCCATTCTGCCTGGGGAAGTCTTTACATGTTTGGGATAATCAACCCCCCCCAACTCACCCAATAACCCTCAATGACTTAACCCCATCTGGCAAGATGGTTTTTACCAGGGTGTGGCCGTCGCTGGGATGGCCAATTTTGGAGTTGGTCAAAGTCCTAGGTAGAAACAGGAAGTGAGGAAGAATAACAATAAAAACTTAAATTTATGTAGCCTTTAAGATATGCCAAGGTTTCTCCATAAATAATTCATTGCGGGAGTTTATGCTTGAGAGCCTCAGCTTTGAGTTTTACACAGTTTGGGGTGTTTATAAGTACTTTCTCATCACTTTCTTAACAACTTTATACACTTTTATCCCACTTTATAGCTTTATATCATTTTTATCAACTCTAAACTTGACAGCCCCACCCAGCTTTCTTTCCCTTTTCTCATTAATCTCTTTTTTGTTATCAATTTGTTTTATTTTTTCTTACTTAACCTTGACTAGTATAACACTGTCAACAAGTAGAGACCCCAGCTTTACTTCTAGACCACCTCCAGAGTCACAGAATTCCACCAGGCTCTGGATACTAAATCAAACTGGATCTTCCAAATGGAGCAAACTTTTCCATACACAGGATTTCCAACAGTGATACACAGAATTTCCAAGGAGGGGTCTTGCTATTTATTTTTCTGGCATATTAACTGTCGATTCCTTTCTCAAATGCAGCCATCACGAGGTCACAGTTGTATCAGCAGATGGAGTCTTCCTCTTCACCTGTATTCTGCTGGTTGTATTCTTGAATCAAGCTTTACATCTCATTCAGCCATCCTGCCTTGGGCCATCTTTCCACCTGCCCTGCAGTAGTCCCATTTCTCCCAACCTGGGACAGTCAGTTGAGAAGCATTGATTAAGCACCTACTATGTTCCAGGTACTACTTTAAATGCCAGGAGAAAAGCAAAAAACAGTCCCTGCTCTGAAAGAGCTTACAGTTTGAGGAGGGAAGGTGAAAGCTAGCAGCTTTTTTCACAGCTAGCATTCATAAAGCACTTTAGATGCAAAGCACTTTACAAATATTTTCACAAAAATCCTATACGTTTTATTATTATCCCCATTTTACAGATGAGGAAAATGAGATGAGACTTTGCCCAGTGTCACACAGCAAAAAAGTACCTGAGACTGGATTTAAAATCAAGTCTTCCTGATTCCAGAATCAATGCTCCATCCACTGTGACACCCAGCTGTTTTTTCTAAGCTGGACCTCCAAAAACTATGCCCCCAATCCAAGATGGAAAGAGCAAGCTTAGTGAAATGAAACAGGGAAGCTTCTGGCTTCTTGTTTTCTTCCAAACTCTTTAATATGTGCTTGTAAAAGGTATTTTTACCTTTCTTCTTGAACTAGAATATAACCCCACCCCCACCCCTGGCATATGTTATATCTCAAAAATTTTTGTATCTTCCCCAATACCAGGAACTGTGTTATGCACATATCAAGTGCATAATAAAGATTATGTCCCCCTAATAGAATATAATACTCTTGAGGGCAGGAACTGTTTCATTTCTGAATGTCCAGCACCGAGTATAATTGTTATAATGGTTAGGAGTATTAAAGTTTATACAGGGCTTCTCCTTGAGAAGACAGACACACCTTGAAGCCAGAGAGAGAAGGTGTGGCTTCTGCCTGAGTGGCCCCAGGAGGACAGAGATGGCTTAAGAGATCAGAGCTGCCTCTCACCCAACTTCTCCCGGCCCATCACTAGTGGGGGACGTTCCACTCTCAGGTGATCAGCCCCAATAAGAGACTTTCCACAGTTAGATGATGACCCCATCTGTCCCTCCACCATCCGTCCTTTATAAAAGCTATGGCCTTTCTCCTGCTCAAGGAGATAGATCTCTCAGAGAATCATGTCTCTGGATGTATCTCCCCATGAGAGAAGTTTGACTCTTTCTCTTGGTTTTCTTTCTCTAGTGACTAAATAAGATATTATTATATTCTAATTGGATTTGTGTGGGAGAGGGTATAATTCTTTAAAGAGGAATCCCTAAGGACCCCCACACCAACCATTTCCCCCATAACATAATGCTTGGTATATAGTAGGGAATATTGAGTTGAACTGAAATGAACCAATGTTTGTTGAGCTGTTGACTACGTTTCTTGACACCTAACACCATTTGGAAAGATGAGCTGTATTCCCATGTAACGGTAACAGGATTGGACTCTCACCACCCATACTTTTAGCTACTTTCAAATCCCTCCCAATTGCAGATGATGTTGTTATATGTGCTGTCTAAAGTCAAAGACTGTTTCTGAACAAATCCAAGTGACTGAAGGTCAGACTCTTCCCAAAGGGCTAAGTAATTGACCTAGCAGAGGGCTACTATGCTCAGAACATTCAAAGCTAAAACTAAGTGGGCATTTGGGGTGTTATAATATAGACTAACCCCTCCTTTCATCTTTGAAGATATAAACACTTTTCTTTGTATAAATGATTCCAAAAGGAATAGAAAAAAATTGAAGCTATGAAAACTTAAAACTGCATTAAGAATGCCATACACATAGATATGTGTATGTGTATACATATAGGCGTATATATATATGTTTGTATACATAAATATATACCATCTTTATTTCATCTTTATTTGTCATGTACTTGCTGTTAGAGTAAAGCATGAAGCACTATGACTTACATACTAGATTTTAAGCATCTTGAGGGCAGGGAACATGCTTATTTATCCTTCAATCCCCACTACTACCAGCCTTTGGTAGATGGCATTCACATTTCTTTTTCTGCCTTATACAGCTTCATCAGAATAACTCAGAACACTATTGTCTTTTTTTTTTTTTTGGTGAAGCAATTGGGGTTAAGTGACTTTCCCAGGGTCATACAGCTTGTAAGTGTCAAGTGTCTGAGGCCGAATTTGAACTCAGGTCCTCTTGGCCGGTGCTTGTTTTATCCACTGTGCCACCTAGCTGCCCCACTATTGTCTTTTACTAGGAGATACTTCAGCATGCCTCATTCATGTGGCCTAGCAGCTTGCTCTCTAAAGAGAACTTTGAGTACAGTAATGAGCCATCAGGGAGCAGAAGCTTTGATTAAATAACTTTTATCATCTTATTAGACTCGAGTAAGTCAGTATCCCCAAAGGCACTAGATATATATATATATATATATATATATGTGTGTGTGTGTGTGTGTGTGTGTGTGTGTGTATTATGTATGTATATATATACACACATACATGCACGTATACACATAGATACATATATATACACACACATATATACATATATTTTTTTCCTCCTCTAGCAAAGGCTAGATGTCAAAGGGCCTCCTAGCAGCTAAAAAAACTATCCATGGATACCAGGCTATAAAGTTATATAATATACTATACGTACTTTTAGAAGATGTGATTTTTTATTGATTTTGACTTAATCTATAAGTTATTTGGATAACACCATGGCACATATCTGAAAATCATATGAAATGATTAGCTTTTTTTTTGTTTAACTCTTTTGTTTTGATCAGCCATTGATTTGATTTGGCTTAGTATCTCAAAAGGACCTGGTTTGTGGCGTTTTCTCATCTTCCTATGGTACTTGTTAAATAAAGCAAAAAAAAAAAAAATCAATCAGCAAGTGTGGCAGGCCATGGGGATACAAAGAAAGCCAAAAATAGTCCTTCCCTTCAAGTAACTTAGATTCTTTTTTAAAAAATAAAAGTATTTTATTATTTTCCAGTTACATGTAGAGATAGTTTTCAACATTTGTTTATATAAGATTTCCAATGTCAAATTTTTCTCCCTCCCTCCCCTCCTTCCCTTCCCCCCAGACAGCAGGTAATTTGATATAGGTTATATATATATATATATATATATATAATAACATTAAACATATTTCTGCATTAGAAGTAACTTAGATTTTAATGGAGGAGCCAACATGTATATAACTAGGTACATAGAATATACCAGACTGTAAATTCCTTGAGACCAAGGATTGGGTCTCATTTTACCTTGTGTATTCCTTAATGCCTAACATAGCACACTGCACACTGAGGGTGTGTTGTAGTAGTAGTAGTAGTAGTAGCAGTAGCAGCAGCAGCAGTAGAAACAACTAGCATTTTTATATTTAAATATATATATTTTATATGATACCTACCATGTATCAGGCACTGTGCTAAGTGCTTTATAAATATTATCTCATTAGAACCTCACAACAACCCTGGAAGATGAGTGCTGTTATTATCACAATTTTACAGTTGAAGAAACTGAGGCACAGAAGGGAGACTTGCCCAAATTCACAGGGCTAGAAAGTCTGGGGTCAGATTTGAACCCAGGTCTTCTTGACCAAACACTCCATCCACTGTACCACCCAGCTCTATGTTTCTGGAATGGTTGGATACAAGCTCCTTGACTTCTGTCTTCTCTTTTTTATTTAGAGTGAAATGTCAGTTACCAACTGGACGAGGTTCCATAGCTATTCTCCCATGGGTTTTAAAAAAATAAAGTCATGATGATAAACTTTTTGGATGTCGACCATCTTTCTCAATGTTATTTTGTTTTTATTTAAACTCTAATAACACTGTTTTGTAAGCATTGCTAATAAGACTGAATCAGAGTTTGTGTTTGCCCAGGGCTAAGCTATGTCTGATCCTGATTGCAAGCCAAGTTTTACAAAATGTTTCTGCAAATCTCTTGGTGTTCTGACTGTGTTGGTTTATGACACTGAAAACTGGCACTGAACTCCCCCTGGGGAAAAAAAAAAAACAAAATCCAAACTCATGAGAAAATCAGATAAACTAATCACCATCATCGACTATTTACTTACTCCTTTGTGCAAAAATTTCATGTAGTCATTTACTCATCTTTCCCCAGTTCAAATTCAGGAAAGTTAATGTGAAATTTCTTTGCTTATGTTGCTAAGCTTAGGGCAAAGTGAAGAAACTGGTGTCATTCCAAAGCATCTCTCTCCATTCATTTTGCTCCAACGACTACAGGCTAAAAATCTTGACACTTTTCAAGTTGGGTTGTAATTGGACAGCTGATGCTCAAGAGCAGTTTCCCAGTTCTGAATAACTTCAAATATTCCAGAGTTCTGGGAACTCCTTATCCCATGTCCCAGAGTATGCATGTATGTGAACTTTTCTGAATACTGTGGGGTTTTTTAAACATTCGAATGTTACACAACTGATTCTCCGTTTCTCCTTCAAAGTAAGCTTTCTCCAAATTCGTGATTCAACAGGCTTCTAGTTATAAAAACATCACTGTTCTTCAGCCCCACCTTGCGGCAGGAAGGCGATCCTAATGCAGTACAATCACCTGCATCCTTTACTGAGCCCAGGAAGCATAAGACACGTTTATATGAAGTTGAAAATCCTGTGGCATTAGTTAAACAATAACGCTTTAGCTGGAGGGTTTGTTTTCTGTCAGATTGAGAACTAGAGGGTCTGAGAAACAAGGCAGGATATTTTAGCTGACAGGAAGTGGACAACAACGATAGAACATAAATTTCATTTTATTGAAATAAATTCAATCTGTTCCATTCTGGGCCTTTCCTCACTAACTTTAAAACAATCATTTTACAAAGTGAACAATGTTTGAGCATTGTTTCAAGCCCTAACCCTAATTGCATTTGAGGTAAATTCTACCACGGTTACTTCATGAAAATAACAGGAGGCCAGATTTTGAACTGGAAGAGATGTTACAAGTTCATAGGAGCCCAGATTTAGAGTCCAAAGGAATCTTAGGAGCCCTATTGTACAACTCCCTCCTTTTCCAGATGAGAAAACTAAAGGCCGGAGGCACATAAAATGATCATCGGATCACAGATTTAGAATTAGAAGGATGGATAGGGTCCACCTCCACTTTACAGATGAGGAATCTGGGGCCCACAGCAAGAAAGTGACTTAGCCAAAGTACACACGAGTGGATAGTGCCTAGGTAGGGTAGTATGTGCCTAATAAATGCCTCGTGAATCGGACTGGCAAAAGCCTAAAAAAAGAATTTCCACTGAGAAAAGCTTGGAGAGTATACAGAACTTGGAAGTGATCAAGTTAAGGCCAGAGGAAAGGCACCTTCTCTTTCATTCCTTATATGCATTTGGAGTCAATTTCCTCAGCATCCACTGGAGTCAATTTCTTTGGCATCCAAAGGGGTCAGTTTCCTTTACATCATTTGGAGTCGTTTTCCTTGATATACATGAGAGTCAATATACTTGACATCCATGAGAGTCAATTTCCTTGGCTTCCAAAGGAGTCAATTTCCTTGACGTCCAAAGATGTCAATTCTTTGGCAAATGGAGGACTTGAATGGGTCGAAAGGATAAGTCAGCAACGAGGGGGTTTTCCAAGGAGGAAGACTCGGTTCCTCCCATGATAAAGCACCTTCCCACCCTCATCAGATAGAAACCGCATCTTTTGGTCATATTGCAAGAGAAACCCCAAAGATGCATGCTTGCAAACAGTCCCAGGGTCAGCAACACCGACCTCTTGTTTACGATTAAAAACATTTGCAAGATTAGTATTTCAGAAGTCTCCTCTCGGACGAGGCTGGAACCGTTCCCTTATCCCGGACGGTTTTATCTGGGTTCCGGGGGACGGCTGGCAGACATGGGGAGGGGGCAGGGAGAGTGCGGGGGGGGGGGGGGAAGGGGGAAGACAAGAGGGCGGGGGAGAGGGGCTGTCCTGGGCGTGCGCGCGGGCGGAGGCTCCCAGCCCCAGTGGTCGGGGCCAGCGCCAGCCCGCCTCCGGCAACGATGCGTCTCGAGGGCGGTAGGCGGTGGCGGCGGCGGTGGCGGCGCTCGCGCCTGGGCCTCCGCCTCCCGATTGGCTAGCGCGGGCGCCGACGTCAGAGCCCGGCTGGCCGAGCGGTGGCCCCAGTTCGAGCTTCGGCTCAGTCGGCTCGAGTGCGCGTTGCAGCGAGGAAGTGCTGCCGCCTCGGTCCTCCCTCCCTCCCTCCCTCTCACTCTCTCCGGGTGTGTGAGCGTGTGAGTTCCCTCCCGGTCCCTCCCTCCCTCTCCCCCCTCTGGGGCTCCCGCTGCGCCTACCACTGCCGGACGCTCCTCGACCTTCCTCGCCGCTTCCCCCTCACTCCCTCCTCCTAGACCTCCTTCCTTCTCCCCCCGCCCCTTCCTCCTCCTTAGCTCCCAATCTCCCCCCTCACGCACCCCCTTCCCCCGCTCCCCCGCAACCATACTCACACGCACTCACACCCACTCGCACTCACAGCCACGCTCTGACACGGATCTCTCAGCTACCCACGCGCGCCCATCATGACCAAGGACGAGAAGAAACCTTTCGAACAGACTCTGGGCGAGTGGAAACGCTTCATCTACAACCCGGGAAACGGCCAGATCTTGGGGAGGACGGCGGAGAGCTGGGGTGAGTGCGGGGCCGGGCGGCCGGGGCGGCGGTTGGGGCCGGGGCGGCGGCGGGCGGGCGCGGAACGGACCCCCGGGGGTGGCTGTGAGTGCGGGGAGTGTGTACGCCTGTCGCTGTCCCTCCTCCCTCCCTCCTTCTTCCCTCCCTTCCTTCCTCCCTTTCTTCCTCCCGCCCGCCGCCGGACCCCCGCGCCGGGGCAGCTCCCGGACCCGCTACATTCACCGCTAAAAATAGAAGCTGACAGCGGGGAGGGCTCGGGGAGGAGGAGCCGGCGCGGCCCCCGCCCCCCGCCCGGCCGGGCCCGAGCCCCGGCTCCCATTCATTTGGCCCGGCCGGCGTGGAGGGGGGCCTCCGCGTGGGGCCCTGCCGGGGAGGACGAGGGAGGGCCCATGTGCCGCTGTCTGTCTCTGCTGGGAGGGCCCCGGCGTGGGGGAAACCCCGGCTTCCTAGGCCGCGCGGAGTTCCCTCCTCCCTCCCTCCCTCCCCCGCCGCCGCCGCCGCCGGGCTTTCCTTCCGTTACTCCGGGCAGGGCTCTCTCCCCTTGGGGGAAAGGGGGCACACGTGTTTCCGCGGGTCCCCGCTCCCCCCGTGGCAGAGAAGCCGGTGCCAGGTTAGCCTTAGCGCCACTCGCGAACTCCCCTTCAGGGGGGAACTCTGGCTCCGCCAAAGGCTGGCCCCCTGGCGTGGAGAAGGAGCTCGGCTCCAGACGTGACCCCCTCCCCGGGGGTGGTACGAACCTCTTGTGGTGCCCGGGGAGGGCCGGGGGCTCGCCCCGAGCCGGCCGCTTTTGTGCCAGCCTCTGTCAGGACAGGGCCCGCCTCCGATGCCAACTGCCCTAGGAGCGATTCGGGGAAATCAGACCCTGCCCCACTGGGTGGGGGAGAGGAAATTTCCACTCCCGTCGTTGTCTTGTGACTTCTTCATTGGCACCCCAACCCAGCGAGAAGTGTGTGTGTTTTAAGTGTGTGGGTAGAATGAATGCCGTGGTGAAATAATCACAGAAGCACATTGTATACCGAAGTAGGCTGGCTTGGGGTAGTTATAGGACACTTAAAAAAATATTCCTCCCCTCTTTATGACAGAAGTTGGGTTCTCTGTGAATCTTTTTTTTTTTAAAGGAAAACTCAGGGTTCTTGGCAGTTAAAAATCTCCCTTGCTCTTAGACCGACCTTTCCAGCGGCTCATTTAATAAAACTCTTGGGTTTTCTCTTTAAGCAAGGTTTTCTCTCCCCCCCCTCCCCCCCCCCCATGAGTGTCTGTGGAACTCGAGGTTATTTTAACAGATTGAATGAAGCCTTAAGTAAGCACTTAAGCAGTCTTTGTAAGGATGCACCTATTTAAAAAACGGAATTAGAAGCAGTGAGTTTGTTCTTTGAGTACTCAAAGTGGAAAGGGAGATGACTAGCCCACATCTAAATAAGACTTCACTGAAGGCCATTCCTCTCTTTGCTGGAAAACCTCCTTTTAAGACGTCAGAAATTGAATGTCAGTTTCACAGCTCCGTAGAGGTTGGAAAGGACCTTAAAGATCCTCTCGCCACCCACCCTCATTTTATCTCTGAGGAAACTGAAGGCCAGTTGATTTGACCAGATGGCCCAGCCAGTGACTGTCAGTCAGGACTCAAATCTAGACCTCCTGTGTCCAAAGCCAGGGCTTTATGGGTTTGTTTCATCTGACATTTTTGTACCTGTAAAGTTAACTTCCTAGTGTGTAGAACATTAGCATGAAATTTAAGAAAAGTTTGAAGATAGTACATTCGTGTTAACTGAGTCAGAAAGACCTGTTCCAGTCTCAGCTTTCAAGGCTGTCTTTGTTAACTCTTCGACTCCCCACCCCTACCCCAAGCATGCAGTCTTGCACATAGTAGGCCTTCAGAAGACAATATATATAGTGGAAGGAACCTTAGATTTGGAGTCAAAAGACCTGGGTTCAAAGTCCTCATTTCTCCATTTTATTAGCCACAGTTTTTTTCACCTGTAAAGAACATTGTGTACCTCTACAGGGGTGTTATAAGGAAAGCATGTTTTAAGTCTTAAATCATTATATAAATATGAGCTGCTGTTGTAGAGGGACCTGTAGTTCCTGTCTTGAAATAGGCCTTTCTGTAAATAAAGGACTTACTTATATTTAGACAGGAAAAGGACATTCAGCAACTCCCTCATAGGCTCATTGTATACTAGTCGGAGAAACTGAGCCCAAAGAGGTTGCAACTTCTCAAAGCCATCAAGCCACTGGAGCCAGGCTCTCTGGGTGGTGGAACCATCAATGACAGGGGCCTGGTGACTTGAGTCATCAGGAGTCAGCTCAGTGTACTCTTACAACCTCTTTATTTCTATTGAGTATCAGTTCTTTATTATTCATTTTTGTTGTGACCTTTCTAATACCAAGGTCTTTACTTGGCAGAGGAAACAGAAGCACGGTCAGGAGTGAACATTTCTGCCATCTTATCAGTTATCACCCCAGTCACCCCCAGCAGTGGTCCTCACTCATTTCAGATCCTGTTATTTTCCCCAGTATAACTTTTTAAAAGGCCTCTCTTTGTTAATTTTTTTTTATCCCTTAGCTTTCCTTAGCTCAGTCTTCCTTTGAGCTCTCCTGACATTGTTCTTACAGTGACATGCTTTTGTATTCACCCTCTGTTGCCTGTTCCATTGTCTGTACATAGCTTTTAAAAATTAAAGTATGCTAATGAGTTCACTGTACATCAGGGTCTTACTCTTCGCACAGCTCCCTGCTTGCCTACTCTTCAAAATTGCTTCTCCCTCTATTCAGAATTTCATCCTTACATATTTCTGATCCATTCCAGATTGACTTGCCAATTCACAATCATTTTCCCAGCTTTGGGCTCTTCTTTCCTAGGTTTCTGTCATTTCTGTCCCAGTAGCCAGTTTCTGTTAGTAGGAATCAGAACTAGAATAGAATTTCCCTTTGCTGGTTCTTCCTCTTCTTGGAGGATGAGATTGTTAAGACAAGTTAAGAAGTCAATCGCTTTTTTTGCTTTTGGCAGAAAAAGAGTGCTCGCTACTCCGATCGGGCTTCTGTGCCAGGCTTGTGATGTTTCACAGATGTTTTGTCTAGTCTCTCTTTCTGTCCAAATCATCTATAGTACACAGGCAATTAGAGTCTAATTCTACATTCAACTCGAAGCTCCTTGAGGGCAGGCACTATTTTTGCTTTTTCTTACTATTCCCAAGTGCTTAGCACAGTGCCTAGCCCACAGTAACCACTTAGTAAATACCATTCTGTTTTCCCTCACTTAATCTTTGCTCAAGTGCTCCCCACTCCTAGCAGGAGAAAGCCTGGCTTCTGGCTTTCCTCACATATGAGCACCCTACTATACAGAGTTACTCAGTCACTCCCACAGGAATCCCATTTTTTTTTAAACCAGGAAATCACAAGTTTTAGGTTTTATTTAATACCTTTAGGTTTTAAGGGCTTTTGTGTCTATACAGCATTTCATTTGGTAGAGCCTAACATCCATAAGATTTTTTTGTCCATTGTAGAAGCTGAGGCACAACTGCACAATCAAGGCAGTGTGGTATAATGGGAAGAGCTGAGGACTGTCTTTCAGAATACCTGGGTCCTTGCTGGGCTTTGCCATTGATCATGGGCAAGTCCCAACTCCCTTCAGAATCGTTATGGATTCTCTTCTGGAAAATAAGAAGGTTGGACCAGGTGATCTCTAAGATCTCTTCCATCTGCATTTATCCGTGTCCATGGGGACAGAGAGCTGACCCACCCTGGAAACAGGAAGACGGCTGCCCCTGGGAACACCTATCCTGTTTTGTGGGGTAGATGAGCCATAGTGGGCAAAGAATTTGGAATGGTTCTCATTCCATCAAGTCTCAAGCTCAAACTTGGCCTCTTTGCATTTGGACATCTACTTGCTTATTGACTCAACCATGGATATGTGATGGATTTTGCTATTGGGTTCTTTATTGGGTTTCTGTCTCCTCTGAACTTCATGCAGTTTTTTTCACCCTCCCCTTTTTACTTAAAAGCCCCTTTGATTTGAATTTGCAAGATGCCAGGTGTGTGCTTATCAGCCCTGTCATTCCTCTGTTCTTCAATTATATTTTAGAAATCTCAATCTCATTCTCAGATAGTCACTTCCCCAATCCAAATTTCTCCTTATCCTTTACATCCAGTACATAGAAGGAATGGAAGTGCTTCATAGGCCCTTGTAAAGACTTCAGTATCTTGCCCGAGACTTTGTAATCTTTCCCAGTCTCTTTTAGGTTCCAGTGCTGTCATTTGTGCATGTCGGAATCCTTGAAGCCAGTCTCAAGCAGCAAGTTGATAAGCATTTAATAAATGTCTGCCCTGTGCTGGTGCTACAAATTAAAAACAGCTTCTTCTTTTGAGGCACTATCTAAGGAGGGAGACAGTTTGCAAACCACTATGTGTAAGCAAGATATACCCAGGGCAAATTGGAGTTAATCATGGAGGGAAGGAACTCACACTAAAGGGAACTGAGGAAGGCTTTTTGGGGGTAGAAGGCAGAATTTTAGCTGGGACTTGGAAGAAGCAGCAGGCAGAGATGAGGAGGGAGAGGATTTCAGGCACTGGGGTCAAGCCAATGGAAATTCACAGCATCCGAGATGGTAGCGCGCTGTGGCTGGCTTGTGAGCGTGTGCACTGATCCACGGGGGGAGCACGAGGAGGTGGGGGGGGTGGCAGGCAGCCTAGGAAGAGTTTTAAAGGCCAAGTAGGATTTTCTCTTGGATCCTGGAGGTGCTGGGGAGCCACTGGACTTTATTGAATAGGAGGGTGACATGGGACGGTGTAGGCTGGACTTGAGACATGTGGCCAACGAGCAGGCGACCGTAGCAGTCTGGGCGATAAGCACCGAGGGCCTGCACCAGGGTGGTGGTGAGGAAAGGGGGCCTATAGAAAAGATGTTGCCATGGCAGCACCTTCAGGACTTGGCAACAGAATGACTACGGCAGGTGAGAAAGAGTAAGGAGTTGAGGATGGCCCCAGGTTGTGGTTTCCTGGGTGATTGAGAATATGGTGGTGCTGTTAACAGCAAGAAGAGAGGACTTGGAAGGGAAAGATGAACAAGGTCCATTTGGGGACACATGGAGTTTAAGACAAGAGGCAGTTGGAGGTTTGGAGTGGATAAGTAAATTTGAGAATCATCAGCATGGAGATGGTCATTGAATCTATGGGCATCAGTGAGATCACCCAGAAAACAGTGTAGAGGGCCCAGGACCAAAGCCTTGGGGAACCCCCAAGGTTGGGGGGATTCTGGATGAAGGTGTGCAGCAAAGGAGGCTGAGAAGGATCTGTCAGGCAGGAGAACCAGGAGAGAGGGTCAAAGTCTGAAGAGAAATCACAAAGGCTAAGAATTGAGAAAAGGCCATTAGTTTGGGTCACTAAGAGGTGCTTGTAACGTGGCAGAGAGTTAAGAGAACGAAGGCCCTGATTGTAGACCACCTTCTCTTGATGCTTAGCCTGGAAAGGGGGGAGTTTGGGTTGATGACTAGCATGGTAGAGGGTTCCTCAGGTGAAGAGTGAAGGAAATGTGGGTGTGTTTGTAGTCACTCAGAAAGTAGCCAATATGGAGCGCCCATTGTATGCTAGGCACCTTGCTGTGGGGTGCAGAGACAGCTCTCCAGAAGCGAGGGGTAGGTCATGGGCCTCCTTTTGGGCAAGACTCAAGAGGTTCTCTGTTACATCTCTGATCCACGCCTGCCCTGGGAAGATGACGGTCCTCAGGAGCCTAGGTACGGATGATTACATGCCGCCACCACCACTACTCAGCTCTCCTCTGAAATGAGGACTCTTCCTTCCTGGGTGGTTTCTCACCTGGTCACACTTGGGGATTTCAGCCCTTGGAAGACAAGCAGCAGCTGCCCCTTCCTCAGAGTATCCAGCTTAGTGCCTTCTTACACTCCCTCCCTCCCTCCCCTTCAGGAAGAGGCCCCAATTTACCTTGGAGTTCCAAGTTGGCACCTCCCCCAGGGGTCCCTTTTCCTTTCTGACATTTCAGAGGCTTTGAATGGTTTTCTGCCCTCAGCATGGAAGTGTTTTTAGGGGCCCCTCATTGTCCCTGATCATCTGTAGAGTGGACGGTTTCTTGAGCTCATTTAGGTGATGAGCTTGGAACATGACAGTCACTTGTTCCATTGCCACATGCAGAATGCCCTGCTCTCCTGCCTTCTCTTTGAAACCCTCAACCTTGTCTTTCATTAGATTTCCTCTACCCTCTTGTGGTCCAACCACACCCAACTTCCTTTCCTTGATCTCAGCCAAAACCTGATGGCTCCACTCAGCTTCTCTTCTGTTCTCTCACTGACTTCTCACCCTGCCCATGGAGCTTCTTGAAACCGTCCTTTCCCCTTCCAGATTGACTTCTTGGTCCTTTGCTTTGAATTACTTTCCTTTAACTTTCCTTTGTGTTCTCCCATTTTCAGCCTCTGGCTTTCTTTACAAATCCCAAAATCTCTAAATTGCTTTCATGGTTTCTTTTTCCATCTTGCTGGATTCAAATCTTCCTTGCACCAAATAAAAAAACGTAACATCATTGGGCCTATGTTTCCTAGGTTTTTTTCTGCCTAAGACTCTGGGGCATGGCCTTCATTTTTTCCGAAAGAGTACTGGTCTGCCCTTTAATTCAAGGTGCTAGTTATTTCCAACTTCTCCCCACACATTTAATTCAGCACACTGACTGGATACCTACTGTGTGCAAGACACCGCTAGGTGGCCTAAATGACAGGCTGAGAAGTTTGAAAGGCAAGAGGAACCCAATGCATTTTCTGAGGAAGGATGGTGAGTTCAAAATTGAGCACTAGGAAGATTAATCTGGCAGTGGTGCATGGGATGGATTAGAGGCTCTATTCCTGGAATGGTATATTTAGGGGATGGTAGGGGGCGGATAGTAAGGACGGGAATGATCAGAGAGGTATTGCAGAGATAAAACGGACTATGACCAACACTCATAACTGGGAGAAACGAGGCAGTCTTGCCAAAGGGAGGAGCAGGTTTACAGAAAAGTTGAGTCTGGTTTCAGGCATGTTAAAGTTGGAAATCTCCATCCTTAGTGGAATGATTCTTGCAGTTCGAAGTTGTATGGGTCTGGAATAGAGAGAGACTACAGAGGGGAAAGCTGGTTTGTAACTATTCTGCTCAAAATAGGGTTGTGAAATATTTTAGAACCAGTTGGGTTTGATGTCTGAAGAATTAGAGAGGTCAGAATTTGTGTTTAGCCTTCTGAGGCACTGAGGTGGGGCAGTGCAGAGAGCCTGCAGTCAGAAGGACCAGAATTCAGATGCTGCCTGAGGTACTCAAAAGCTGTAGGAGCCTGCCTGAGCCACTTAACCCCTCTCTGCCTCAGTTGCCTCATCTTTAAAATGGGTATTAAAATCATACCTGCCTCCTAGAGGTGTTGTGAGGATAAAATGAGGTAACAGGTGTAAAGCATTTTGCAAATGGCAAAGAAAACACTGTATCAATGCTAGTTATTCATATTTTTATTTTTATTGTTGGCCTAGTTAATTAGAAGAACAGTGGTACTACTCCTAGAAATAAGGAAGCTTGGAGGAGAAAAGGGTTTGGGGAGGAAGAGAAGGAGTTTGGTTTTGGACTTGCCGAGTTTGACATGCTGATGGGACGGTGGAGGTGTCCGGGAGCCACTTGGGAAAGAAGGTTGTTATTGAAGTTCTCCACAAAAGTGGCCATTCCGGCCATGGAAGAGGGTGTAGAGCCGCAGGTCGGGGCGGGGTAGCCCTGCATTTAGGGGGGAACAGACAGGAAGGTATTGCCGCGTCTTGAACACCAGGACAAGAAGATAGTAGTAGGCAGTCAATAGTGTCATGCTACAGAAATCAAGGAAGAGAACCCAAAAACCCCAAAGCCGCTGGATTTGGTAAGTAGGAGGCTGGCTCTTGGTGAGGAATCTCTGTTGGACTATAAGGAGTCCAATCAAGGCCTCACTAAGGCCAGAACTTCTACATGTTCTCTTTTGTGTATGGGGGGGAGGGCAACTGGGGCTGTGACATGGCCAGGGTCACACAGCTCATAAGTGTCAAGTGTCTGAGGCCAGATTTGAACTCGGGTCCTCCTGAATCCAGGGCGGGTGCTTTATCCACTGCGCCACCTAGCCGCCCCCCCCCCCAGGGTCTCTTAATAACCAGTCTAATCTTCTGCATTTTCATGACACTTTGTCATGATGGGGATTCATAATCTTACCTACCTGCCTTATCACGACGCCATCTCCTTCAGTAATTTGTCATCCATGTCACTGCCACTAATTTTGTGTGTAGTCCAACTGTCTGTCCTGGCTTGTCTTCATTTTTCACTTTAAAATGTTCCTTGTGTCACCTCATTAACTCCCTAGGGTTCAGTACTGTCAACTTCTAACACACATACTAGTGTTTCCTGGGCCGCCAACCCCTCATTATGATGTGCCTATAGCACTTCTTGAATCAGAGGTTCCATATGTATCATAAACTGGACGCATCCAAAACTAGAACTCCTTATTTTCCTCAAACCCATCTCTCTTCCACACACTTGTCCCTTTCTGTTGAAGTCCCCATCCTCTGTCCATTCACCAAGGTTGGCAACCTTGGACTCATCTTTGGCAACTTCCCTCCTCTCACTGATGCTGTGTCCCTCCATTCAGCCACCAGATCTCCCTGACATCTCACGGATCACTTACCTCACCTCCCTCTCTCACAGTCGACTCCTCCCGCTCCACTACTCCCACAGCTGCCCCTTCATTTTATAAGGTCCTGTGGCTCCTGATTCCTTCTGGAATCAGAGAAACTCCTCCCAGCCCATCCTTTTCTGCCTTTGCCCATGCAGCCGTGCTGCCCAGTGCTTGCTCTTCAGCATCTGTGCCTCATTGACTCCCAGCTTCCTTTAGCATTCCAGGGCCACCTTCCCCAAACTACCTGGTATTTGTTTTATACACAGCATAGGCATTCATTCTTTCTTTCTCTCTCTCTCTCCCTCTCCCTCTCTCCCTCTCTCCCTCTCCCCTCCCCGCCATTGAAATTTAAGCTCTCTGACATTCAAAGGGTAGGCACTTAATGTTTGATGGTTTGATGACTGATAAGGAAGCTGAGGTACTGAGTTCCAGAATTTGTCCAGTTTGTTAAATGGCACAGTGGATGGAGTGCTGGACTTGGAGTCAGGAAGACCTGAGTCCAAATCTGGCCTCAGACACTAGCTGTGTGACCCCAAGCAAATTACTTAAACTCTGTACCTCAGTTTCCTCTACTGTAAAATGGTTAATAAGAGTACTTGCCTGTTGTGAGGATAAAACAAAATGATAGTGATAAAGCTCAGTGCCTGGCACATAGTGCTTACTAAATAAATGCCTGTCTTCCCTTACTCCCACTAATGAGAACACTTTTAAAATTTACCATTAAAAAAGAACTTGAGTAGTAAGTGTATATGTGAAAGGGGCAATTGTTATCGACAGGCGGACACAGCCAAGGTATAAAATGTTAACAGTCACACCTCATTGAACAACTAATTCTGTGTCTTTGGCCAAAAGTGATGCCCTCCTTTTAGATGGAGAAGCTGAAAATCACTTTTTGGATGGCAAACTCAAGTAGAAATGGGGCCATTACACAAGTGTGTGTGTGGGGGGGTGCGCACACACATTTAGGTTGGGTGGTCTTAATGTCCCAAGTGTAATTACAATTACTAGTAATATCAAGTCATGTCTATTATTAAAGTGTCCTGTTTTCATAAACATCAGATTCCCTGCAGGCTGCATATGGATCAGTTTTGAAATGTAATGTTAGCTGTTTTATCGTATTTTGGTTTATTTTGAAAATATTTCCCATGGACATTTTCCTCTGGCTCTGGCGGTGCTGGGGACTCTTGTGGTTTGATGTGCCACACCTCCGCTTTACAGGATATCCAAATGAATAATTGAGTCCTAATGACAAGGTTTTTTGTTTCTATGGCAGCCAGCTTCCAACACACAAGAAATGCCAACTCTTAAATACAGTGCCAAATGCCACCTGCTCAGTCTGTCACTAAAAGTGGGGCTTCACCAGTGCCCCCAAGCCCCATTCCATTCCCAGGAACACCCAAGGCTGTTCTCATCGGTCTGGCCCCTTTCTGCAGAGGGACATGTGCCAGTTTTGGAAAGCTGAACCTGCTACAACTGTCTGCTAAAAACATCCTCGCAGAATAATCTACATCTAGACCATATTGATGAAAAAAATAGCATTTCTTGGACAGTGTTGTATGAAATTGGATCACACAGCTGGGGGGCTGGACTCAAGGTCTGGTCCATCTCCGTTTTAGAGAGGAGAAACCTGAGGTTCAGAGAGGCTAATGAATCTGGATTGAAACCTAGATTTTCCAACTGTTGATTGCTGTATTCAGTATTCCATTCAGGGCTCTGCACACAATGGGTTCCAATCCCAACTGCCTCTCTTTCTAATTCTGATCTGCTCGGGCTGAAAGGGACCTTAGCATCATCTTGTTTCACCCCTGGTTTGTAGGAGAGTTTTAGACAGCCCCGAAATGGGTGTGACTCCCAGCTGGTAAGGGGAGAGATGATAGCGTGTCCTCCTTTGATTTTTGTGAGCCTCTTTTCTCTTGGCTCCCTGACAGTTGGCTGCAGCCCTCTGGGTCAGTCATCATCCACACGGGCAGGTCTCTTGGGGTGCCTCTGTCAGTGCCCTGCTTGGGGCCTCGCACTCCACCTGTCGTGGGTGCCTGGCTCAGGGCAGAAGGCAGGTGGGCTTCATTCCCCAATATCACATGGTGGTGAGAGGGCTTTCGTGCTGCTCTTTGTCCTGGGAAGTGTAACCTTCTAAAGAAGCTTCCCAGGACATGTGCCCCATTGGCAAAGTAACAAGACTTGCCTTCCCCGCTGTGTAGGCTGGTAAGAGCAGCGGTGCGTGTGGGCACCTCGGAACCCCCATGGAGCTCTCCCCAGGCAGTGGGCCGGCAGTGCACAGGAGGGAAAGGGCAGGTTGAAGATGCCCATTGTCTGGTTGTGCACGGCAGTCACTGGGATCCAGAGTGTGTATCAGGTTTGGCCACAAGCTCCCTTTCCCTATGGGTAAATTGGGGTCTTTGTACAGCACAATCCTCGTCACCCTCCTCTGTCTCAGAACCCTCTACTAGGGTCTCTGCCTGGTTTAGAGGTGACCCTTTGGATCCCAAAAGCTCTGCTGTGCTCTTCCGGCCTCCAGTCGAAAAGCTTTGACTGTGGAACCAACCACAGACTTGCAGGTGAGACTCATTACCAGAGGCGGAGTGATGATTGATTTGGGCCTGACGAGGATCCTGTGCTAAAGTGTAGAGAGGCTGCTAGTTGCATCCCTGCAATGAGTCTCCACACCAACAAAATCAGATTGTTGAAGTATTTTTTTGTTATATAGTTTTTCAAAATAAACCCATATTCAGCATCAGTTATCATTCTTTACAGGGTCTTTGGTTTAGGCCAGTCATCTCAGTATTGCCCCATTATTTCTTAGAGAACAGTTACTAGGTCATTTGAAACTTAGTGTGTTACTGGTAATGACTGGAGTGTTACTGGAGCCGTGCATCTATATTGGAATAAGAGTTTGTGGAATTGTAGAGCTGACAGAGGTCTTTGAGATCATCTCATCAAACCTCGAAGTAGGCAGATAGAGTCTAGTAGAGAGAGCACTGGGTGTGCCAGCTTACATCATTAATGCTTGGATCGCAGTACAGCTAGCTCATAGCCTTGTAATGAGTGCTAGGTAATGAGCCTCATGGCCCGAAGCACTCTCCTGTCCTCATAAATACAGACCTGGCCCATTGCAGAGTTTAGACTCTTGATCACCTTGATTCTCAGCTTTTTAATCCCCATTGGACAGCATTGTGATAGGGACTTTTTAAAAGCACATTTTTATATATGTGAAATGATTAAGACATACATGAAACACTCTAGTAAATAGTGGTGACCACCTGGTCTCGGGCCCAGCTCCCACAGAGCACAGGCTGGCAAAATGAAGGTTTGTGGGCAGCCTTGGTCGGTGGTTCACAACTCAGTCCCTGGGGGTGGTGGGGTATCATGGGTCTAACCTAGCCCTCCTTTGCCCACAGCTCTTACTGCACTCCCGGAGATATACAATAAATAAAGTCGTTTACATTGAGAAAAAGACCCGAAGTGTGCTTCTGCAAGTGGGTACCAGGAGGGCTGCTGCTTGTGAATTATTGGCAAGTGGTGCCATTTTCTGCATTCAAACTGTTTTTTCTCCAACAGAATTAGACATAGTCACCTAGGGAATTCTTATGCCCCAAACGTTCCCCAGCATATCAGACACTTTGGAACAAATTCACATTTCAAAACAAGCATTGGGGGGCAGCTAGGTGGCGCAGTGGCTAGAGCACTGGCCCTGGAGTCAGGAGTACCTGAATTCAAATCCAGCCTCAGACACTTAACACTTACTAGATGTGTGACCCTGGGCAAGTCACTTAACCCCAATTGCCTCACTTAAAAAAAAAAAATCAAAACGAGCATTGTAGGAATGATTGTCATCTGAAACAAGGCTGATTGTGGAGCAGGCCTTTCTCGAAGGCTGAGGAAGCCATGAGGACCCTCCCCAAGGGTTCTGAGCCAGGGGCATGCTAGGATAGAAGAGATGATGCTCCTTCGACGGCAGTGCCAGAGCCAGAGTCCAAAGCCAGTTATAGGAAGGTATTACAAGGAGTATTGCTAAGTCGAAGGAGGGCCTGAAATAGGCAGGCACAGTGGGGAACAAATTAAGGAAATGACACAGGAAAGAGAATCAGAGACTTGGCAGCTCATGTGATGGATAGATGGGGAGGAGAAGCTAAAGCCTGGATGACTGGAAGGAAGGATGACAGAGACCTTAGTAGGAGAAGGGGCAGGTTCTGGTGGGAAGAGATGGTGCAGTACTGGCCAGAGATTAGAGTGGGAATAGGAAAGAGCTACAGATCAGCTCCGTCCTCGAGGTGAGCTCACAGGAATTATAGAAGGGATTCATTCTTGTTGAAGTGTGGGTTGTGGCCTCTGAGACCTTCTGACTCTCAAATGCTGCAACATCAGGGTGAGAACATGCCCCATTACTCATTGTTGAGTAGAAAAAGCCCATCATAAAGCAAAGACCAGTGATTCTGGAGTGAGAGAGGACTTGGGTTCAAATCCTACCTTGAATTTGGGCAAGTGCAGCTAACCTGTCTGAGCTCTGGTCCCATTGTCCTGAAGTCTTTGTAGCTCTAAAATCAGTCTGGATTATTTTAATTAAAATGCATTTCCACATTCTGGAAATTAGTGAACTTTTGGGTTTTTTCACAGCTGTGAATCTTTTAAGGGGATAGATAAACCCAAGAGAGAGTTTATCACTTCTTTCTGCTTCTGTTTTGGCTGTAACCTAATTTTAGCTTTTTGTTAAAGTACTGAGAAGACAAAGGAGACTTAATAGAAGGACTTGATTTTGACTGTAAGTCAACTTACAAGCATAGCAAATAAACATAAAATTTTAGAATAAGTTCACTGTCCTTGTGAAGATACATTAATATTCTTAAAAGTGTCATCCCCAAAATAATGTTCCCTTATCATTTTAAACAAAGCCAACAAAAAGATAAAGAAAAGTACAAGTAGAACAAATTGCAAGAGAAGCTAGAGTAATTACTTAGAGTATCTTTTAAATAGGATTATTCAAGAATATATACGTTTCTCAGCAACAATGGAACATTTACAAAAATTGGCCATGTATCAGGGCACAGAGATTGCCCCCCCAAAAAAAAAATCTGAAAGGATAGAATTAATAAATGTAATGCAATAAAAGTATTGATCATCAGTTCAGGGACCAGAAAGAAAACATAGAGACCTAAATGGATGTTTAACAATAAAATCCTAATGAACAAATCATCAGAACAATAATTACATGAAAGGAAGTGATGGGGATGACACAGTGTACCAGCATTTCTGGAATGTAACTAAAGTATTCTGAAAAATCATCCCTTCAAATGTACATTCACAAAATAAAATAGAAAGAGTAGATTAATGAACTGAACATGCATTTAAATAACTAAAAAGAAGAAGTATTTAAAAATTAAGGGAGAAATAGATCAACTAGATACCCACCCCAAAACAACTATAAAAATGGCAAATAAAACTAAAAGCTGTAATTTGAAAAAAAAAAAACTACTAAAATGGATAAACCAATTTGATTTAAAAGAGGGCAGAAAAATAAAATCAACAAAAAAGCAAACAAACAAGGAGAAATCACAACAAAACCAAAAGAAATGAAAAGAATTGAGACCCTACTCTGCACAACCATATGCTAACAAAACTGAAAATATAAAAGAAATCAGTGAATACCTTCAAACCTTCACAAATATAAAGTACCAGAAGACCCAGTGGAAATCTTAATCCAATCTCAAGAAAAGAAAGAACAAGTTGTAAAGGAATGACCAAGTAAAAAAACCTCCTCCTGCACCCGATGCATTCACAGGAGAATTATTTCCAAGTTTTAAAGAACAGTCAGTACTAATACTACACAAATTATTCTCAAAAATTGGGGGAGGGCGCAAGCACCCTGCCAGAAGGCTAAAGCACAACTATTTAGTATTAATGAATATTGATTTCAAAACTTTTCAATAAAATCCTGTCAGACGTCCGTCCACAGTGATTCATCCAGGAATTCCATTTATCATGACCAGTTACTATGGTTTTTCAATAGTATTTTGGGACCACACAAATAAAACAATAAAAACAGTTCTGAAGCAGGATGTGCTTATTTGGGAATTTTCCTAACAGTTCTAGATTAAAGAGGAGGATAATTTAAAAGTTCTTAGAGATTACTTTGGGTTTTAAGGTTGTTATTGGCTTGACTTTTGTATACCTGATATCAAAAGGACACATTTTAAAATTGACAAAAATGACAGGATTTTTGAATGGAAAAATGAGTCAGTAAATTAAATTGTTGATCATTTTAAGGCAAACTGCCACCTCCTATATTATATTTGAAATTAGTTATTTTAAAAGCTCAAATGTTAAGTTCATATTTGTTCATATAGTTCTTTCCATGTTTCTCTGTATTCATCACATTGTTTCTTTTTATTTTTCTTTTTTTGTGGAACAATGAGGGTTAAGTGACTTGCCCAGAGTCACACAGCTAGTAAGTGTCAAGTGTCTGAGGCTGGATTTGAACTCAGATCCTCCTGAATCCAGGTCCGGTGCTTTATCCACTGTGCCACCTAGCTGCCCTATTACATTCATGTGACAAAATTTGTTTAGTCATTCCTAATCAGTAGCATGTACTTTGTTTACAATTCTTTCTCACAAAAAGTACTCCTAATACATATTTTGATTGTACATGGGGACTTTTTTCTTAACAATGGTCTTCTGGATGTAAATGCTCAGTAAGGAAATCTCTAGGTCCAAAGGTACAGACATTCCCCGTGTCAGTTGCCCTCCTAGACAGGTTCTAGCTCTTCAATGTCTTTTCCTAAAATGTGGGGCCCAGAGATAAAAGCTGTATTCTGTAAGTCTCCCCAGGGCAAAGTCACCATCTCCCTAGTCTTGAGCCCAGGGTAAGATTCCATCCACATGTGTGGCTGTCCTGTTACTTTGCTAATTCATCTCGCTTCTCACTAAAACGGGGCTTCTTAAACTTTTTCCACTAACAACCCCTTTTTTCCGGAAACATTTTTTTATAGGTGTATAGGCACATAAAATAGGTAGGTACACATAACCTTTTACTGGTGCCAGATTTTTCCCGACCCCCACATTCAGTGACTCGACCCCATATGGGGTTGTGACCCACAGTTTAAGAAGCTTTGCGCTAAAACACCCAGATCTTTTTTACAGATTGTTAGCACACTTGCCTTTCCCGTCTCGAATGTGTGACATATTGGGAAAGGCTTTGAATTGTTTCTGTCCCCACTTCTAAAGGTAAAGTGATTTTTGGTGAACATAGATAGGTGCCTGTAACTGTTTCATGGGAAAACCTCTACCTGCACCTTTCCTTTCTCTGAACAAAGAGCAAACTACAGACATGCGAGTTTACAGCCAGTCTTAGGATGTTTTTCTTAACTGTTGTATATGTAAGTATACTTGAGTTAGTTGCTGTTTGCTGTCTTGGGAGGGGGGGGGACGGAATTTGCACAGTACCTTTGCAGTGTTTGGGGTTTTATTGCTGATTTTTAGGTTACCATATTTATTCGCATATTTGAGGACTTTTTTTTTTTTTTTTCAGTTTTTGTCTTCCTCGTTTCCCTGTTTCACACACCATTCTTCTAATGTTCATCAACATCAGACACTCCCAATAGTACTCACACCGAACCAGTGCACCTTGGGGACTTAGCGGGGTATTAACAATTTTATTAAATAACTGTGGGGGCAGCTAGGTGGCGCAGTGGATAGAGCACCGGCCTTGGATTCAGGAGGACCTGAGTTCAAATCCAGCCTCAGTCACTTGACACTTACTAGCTGTGTGACCCTGGGCAAGTCACTTAACCCCCATTGCCCTGGGTGTGGGGGGAGATAATCGTGTTCTTCCCGATATCCTTAACAAGGGTCAGAAGACTGTTGTGAGAATGATAGAAGAGGAGAAATTGTGGTATAAAGTTTTGACTGTTTATCCTGATGTCAGTTTTGGCCAAAAAAAAATTATGGTGCTTAGTTTGTGGGTCTAACAAGTTAAAAATTAATCACCACAGAATATGGAAGACAGTTTTTGGTTTTTTTGTTTTTTTTTTTTTAGTGAGGCAATTGGGGTTAAGTGACTTGCCCAGGGTCACACAGCTAGTAAGTGTTATGTGTCTGAGGCCGGATTTGAACTCAGGTACTCCTGACTCCAGGGCCGGTGCTCTATCCACTGCGCCACCTAGCTGCCCCGGAAGACAGTTATTTAAAAATCTATTTGGGTAAACCCCACACTTGGTTTATTGTACTAGAATTTTGTTACTTTGATTCTTTCTTCAAGTGACCTGGTTTTAATTAATTTTTTTGAAAAATGATTTGAACTTTGCAGATGTTTGAGTTTAGGTATCCTGGTAGGTGATAGCTGGACTACTGCTGTCACTTGGACTCACTGGTCTGTAACTCACAGCTCCTCAGTAGCCCCACAGTGGCTACTTTGGGATAATAAATTATTTAAGTTGACTTTATTTTATTTGAATTTTAAATTTGAGTATTGGGCTTGCTCATTCAACTGTAAATATTAAAATGCACTTCAAAACTCAATACAAAATGATTGGATTCAGTGTCTTCGGATTGCTGTCATGCTCCTCACCCCCCCACCCATGTCAAAATTCCAAAATCCCATGATTAACTTATACAGGTGTTAGTGTATTATTCAGCCAGTGCATAGCACCTACAACATCAAACTTACAGTCTTCTCTGACCACTTCTCTGACCCCATCCTGTTTGTGACTTGTGGCTAATTGTTTACAACTTTTAATGCCCCCAGAGCCTGGATCTGACTCATTCATTAAAATGTCCATTAGCTCTAGCTGTGGTCCTGAAGATCAAATAGCCTGATATTTCAAGCCCTTCACTAGCTAACTCTGGTCACATTTCCAGGTGTTCCCTCCTTCACTCTCCCAGACCCTACCCTACCTGTTGTTGTTGTCTTTATATATATACATATATATATTTTTTTTTTTTACCTGTTGTTTATTTGAGCCTTCAGATAATTCTGTCTTGCTTTTTCTTATCGGTTTAGGTTTTTTTTATCCCCCTGCTTACCATTCCTTGTTGGGAGGGATGATTTTTAGATTTTGTTTCTGTATCTCCTGCTTGGGTCTCAGTACTTTTTAATAAATGGGTGTTAAATTGGGATGAGGAAAGACATTTAGCCACTTCCCTGCCTTAGGAAGGGCATGAAAAAAAGGAATTTTGCTTACTCTGCTTCTGAGAGTTAGTTGATAGAGCTGATAATTCTCAATATGAAGTCTGGTTAAGCAAGTTTTCCAGCTTTTCAGTGTGTGGCTCTTAGTTTATTTGTCACATTTCTATACCATTAAACATCATTACAAAAACATATTACAAAGGGAAAAAAATTGCAGTTTTGGGATTGACCATATAGCCAACCAAGAGTTGACAAACTTTCCTATAAAAATGCTCTCTGCCGCCATTTTGCTGCAGTTGGTCAGAGACAGAGACAGAGAGAGCTCGAGCAAGTGCCCTTTTGGGAAGAAGGCAGGTGCAAGGCGCTGGCAGCAGGGGAAGGACTCTGGAAAGGCCAGTGAAGGGGGCAGCATTTGTTTGACCCAAGCTTTAGAGGAATCTAAGGATTCTAAGAGGTGGTGGTGAAGAGGAAGTATATTCCAGAAATGGTGGCTAGCAGAAGTATGGAGACAAGTTCACACACATTTATTAAGCACCGGCTGTGCATCAGGTGCTGTGCTAAGCCCTAGGGATACAAAAAGGGACAAAAGCAAGGTCCCTGTCCTCAAGGGGCTGATTGTCCTAATGGGGGGGAGGGATTCAAATAACTATGTGCAAACTAGGTATATGCAGGTTAACTTGGTGATATGAGGAATATTCGAGTTAAGGGGGACTGGAAAGCTTACAGAAGGAAGGATTTCAGCTGAGACTTCAAGAAAGCCAGGATGCCGAGATGAGGAAGGTAGAGTTCCAGGCATGGGGGGGGGGGGTGTAGGTGGCTTTAAAAACCAGGCAGAGTTCTACATGGGATCCTGGAGGTATTGGGTCATCCCTGCACTTTACTGAGTGTGGTGGGGGGAGAGTGACCTGATCCAGACCTTCACTTAAGGAAGGTCACCATGATATACCAGAGGACTCGGGTGGGAAGAGACCACAAGACAGGATAAAGATGACCAGTTCAGCCACAGCACAGGAGGAATGAAGGTGAGCACTGGGAACTAAGCTGGGGAAAGGAAAGTGGAGCCATTTGTGAAGGAAGTTTGTATTTGTGGAGATAGGGAACCACTGAGGAGGGATGTGTATGCTAAGACTTGGGGATGACCCACCATGGCCAACTGTGGTGGGAAGGATATGAATGATGGGTCAAGCCCCTGTGATTAAAGAGCAATGCTGTTGTGGAAGTAGTCAGCCAGGCCCGGGCAGGTGTGTGGGATGAAGGAGAACAGGGTCTTCTGAATGACCCTGAGGCTTCAGTGGTGGTCTCCTGGGCAGAAAGAGGGAAGGGTTTGGGGAGAAAAATAATGGGCTCTGTTTTGGAATTCTCAAACTTCTAAAATTTGAAACCTAAGAAATGTGAAATAATAGACACATTTCTAGAAGTAAAGTCATTATGCACAGAAGTAGAGATCTCTTGGGTGCAGCTTGGTTTTCCTTGAGGCATCTAATAAATTCACTATGAAACTTTGTCCTGGCTGTCTGATTGTTTTCATTTTGACCCGCCTTCTGTTCTCTCCTTTCCCAAAAATGTTTCATTTCCTCTTGGAGGAGGGGCCACCAGGTAGATAACCTACCCCACCTCCTCCAATTAAAAAAGAAAAAAATTTGCATAAAATCTGTCGAGTCAAGTAAAATCACCTCCTCAATTGGCGTTACCAGCAAACATGTCATCTTCTGCTTCTCGGGTCCTCATCTCTTTTTTTTTTTTTTTTTTGAGGTGACAAAGGCTTTATTTTCTTCTCATGAGAAGGAGGCACCCCAGTGTGCAGCTAGTGGGTGCCCAGAAAGGGGGCTCGCAGGCCCTGTTTTATACCCTAGTCCCTAACGCGAATGGACCTTCCCCTTTTTCATCACTGTTGGGGTTACAATCTACGCAAAAACTAGCTAATCGGAAGGCAGTATTCCCACCCCTCTTCCTTGTATGGGCATAACTCGAGAGTGGGCCTTATACTTCCTTATATGGACACAACTCTGGAGAGGACCTCATTGAGACCAGGGCTCCTTGAACCATGTGACCTTGCTAACCTGAAGGGTGGGGGGGATCTGAGACCTTTGTCCTACAAACAGGTCAGGGGAGTATGACTGACTGTTATATCCACATTGAGAGGAGACAACTACCCATTTCTCACAATCCCTCCTCTTTATTTTTGACTATTTGGCTCCTCTCATTCCATTTATTGAATATTTCCTCTGCCTTTTGGTCTAAATCTGTGAATCCTATGCTATCTAGGCAGATTAGAGCATCAGATGTCGGGTCCTCGTCTCTTTACCCCAGGATCCTCTGGAGTTGTCACTAGTCATTGCCCTGATTAGTTTTAAGACTGTTTTCTTCCCAGTGTTGGTGTCACATTGTTCTGGCTCTGCTCCCTTTACTTTGGACCTGTCGAATTTTAGATGCTTTTAAAAGGCATCTTTGTCAGAAGATGGACGTCAAAGAATGGAGCGAGGTCTGGTAGTTGTCATCTGCCTAGAGATCATGGGGGAGCCCTTGGGAGACAGTGAAGAGAGGGAGAAGAGGAGCCTCAGGGTTCGCCCAGTCGTGGAGACTGATAAGGAGGTCAGGCAGGAGACTGGGGCCAGCAGTGCCAGTGCTGCTAAGAAGCCAAGACAAGAGAGGTCATAGAATTGGGTCAGTTTAGAGGCGGGTGAGTATTAGGGGTTGGAGTGAAAGGAAGGAGAGACCAACTTCACTTGGCTGGAATATGGCTGGGAAGGGGAAGAGACAGGATGACAGCATTCTGTGAAAATTGGTTTCTTGGTTTCTTTCCCCCCCCCCCCCCAGTAAGGGTGAAGTGACTCACCCAGGGTCACACAGCTAGTAAGTGTCAAGTGTCTGAAGTCGGATTTGAACTCAGGTCCTCCTGCATCCAGGGCTGGTGCTTTATCCACTGCACCACCTAGCTGCCCCCTAGATTGATATTCTTTTTTTTTTTTTTTGAGGTAATTGGGGGTTAAGTGACTTGCCAAGGGTCACACAGTAAGTATCAAGTGTCTGAGGCTGCATTTGAACTCAGGTCCTCCTGAATCTAGGGTTGGTGATCTAACCACTGCGCCACCTAGCTGCCTCTAGAGTGATATTCTTAAAGGCATAAATCTGACTGTGATACTATCCTGTCAGGCACCAATGGCCTTTAGGATAAACCCTAACTCCATTGTTTGGTTTCACTCCATGCTTCCTTTCTAGCCTTCTTATTCTCCACACTCATCTCGGTCTTGGCCTGCAAACTCTTTCTGCCATGCTCGGAATGCATTCCCTCCTTGTCTCTGCCTCAGAATCCCCATCTCCTATTTGCTAATGGCCTCTCCCTTGGAATTGCTTTGTATCTACCCTGCACACAAAAAGTATTGACTTTTCTATGAACATATATTTCTTCCCTGGAATGTGAGCCCCGTGAGGGTTATTTGCATTCCCAGAGCCCACCACGCACAGCTACCCTGTATGTAGTAGGTATTTGGATGTGTGAGGGAATAAAACATTGGATCAAGATAGTCAGTAAGAGGACTTCATTTAACAGGACTTTAACAAAGCTTCCTGAAAGAGTGAAAGCTTTTGAGTACTGTACTAACAATGAGCTCCTTTTTGTATTCTTCAGACGCTATAGGTTATCTATGTTCCTTTTGTTCTAAAAACATGTTTTAAAGGCATTCTGAGATATATTTACTATGCTGCATACAAAGTGGATTGGGACGGGCTACAAATCACTTTGACTGCCCTCAGGAGGGCTCTCACTTCCCCTATGTTAGAGCCACATCGATCTTAAACCCCTAAATGGTTCCTCTGCAATTATGTGAAAATTACCTATCGGTAAAAGTAATGATTACAATTTATTTGCTAGCTGTAATTATTTTTAAACACCTAGGTTCTTAAAAAATGATTTACTGTTATGTGTGTGTGAGAGTAGGTATTTTTTCCTATTGGAAGGCATAGAAATATCCTTTGATCAAGTTGTTGCTGTTTTTTGATAGTTTTTCATGTTTGGTGAGGAGTAGAAATAATTTGAACTGCATTTTTTTTATAAAGTCTTGTCAAGTCCATGCTATGTCGAGGGAGCAAAAACTCAGTTTAGGGAAAGGACTTTCAGATTTGTGGCAAGCCAATGGATACATTTTATACTTGTGTTGCAAAAGCACATTTGTCCATTAATATTACCTTTCTCTCTCTCTCTTTTTTCTTTTTTTGGGGGGAAGGTGTGGGGCAATGAGGGCTAAGTGACTTGCCCAGGGTCATACAGCTAGTAAGTGTCAAGTATCTGAGGTTGGATTTGAACTCAGGTCCTCCTGAATCCAGGGCTGGTGCTTTATCCCCTGCACCACCTAGCTGCCCCAATATTACCTTAAAACATTTCAAATCTACCTGGATATTTTAAGAGTCTTTTAAAATATTTTCTCATATTTTCCCTGAGTTTGATTTGAAACATTAAAATTTTTTTCAACTAAAAAGCATTTGTTTTCTCTCCCTCCCTTCTCCTTCCTTTCCCCCATTAGAACAAAGTCAAACAAAGGTCCAGAGCAGCCACATCCCCCAGTGTGTGTATGTATGTCACAGACTTCTTCTTGGTCCAGTGGCCTCTGCCAGGAGGGTTCCTTGGGCTTGTGGCTCGTTATGGTTTTGACCCGAGCCCTTGAGTCTCTCAAAGTTTGTCTTCGGTGTGGTTAGCATGTTGCTGTTCTCCTGTTCTGCTCCTTTCACTCCGCAATCGGTTCATACACGTCTGTCCAGGTTTCTCAGAAACGGCTTCTTTCATACTTCTTTTGGCACATGAATGTTCTGCAGTACCTGTACCAAAAGAGCTGCTTAAATATAAAATACATAAAAGTAATACGTGAACCAGTGTGAAAACACAAAAATATAAAATGTGCACATGGGGAATTTTTTATTTTCTGATCTCTTTCGTATAAAGGTGTGGCCGTGGTATTTCTGGTTTAAAGGGTATGTGTACAGTTTAGTAATTTTGGGGACATAGTGCTACATTGCTTTCCACAAGAGCTTGAACAATTCATGGCTCTGCCAACAGGGTGGGCATTAGTGTGCCCGGGGAACAGAGAAAATGGAAAATGCCTATGTGGGGGGTAGGGGATGGGTTTATCTGGTGAGTTTGGATTCTAAATGCCAATCCGTGGTATTTATCTTGGAAGTTTATGTCATTTCCTAGGAAATGGTGTGATAAGACTCTTTCAAAATTCAGGTGAGTTTTCCTAGTTATCAGTCCTAATTTTGTGCAGATTTGTAGACTTCCAAGTACCGTTTTTGCTGTCCTGCTTGATCCCATGGGTTGTGAGTACCGGTGCTCTCGCTCACTCTCTCTCTCTCTCTCCCTCCCTCTCTCTCACTCCTTCCCCCCCCTCTCTCCCTTCCCCCCTCTCTCTCTCTTTCCCTCAGTAGTAACATGATGCCTTCTTTGAGTTTGCTCTTCCTTTTTCTTTTTTCTGAAACAGGGTCCTGGTGTGGGGTAGGGAAGTGATGCTGTCTGAAGGCGACCCTGCTGCCTTTCTTCTGTGCTATCCTCTCCCCCCTTTTGATCTTCTGGTAAAAAAAAACTTTCCTCTGACTCAAGAAGACCTCGCTTTAGCCATTCCTGCCTTTCTTGAAACAGAGCGCCTTGGGCATGCAAATAAAACTAGGGAAGCAGCCCAGCTTCAGCCCTTCCCCTAGAATGAGGACTAGAACTGTGACTGTGTCTATACTGAGAGGAAAAAGTGAATTGAAGTAACTTGGGAGTTTATTGAACTAAAGCACCAATCTGATGGCTGGTATTTAACCAGAAGAAGGGCATGGCTCATGGGATACAAACTGCAGCCCAACAGTGACCATCATTGCCTTTAGACCTTTGCTTTTCTAGTTATTGGAGCCAAACTGCTTTAGGGGCCAGAGAAGGATTGTTGACCCGCTATAGACCCAGCCACATGTTGAAAGAGAAAGACAGACCAAGGGTGTGGAAGCCTGTCGTTCTTGTGTCAAAGGCGGCTTTCTACCCAGTCCAGGGCTTTCAAGGCCTTGCCTGCTGCTGTGGGTCCTGTGCTGACCTCGGGGACATGTTCTTTGCGACAGGCCATCCTAGACAATGTGGGTGTGTGGGAGGAGAGTCCTCCAGGAGCTCACTGGGTGGGGGTCTCTGCTGAGCCAGGCAGCCGGAGGCCTCCACTGGGAGGTTGAGAGGCTGTTGCATGGCTGGCCTTGCTGGCCTCCTTTTCTGCGGGCCTGTGCTTAGGGGGGAGGGAGGCCTCTGCTGAGAGGGTTTGTGCTGCGGGGGAGGGGGCTCACAGCCACTCTTTGTCGTTTCAGGTCTGATCTTACTCTTCTACTTGGCCTTCTATGGCTTCCTCGCTGCGCTCTTCACATTTACGATGTGGGTCATGCTTCAGACACTGAGTGATGACATCCCAAAGTACCGAGACCAGATTTCCAGCCCAGGTAATTAATTTTGGGTCTTTGGCCGATGGCCATTGAAGTTTAAAAAGGCCTCTTTAGAAGGATGTATGTAGGGGCAGCTAGGTGGTGCAGTGGATAGAGCACCGGCCCTGGATTCAGGAGGACCTGAGTTCAAATCCAGCCTCAGACACTTGACATTTACTAGCTGTGTGACCCTGGGCAAGTCACTTAACCCCCATTGCCCAGAGGGAAAAAAAAAGAAGGAAGTATGTAGTGTGAAAGTAGACCTTAAAAAAAGGCGTGTTCCTTCGCACCTAGTAATAAATATCTAGGAGCTAGGGAGTTTTTGTTTTGTTAGGATTTGGGGGAGAGGGGGAGGTGGAGTGAGGGATTGACTAGATGTTGAGTTAGTTAGCATTGTGGATAGAGTGCTGGGCCTGGAATGAAGAAGACCTGGGTTCAGATTTGACCTCAGGGGCAGCTAGATGGCGCAGTGGATAGAGCACTGGCCCTGGAATCAGAAGGACCTGAGTTCAAATCCGACCTCAGACACTTAACACTTACTAGCTATGTGACTCTGGGCAAGTCACTTAACCCCAATTACCTCACTAAAAAAAAAAGAAAGAAAGATTTGACCTTAAACAATCATTAGCTGTGTGGCCTTTGACAAGTCACTTCCCATCTGTCTGTTCCTCAGCCATAAAACAGAAATAGTAACACTCCATCTCCCAGCATTATTGTGAGGGGGGGAGTGAGGTCATATGTATAAGCATTGGGCACAGTGCCTAGCACACAGCAAGCTCTTCATACAGGCTCGTTGCCTTCCTTGGATTCTTATTAAGCCACACTGTCTTACCAGCCAGTATCTTTTAACCTTTAAAGAAACTCCAAAAGAAAAAACAAGTCGGGCTTGGCATTGCTTCGTATCATTGGTGCTGATTTCCAGGGTGTTATGACAAAACACATCCTGATTCCTTCTCAAAATCAATTAGAAACTAATATTGACGGGCATAATTCAGCTAAATGAGTGGGGGGGGGAAGAACGTTCTTTTTTTTTCACCTGAACTTTTTAGTCTGAACTCCTAGTTCCCCCTTCCCCCCCGCCCCCCCCCCCCACACACACACACTCTGGGTCAGTTAGTGACAAACCCTTTTGTAATTGATCATCTCAGAGTTAACTGCTTGGGGTATCGAAGTGATGTGGTCTGCACATGGCTCCCTCTCTGGTGGCATGGCTGCCTCTCAGACAGAGTCGGGAGGTTCAGAAATGAACTCTGCACACACAGGAGGGGTTAGACCTTGATACATGTCACCTGAAAATGATCTGGGTGAGATTATCACAGTCAGAAGTCAGACAGCTATGACCGCCAGTGAACTGGACAGACAGACGGAAGCTGTGGAGAAGGCCCTTCACAGAAGGACTTTCAGAGAGAGAACTGACTGACCATGACACTAGTGAGCAGGCTCTCCTTCTAGATTCAGTTTATGGGAAATTGCATTACTTGAGCATCTTTTGATTACCAACTTTTCAAAATTACCAATATTTTCCCTTTATAATTTAAAGATTATTTAAATAGAAGAAGCCAGACCTTTCTGTAGGTTACCCTAAGATTGTCGTTTTATTGATATTCATGTTTTGGCCTCATACCAGTCTTCGAAGTTCTAGTCTACCATATGTTAGTGAGGAATTGATGGTATCCTTGTAGAAAACCGGTTGGTAAAAATCTCAATCTGAAGAGTGCAGTGTAAACTGGTATCAACAGATTCAGATGCCCTTTACTTAGAGAAGAGGGTAGTGGGGGTCTCTTTGGGGCAGGATATGAATGGGCCCTTTGGGTTTTTTCTTAATTGCTAATTAAATTTCTGAGGTGAAAATTGATCTTTAATCTTTTAACTTCACAGGGCTCACAATTGTTCCAAAACCACATGGTGCATTGGAGTTTTCTATAAATTCCTCTAAAACATCAACCTATGAAAACTATGTCTCCGCCATTACAAACTTCCTAAGAGGTGAGATTGTTTGAAGTGATGGATTCAAATCTGATTTCTAACAGCAGGAAAATGTTTCTGTTATCCTCTTCCTTCACTTGAAGGAAATAGAAGGAGTAGCAGATGGTGCTTTGCCACTCGTTTTGATTCACCAGTATGCTTTAGCAAGGCACAGAACATATAAAGAAGCATCAATTTTGTGAACAGTTCATTGGATTTTTCTGTCCTTTAGAGTAAATTGTATTGATTATTCCTGACAGTTCTGTTTGGAAGAACATAAATGAGCTGTTCATTCATTATGTTGAACCCATATTAATTAAAGTAGGGATTCTGATTATTTCAGAGCTCCATATAGGAACAAATAAAGTTTGTCTGACTGGTTAGGCTGTGGCACTATTTCCTGAAATTATATCGTCTTTCTGCTAATAAGACCACGATAGAATATCAAGCCCAATTTTTTTTAATACTCCCATCTTGAACTTTACATAGTTCTAATCAGTATGTACGTGCTATCTTCTAGACCAGTGTTTTTCAACTATTGTTTGCTCATTCGTAACTCTCTTTGCTTGTTATCCCATCCCCAAATAAAAGATGGTTGGTGGGGATGTGAGTGATTGATTACATTCACAGAGCATTTTCCTTTGTCCTTCATTGCCGCCTTCTGAGGAACACTGTGGCTTGCCCAAAGGGACACAAAGAAGTGACGGTTCTGACATTCAGATCTTGATGGAATCAACCAGTCCATCAGTGACCATTAAGCACCTTCTGCATGCTAGGGACAGTGCTAAGTGTTGGAGATAAGAGCAAAATGAAGCAATGCTCATCCTCCAGGAGTGAGAGACAGAAATGTGTGTGTATGCGAACACATATAGGGACATGTGGAGAGTAACTACAGAGTAGTTAAATGGAAATTTGGTACTAGCAATTGCTAAATAAGGAAAAGCCTCATGTATGTGGTTCTTAGTACAGGATTATGATAATGATAGTTTGATATGGAAGGCCTCGAACATTTTAGATCAGGAGTGCATGGAAAAAACCCCCATGGGATTGGTTAATTTCAGGGGGTCTTTGAACTTTTATGGGGAAATTTGCGTCTTTATTTCAGTATAATGGGTTTCATTTGTAATCCTATGCATTTCATTTTGTGCATTTAAAAACATCCTAAGATGGGGTCTGTAGGCATCAGCAGACTATCCAAGGGGATATGATACAAAAAATATTTGAGGCCTGTTTCTTAGGTAAGGGTATCTTCCATTCTTTAAAGAGGGTGACTTGTAAAAATGAGTTAATTTTCACCATCTAGTTAAATATTTATTTTGCCCTAACATGAGAATGACTTTCCCTCACATTAGTCATCTTACATATTTGTCATCTTGTTTTCACTAATTTTATTTCTGTCTACCTATTTTTAAAATTGCAGATAGACTTTTTGGTAGATTTGGGCCAAAAAGCAATTCATGTTCATATCATTCATATGTCCACACAAAATAAATGTTGTCCGGCATAAATGTAAAATACACCTGAGGTGAAAAATTATTTTATCCATGTGTTAAATTTAAGCCTTTTCATCTGGAGTCAGATATCTTCTCCATAGCCATTGATAGTATTTGGAATTTCATAAAACTCTTCAGAAGGTTTTGTGAATGAAGTCCCCTGGAAGTTAGGAGTTTTCATGGAAGTCATACCTGAAATATAGCAGTGCTTTTAGGGCCATAACACAAGGAGGGCTCTTTGCTACTCCAGTCTTTGTTCACTAAAACCTAAATTTTTGGAAAGTCAACACTTGTTGGAGGAAAAATCAGTGTTTATCAAATGTCTATGCAGAAGGAATACTCCGAATTAGGCTCTGTGGGAGTTACAAAGGTGCATCACCTGCCTCTGCTGTAAAGGCATTTGTATTATCTTCCCTCTCAGTTTTGAGTTTTGCAGACTCGGCATGTTTGCTGGGCTGGCCACTGTGAACTTAGTATATTTTGTGCTGCTCCCTCCTTCTCTTACCCAACAGAGGTCACTGGTAGCAGTATGGTGAGGAGCCTCCTAGAAAGGGAAAAAGTAAGAAATTACTTTATTAATTAATGAAACATTAATTTGGAGATTACCTGAGAATTACGTAAATTTGTGTGTAAATGTACAGATTACAGTTGTCATGGACCTCATTTTCACTATGACAATTTACATGGCTGGACTGAGAAATCTAGAGCCGGTCCCAATGCTGTCATTGACAATAAAGTCAATTAACATGTCATGTCATTATTGGACATCAATTTGAAAATAACAGTATATTTGATCCCAGGAAGGAACAGTTTTTAAGAAGGCAAGATTAGCAGCAGCATAATAATACAGTAATGAATTACATGGTGAAAGTTGTCTTTTGAAATCTTTTCACTAAAATTATACATAAAAATTAAACTATTTATCTTTGGACAGTTCAAGATTGATGTGCAAATAATAAGTGGTTATTTCTTTTTATCCCATAAGCATATGAAAGAGAAAGACAAGAATTTCACACACACTGTCGTAATGGAACACTTTTTGAACAGGATGACCTGTCTCCTAAAAGGGCATGTAGATTTCCTCTTGAGATGCTTGAAACCTGCTCTGGATTGCAAGATACCTCTTATGGCTATCCTGAAGGAAATCCTTGTATTTTTGTGAAAATGAATAGAGTAAGTACATGCTGGGGACTTGGGGCTTCAGTGATGAATAGGATTCTGTCCAGAATTGAATGAAATTCTGTTTGAGTCAGCTGATTTAAGGGGGAAATGGGTGATACTTAACTAGTTGGGTTTTTTTTTTTTAATAAAGTAAAATGATAGACAGATATAGAAAAAAACAGTTGTTTTGCAAGTTAGTAATGTAGATCTCTTTTTTTTTACATAGTTACATCCTATAAATGAAACTGATATACTGGAACACTTTTCATGAATTTTATTTTATACCCATCAGATTAATGTCAAATGATAAATTCTTTGTTCAGATGGCAATGTGAATGTATTCAGATTTTTCTGTACTATTTTATGACAGGGTCCATCTATGGTTCTGAGTGTGCCCCAGGCAGCATCTCATTCTGATCAGCTGGAGAAACGATTAACATTAGGGCTCTAGTAACTGTGGGCAGCAGCAGGGACACGTGATATTTATTAGTGCTCTGTACAGCAACACTCCAGTATTTGGTTTTGTTGCTAACTACAGTAAATTGGGCATAACCCCCAAAAGGAGCAGCAACACCAGAGCACAGCTACTGTTAGGTCTATATTTATTCTCATTGAATGCCGGTGGAGATTTCTTGATATAAGCTAACCTTTTTTTCAAAATGTTGTTAGGTTAATGATCTGAGGAAGAAGTCATTTGGGAAATACTGGCACCGACAATTCACTAATCTGATGATTGTTTATCAGGATTACCTAGTTGGCAAAGCTCTTTAGTTCTTGTGATTGATGTAAACTGGATGTGCATAAAGAACATGTTTTGGGGTTGGCATAGGTAGCAATGGTGTCAAACTCAAGTAGAAACATCCCTAACACTTAATTAAAACTATCTCTTCTCGTGTTTTTATTTATTTTGTTAAACATTTCCCGTTTGTATTTTAATCTGGTTCATGCTGCACTCAAGTGTTGGCAGTCCCACAGGGCCATAAGGCAACAATTGGTATGTTCCTGAGTTATGTGGATTTACAGGTGAAACAGATGCACCTAATGGGCAGACACTTAAGGTTTTCTAGGAGATGGGAAAACAGCAAGCATGAAAAAAGAAAGCCTGGACAAGAGTCAAAATTGATTATAAATGATTTCAAAGTAAGCCACCTCTTAACAAGATTTACTGTCAGCTTGGCCCCCAACGCCAACCTTATAAAAGGGTTCCATTGTATTGGGGGGAACAAGGTGAAATCATATTTCTATATGTGATATGAAAAATAATCATGTTCTCTTAACCTTAGATAATTGGATTAAGGCCCCAAGGAACACCCAGGATAGCGTGCGCAGTTAAGGTTAGTATATTGGAAACATATTTTTAAATTTCCATAAAAATAGATCTCATGTCTGTAAGATGTCTGTCTTTAGTTTGCTGCTTATAGAATAGTATTCCCAGTGGAAAGAGCCTGGAGTATAGAGCCAAACCTTTGCCCAGACACTGGCTTGGCTGATGGCCTGTGGAGAGCCAGGTGGCTTCATGGCTCACCCTTAGGACCTCCTCTGTAAAACGAGGCAGTTGAGGTCCCTTTGAGCTCAAACTCCACGTACCTGGGATCTCAAAGAGTTTTCTTTTCCAGGTTCATGTAGACATTGCCTTTAGTTGATATGTGTGCATTAATTACACTGGCTTCTCTCACAGATGTTTAGTTTTAGTCAAATTAATTACATTGTTTCAATATCATAATCTGTTTTGTTTTTTTCTTCATGCTGGAAATCCAACTTAGACAAATACATAAATAATGGGTAAGAGTTTCTCAGAGAAACTGCTTAGTTGTAAAATTTTACCACATCAGGGTTATTGACAAATGTTTTTATCAGAATTGTTGGGTGTCATTTGACTTTGGTTATATTTAAATTGCTTCTAGAAGGGTTTTGTATTTTGTTGTAACCCCATATGTGTCTAAAGTGGAAGATTTGAAAAGGGGGAGCGATTCCTGGTTTCATAGTTGAATTCTCTTATGCACCTGAACAATGGGCCATTATTTTTCTTCTGTATGCCTGTCAGTTCAGCATGAAACTTGGATAGAAACAAGGACCTCCCCGAAAACCAAATACTCTATTGGATATGAAGGTTTTATTAATAACTCAGTTATTTTTGAGCTCAAGACCTATTGTGGCTACATTGTCATTGGATAGATGCCATACATGTGCATTGTTGCAGGTTTTCCCCCAAGATGTTCCTTCTTTCTTTTGAAGAATTAATTATACTTATATTAAATTGCATAGAAAATAACAAAACCGTTATTTTGTTTTTACTATGATGAACTTCCTAAAGAAAGAACCAGATATAATCTATAAGACTTCATTGTCTGGCTCTTTTACTTAAAAACATTGAAAAAATGTAATGATAGTGGCTATTTCCTACTCAATTTGCTATCTAATTTTTGAGTATTAATGAATTTTGGAAAAATGATTTTTACTTTAAACCTTATATTAGAACTTTCCAAAGACAGGAAGATTGCCAATATGCTTGTGTTTATTTTTTTAAATAGTAATAGCCACAATGCTTGTAGTCTCCACATTTATCCCATATTGAAAGTGAATGTCTCAGTTTTAGCTCCTTAAGCTTCTGTTTAACTTATTAACAGTTAATGATACAGGGCTGAAGGAAACCTCCCTCTGTTCTCCACTCTTCCTGCCATTTTAGACAGTTCTCTAGGTTAGTAGCAGAGGAGGGAGCTGGACTACATGACCTCAGAAGTCCCTTTAAACCTGGGATCTAAAAGTTTTCCAGGTTCATGCAGATGTTGCCTTTAGTTGGTGTATGTATTACACACAGTTGTCTTTCTTCTTTTTCTTTCTTCTTCTTTCTTCTTCTTCTGCCATATTTGAACTCAGGTCCTACTGAATCCAGGGCCGGTGCTTTATCCACTGCACCACTTAGCTGCCCCCGCCCCAAAATTCTTTACAGGGTTTTAATATCATAGCCTATTATTTTTCTTCATGCTGCAAATCCAGTGTAGACAAATATATACCTAAAGGGTAGAAGGAGATTGTGTAACCCATCCTCATTTCAAATCTCAATTCCTTCTCTTCAATTTAAGCCCATTTCCTCTTGTGTTTGTTTTCTTTTGTTTTCTGTTAGTGGGGAAAGAGAATGCCTTTCCCGTATCTAGACAGTGTTATAAAGTCTACCCATCGGCCTTCTTTTCTCCAACTAAAGGACCCTATGTGTGGTCCCTTTTGTCCTATTTAGTAGTCCTTGAAAATGAACATTAGAAGAGTGTCTCTAGTGAATTGAATATGGCTCAGCTCAGTGCCTTTTCCCCCTCTAAGAAGGAGCTGGGTAAAAGTAGCAGGAGTGGTTGTGTTGTGAGTTGTGGCACAGTGTAGAAAACTAGTTAAGATTCTCATGTGGAAGGGAAACTGACCTTCAGCAACATCAGCGTCATTGCAGGACAAAATGCTTCTCTTTTAAGACTTGGATTTTTGGCTAATGGTAAAATGTTTGAGGAAAATTGATTTATTGAGAAAGGTGGCTCAAAGGGAGCTGGTTTGTGCGACAAGTCATAGGCTACAGACATATGCTTCATTCATGGTAACTTCTGATGCTCCCATTGACCAGGTAAAGCTTCTGTCAGGATAGACCCCAGATCTTGGTCACTGAAATTCTTTCATGTGGGATTTTCTAACTGATCATTTAGAGGTAGAGCTGAAAGATTAATGTTGCTTTCCCCACCCCAATCATCATCACGCATACGCTTCCTTATGCAGCCATCAAAAAGACGGGATGCCAATGGGTAAGGCTACTTTTTTTTTTTTTAAGCAAGTCCTTAAGTGCTGTTATATGGTGTGTGCTTTGATTAAATCCAAATGTTTGGATTGGTGATTAGTAGATATGTTGGTGTTTATAAAGCAATCATCGTTTTCTAAATTGGTTATCCATTTAGAAAGTAATCAATATGGTGGCTTTTCTGTGTGGCGCTCCCCTTACACAGTGCATAGTCATTCTTTTTTTTTTCTTTTTTTTTTTTTTTTTTTTGCGGGGCAATGGGGGTTAAGTGACTTGCCCAGGGTCACACAGCTAGTAAGTGTCAAGTGTCTGAGACCGGATTTGAACTCAGGTACTCCTGAATCCAGGGCCGGTGCTTTATCCACTGTGCCACCTAGCTGCCCCTATAGTCATTCTATACAAATCATTCTATACATGGTCATTAGGACTAGACTACATTAGAGAGAACACAAGACACAAGTAGAAATTTTCATAAATTGTTAGATAATAGGGAAAACATGACAGTAATAGATTCTGGATATTCATCTGATACAAGGTCCATGGACTTGTGCATGTGTGCATGTGCATATAATAAGCATTCACCTCTTTTATTTGAGTTATCCCATCAAAGATGCAGTGTTTAACTTAGTTTAGATATACTTTAAGATAACTAAGATTTGTACTACCTGAAGCAAATTCCATTACTCCAAGTGCCTTCTGTCTGTGTCAGCAATAAGTGGATCCCCTGCAGACCTGTTGCCCTCTGGTGCCGTTGTGGCACTATCAGAGAATGGTTACAGTCAGAATTGTTATCTGTCCTGTAGTAGAATATACCAGCGACCACAGTTGTTGTGATTTGTACAGTTTCTATTGTAAACCTTGACTTAATAATGTTAGGAAAAGTGTCAGGTCATCTTTTCATCAGCATTCTTACTCACCCCACCCATGCCATTAATAATGGAAATTTCTTTCATAGAATATATTTGTCATTTCACTCACTGAAAGTGGGGGGTTTTTTGTGTTTTACATTTTAGGAAGGAAAAGAAGTACCGCTAGCAGTTTTCCCCCAAAATGGAAGTATTGACTTAAAGTATTATCCATATTACGGGAAAAAGTTGCATGTAAGTATGCTTGGGTTTTTAGCTTTCTTGGCCCATAGCATGTTGAATATGGCTCTTTCTCAAAATTCAGTAAAGTGGGTTCTTGTAATGAAAATTTGGTTCTGTCCTTTACTTCTGTTATAAAACTCTAGCTATAACTCCATGTTCCCATGAGGAAAAGGTGAATGTAGTAGTTAGGCTTGAGGACCAAGCGTGACTGTGGGCCCAGACATGCTGTCCACCAGTATGGACAATAGAGGTGAGGAGGGGGGCAGTATGTTCCTAGAATGAGGAGGAAGCGGGATTAAATCCAGCCCTGCCACTTAGCACCTCTGTGTCTGTCCATGGTCAGGTCTCTTTGGCCTGAGTTCACTCCTGTCAAATGAGGGCACTGAGCTGGGCGGTCATTGACAAAAGATCATCCTCCCGAATCTTTGGTTCTCCATTAAGTCTCGAGTCTGTCATTTGTTTTCTACCCTTTCTGATTCTGTCGACCTTTGTCCTTCCCCATATACCAACTATTACTCCATTATCTCTATTTGCTAGGTGGACTATCTACAGCCATTAGTTGCTCTCCAGGTCATGCTTCATGCCCACAATGAAGAAGTGTTGATAGAATGCAAGATTGAAGGGTCGCCCAATCTAAGAAACCAGGATGATCGTGACAAGTTCTTGGGACGAGTTGCCTTCAAAATCTCAATGGCTCATTAGTATGAGTAGAACATCTCCACAAAGTAAACGTGTTGTCTATCTTCATGTTGTATCAGCTGGACCTGCCATTCTAGAATATGAAACCACCTTGGAGAAATTTAGGGTGGTACATGACGTTTGGGGTAGCATAATAATGTGCTTCCAGATCATAATGTTTAATGTCCTCAAAGTAACTGCCTTTTGCCTTTGCCTGCCCCATTGGACCAGTGTGCAGACATAGACATGTCATATTAGGGACCTGTAAATAGCTGATTCAAAGCGTGTAATAATGGTGGTCTTGTCCTGTTCTAATGTGGTTTTATCTCCAAGTGTCTATAAAGCTTAACGTGCTGTGCTATGTAAATATTTTATTGATTTAACACTGGTTTAACTGTCATTATCTCAATGCCAACACACCTTTAGGGATCAAATGATTAAAAAACAAGAGGTACCCGACCGACCTAAAGTGATTTACAACTCTGCAAGAATTGTGCTGTGTGGAGACACCTTAAGTTCTGTGTGTGAGGAGGGAGATAAATAAAAGTGGATTGAAAAACTGTCCTCACGGAGTCTTTGAACTTATTTTAAAAGGCTGGATTGGTTTGGGACCTGAGCGCAAAGAAAGGGTTTTGAGTTTTAAAAACGGGAGCTATACCAGCATGCTGGCATCGAGCTTTCCCGTTTGGGAGGTGTGTAAAACACAGAACAGTTTTTCAAATGAGTATCATTATGGGTGGCCCCTTTAAAAGCAACTTGGTTTAGGTGAGTTAATATGTCTTAATTTTTTTTTTAATATACTACTTTTAAAATTTTTAAATTATGAACTTACCTTTTAACAAAGACATTGAGACCAACCTACAGAAGAACTAAAACACTTAGCCCTTCAAGTAGACCTTAGGAGACAAGTAGATCAGCCAGTAAGCTCTTATTAAGAGCCTTCTATGTGCCAGGCACTGAGCTAAGTGCCAGGGAAAGGTAAAAGACAGTCTGTGCCCTCAAGGCATAACTACTGAGGGAGTTCTGCCCCCTTTGGTTTCATGTTAAATTCTCCCTATGAGCTCACCAGATATGTCATTTTCTAATAACAAAAGAAGAATAGGATAAAGGATAATGAGGTTTTCCCTTCACAGTATTCTCTTTAAATTGTATTTTCCTAAATGCCACCATCTTGATGAGTCAGTTATCCTGACTCCCCAGAAGACATCGTTAATGGCTGTCCACTCCACTGTGACCCTTTCGCTGGGATTGCAGGCGTTTGTGCACATCGCGGTGTCAAGCAAGCTAAACCAAAGAGATTATTGACAGGGCTTTTTCTGAAAGGGAGGCGAACTCCATGGCATTATCCGTAGCATAGCCCCAGACCCCTGCAGTCCTTCAGCTTACACATGCATGGGTTCTTGTAATTCATTTTAATTAGTCCTCTAGGACACTGGGATAGGGGGGCGGAGATAAAAGTGGAAATACTCCAGCTTAGCATGCACATGATGTGGGATGGAATTTAGGGTCAAATTGATTGTGAGTCGTCCCAAAAGAATTACAAGACTCAGTGACTCAGTTTCCCAAGTTTTATTACAATACTGTGAGTGACCACAGGGAGAGAACCAGAAAAGTATCTCTTGAATAGTGAAAGAAAAGACAGTTATATTTATAGTATGGATAAATTGATTATCAATCTCATTATAATAATCTCCACCTTGGGGAGGTATAAGGGAAAGCCTGTCCTCATAATATTCTCCACCTTTGGGAGGTACAGGGGCGGGCTTATCCTAATTTGGAGTTCCTGGAGTCCTAAGCCAACCCCCAAGGCAGGTACCTTTTTCAGTGGAGGTGTGTTTTGGGGGTTTACGCGTCATAAGGTGAATCTGGGGACAAATTTGGCCTTTTCTGCACGTCTCGTTCTGTTTCCCATGGCTAGTTTCCCATTTTTCATTAGAATTTCTATACCCTGTCTTGTGTCTTATTGTTATATGACCTGACCCTTCATGGTCTCGTTATGGGCACTGATCACTGTGGGTATGATAACGTAGCATCCTGACTTGTAAGTCATCCATTAACTGGGGTCTGAATCCCTTTTGGAGCTCCTATCTGAATTAGAGCTTGGATCTTAGGTTTTTCTGTTAACCCCTTGTTTCACCTCCTACATCACACACAGAACTAGGCCATTCTCTCTGCTGCCTCTGGGGTTGTGATGACAGACCAGGGCCCCAGGTGATGATTCCTTGTTTGTGCTTGTGTTCATTTGGGGTTCGGTGGGCAGCGAGGTTTTAGAGGGGTTTTCAGTAGTCTGCTCTAAGCACTCTAGGTTTTGATGCTCTTCGGTGTGTTGGAGACTATGCTAGATACCTACATTATCTACATTGTAATGTAAAAATGGCCCAACGGGCACCGGCCCTGGATTCAGGAGGACCTGAGTTCAAATCTGGCCTCAGACACTTAACACTTACTAGCTGTGTGACCCTGGGCAAGTCACTTAACCCCAATTGCCTCACTAAAAAAGTTAAAAACAAAACAAAAAAAAAATGGCCCAATGGCTTTGAAAAGAACAACAAACTGTGATGTCACCATAATAGATGTAGATGCTATAAGGAGGAATTCATCTTTCAGTGAATCCCAGGGTCAGAGAGAAGCTGCTTGGGCGGCCCATGTTCACCTGGGCAAGGGGTTGTCTGGGATAGTCACACCTTCCTTCCTTATTTAAGACTTGCCAGGTTTTTCTGAAACCATTCCCCTCAACATTTCCTATAGCACAATATTCCATCATAATAGTATACTGTGACTTTTATTGATGAACAGTCCCTCAATATCTAATGTTTTGCCACCACAACAAGAGCCACTCTCAATATTTTTGTACATATGGCTCCTTTTTCTTTTCCTCTGCTTTCTTTGGGATACAGACCTGGCAGTGGTATTGCTGGGTCAAAGGGCATGTGCCATTTAATAACCCTTTGGGCAGAATTCCAAATTTCTCTCCAGAATGGTTGGATCAGTTCACAACCCCTCAACATTGCATTAGTGTCCCTATTTTTCCACATCTCCAGCATTTGCCATTTTCCTTTTCTGTCCTCAGAGGTAGGTGTTGTTTTTTTTCTAAATTTACATTTCTCTACTAGTGATTTAGAGCAGGGCTGCTTAAAAATTTTCCACTTGCTACCCATTTTGCCCCAGAAATTTTTACATGACCCTGGGTATAAAGTTATATAAAATAGGAATACATAACCTTTTACTGGTGCCAAATTTTTCACGACCCCCACATTCAGTTATGACCCACAGTTTAAGAAGCTGGAATTTAGAGCATTTTTTCCAATGACTATAGCTTTGATCTTTCTAAAAACTGCCTATTTATGTCTTTTGACTGTTTATCAGTTAGGCTTTCCTAAAACATTGCACAGTAGACTACATCTTTACCATGGTACAATTCACCGTAAGATAAAGAGAATATAAGCTCCCTCTCAGTAATTTGTTGATTTTACAAAATCACTGAGAGCAGAAACCCCCACAAGGTGTTTCCCATATACATCACAATTACAAGGTTCCTTGACAGATTTGGCAATAGAGAGAACCTTGTTCTGTGAGTTCAGGGAGACTGTTGTGACTCCTTGTGCATTGTGAGACCCTTGGGCCAAATGCTGACTGAGTCACAAGTCCCAGAGCCTTTCAGAACTTCTCCCATATGATCCCTAATCATTCAAGTTAGACCTAACTGTTGGTGAAGAGTACCTGTTGTCTGTCATATGATGGGCAACCTGCGGAGCTCATAGAACTCGGACAGACACCGCAAATGAAAAAAATGAGCTTGAACCCACAATGGAGCAGGCTGGATTGCTTTTGGGAATTGGCGTGCGCCTCCTCCCTGAGATGCAATACCGTTACCTGCCAGTGGCGGTGTACTGCCCCATGGCAAATGAGGGGGCAGACTAGGAAGCAGGTATAAAAGCTCTGCGCTCCAGGCATGACTAAATGCCCAGGATACAAATACAAGCAAAAAGGTAGTAGCCTTCAGTGAGCTTCCAATGTTGGAAGGTGACACACACAAAGAGCTGGAGGGTGGGAGCTGCCTGTGCAGAGGACACACAGAGCCAGGAGAGTGATGAAACTTCTGCCCTCTGACGACACACACAGAACCTATATCGAATTGTTGGCCTGCTCAAATGGTGCAGGGAGGAAGGGAGGGCATTTGGAACTCAGAGTTTGAAAAATGGATGTTAAAGGGGCCTCTAGGTGGCACAGTGGATAAAGCACCAGCTCTGGATTCAGGAGGACCTGAATTCAAATCCAACCTCAGACACTAGTTGTGTGACCCTGGATAAGTCACTTAACCCTCATTGCCCCGCCCCCCCCCAATGAATGTTAAAAATTGTGTTTATATGTAATTGGGGGAAAATAAAATACTAAATTTTAAAAGTACCAAATTTTAAAAAGCAACTCTTCTGCCCTGGGTGCCTCCCCAAAATAGAAGCTCTGGGAGAAATTCCTCAGTGGGAGAAGGGGCCCCACAGCTGAAGCATGGTGGAAAAGTCAGGATCTGGGGGCAGCTAGGTGGCGCAGTGGATAAAGCACCAGCCCTGGATTCAGGAGGACCTGAGTTCAAATCCAGCCTCAGATACTTGACACTAGCTGTGTGACCCTGGGCAAGTCACTTAACCCTCATTGCCCGGCCAAAAAAAAAGACAGAAAAGTCAGCATCTGCAGAGCCAGGGGAGGAAAGTGACACAGGATTGTCTACCATCATTATTGCCCACCTCACAGCTCCATTTAGATATGTATCCTGGACCCAAAAGACATGAAACAAAATCCCAATGTATTCTAGCTTCTAAATAGCTTAGGCCTTTGCTCTTTGTCTAATCCATCAAGAAGGCTTCTACCAGCAGAACTCTCTCCCACAGTAAAAGGCTGTAGGGGGTCTCCCCATTTCGCCACCTGTGTTTCTTTGAGCCCACTTCCCAGTGATTGCCATTACGTTTGGGGCAGAGGACCCAAAAAGCGGCTTCTAAATAAGAAAAAGAAAAAGAATCACACACAAGCTACTGTCTAAAAGCCAGTGGGAGAGGAAGGAGGAGGGATGATGTGAGGGTGTGGTTAAAAGCTAAGGCATTGCCCCAGGTGAGCAATTCAATACAATACAGTTCTGTTACAATATTCCTGCCTCATTTGACCTCATAACATTATGTTGTGGGAAAAAAAATGGATTTATCTAAGTGACAGGAAAGCTTAGTCATCTCTAAATAATTCCACCCATGGTTCAGTTTATAGTGTCCAACAGATTTGTTGTTTGTTTAATTGACTATTAAACTAACCGAGGAAATAGTACAGTGGCTGGGTTGCCCATGTTTCAATAATAACTGATCTTGGTGCCTATGAAAAGATGAGCAGATTTAGTCTGGGCCACGACCTTCCACCCCGTCCCTATTTTGACATGGGGCATTCCAACAGCGTCTCTAAGTGCCCAGCTTTGTGCTCCTGCCTTCCTTCAAAGCCCTACTCAGAATTCACCTGGACCTAGCTCCTCCTGGTTAGTCAGCCCCACCTCAATGGCGACTCTTTCCTGTTCACCCTTCGTACTATTGAACTGTCCCCTATTACTATTGATTTTCTCAAAATGCCCAGTGTAGTTTGGTGGGGTTTTTTGCAGGGCAATGAGGGTTAAGTGACTTGCCCAGGGTCACACAGCTAGTAAGTGTCAAGTGTCTGAGGCTGGATTTGAACTCAGGTCCTCCTGAATCCAGGGCCAGTGCTTTATCCACTGAGCCACCTAGCTGCCCCTGCCCAGTGTAGTTTTAAAGGGAATTCAGGGGAATGCTGTCTTATGCCATCTCACCTCATTTTTCAGCTAGTTGTGCCGATAGCCCCTCCCCTCCCTTTTGTCCTAAGTTTACTTGGAATTTTCTCGGACTTTCTAACTCTTGACATTTTCAAAACCCCAGGATCATCAAACTAAAGCTGGAAGAGACTTCAGAGGCCATCTCATCCAATCATCCCATTTTACAGATGTGGAAATGGATGGGCCCAAGGCAGGCATGACCCGAGGGAGGTCACAAAGTTAGTTAGGAACAATGGAGACTCGAACCCACCCTAGTGTCCTGACTCCTAATTCCTAACCCATTCTTTTTTCCACTCAACCTGCTACTATCCCAAGCACTCTGTCCTAGCAAATCAACCTTGAATTTTCTAATCCATTCTGTATTCGGCCACTCATGATCTCTTGGACAAGTCATTAACCTGGTGTTATGGGCCCAGTGCATCAAAGAACTTTCTCCTTGAGAAACTAAACCAAAGGACAGACACCTAAAGAGATAAGTGGAACCAGATCGGACTGAGCTAGCTCTGGGACCACCACCCTTCATTCCAGTCTCCCTCACCCCTGGGGAAATAAGATTAGGTGTGACTGCTGCCTTTGTGGCAGGAGGAGCGGAGAGTTGGCTTGAGAGATCCAAAGCCACCCCTCACCCAACTCCTCCAGCCACCACCAGTGGGGAATGGTCCTCCCCCAATAAGGGAACTTAACACAGTCAGATGATCACCCCCATCAGTCCTCTATAAAAGTATCTGTCTGTCTCCTGCTCAAGGAGATTGGTATCTCAGAGCCAGGCTCTGTGCCATGCCTTCTCCCCATGAGAAGTCCAAGGATTTCTCTCTTGGTTTCCCTTCCCCAGCCCCTGAATAAACTATTATCATATTCTACTGGATTTGTGTGCAAGAGGGTGTAATTCTTTAAAGAGGAATTCCGAAGGACCCCGAACCCAAACCCCCTGCCCTATTTCCCCACAACACTGGTTAAGGCCCAGTTTCCTTATCAGTAAAATGAGAGGGGTTGGATCGCTTGAGTGGAGTTGGGCCACACTTCACCCACACCCTAGTATGCAGTACCTTTTCTGTCTTGGGCAAAGAGGGAACCTATTCTTGATTTTCTTATTTTTGCCCTGGATAATGTAATCACTGCCGTCAGCAACACAACAAGAGATTGTTGGGGGGAGAAGGGGAGGAAGAGGAAAATAAGATGGCTGAGGAAGGTCATGATAGTTTATTGTCAGTGCTATTGTCAAATCATTTTATTTTCTAACATAACTGATTTGAACCATTTATGAGCCTCTCCCCTGCCCCAAAAAGTACCCCTTTTGGGGGTACAGACAGGGCAAGAGCAGTGTTTGGCCAGGAGAGGGGATGTCACCCGTGACCATCTTTCCCCTTCTCCCAGTCCTGAGTCGACTTCAGTGTTATAAGGAGGGGGTGGGGACTGAATATATTTACTCCATCCATTTTTTGCCTTCTACTTCTGGAATGACTGTTCTTCACAGAAGGCTAGCCTTGCCTATCTTACCCACAGAGGAAGGGGGAAATGATCCAGTGGAATCCTGCCCATGCCATCTATCTTCTAGGGATGGCATGTAAGGGAGGCTACCAGTCCCTGAATTTACACACTCCTCTAGAACCAGCTTTCCTCAGAGACAAAATTTACAGTTGTTAATCTTTCTTACTGAACTGTTGTCGTTAGGACTCATAAAGGAGCTGATTTATACGACACGACTTTCCAGAGAATACCAATTCCATCAGGTCAGCACACACCCACATGCCCTACTATTTTGGAATGAGATGATTATCTGGGTGCTTTTCTCTGCCTCTGTGCCCTACCAGTAACTGCCTGGCAGATGAAAGTCCTCACATGCATCAGGGCCTGTCCACTCGTGTGTGACTAGAGAGTGACAGACACAGAAGCAAGGAGATTGAAGGGAACCCCAACAGCTTTCTATCTTCCCTCAGGGAGACATGATTGCCTGTGCTGCTCAGATCTTTCTCTGTTCATTAGAACCTTTAACCCATATTTTTTTTACCAGATACCTTTTGTTTGTTTGTTTTTTTGTGTGTAAGGCAAATGGGGTTAAGTGACTTGCCCAGGGTCACACAGCTAGTAAGTGTAAGTGTCTGAGGTCAGATTTGAACTCAGGTCCTCCTGACTCCAGGGCCAGTACTCTATCCACTTTGCCACCTAGCTGCCCCTTGACCTTTAAGGAAACCATCCTTTTGGAACACCCATTGCTATTATTCTAAGGAGGAAATGAGGCTTGTCCTCCGGAACTTGTATGCTTGTATGATTACAGATCAATATAAATCAAGAGAGAAGAGATTCATAGAAGATAGGAAAGAACACCAACAATGGGGGTAGAGGAAGCCCCCTGCAGCAGCTGAGTCTTGATGAGAATGATGGGTGAGGAGCACATTCTAGGAATAGGGTCAACCTGTTCAGAATGCATGAAGATAGAAGATGGAATGTAACTAGTTCCAAGGAATGCTAATGGGGCATTTTGTCTGGAACTTGGAGCGGGTGAAGTGAAGAGTATTAGGAAAGAAGCTGGGAAGGAAACCGTCGATCGGAACCATATTGGAAAAGGCTTAGATGCCACACAGAAGCATTTGTATTTTATCCCAGAAGCAATATGGAGGGTGAAGATCTTTGAACAGGGGATGACATCTGCCATGCTGTTGGAATACTCCTTTGGAGACTGAATGAAGGATGAATTGAAGAGGGGGGAGATGGAGGCAGGGAGATGAGTTGATGATGTAGGAGGCAAAAAGGGGTTAACAGAAAAACCTAAGACCCAAGCTCTAATTTAGATAGGAGCTCTAAGAGGGATTCAGACCTCACTTAATGGATAACTTACAAGTCAGGATGCTGGGTTCTCTTACCTACATAAGTCAGTACCCATAACGGGAACAGAGGGAGGCAGGCCATGAAGACCTTAAACTAGAACAATGATATTCTGACAGGCTATAGAAAATCAAACTAGAAATAAATGAAAAATGAAGATGTTTTGAAACTAAGCATGGGAATACAAAAGAGACGTGTACAGAAAAGGCCAAATTTGTCCCCAGATTCACCTTATCACATGTAAACCCCCAAAACACACCTCCACAGAAAAAGGTACCTGCCTCAGGGGTTGGCTTAAGCCTGCAGGAACTCCAAATTAGGATAAACCCTCCCCTGTACCTCCCTAAAGGGGAGATTATTATAATGAAATTGATAATCAATTAATCCATATTATAAATATAACTGTCTTTCCCTTCCTTGTTCGAGAGATACCTTTCCACTTTTCTGGTTCTCTCCCTGTGGTCACACAGTATTGCAATAAAATTTGGGAAACTGAGTCACTGAGTCTTGTAATTCTTTTGGGACGACTCACAATCAATTTGACCCTAAATTCCATCCCACATCATTAGGAGGCTGTTACAATAGTCCTGCTGAGTTAATGAATGCCTGAACCAGGCTGGTGGTTTGTGAATGCTTGAAACATTCCCAAGATGTTTGGAGTTAAAAACAAAAGAACTTGGGGCAGCTAGGTGGCTCAGTGGATAAAGCACTGGCCTTGGATTCAGGAGGACCTGAGTTCAAATCCAGCCTCAGACACTTAACAATTACTAGCTGTGTGACCCTGGGCAAGTCACTTAACCCCAATTACCTCACCAAAAAAATCAAAAGAACCTAGAAATTAATTTCCTAAAGAGAATGAGGAAGGTGAAGAGTTGAGGATGGTTGAGAGGTGGTGAACCTGGGTGACTAGAAGCCTTGGGGGTGACTAGAAGCCTTGGGAGTGCCTCCCCCCCCAAAAAAATTGGTGGAGTGGGTTTAGGGAAAAAGACAGCTTTGTTTTAGACTTGTTGATGATGATCCAGTAAAGAAGAGAAAATAACTCATCTTTTCTTCAGTGGCAACCCTCTTCACCATGGAAGGAGTAGAAATCAGGATTCTTGAGTCCATTTGCCACCGTCCAAGCCGCACCATGAGCCTGGGCTGGTCACCTCACGCCAGTGAAGTCGCCTCAGTTTCCCCTCAGGGGATGCTGGTAGGACACATACATGTGAAAGGATTTGGGGCTTCTGGGCAGAAGGGGGCTGTAACCGATAACATGGTTTCGTTTTGGAACCACACCATGCAGGCTCCTGCGACCCCAGAAGGTAAAAAGCCTGCCCACGCTCTCCAGACTCTCTGAGCAAGTCTTCTCATGTCAAGGTGCTGCCCACATTCAGGCACAGAAAATCCATTTGCTGCAAGTTAGAACCGGTGTGGTAATTAGTGGGGAGTAGACAGTGACAGACCGGTGATGGAATCAACATATTGTTATTTAAAGTCAGAGGCCTGTCCTGAATGAGATAAAGTATAAAAAGTGCTTTGCAAACGCAAGGTATTGTTATTGAGCCAGGGAGCCTGACTTTAAGTTGGGAAGATCCGAGTTCAAATGCTACCTCTGATGGGTCCTGGTTGTGTGACCTTCAAGTCACTTTACCTCTCATTATCCCAGACAGCTCCCTGACTCTGAAGGAGTTGAAGATTTACAATAGTGGAGGGGGTTTCTGCCCTGGGAATCCCTTACTCAGATGAGATCACAGGTCCAGATCTCCCCCCTCCCCAAATTATTAGACATTAAGCGCATAACAACCTTGCTTTCATTGTTCATCTTTCCTTCTAGACCAGAAGAAATGGGTCGCTAGTGAGAGGGGCTGATTCCCACCCACCCCATACTGATAGAAATAGGGACCGGACCTGTGAAGTCTTTGATAGAGGGAATCCCCTTCTGCCAGTGACCCAACTTAGAGTGTGGGTTGGCAAGAGCAATGAGAAATTAAGTGACTTGCCCAGAGTCACACAGCCACTTTGTGTCAGAAACAAGACATGATCCCAGGTCTTCCTGGCTTTTGAGACTGGCTCTCTAAATCAGCTCTGTCATGCTGGCTCCCTTTTTATGGTGGAGGGAGAGGGAAAGGGTGGCTGGGGGTGCAAGACATGCCATAGGGGCTTGTAGATGCTAGAAATTAATTTGAAAATGTGCACATAAAGATTTAAAACTGGGTGGAATTTCAGAACCCATCTGGTTCAACTACCCCATTTTACAGATGAAAAAACTGACCGTCATGGGGGTTCAGTGACTTGCCCAAGGTCCCACAAGTAAAGACATTTCAGGAGAAGGATTTGAATGCAGCCGTCTGACTCCAGAAGCCCATCTTCCTTGTTTATGGGCTTATTACAGATTCACAGCAATAATCCACATCACAAATGGCTTTCTCCAGGCAATGCTCAGAGGGGAAACGGTCTGGCTGTGAGCTGTCTTCTGAGGGCTTCTCACTTGTTCACTGGAGAAGGGAAAATTACAACCAATGAAACTGCTGCTCGCTGAAGGCCAGCAGCCAACCCTCAGGTCTCCTCCCTCTATCTACCTCCAATATTCCAACTACTCAGTAGGGCAGCTAGGTGGCGCAGTGGATAAAGCACCAGCCCTGAATTCAAATCCAGCCTCAGACACTTGACACTTACTAGCTGTGTGACCCTGGGCAAGTCACTTAACCCTCATTGCCCTGCAAAAAACCAAAAATAATATTCAAACTACTCCTCTAACATTAAGGCCAAATTCCCAAAGCAGTCGCCATTATCTTTTTTTTTTCTTTCTTTTTTTAGTGAGGCAATTGGGGTTAAGTGACTTGCCCAGGGTCACACAACTAGTAAGTGTTAAGTGTCTGAGTCCGGATTTGAACTCAGATACTCCTGGCTCCAGGGCCGGTGCTCTATCCACTGCCCCCGCCATTTTCTTAAGAGGTGGAAAAGGAGTCTGTCTGGGACTGCACCCCACATTCCCCATTGAATTCAGAGGCTGCTTTTCCCTTGGAGATCCACTGAGTGAATGAATGGCTCTATGTGAGCTGGTAATTCTGGTGGAGAGGGGATTCCTTAACTGGGGGCTGAGCTCCTACAACATTCCACATTAGGGACAAAGTTCTCAGACACCGTAACAGTTTGGGGTATGTCAATCTGTATACACCTGTACTATCTACATGTCTCTGGGATCATGGATTCAGAATGGGAAGGAGTTCTTAATTGTCTTCTAGTTCAACTCCCTCATTTTACATGTAAAGAAACTGAGGCACGGAGTGCCTTTGGTTTCCCAAAGGTCCTGGGGGCAGGTAGTGGATAGAGCAGTGGATAGAGCACTGGCCTTGAAGTTGGGAGGACCTGAGTTCAAGTCTCACCTCAAAAACTTGTTTGTCCATCATTCCTGAAGAGGACGATGACATCAGGGTGATGGATGTCATGACTTGCAGTGAACTGAATTTAAGTGAGGGAGGGCAGTGCTAGGTCACCAACTTCACTCTCTCCTCCAGAGCCATCTGGGTCCAGTGGCAAGATATACATCAGAATGACTGGAGATGGCCCCAGATGTTTAAGGTAATTGGGGTTAAATGACTTGCCCAGGGTCACACAGCTAGCAAGTGTCTGAGGTGAGATTTGAACTCCAGAAGATGAGTCTTCCTGACTCCAGGCCCTGTACTCTGTGCACTCTGGTGCCACCTAACTATTTAGTGTCTAATACACAACTATTTATTGACATCATGAATCAAGGTTCTTTTGACATCTTTGATGTAAACTTTAACCATTGGTTGGAATAAAAGTCTTCTGCTTTCAGATGGAAACGGTGTTGACTACCAGTCATAAGATCTTTTTGTTTGTTAAGGAAATATATGCTGATTTTTAATAGAGCAATTTGAGTCCAACAGTTAAGAAATCACATTGTAAGACACTCAAGAGACAGAATGACAAGAAACCAGAGATATTTAGCACATAAAGTTGTTTTTTGGAAGTTTGGCAATGAGGACAAATATATATATGGGAAACAATAGGATGGGGGCAGGGGGGCGGGGCTAGACTGGTTTTTTAAACTTGAGGGAACTGGAGCACTTCCCATGCAGGCCGGCAACCTTTAAGGATCTAGGACTGAGAACAATTGAAAATCCATGAGAAGAGGAAGATAGGTGGTGCAGTGGATGGAGCACTGGCCCTGGATTCAGGAGGACCTGAGTTCAAATCCAACCTCAGACACTTAACACTTACTAGCTGTGTGACCCTGGGCAAGTCACTTAACCCCAATTGCCCCGCAAAAAAAAAAAAAAAAGAAAAAGAAAATAATAAAGTCCATGAGAAATAGGACTGCTGTAATAAGGTACTAGGTGTGAGGGATTGGGGTGTGGAAAGGATTGAGGTCACAGGGCAGGGTGCACACATACATATACATCCACACACACATACACACATACATGTGCACAGATACATATGCATACATGCATATATCTGGGATCATAGATTTAGAATGGGAAGGAGTCCTGAATTGTCTTCTGTTCTCTCATTTTAGAGATAAAGAAACTGAAGCCCAGGGAATTAAAGTGGGTTCCTGAAGGTCCTACAGGGAATGAGTAAGTAGTCAAATGCAGATCACCTGACTGTTTCCATCTTTGATATTGACTTTAACCATTGGTTTGAATCCAAGCCTTCTGCTTTCATATGAAAGATCCTTTTGTTTGTTAAGGAAATGTATGGTACGTCTTAAGATAGCAATTATTATACTCTTAGTAAATTCACATAGACAACATTTTGGCTCTACTGGGGAAAGAGAAGGAAGGGAACAAGCATTTATTAAGTTCCTACTATGTGCTGGATACTGTGCCAAGTGCTTTACAAATATTACACCATTTGAACCTCATAACAAACCTGTGAGGTGAGTGCTATAATCCCTATTTCATAGCTGAGGAAACTGCAGGACAGGTTAAGTGACTTGGCCAGGATCACACAGCTAGTAGGTATTTGCAGTCACCTATCTGATTTCAGGCCCAGCACTCTAACCACTGTACAACCTTGCTGCACTCTGGACTATTCTCCAAAGAGGGGGAAAAAAAAGAAAGAAAGAAAGAAAGAAAGAAAGAAAGAAAGAAAGAAAGAAAGAAAGAAAGAAAGAAAGAAAGAAAGAAAGAAAGAAAGAAAGAAAGAAAGAAAGAAAGAAAGAAAAGCTCAAGTTTGTGATTAGACTTCCTATTTAAAAGTCAGCAGAGTGCAGTGGATAGAGCACCAACCCTGGAGTCAGGAGGACCTGAGTTCAAATCCGGCCTCAGACACTTAACACTTACTAGCTGTGTGACTGTGGGCAAGTCACTTAACCCCAATTGCCTCACCAAAAAACAAAAACAACAACAAAAAATAAAAGTCAGCAGAAAGGGTGGATCTCCTCATCCCCAGAAAAGCCCTTCCTTCCAAGAGCTCCAGTCGATCAATTCATCTTGGCAGAGTGCCCTGCCACTGAAATCTCTCCTCCAGGACATACCCTTTCCTTTAAAGGGAGAGACCATCACAAGTTCCAAAGACTCATTGCCCAGCAAGCTTATCAAGCTGATCAGAGAGTCCACTTGATCATCCCTTTATGCTCTCCCCTCAGTTAAATATTTTTGTTTCCTACAAATCAAGCCAGGGTGCCTTCAGGTACATTGTTCCATATCCCCAATTCTGGATAGCACCCTGGGAACTTGGGAAGGATCCAGTAGTTATCATTTTCTTAATTGTCTTCCTCAGTGCCTCCCTCTTCACCTGCTATCCAGATAGTCTACAGAGTGTCCAGGTTCTTTATTTTATTTTTTTCCCCGAGGCAATCAGAGTTAAGTGACTTGCTCAGGGTCACAGAACTAGTGCAAATATGAGGTCAAATTTGAACTGAGAGGGGCAGCTAGGTGGCGCAGTGGATAAAGCACCGGCCCTGGAGTCAGGAGTACCTGAGTTCAAATCCGGCCTCAGACACTTAACACTAGCTGTGTGACCCTGGGCAAGTCACTTAACCCCAATTGCCTCACTAAAAAAAAAAAAAAAAAGTCTAAAAAAAAAATTTGAACTGAGAGGGGGAGCTAGGTGGCACAGTGGATAGAGCACTGGCTCTGGATTCAGGAGGACCTGAGTTCAAATCCAGCCTCAGACATTTAACACTTACTAGCTGTGTGACCCTGGGCAAGTCACTTAACTCCAATTGCCTCACCAAAAAAAAAAAGAAAGAAAGAAAGAAAGGAAGGAAGGAAGGAAGAAAGAAAGAAAGAAAGGAAGAAAGAAATTTGAACTGAAGCCCTACTGAGCGCTCCATCCACTATGCCCCTAGCTACCTCAAGGGACAGTACTCAAACTCTCAAATGAACAGTTCTATGTGAAGGTTCATATCTCCCATAGCTTGTCAAGCCTTAGTACTTTCATTTATTTGATTTTTTATTTCTTTTTTATGTTTTTAAATTTCTTTTTGTTTTTAAGTTTTTTAATTTCTTTTTTTCCTTTTTTCTTTACTTTCATTTATTTGAAACAATTGTACAAAGTTCCTCTAGGCTCATGCTGGCCTTGGTGCTTGTAAAGGTCTGTTCCAACCCCCAGAAAATAATTAGGAAAAGAAAAGGAAAAAGAAAGCAACTAAAATTAAATAAATTAAATAAATGTAAATAAAATAACTATACATTAAAAATAAAAATAAAAACCTTTTTGGGGTGGCATGAGGTAGCACCTGTGTGCTTGCCCATGTGGCTAGGACCGTGGGATGTCCTGAACCACAGTTTCTGGAGGCTTGTCTCTTTTGCAGACCCTAAAGTGGTTTACTCCTGGGAGAACCCAAGACCTCAGGGTCTTACCGAAAGCTTAAATGTCTTGTATGGGTCTCGCTGGGGTTAAAAAGAGAGGATCCCTAGAACTACTGGCTGTTTCCGGTCTAACTGCCCAAGCTCTGAATTATGAGCAAAGTTGGCAAAAGTTTGAATTAGAGAATACCCTCAAAGAAGTGCTGTCCTGCCACTTTCAATCACACCCAGTAACTCGCCAGGACCTGTTGAAACAAGAGGCGAAGCTTGTTTATAATTAGCTATTGTCTAATAAATGAAGGATGCTAGTCTGCTTGAAAAGTGTGTTCATTGAGGTAGGTAAAACAGCATCCCCACATCCTCTCCTCTGACGCTAATCTGCTTAACAAAGTCCTTTTCCAGAGATGATGCCAAGAGGAAGGGCTGAACTGGCTCGGATCTGGGTTGAAAGAAGTTGGGGAAAAAATGTGGTTTCATTGTCTCCCTATGTCTAATTGTATGCAGATACAATTTAGGGAAGAGGAAGCTAGGTGGACCCACGTGGATAGAACACAGGGCTTGGAGTCAGGAAGTCTCCTTTTCCTGAGTTCAAATCTGGCCTCAGACACTTACTAGCTGTGTGACTCTGGCCAAGTCACTTGACCCTGTTTGCCTCAGTTTCCTCATCTGTCAAATGAGCTGGCAAAGGAAATGGCAAACAACTCCAGTATCTCTGCCAAGAAAATCCCAAATGGGGTCACAGAGAGTCTGAAACGACCGAACAACAAACAATTCAGAGGACTAGTTCCAGTGCTGTCTCCCTGCTTCTAAATCAGCCTTTTCAGTTAGGTAAAACTAAAGTTCTTTGTTAGAAGAAAGATGGAGGGGAAAGAACACTTGATTTTTGGTCAAATGACCTCTTATTCCTGCAACAGGATGTAAACTTGAAGACAAGGAAGGGCTATTTCAACTTTGGCTTTGGATCCCCGGGGCCAGTATATTCTCAGTTTAATGAATGTTTGTCGTTAAATTGACCACAGAGTAACCCCTCTCTCTAGTACTTATTACCTGTGTGATCTTCAGCATGTTATGTTTTCCTGTTAGTCCAATGAAGGGATTAGACAGATCAGTGGTTCTCAAGCATCCTCCTTTCCCGACCCCATTAGTATTATTCTTTGCCACAAGGAATGAAGGCACACTAAAGCAGAATTGGGAGATTCAGGCACCCAACTCCTGACATCCCCGGCTTCTGTCATGTCCCAACCAAAATTCCACCTTCTCCAGGAAGTCTTCCCCAACCACTTTTTTTTTTTTTAAAGTGAGGCAATTGGGGTTAAGTGACTTGCCCAGGGTCACACAGCTAGTAAGTGTTATGTGTCTGAGGCCGGATTTGAACTCAGGTCCTCCTGACTCCAGGGTCTGTGTTCTATCCACTGTGCCTCCTAGCTGCCCCCTTCCCCAACCACTCTTAATTCCAGTGCCTTCTCGCCATTAATTATTTCCTATTTATCCTGAATATAGCTTGCTTTGTTTGTATATAGCTTTGTATTGATATTTGTTTGCATGTTGTTAGAGTTGGTGTGTAGAGTGCGAGCTCGTTGAGGGCAAGGGCTGTCTTTTTGCCTCTTTTTGTCTCCTTAATGCTTAGCACAGTGCCTGGCACATAGTAGATGTTGAATAAATGTTTAAGGATTGATTACTGATATGGGGTTGGGACATATCAAGGGATTTGGGACTATTAAAGTTTAAACTGGCAGCTAAACTAAAGGACATGGATCTGGGGTAACTCTCCTTGAGAAGCTAAGCTACCAGGATGGACACACCTAACAAGTAAGGGAGATAAATCCATCAGGCATGGCTGCTGCCTGATCTGCACCAGGGCACAGAGATAACTCCAGGAGTCAGGACCACCACCCCTCACTCAAGCTTTCCCCAACCCCAAAGGGAACTTTCCATTGTCAGGTGGTGATCACCCCATCTACCATCTATAAAAGCTTTTGCCTTTCTCCTGTTCACGGAGAATCATGTCTCGGAATCATCTCCCCTTGGTCTCCTTTCTCTTGCGCCTAAATAAAAGACGATTTTATTCTAATTGGATTTGTGTGTGAGAGGGTATAATTCTTCATTCTTTTGGGGGGTATAATTCTTTTTTTTTTTAGTGAGGCAATTGGGGTTAAGTGACTTGCCCAGGGTCACACGGCTAGTAAGTGTTAAGTGTCTGAGGCCAGATTTGAACTCAGGTACTCCTGACTCCAGGGCCGGTGCTCTATCCACTGCACCACCTAGCCGCCCCGATATAATTCTTTAAAGAGGAATACCTAAGGATCCCCACCAATCTCCCCCATGACAATTACAAATATAAATTCCATACAATTCATAGACACACCTTAACAGAAACTGTGTGCCTCAGGTCATCCTTTGAAGATCTTTGGACTATGGGGTGTTTTGCTTTCTTTTGGGTCTAAATTCTTTAATCCCCATGCTGGTTAACCAGTAGCATCATGCTTAACCAAGCAAATGTTTGGGGGGGAATTATTGTGGGGCTTACTATGCCCCACAAGTCAATGACACATTTCAAAGCTCCCACCCCAAAAGAAGAAAACCAAAGCCCATTCAAAGAGGCATTTCTGCTGACTTGGGTCCTTCTCTCTTGGACAGTTTCCAGCTTGCTCTGGTCTCTTCATTACCATGCTCCATTCTCTCCTGTGTATTCTACTTATATAGGGGATAATCAGGTAAGTTGCCTGACCAACCTGAAGACCTTAAAGAGAAGTGAGCCTGGCTCAGGACCTGGATGGCATGTCCCAAAGGAGGCAGTGAATGTCGGCATTGTCCCCTGAAGTCATTAATGGCAGCACCTGAATGAACTGGGAGGAGAGTTTCTGGACCCAAGTTTTAGGATTCTTCCAGACAGCAGAGATGGGGTCTTCTCCTCAATAGGTTCTCGACTTCTTGGGGAGAAAAGGGTTATGCACACAGCCCTGTAATTGGAGGATCAGAAGGGACTGAGCCATGACATAAGGGAGCAAAAGACCTAACTTTTACTCTCTCCTATTCTGTGAGGTATTTGAACAATGCACGTATGATAGGAAAGTAGTTGCCTTTCCAGCAATCCCAAATTAATTTCCTTTCAAGGGCAATTACAGAAAATTCTGTAGTGGCTGTACAACTCTAAACATCCCTCTGGAGAAAATGGGAGACAGCAGAATGTAAGGGGTGGCTACTTCTCTAGAAACCCCAACTTCATTTACCTTCTGAAGAGTCCAAGCCACAGGGTATCATTATGAGGCTGCAGCATTGTAAATAGGCCTAGTGAAAGACTGAGATTCACAAGTAAGGAGGGAGAAATATAGATATCTTTTGGAAACTACGAGGCCTTTGTTTTCTCCATTTGTGTGTGTGTGTGTGTGTGTGTGTGTGTGTGTGTGTGTGTGTGTGTGTGTGTGTGTGATAAAGGTTGCCTGGACCTGATTTGATCTGTTACATGAGTAGTTGTATGGGAGCTGAGGACCCTTTACCTGAATCCATGGAAACCTAAAAGAATTATTCTTTGAGCTAAAGTCTAAGATTTCCCAAGGAGGCTACTTTGGCTGGGAACAAAAAGTATGATTTTTGAGAGGCCTCCAAGACTGAACCCGGCCAGGACTTGGTGCCCTGCATCACCAGAGGCCAAACCCTCCTGCAGATGACATATCCTCAGGCTCTGTGCAGGAACCACAGGTATCTCACAGGGAAGAGTGCTGTGCATGCTCCTGAGTCATGCAGTCGACTTAGCAACATGCCACGACAAACTTTCTCAGCTCTGGAGGAGGAGGGTGCATTTTGGCTGGTGCTGTGGGACCGCTCTAGGCTACAGGGAGAGACTTCAGAAACAACAGGGTGGGGACCGCCGAGGGGGTGCTGGGGGAGGGGAAGCAGCACTTTGTTTCTCTTGCCAAGCATGTCCTAACCATCTGGATCTTTGCACGGACAGATTTGCAGGCCCATCCCAAACAGGGAGTCAAAAGCCATACCTGTCATAGTCAACACATGTCAGGGATGAATTTCTCTGAAAAGATCTAGGGTCAGCATTGTAACCAGTTAACAAGCGGTTGCTGACTAATTAACTGCCTGAGGAGAGCACAGAACTTTTCATTCATTCATTCATTCAAAAAAACGAATTAAATACCTACTTTGTAGAAAGACAAAGTTTAGATAAAAACATACCCTACTCTTACGGCACTTAAAAGTCTGCAAGGGAAATATGACCCATTACACCCATGTAGTGGCGGGTTGGCTAGTGTCGGCCCAACAGTTCATAAGGCATGCACAACATACTCTACCTGGTCTTTTTGGAGGCTTGGTGAGCCTCTTTAAAATATATATATATATAATAGAGGTGACCTCTCCCTGAGTCAGAGCACATGCATATTTTTGTTTTGTTTTGTTTTTGCGGGGAAATGGGGGTTAATTGACTTGCCCAGGGTCACACAGCTAGTAAGTGTCAAGTGTCTGAGGCCGGATTTGAATTCAAGTCCTCCTGAATCCAGGATCGGTGCTTTATCCACTGCGCCACCTAGCTGCCCCACATGCAGATATTTTAATGACTGCTTCCTGTCGACTTACTGCATGAAGACAAAAAGCCTTGTAACTGGTTGCTGAGCCAGAACTGAGTGTGTTATTCCAACAAAAGTGGGAATGAGTGGAAGAATGTTCTCTCCCCAAATTTTAGCTTTTGAGTGAGGAAGAAATTTTGTGAGCTGCCAGGTGGGGGCGCTGTTTCCTAACCTGGCTACCCTGTAGCTCAAGTATTCATGGTGGGGCTGGTTTTCTTTATCTGTCAAGGTTACACCTTCCTGATTTTAGGTGAATGAATATCAGAGATGCAACAGGTCAGATCATTCATTCATTCATTCGTTCATTCATTCATTTGTTTATTCATTTATTATTTATTCATTCATTCATTTATCTATTTATCTATTTATTTATTTATTGGCTTGCTGAGGGTCACACAGCTAGTAAGTGGTAAGTGTCTGAGGCCAGATTTGAACTCAGGTACTCCTGACTCCAGGGCCGGTGCTCTATCCACTGTGCCACCTAGCTGCCCCCAACAGGTCAGATTATGATCTGAGTTTTGAAAGGTTGGAAACACCGCCAGAAATCCAGCAGAACTTGCTACTCACCACAGCAATCATTGGAGTACAGGGAGGAATTCATCATGAGGAGCAACCCAGTTTGATCCAGTCCAAGAGTGAATCAACCCAGGAGCCATAGCTCACCTGTAGGCAAGAGAGAGCTATCCCTCAGCTAGGCCATCTCCCCAGTAAACTTGGAGGTATTGGTCAGGAAATGTTTGGTAGTCTGTCTTACATTTGAGTCGACTCTCCCAGAACTAAGTAACTATGTAGAGAAGAGGGTGCCCACTTTTATCTGGATATCACGCCAATTCTGTCTTGCTAAGTGTTCTCAGTAAATATCTCTTTGTAAAAGCAAATTGATGAGGGGAAGCTAGGTGGCACAGTGGATAGAGCACCAGCCCTGGAGTCAGGAAGACCTGAATTCAAATCTGGCCTCAGACACTTGACACGTACTAGCTGTGTGACCCTGGGCAAGTCACTTAACCCCAATTGCCTCACCAAAAAAAAAAAAAAAAAGAAAAAGAAAAAGAAAAAAAAAAGCAAATTGATGTCAGCTGGCTAATGGATACCAAGAAGAGATAAAAGAGTCAAAATGATATTGAGGAAATATTAACTAGTGACTGATATTGAATGGAATACACTGGATGGGGGCTGAAGAGCAAAGACCCCTCAGATTGAATCCAAGAACCTTGATAGGGAGAAATAGTAGCTGCAGTCTGATGACCCTCCCTGCTAGTCTAAGTGTGGACTGGGGGAGTGAGCCCAGAGCCTGTATGTATGTATGTATATATACATACAGGTCATGTATAATACACAGCATTGCATAAGTAGATAAGAAAGGGGCAAAATAAAGTTCTACAGGGGATCCAAGGGTTATTACCAAATCTTCTAGGAGGAGATGATATTGAAAGTGAATTTGAAAAGCTGGGTAGAAATTTAGCAGGTGGAGAGGGAGAACAAGGGAATGCATTACAAGGTTAGGGAATGGCACGCAGGTAGGAGAATGTAGGATATGTTTGGGGAAGGGGTGGCAGAGCAGATAAGGCTGGAAGAGTAGGCTGGCGCCTGGGCAGAAAGAGATCTGAGGCTCTGGAAAAGGAGTTTGAACTGAGTAAATGTCAATAGTCAACCAGTCAACAAACATTTATTAAGTGCCTACTATGTGCCAGGCACTATGCTAAGCACTGGGAACACAAAGAAAGACAAAAAAAAAAAAAAAAAGAGGCCCGGCTCTCACAGTCTAACGGGGTAGACAACATGGAAACAACTATGTACAAACCAGATATGTACAGCATAAAGTGGGGGTAGTTTCAGAGGTAAGGCACTAAGATCAAGGAGGACTAGGAAAGGTTGCTTGCGCAGATGGTAGGCCTTCAACTGAGACATGAAGGAAGCCAGGATGTAGACATGAGAAGGGAGGGAGGCATGGGGCACAGTGAAAATGGACGGACTCTAGAGATGGACTGTCCTGTGGGAAAAACAACAAGACCAGTATCACTGGATCTTGGAATGAGTAGGGAGGGCAGGGGAGGGAATGGAATAGAAGGGGAGGGGAATAAGTCTAGAAGGGGCAAGGTTCTGAAGGGCTTTAAAGCCAAAAAGAAGATTATATATTGGATCCTAGAGATAACAGGGCATTTATCAACAAGAGGGGTGCCATGGTTAGCCACAGCTACCCTTTAAGGTCACTTTGGCAGCTTAGTGGAGGCTGGACTGTAGTGGGGTGAGACTAGAGGCTGGGAGACGGACCAAGAGGCAGCTATCGTGTAGAGGAGTGACATGACCATGTCTGAGGAAGATGGAAGCAGTAAAAAGGATGGACTTGAGAAGGGAAGAATTAGGAAGTTGTTACATGAGAACAAAGTGTTATTTATACAGTAATAACATCATGAAGAAAAAAGAACTTTGAATGAAGAATTCTAATCAAAACAACAACCGACCATGATTCCAGAGGATCAGTGGTAAGGCATGCTACCCACCTCCTTACAGAGAATTGATGATCCAAAATGTAGAATCACACACACACACACACACACACACACACACACACTATGAGAATCTGCTTTACTTCACAATACATATATATTTTTTTAATTAAATTTTTGTGTGTGTGTGAGGCAATGAGGGTTAAGTGACTTGCCTAGGGTCACACAGCTAGTAAGTGTCAAGTATCCGAGGCCATATTTGAACTCAGGCCCTCTTGAATCTAGGGCTGGTGTTTTATCCACTGCACCACCTGGCTGCCCCACAATACATATTTTTTATAAGGATTTCATTTTTTTTTCAAAGAGGAGTAGGGATCAGATAGCCAAAAAAAGGGGGGGGGGGAGGAAAGTAAGGATACAAGGGTCATGGTAGCATTTAAAAAATGCACAGAAGAGAACTGAAGGAAATAAAGAAGGAAACACCGACAAGCAGGACAGCTTTGAAAGTAACATGCTGAATTAGATACTTGAGAGGAAAAGCAAGCTGTACCTAACAGACTCACTGTTTCATGTATAATCCTCCCTATGTATATCAAAATGCTCATTTTATTTGGTGTTTAAGTTCAGAATAAAAAGTACAGGGGCAGCTAGGTGGCCCAGTGGATAGAGCACCGGCCCTGCAGTCAGGAGTACCTGAGTTCAAATCCAGCCTCAGACATTTAACCCCAATTGCCTCACAAAAAAAGTACATTTTTTTTAAATAAGAAAGAAATATATGTTCAAAGAAGTCAGAGCCTTTTCCCTCAGAGGCTAAACTTGGGTAAGGTGACCTGGGCTTTGCTGCTGGGCACTGATGTTACCAATTTGCAGTATTTCAATCTGGTAGAAATAGCCAAACTTAGAACCTCATTAGCAAGAATAATTAGTTAGAATGGTTTTCAGCAGGCAGGCTGGGGTGAGCTACTCCCCAGGTATGATTTGTTATACCTGCTTTCCTAGTGACATTGACATTTATCTGGTTCAAGAGGTTGGGGACAATCTATCAACTGAATCAGAACATCATTCCTCTGGAGTTGAGTATCTCAAATGTATCATCTTGGGAGGGAGTCCAGAAGTTCCAGGATAAGTGAAAGGCCACAGAGAGTGCCTCCATGTACGAACACAGCATCAACCTTAAATGGATTCAGGCTTTGAGAAGGAATTGACCCTAGGTTTGGGTCCCCAGAAAGAGAGCAGATCCCAAGAGTTCCAGGGCACCATAGGTCAAAGTGCATTAGGAGAAGATAAAAGAGGTAGATGAAGTAACTGCCCAGACACATTCCATAACGGGAACTGCTTCAGTAAGTCATCGAGAATCTCCTGGCTAGCAGGTAGCAGATGTTGTTGACTAATGCTGTACTGGACTAAATGGGATTATTTTTATGGGACTGGATCACTGTGATTATGTAATTGAGAATAACAGATACTTCATCATCCAAGAATTAGTCTTTTGATAAAGGAAGCCTATCTCAACAAGTTAGAAAGCTCTCACATAAAGAACAAAATGGAGGAGCTTATTTCTTTTTTGAAGAAATAAGACTGAGAACAAGAGAATCAGCCTCATTCAGAAGGAAGACCATACAAGAAGATGGGCACACAGGAGAATGGAATAACAGATAGAACAAAGGGACAGCAGAGATGGAATTCAAACAGGAAAGCCAAAGAAAGTGGAAGCTAATGCAGTTTAAACAAGAGTCAAACGGAATCGGCCCCAAGAAAACAACAGATACAATTAATGTGAAGGTCAGACCGGAGGCCCAGGGTGGGAAAGCAAGCCTCAACAAAGCTCCTGGCTAGCCCAGAGGCATCATTTTAAATAAAAGCCCAGATTATGGAGCAATCGATGGTTGATTTGAAGATGATACAAGGTTGGATAATTTAGTTTAGGCTTGCTTTACCCCTGGGTGTCTTTCCACCAGAATGGCTATATATTTATGGTTCAAAGCTCTGAAGCTGGAATCTTCAAGCCAGCATTTGAAAGGGCAAGCTTCTTCCCCATAGACTTTATCCAGCCAGAAACTGATGAACCATTAACCATTCTTCCAATGTGAAAGCTGAAAATAGTAGAATCATCAGTTCCCATTTAGCATGAACTAGTTGTAGAATTAGAAGGGCATGGAAGGGGGCAGCTAGGTGGCGCAGTGGATACAGCACCAGCCCTGGAGTCGGGAGGACCTGAGTTCAAATCCGACCTCAGACACTTAACACTTACTAGGTGTGTGACCCTAGGCAAGTCACTTAACCCCCATTGCCTCACCAAAAAATTTTTAAAAAGTATCAACAGAAGGGCATGGAAGATAAGGGGTCGAATCTTATCAAGGAAACTTGGGTTCCAAACCAGCCTTGGCCACTTATTAGTTATGTGACCCTGGTCAAGTCACTTAACTTTTCTGAGACTCGGTTAACTTGTAAAATTGGCATAAAAATACCACTAATATTTGTCAGAATTGATACAAGGCTCATCTCAAGAAAGTATATCTGCAAATACTCTAAAAATGTCCTCTATTATCTTGTTTATTTTTTAGCCGGTGTGAAGATAAAGCACATAAATTTCCCGTTTTATTGGCTAATGCTTTAAAAAAAAATACAGGGTGAAAAGCACCTGAGAAACACTTATATGAAGAAATAGAATTTCCTTTCCTCAGCCTAGGGTAGAGTTCCCAGTTACTAAACAGCAGAAGCCCAGAGGGAAAGGATGAGTTTATAGCAACGGTGTTCTAGTTCCAAAGCAGGATGATTATGTTACGAGCACTTGGTTTTTTGGTTATTAAAGAGAATATGAGAGGCAGGGGCTATCATGATACAATCTGGTATACCTTTTCAGATCTGGTGACAACCAGTGATTTTTGTTAAAGCAGGGGTTCAATTGTTACTGTGTTGCAAAAATAAAGGGTGTCTATCAATCTATTTTAAAGACGAGTGTGTGGAATGTTCCTCTTGGAGGACATTGTTAGAATTAATCATGACTGCTGAAGATGAAGAAAAATCTCAATATCTCAAAAACAGTGCATTTCACCAAGTAAAAAGAGGGTTGAAACAACACCCTGGACATTTTTCACTTGGAACTAAAATTTGGGGAGGGACCATAGAGATTTTCTAACCTGAGGGTTCTTTACCTATTTTGTGGCATGGATCTCATTGGAAATCTGGTGAAGCTTACAGACACTTTCCCAGAATATTTCTAAAAGCATAAAATACCTGGGATTACAAAGGAATTCATTTGTATTGGAATGCAGTTATCAAAAGATATATTTTTTCAAGTTCACAGACCCCAGGTGTTAAGAACTCTGCCCTTCAGTAATGGCACAAAGGAAAAGGGGAAAATGTTACTTGGATAAGAAGGGTTTTATTTTGAAAAAGGGCTGCTATGCTCAGGATCTTGCTTCTATCAGTTTTGTTTTGGTGTAAGAGAAAATTAGGAGTCTCCCCCACTAAGAAATGAGAATGAGTCACCATCATTTCCAATATTATTTTTTAAAGGTATCTTGAACTGTATTACTGACACCTCTTCTCAAATAATAATACAGACCCACGTTGCTTAAAATCATTTATTTTCCTACATTTTTTTTTCCTTCAGGTCACAGAACAATCTGATGTAGTTCTTTCTCCACGGGAAGCACAACTTTCCATCACTGTAGATATCATATTCCATTTTTGCATTAGTCAACAAATGTTTATCAAACACCTCCTCTGTGCAAGGCACGGTCATGTAGGACATAAATTTGCTCTCTCCTTGCAACACTTTCAGAAAACGTGGGATTAGTTGCATGTACAGAAATAGCCTCTTCTATAAAATTTCCATAAAAAAATAACGGGTATTTATTTACAAAGTTTATAATACTACAAAGTAATGTTTCATATTAGTTCAGATACCCTAATTGATACCCCATTAGGAAAGTCAAACTTATTTATATTTTTACTCATGTTTAAATGGTTTAAAGCAGATAGTGTTGCTACCACATACAATTTCTAATGGACCTGTCCTCTGTGATGGCAAAGCCTAACATTGCATGATTACAAACTAAATGTCAAATAACAATAAGTCTTCAGATACCATTGGTTTCTTAACAGCATTTTGGAAGGTGGGGAGGGAACAAGAGCAGACTGTTTTGTTGAAGCTGAAAACAAAATGCATGAAGCAACGCAGAGAATTACGAATTTGCTGGAAGCCACTCAGGCTTTCTGGGCGGTTGGCTAGAATAGTTGATTTTATTTTTCAGGGCCTGCTGAAGGGTTATACCTGTCAAGCTCTAATGGGAAAATTAGAACTGGTACATCTCGAGGGAGTATTTTGGCAGGCGATGACCTAGACCATAAACAGCAGTTATGAGCAACAAAAACACCATTGAAACCTTGACCTCGTTTGTGATGGAGTGCAACAGAGCCATTTGCCACTGGCACCTGACACGTCCTGGTGGTAATGGCACGATCCTTTTAGGGGACTAAGCATCCAGGACAATCTCATCAGGTAAATGATACTGGCAAATGGTGAATTTTAAAATCTACCTGTGCTCTGGGCAGAAGGGAGTCGTGCTGTGGTAGGTAGGGATGCTGTTGCTAAGACGGGGGTGGGGGGTGGGGGGAGGGAGGGGGCAACAGAAACAAACTAATTGCAAACTCCTGAATTGTGCTTCGTAGAAGGAATTTGCAAGGTCTCTTAAACTCCCTGAACATGTAGATCCATTGCATTGCCATTCAATGGAAAGGACAAATAAAGGTGAGCTCTCTGCAGTAACCCTTGTGCAATGAGTGGCTTCCTTCTTGCATGGTTTTCTAAGGGGAAGCCCCCAAAAGGATTCTTGGTGTCCACCTGATGGGAGTCCAGCACCCTCAGGGTAACACAACAGAGCACCGTCATGGTCCACAGATGGTCTGGTAGACTTGTTAGTTCTTTATAACTTCCCCTGCATTTTGGCTGCTTTCATCTCACCAGCTCCCCAACCAGAGGGTGAAAGATCTGTTAATCAGAAATGCACTAGTGGTATGAATTCTACAGGCCTCTTGGTATGGACTTGCATAAGAAATTATACTACGAATACGTACAACAAACGTAGATAGTATTCCCCAGCAGTGGCAAACAGTTTTCTAACAATTAAAGCACTCTTACATTTTTTTTTTTTGGAGGTTGGGGGCGGGGGAGACACAACGGTTGTTATGTGGCGGTCTGGTGGGGAGATCCTGAGGAGTTGGAAGACCTGGGTTTTAAGTCCTAGACTGGTCACTTACTAGCTGTATGAGTCTGGGCAAGTGACTCTGAGTCTCAATTTTGGGGATAATATAGCCATTCTGCCTAATTCACAGGGCTTGTGTGAGGAATTTCATGGTTATAAATCGCAGAGCTCTGCAAACAGAAGGCACCGGGCTATCTTGCTCTCCCATCCCACCTATTCTCAAACACGTTGTAAGCAATGGTATATATCAAGAAAGCTAAGGTGTGACTTGGAAAACTAATGTTGCTGTTTAGTTTCAACTAAAACTAAGCAGAACTATTTGGCTTCCCACTTTGTGCCATCACTTTGGGGTGAGGTGTAAGTTTCCTGAGTTTCCTTGGATTGTATGTGCCGTTACTGTCATAACCCTGGCCATTAAAAAAAAAAAAAAGATGTTTCTCAAGGGTAGGGACTATGGCTGTATGCTTACGGTGGCTTGCACTGAGTAGGTACAAGGTAAGGAGGTGATAATTTAGCCCTGCACTACAGGCTGTAGATAAAAGCTAGTTAACCACACAGGCCTTTGATGGGATGCTTCACTACACTCAAAGAGTACATGGGACACTCTTTTAGATGACATGTCCTTATGGTTGTTCCACCCCCCCCCCCAAATCCGCTTTCTAAGTTCCTGGGCAAGTTAAAGTAGGTTATCTTTGCACCAAAATATCACAACTGGACAACCTAGGGAGGATACACTTTGTGTAGAGAAATTCTTCATTTTGATGTCAACTCTCTATAGATCCATCTGGGAGAAATCAGATGATTACTGAGTTAACCGATTAGAATTTTTAAACGCACTGAAACATTTCTTTGTTTATAGATGTCGCAGCTACTAGTCTGTTTTAAACAACCTAAACTGCTATTAGCTTTCCAAAGATACCTTGTTTCAAAGTGTTTATGATAGAGTCTGGGAAATCACACACATATACATACATATATATATGGGCATGTCTACATATATGTACTGGATAGGCATCATAATTTTAAAGTGTGAAGGGCCCTTCGAGATCGCAGAATTTATGGAACTACTTGGGGGTTGGGCTTTCAAAAAATATCATTTATATTAATATGTGTTTACAATTATAAATGATTTCTAAGGCCTTTCTCAGATCAGTTCCTTATGGTCAAGTGGGAATTGTGCCCGGGTTCTACTGAATTATACTAGTCCACAATGCCAAAGTTTCACTCTGGTGAGAACCACCTGAATATCAAAGGTGTAAATGTTAGCTTTCTTATATAGCACAAGTGCTCTTGAAGAGACGGCCATGAACAGAACTTTGTTAACTTGAATCATATTAAGTTCAAAACAGATTTTGTAGTGAACTCTCCCCAAATGTATTTGGTGCTTATAGTTCTGATTTTCAACTTACTGAGAAACTGCCTTTGGAGCCAGTTCCAACCTCCAGACTTGTTTTTAAACGCATAACATTCATCTTACTTAAAACTCTCCCACACTCTTTGGAGTGTTAGTGGAAAAATAAAGTTTCAAGTCTAGCTATAGCTGCCTACTTAGAAGGGGATGCCACGCCCTCACCAGCCACTACAATTCTGGCCAGAATGTTTGCCAGGATCATTACCTGACAGGACTGAGCCCCCAGGTCAAGGAACCAGATAATTCACTACCTGGATCTTTGGCATGCCCTCCACTGTTTTGCTGTCTGGGCAATCTGCTCTTCTATGGAGCTATTTCCTCATTTCTAAATGAGGTAATTGGACTGGACAGTGTCTGAGGTCTTTCCCAGCTCAAGTTTATTCATTTAGGAATGGGATTAATGCCCAGGTTATGTTGGATTATGTCTACACTGCCCAAGTTTTTCCTTTGTGAAAAATACTTTAATGAGCTGTTTGTGAACATAGAGTATGACAAGCTGCAGGAACAGAAGGTGATCCAACAACACTTCCCCAGTGCAGACTGAGGTAGAGTCCCTTGGTTTATTTTCCTAATAGGGTAAGAAAACCTCTTGTGACAAAATACCAGAGAGTAAAGTAAAAGAAAGCAATGAACACAGGCATGAATGACTTAGGAAATTACCCAGGGAAAGTATGCTCTCTTAAAGGCAGAGGACAAATGAGGCGCACGTCTAACCTCACAGAATAGGGCAAGGGATGGTGTGGAGTCTCAGAGCCTGTGTTCAAACCTGGTGTCTGCTACTGTTACCTTACTGAGCTGGCTTTCTCATGTCGCAAATGAAGCAACTGGTCCCTTCCCACTTTATCTTATGACTTCAGAACAAGGCCCTAGAATCACCATTCCCAACTCCCAACTCCCTGGTCTATCCAACCAGGAAGACAAAGCCCTTCACTTTGATGTGCCCTGAAGCTGCTTGGGATCACCAGGACATAACATGACTTTAAAGGAAGACTGAGGCTCAGACTTAGGGAAAACAAGTAAGTATAGGTAAATCTGGCCTCAATGGCTACCAGGGCCTATTTCAGGTGTGTGTGTGTGTGTGTGTGTGTGTGTAGACTTTTGTTTTCTTTAGAGGTTCTATTCTGTGCAAATAGGTCTGCAGTTCACAACAATCAAGATAAGTGCACTGAGGGCCTGGGTGTTCTCTTGTTAGCTTGAGAGCATAGTCCTCACAGAGAAAGAAGCCCTTGGTTTTGGTGTACCTGAGAGGGCTGCCCTCAATGGTCAATAAGTAGAGTGACAAACTATAGGGAAGCAAAAGTATCTGGATACTGGGCATCTTCTGAAAGTGGCCTAGAGTTTCCATTCACACAAAGAAGCCTAAGTAGAAAAACAGTCCAGCTTCCCTATTCCTCTTCTTCCCCATGTCAAGTGTGCTTAGGGGAGCAACCTAGCCCATGGATTTTAAAAAGGTTCTTACAGGGTCAGCTAGGTGGCGCAGTGGATAGAGCACCGGCCCTGGAGTCAGGAAGACCTGAGTTCAAATCCGGCCTCAGACATTTAACACTTATTAGCTGTGTGACCCTGGGCAAGTCACTTAACCCCAACTGCCTCACTAAAAAAAAACAATTTAAAAAGGCTCTTGGGGCAGCTAGGTGGCACAGTGGATAGAGCACCGGCCCTGGATTCAGGAGAACCTGAGTTCAAATCCGGCCTCAGACCCTTGACACTTACTAGCTGTGTGACCCTGGGCAAGTCACTTAACCCCAATTGCCTCAAAAAAAAAAAAAAAAAAAAAAAGGCTCTTGTTGGCTGCCAGAGCTTTCCAGATCTCAGAGCTACCCGTTGCACAGTGTGTTAAAAGGTGGGTGAAAGGATTATTGCTTCCAGAAATCCATGGAGGATGGGTATTTGAGCAAGTGCTTTACTTCTAAAAGCCCTGACAATTGTGCAATAGGTCTAGATGATAGGGAGCTGCTTTTAAGCCTCTTGGGTAGAAACTAAAGCAATCTTGTTCAAGCCAGGCCTGCTCCACTTTTGAGGCGCAGAAGGAATGAATGAGGCTGCAGGTTCAGTGGAGCTAAGGGGGAACAAGAATGAATTCTGAAAATGGACAATTGTTAAAAGTCATTTTGGGTTACGATGGTAGTTCTGCACTCTTCCCTCACTATTCTTGAGGAATGCAGTGTGTTTGGGGGGGGTCTGTTTTCATGCAGTCTAAATATCTGGATGCTATTTGAAGTAAGTGAAAGGGTTCATTCCCTAACAGCAGCTTTCTGTCCATGGGTGTCACTCCCTTCATTCTTCCCACCCCACGTTTCTTAGTCACAGAAACATGCAGCGCAGATGTGTCACAGATCTGATGAGGGCCTTGTGAAGCCTGCCACCTTTATGGACACTTCCTTGTGGGCCTGACTAGGTCTCTTCCCAAATTCATGCTAAGAAGAATTTTCTGTTCAAGACACTGAAACCAACACATGATGTCATCATGTGTCTTCCTGACCCCTAAGCTATCTAAAGCTTACAGTCATCACATAATCTTGACAGAGTATTCTCTCAAGTGGACCTTGAGAGAGGAGAGAGAAGAGGTTGGTGTCCTCTGTCCTTGTCTGTGGGATTTCTGAGCAGTGACAAAGACTTGAGGCCATTCTAGCTGTTTACTGCACTACAAAACAGCCTTTCCTTTTCCAGACCCCTTATAACTTAAAAAAGCATTACTATGAAGTATCCAATTCACAGCTAATTACAGCAACAACTGAGCTGAGTTCAGAGACACCAGAGTAAGTTATAATGTTTTAAGCCCCCAATCCTTTGCCTCCCACAAAATTAACATTTAAAAATTGTTTCTCCTTCACTGTTTCTCCTCTTCCAAATAGATCAGTCTTCACATTAGCATTTTATATTTTGGGTTTTGAATAGTATAGGGATTACTTAATTTTTAACATTTTGGATAGACACATGGTATACCATAATGTAGAAGCATTGGTTTTTCTCCATCTTAAAGTGGTATCACATTGTGTCTATTAAATATCAGGATAACAATTTTGTGGGTAGTTTGATATGAGTTCTCCAAATGGCCAAAATACTAGTAAATCTAATTTGTTTATCTGATGAATACACATTTTAAGACACAGACAGAAGTTACCATTGGGTGATTTTAAATGGTTTATGTACTGTTTTCCTGGACTGCAGATCTGAATGAGAGTAGAAAAAGGGCAGAGGTGAGGGGATTGTGGGCACAAGGAGGGGAATTATGCCTTGATTTTGAGCCTATTCCCCCTGCTTTTACCACAATGGGGAATTATTTACACTTGTGATTTAAGGGTTCCCTTCCCAGGCACTCTTCTTTTAAAACAGAAACAGAGTTCAATAATGTAGCATTCCTAACAGCATCTTTGGCTATGAAACACTGTACCTTCTGTAAGTCCAATAATTTGGAAGCACTTAACATCCTATGAAGTTTCCACGGAACCAAAATATGGAACAGTTCATGAGAGATGCAACTTACTCATTAAGAGGTCCAATGTGATTAAGAGGTCAATGGGATTAATGAAATGTACTAAGTAATCAAAGTGCAGGAGGGCTCACCAATGGGTATTTCTGAGATGTTTTCTTTTAAGACGAAATTGAAGTCAGCTGCTTCAGTTTTACAAATTGTACACTTGTTGACATGACAATACTGTCAAATGAAATGTAAGCAAGCATTTCAAAACTTGAGCTGGTTATTTTTCTATTGTTTTTGTTTTAAATTTTTTTAAAAAACTGCCTGAATTGCATTGGCTAATAGTTGGATTAAAGCTATTCCTACAGTTTCCTTCCCTGTAAAATTCCAATGTTGTAGGCACTGGCAAAAGGCAGTGCTGGCAAATATATACATGAAAATGTTATTAGAGATTCCTTTGTCTTCCATAAATAGCCCTAATAGATTCTTTTGTTTGCATCGGTTAACTATCCTAATTCCAGTTTTTGAAGGTGATAAATTATATCTGAAGTGTCACTGAAGTAAAAGTATTGAGCTGGTCTTCCTACATCCTTGACAAATGTCTAAAGTGGCTGGTAGGTCACACACATCATTAAACAGGCTTTCTGCTACTTCAAGAAATATCAGCACTCAGAACTACTTTAAGACTTTGATTTCTAGAGTCAGGTGAACAAATATTTTAGGTACCTCACTCATACAGTATGAAGCATAACTCTAAATATTCATCTTGGCATTTAACAACAGCACAGCCAAGAGATAATGAGCCCGAGAAGTATTTTAGCTAAGAATTCTTCCTTGTCGCACTGTCGGTTCTGAGCAGGAGGACACGGGTGTGGGAGAAGACAACGGTCCCACATCTGAGAAGGTGGCTGGGCCTCATTCACTCTGCCGGGTCTTCAGGGATTTCTTTACCTCAGTCACAGAGGAAAATATACTTTGTTTGCACTGGGTCCTAGTGCTTTGTATGCCAGAGTCTTCATTATTAACTTTCATCTAAATCATCTTAACTTTGATGTCATTTAGTTGTGTTTCATTTATTGTCACTGAATACACAGTGCAAACAAAGGCAAGAGCTGAAGCAATCACATCAGGAATAAGAGCTCACACTAAAAACACACACGAGCAGCATTTTGTAAAATTTAGCTTTTCTACTGTCTTTATTCTGGGGATGAGGGATCCTCATCGTCTTCGTCTTCGTCCTCATCGTTGAAAGAGCAGGGGGTCTCGCCTCGGGACTCTGAGTAGTGGGATGTTGCACTGCTGGACTGCTGACTGCTTGGGGCAAGGAAATGCCCAGTTGCTAAGGCCACTTCAGCATCCAAACAAAACCCTTGGTTTACACTATTAAACAATTAAAAGAACACACACATCCATTAATTCCCAGGTAGACTATTTAAGCTTTGATAAACAGACAAAAGAACAGATGTGAATTTGGCTCAAGTAAGACCCGAGATACATCATTAAGTGAGTTTCTAAATGTAAATAAACTCTTCTAAAGTTGTGATACAGACCTGTTGCTCTCTTTCCATGGAAGACTTGACTCTTTCTGTTCTATGCATACTCTAGAGCTTTTTAATATGTGTGTGTGTGTGTGTGTATATATATATGAACAAATGAATATTTTGCAAGCTTACCTTGATTGCGATAAAGTGGTACCACTGGTCATATCTGAATTTGGAATTGACTGGGTTGAATTCAGAAGTAGCCCCTGATTCAACCATGAAGGTCCTGTAGACATATCTAAAAAAAAAAACCAAAAACCAAAAACCAAAAACCAGAAAGACAGGAAGTATGTACAGTACAAAATGGCTGAAACTGTTATAGTAGATAAATCTGATCTTAACTGAAGCTAAGAGGTTCTCTTAAATCTACCCATCATTTCTCTGAGAAAGTCCCTCTAATTTTCTTTAGCACCTTTAAAAATCTATAGGAGTGGGGCAGCTAGGTGGCGCAGTGGATAGAGCACCGGCCCTGGAGTCAGGAGGACCTGAGTTCAAATCCGGCCTCAGACACTTAACACTTACTAGCTGTGTGACCCTGGGCAAGTCCCTTAACCCCAATTGCCTCACTAAAAAAAAAAAAATCTATAGGAGATGATAACTGAGGAAAAAAAGAAAATGCCTGCCACTTCTTTCATAGTAGAAAGGGAAAAAAAATTAAGTTAAAATTAAAATTAATTAAAATTCTGTGAGAAAGTTGAGAAAGATTTTTTAAAGTCTCCTTATAGCCAAACTTCCAACAGAATTGCCTAGCTGCTCCCCAAAACACCCTGGGCTACAGCCATTGAAGTTATTAAGACTTCTACTGAATAAATGTTAGCCATTTCTATGATCACTGATGCATTAGTAAGAAATAGTTTATTGTCAGAGAAAACAAGTTTGATCACTGATGAAATATGATCAAGTTTCCACATTTGGTTCATTCTCTTTTTTTTTCCTCCTGTAAAAAACCTAAAAGATCTATGGTGTCAATAGGCAAAGCCAGGAGTAGGTGAAGAGAAAAATTAAATGATCATCATAAAACTTAAAACAATAAGAGAAGGGGCAGCTAGGTGGTGTAGTGGATAGAGCACCAGCCCTGGAGTCAGGAGTACCTGAGTTCAAATCCAGCCTCAGACACTTAACACTCAGTAGCTGTGACCCTGGGCAAGTCACTTAACCCCAATTGCCTCACTAAAAAAACCCAACAAAACAAAATACTCTGCAGGAGAAATGATTGGAGAGACAGTGTGGAACAATGGGAGAAAGCTAGCCTTAGAGTAAAGAAGACTGGAGGTCCAAAGTTCCCCTTATGAAATATAATGGGCATAAAACCTCTCAATGCCCTGGGCAACTCCCTAAGACAGTCAGTTGCAGAACAGCATCATTACATTGGTAAGTGTTCCTTATACTAAAATTAAACCATAGTTTCAGACTAAAAAGAAAAAAAGATTAACTAAAGGGATAGGAGACATATAGAACCATGCAGCTGAAAATTAATTTCTTTCTCAATCCTCCACAATACTAAACATTTTATAAAAATATCTATTCAATGAAGTCTTGAAATATTTAACAAGTTCCTTCTATGTGTTAGAAATTGGGTAAACAAAGACAAAAATTAAATGGTCCCTGCCTTCAAGACACTTAAATCTACTGAAGGGATACAGCAGTAAATAAAAGATAATTTGAGAAGAAGAAAATGCTCCTGATCAAACTCAAATGCCGTTAAAATACTCATAATTATAAAGATGTAATCTTTTTTCTGAGAATAAGTAGAGGATCAGGTTATGTTAAAGTCACAAGAGAACTTAGAGATAATCTAGTTCTGTCCTACCCACCCAGCCAACTCCATTTTGATGAGGTAGAAATTGAGATTTGAAAGGGCTGGGTATTTTAACCAAGCTTATACAACTAGTCAGTGTTAAAGGATATCAATTAAGGGATACAATGAAATTAATTCCTGTGTTTTTATATATTGTACAAATGCAAATGGTATGAGTGGGAAAACAACCCTCCTGTGAGGGTTCCACAAAAATATAAGAAAGAGAAAGAAAGGAAAAAAGGAAGGGGGGGGGAAGGAAGGAAGGAAGAAAGAAAGAAAGAAAGAAAAAGAGAAGAGAAGAAAATAAGGACTTTTGAAGTTACTGTTTGGGACCTAGTTTCAACTAACCTGAAGTCATCTTCTACAGCAATTCAAGTACTCATGCTACTCCAATTAAGGGAGTAGCTAGTGACACACAAGAATTTAACTAGCCAAAGGCATATTCAGAAATTTGCATAATGTCAAGTTTTACTTATACATGCAAAGACATTTCCTCAATAACTTTTAGTATAATAGCCCTCGATATCCATCTTAGAAACTCTCTTACTTTGACATTAAATGTCCTCCGTATTTGTCAATTAAAAAAACTGTAAATATCAGTTTCATTTTGTTACTGAATGTGAACATTCCTGAAACAGCTGATTGTTTTGCTTGAATGGGAATTGCTATCAAGTGGTATTGTTCTCAGTTTTCGGTGGTTGTCTTTGTCATGGAGTATAATTTTCTTCTGTACTAAATGTTGATGATATAATTTAGCAAATCTGCAAAATCAAACTTTAGGTATGAAAGGTTTTCAAATTAAAGTAGAAAGAACTCTAATTTAGTACAAAGAAAGATGCACTTAAGCAGATTCTAGAATTTTTAAGCTATCAAATCAATATGAATGTTGCAGTAATATGAATAATCAATAATCATGCTAAGGCACTGTAAAGGTCATTTGGGCTTAGTAGATACTGGTAATGTTATTAACAAGTTATCTTCTCACCTACAAAATATGTCTTTTAAAAAGTGGGCAATTTTCTAGGATTTTGAAGGCTATTTTGCTTTCAGAAATGTCTGTCACAATGGGATTTATAATGAGGGCTTCTGTTTAAGGAATTGTTTGAATTTAAGGGGTGGTCAACAGTTCTTTCTAGATCTGGTTTGCATTTTAAAATAAACAATCAAGTCCAAACTAGACTTTCTGAGGTCAAACAAGTGAAAAGATACAAAAAAGACTTTAAGGGAGGCTGACCACCTAGACAGTTGGCCACAATACAGCTTGTGCTTAAAGCATCTTATCAGAAAAGGCCCAAGGTCTCTTTATTCATCTTGCTAATGAAAAGCAGTGTAGCAAAACAGGAAGAATATTGTATATAAAATCAAGAGCTGTGTTTTCAAATCCAACAAATTGTGTGTCCTTGGGAAATTCAATTTTTTTAAAAGTCACCAAATTTCTAGTCCAATCTCTCATCTATAAACTGGTGATAATAATACGCTTCCTACCATCCTCATAGGGATGTAAGCAAAGAATTTTGAAAACCTTAAAGAATTATAGAAATGCAAACTATTGATGAGAAATTTTAACTATATTACTTGCTTTCCTTGCTATGCCCTTCTAAAATAGGAATATATCAACATGTACATGGGTGAAGGAGCCATTACATCAAAGTGGTTTGAGCTCATTGCTTCAAAAGTATCCATGCCTTCTGATTGTGCAGACAATCACCTCTGGTCCTAGATACCCCTTGGTAGTCTCTTCTAGAGACTGCTCTTGATTAGAGTAAGGGAAATGGAGAAGACATGATTAAGATAAAAGATATAGGGGCAGGCAGCTAGGTGGCGCAGTGGATAGAGCACCGGCCCTGGAGTCAGGAATACCTGAGTTCAAATCCGGCCTTAGACACTTAATACTTACTAGCTGTGTGACCCTGGGCAAGTCACTTAACCCCAATTGCCTCACTAAAAAAAAAAAAAAAAGATATAGGGGCAGCTAGGTGGCGCAGTGGATGGAGCACCGGCCCTGGAGTCAGGAGTACCTGAGTTCAAATCCGGCCTCAGACACTTAACACTTACTAGCTGTGTGACCCTGGGCAAGTCACTTGACACTAATTGCCTCACTAAAAAAATTTTTTTAAATTAAAAAAAATAAAAGATATAAGAGCTTTACAGGCTATGTCATCATTAAGAAAGCTGGTAAACGGGCTAGCATTTTCTTCTTTTAGAAATAGCTCCCCTTTACCAAATTTAGAAAAGGCCATTCTCTGATGTAAGCTAAAAGACAGATCAAAGGTTCATTCTAAAAAATTTATCTGCTAAAATGTGAGGTTCTTCCATTCTGTTTGAGTCTCACTTCAATTATCATACAAATGACAATGAGATCTATATAGTCCACTACTGTATCTATAATTAGGACGCAAGCATTTTGTGCTGCTGTTCCTGTTGACCAAGTGGGTTGTTTCTTTCCATGTGGGACAAGTAAACAAGATGACTATACTAATTATAACCTCATTTTATGATAAAATAAATCAGACAGCTGCATAAGACCTAAGGTCTCAGTATGTTAAATGCAAACAAGTCTGATCAGGGCAGATGAACTGAAGCCAGGACTCCCAAGCTGATCCTGAGATCTATTGATAACTTTCTGTCAAAAAAGCAAACTAGAGGCAACCAGGTGGGATAATGGATAGTGCTGATCTGGAAGCCAGAAAGACATGGGTTTGAATCCTGCCTCTGACACCTATCGTGTAACCCTGGACGAGTCACCTAACCTCACGGTACCTCAGTTTATTCTTCTGTACAATGCAGGGGTTAGACTCAATGGACTCTGAGGTTGAAGGTCCCTTCCAGCTCTAAGTATGTGGTCTTATGACAGTGTGTGAATATATAGTTAATCTTCATTTCACCTTTGTTTTGAAATATTAGCAATGCAATGAGTGTATGTCATAAAGGTGAATGACTTGCGCCAGCATTCAGTAATGCAGCTCTCTATCACAAATCTGTTCCTTTGCTGCAGTGCTTTTAAAAATCAAAAAGGAAGCTCATTTGTACAGGCAAACTGCAAAACAATTATTTATGTCCTGTTACAATTGAAAAACCATGAATTTTTAAAAAATGAACTAAAAAGGTCATATTTCAGACCCACCCTTAGGTGAGGTCAGGACCAAATCAAAACAATAGGCCTGCCTGCCCAATCTCTCTGGGGCCTATGACTGAGAATAAACTAGAATGAATTTCTGATGGCATACTGAGTAAAGCTCTCTGTTCAGCCCACTGCTGAAATGCCAGTTTGACTAGGATGCCAGCTCTGTGTGTAGTTAGTAGGTGGAGCACCCCAACAAATGGAGGGCTAAGAGTGCTGTCTTCAGTTAGCTTCTGATGCTTGCCTGATGCAGTTCCTCATATTTTAAAATAAAAACCAAATAACTCTCACAGCATCAACAGACATGTTCTTTCTTGATTAAACAAGCAAAATAAAATCCTTCGCTTACCCTGGAGACATCTGAGAATGACCCAAATGCCTTCCAGTGGCCAGGCCACCTGAGACAAATCACTTTCACTGTCTGGGTCTCAGTGGCTTCATATAAAAAATACCTAGATGACCTCTAATAGGATTCTGACCATGAGGTCCATGCCTAAGACTTGGAGTCATAGTATTAATAAAAGAAGGGGAGCCCAAAGCTTTAGTTTATATCAAACAGTCAGAAGTTCAGTTTTGAACTATAGGACATTCAAAATGTAAAGTAATACAATCTTCATGCTTTTATATATAAACTACAGTGAGATTAATAAAATTATTGATCACAAGTACACTGTAGGCCAAGGGATACTGTTAGAATATGAGGAAGCAGCATGGTGGAGTGGATAGAGAATCAGGAAGAGGAGCATTTGAATTTCGTTTCAGACCCTTTCCAGCTGTGTGACCCTGAGTAAGACAATCTTTATTTCCTCATTAGTAGAATGGAGCTAATAAGAGCATCTCCTTCACAGAAGGTTTTGAGGACCAAATGAGAAAATATATGCCAATTACTGTGAAAACCATAAAGTGTTAGTTACTGTTATATGAAAAGTTTGTTCTCTTAAACAGATTAAAGAGGTTATTCTGCCATATGCTTAGTTCAAAGAAGTATGTTGGTTGGAAACATTTTTGCATGCTAAAAGATCATTCCTTTGATTTCCATATCCCAAAATCTAGGTCTTTGTCAACTTATCATAAGCTTTAAACATGTGGACAACAAAGTGAGCTGTATTTATCCCATTTCTATTTATCTTTTCCAACTTTATAAACTTTGATCCTAGCTTCCCTCAGGCCTTCATCTATTCAGACTCAAGACTTAAAAAATCTGTCCTCATGCAGAAATCCTACCACTTTTTTTTTTAAAAATCCTACTACTTTTCACCACAGAACCTTTTCTCTATCTTCTTTATATCATTCATTAGGGAGATCTTGCTATCCTTCATAAGCTGTTTAAATAGAACCTGGAAATAAAAGGACACTGAAAAGTTACTGGATTTTAGTCTTATCAGGGAAAATTATTCTAAACCATCTTACCAGTGATATAACCTTCTAAAGCCTTTGGCACCAATGATTTAGCAACTCTCAGGTCCTCGAGTGAACACTTGCCTGTTTCCAGGCCAAAAGACATTCCCATTCGCTTCAACACCTCTATATCATCGTGGATCTCAAAAGTATTGTCAAAATTAAAAAGATACTCAAACCTGCATCAAAGAAAAAGTTTATTTTAGTTATTTTTAGGTATGGGATTTTTCACTGTATACACTATATAAAGCATATTACAGTGGGAATATAAATTTTAGGAAGGGCTAGAAACAATTTTGTTAAACCTCACAGTAGTAAGAGCCATTCAGTTGTGTTCATGAAACTAGGGCTCAAAATGATCCACTTTCTAAATTAAAACATCTTTCCTATAAAGGAAAATAGGAAAGCACAAACCTTTAGTGCTTACTAAGCCAGCTGAAACATAAGGCAGAAATTTTGCTCTGGCAAGAACCATCACTTATTCCAAACCCAGTACATTTATTCCTTTATAAACGACAGACTGAATTACATAAAAAATAAAAATGAGGATAGTGGCAATTATTTCCCCCTTCACTTTTCAATTTAATCTGAGTTGGCCTACTAAATGATGAAAACATATTTTTTTATACTTTGCACTTTTTGTTTTCAAAAGCCAACTGCTAACTGCCCCACAAATATGAACTGAATTCCTTACTCGTTCTCTCCTTCAGAAACTAGCCGGTTACCTTAACTCTGGACTTCTGGGTCAATATTTTCCTGTATTCCTAGTTTTCTTGCAACTAGTATCACAGCATCATTATGTGCACACACAGGCCATTATTCTTTGGTGTACCTATGATGAGCAGCATGGTTTTTGTAAAAGAGCTTGAATGAAGGAATTGATTTATTTTTTAGCTCTTAGTCTATATGCAGAGACCACATCCTACAAACGTTACCACCACCAACAGGGGTAACCTGGACAAGCATACCCTTACTATAGAAAATCACCAACAAAGATTAATTCTATGGGCATCATCAAAAGTCCAGAGCACATTCTATTCTCAAAGGATAATATTATGAACATTAAGAGTGCTTGGTACATAGCAGGTGAGCAAAAGCCATTGAATGAATTGAACATAAAAATTTATAATAGGGGCAGCTAGGTGGCACAGTGGATAAAGCACCGGCCCTGGTTTCAGGAGGACCTGAGTTCAAATCTGACCTCAGACACTTGACACTTACCAGCTGTGTGACTACGGGCAAGTCACTTAACCCCAACTGCCTCACTCCCGCCCCAAAAAAGGTGAAATTTCCAAATGTAGGAGTCAACTAAATGCCAACTGAAAAAACTTAGCATAAAATGTTGTGTTCATATAATCTGAGGTATGTGGGAGTAGAAAGATAACAACATTTAAAAGTGTATACTTTCTATATTTAATATTCACTGAAAATGCTTTCTAGCTAGTTTAAGGAAAAACATATACCGGGTAAAAAAAAAATCAGCCATTAATTTAACTGAATGACAAAGTTTTGGGGTCTGTGCAAGACTAACAAGCTTTGATAGGCTTCTGAGCCTTGTTCCAAGCTCTCAAGAGCCATTCTTAAAAGGCCACTAATGCACATGAAAATCTTGCCAACCACAGAGATGGGAGAACAAAGTCTACTATTTTCTTAGGTCCATAGTTCTCAAAGTCTCTGCCATCTCTCTCACCTTCAAGTATACTGTGAAGAGGATAAACATTTTTATTTAAAATTTTGAGTTCCAAATTTTATCCCTCCTTCCCTTCCCTCCTCCCTGAGGCTGTAAGCAATCAGATACAGGCCATACATATGCAATTATGTAAAACATTACCATATTAGTCATTTTGTAAAAAAACACTTGAATAAAAAATGAAAGTGAAAAATAGCATACTTTAGCCTGTGTTTAATGAATATCAGTTCTTTCTTTGAAGGTGGATAGTATGCTTCATCATTAGTCCTTTGGAATTGTCTTAGATCAGTGAAGTTATTCACAGTTCTTCATCGAACAACATTGCTGTCTCTGTGGACAATGTTCTCCTGGTTCTGCTCACTTCACTATACATCAGTTCATATAAGTCTTTCCAGATCTTTCTGAAATCATCCTGCTTGTCATGAAATATCATTTTAAAGAAAGTCTGTCCACATTAGGAACAGCCTGGTATAGTATACTGACTCTACAAGCCCTAACAACTTCAAGAAGTCAACATACACAGAACAAAAGTCCTCAACATGAGTAGGTTCTTTAGTCTAATGTGAAACTTCTTAAACCACTTCATATATAAAAAAAAATCACATGATAAATCAAAATGGGGTTAATTTAGCTTGTGCAAAAACACCAGGGTGACTTGGAAGAACTCAGCTTGGTAATTCACTGGAAAAATCCTAAGGGAAACTTGCTAAGGATTGTAGCATTATTTTATAGCCACAGACAAGACTTCTAATGATTCCATTTCTGAGCAGTCTTTTTTTACTAAACTGACTGAAAAAGTGAATCTTGAAAGGCCAAGATTCAAGTAGGAAGGTTCTATATATGTGGTTTCTTCTAGGATTACCATTGGATCATATCTATAAATATGATATGGAAGCAATGTATGTGTTCACATATAATATTTTTAGGAGTCCAAATACTACAGTCTATACTGTGCTATCCAAATACTATGGAATGTTCTACAGTATATTCCCAGGCAATTTGTTAAGTAAACATTTCATTACTACTGCCTCTATCGCTTCTTTTTTTAAAAACTCGGTGCCTTCTCGTTAGCTGACTCATGTACCCAGGACTAAGCACTAAGTATACAGCAGAGGTAAAGGAGAACTAAAGAGGAAAGTAAAATATCAGAAAGAACAATGCAAGGCAAGGCCCACAGGGATTTTTGATGTCTCCAGAATGGCCCATAGGCCACAGGTTGGAATACCAGTGATTAACATTATTCTGATTCCAGGGAAAATGAGCTGAGATTTTTTTAAAGTGCTGTTTTTCTTATCTGCAGAAATAGTTTATCAGACTCAATCAAATACAATTCAATTCAGTTTAGATGAACATTTGTTAAATGCCTACTACGTTTCAGGCATTTGTTGTGATAGGTGCCAGGAAAAGAAAAAACAAAAACACAATATTCTTTGCCTTCCAGGATAACCTACCTTCCATCTTCACACTCAATGATTTTCAATCAACGGAAGTATATTCAATTAATATAAAAGTGCATAGGGGGCAGCTAGGTGGCGCAGTGGATAAAGCACTGGCTCAGCCCTGCATTCAGAAGGACCTGAGTTCAAATCTGGCCTCAGACACTTGACACTAGTTGTGTGACCCTGGGCAAATCACTTAACCTTCATTGCGCCCCCACCCCACCCCGGCTGAAGACATTAAAAAGGGGGCATAAGAGACATATGTTTTGGTACTACCAAACAATTATAGAGGAGGAAGTCTGATCCCCAGATGGGACCTAATTAGGAATCCCATTTTTAACATCATTAAACACAAGGTCATCTGGACTTTCCTGAGAGATCCCCCATGAGGGAGCCCCCAATGTCCTCTGGAAGGCAGACCATTTCATTTCTGGATTATTTTAATTGTTAGGAAGTTTTTCCACACTTCAAGCTGAGATCTGTTACTTCTCACTGCTCCTAGTTCTGCTTTCTGGGGCCAAGTACAACAAATTTAATCCCTTTTCCAAAAGACAGACCTTTCAAGTCTCCTCTCCAGGCTAACCATCATAACAGTTTCTTCAACCAACCCTCATCCAACATGTTCTCAAGGTAGGGACCCTCACCACCCTCCTCTGGACCCTTTTCATTTTGTTAATATCCTTCCTAAAGTGTGGTGCCTAAGGTAAAGCACAGTGTTCCAGGTATGGGCTGACCAGGGCAGAGTACAGCAAGATGATCTTTTCCATGTTCTTGACCTACAAGTCTCCTACTGAAGCCTAATCACATCTTTTTGGGCTGCCCAATCATTCGGTGGCTTCACATGGAGCTTACAGTCCATAACAACCCTTAGATCAAGTCCATATAGTTATAAAGTGGTATTGGGACACAATGTTTCAATTAGAACACACTATGTGATTTATACAGACATTGAAATACTCTCTCAAGCTGAACTGCCCAGTATTCAAACTCTCCTGCCGGAAAAAGTAACTCCAATGTGCTGGCCACATAGCTCAAATGCCAAATGCACATTTACCTAAAAAACTACTTCACAGAGAACTAACACAAGGCCAGCACTCACATGGAGGTCAGAAGAAGTGATATAAGAACTCTCTCAAGAAGAGTGTTAATATCAATTATGGAGATGCTGGCATAGGACCATCCAGCATGGCATGCCTACATCAAGAAGGTGCTGTGTTCTCTATGAGCAGAGCAGACTCAAAGTAGTATAATGGAAATGTAAGCTGTGTAAATTCAGAGATATTTTCCTCACAGATTTTCTAATGCACTATTTGTGCCTAACCTAAGGTGGAGCCTAATGAGATTGTATTGGACTGATCAGCCAGTCAGACACACTGTACCTTGAATCCAACATCATGATGTCACTTGTCCTGTCAGTTAGGAAGGATGAACATGTGATTTCCTAAATGTATTTTCACTCTGTACCATATGATAAATACTGATAACTAGTAGAGGAGCCTGTATGAATAGGAGCAGAATGTCACATGTCATTACAACCATGTGCTGCTAGCTGTCCCAAGTCATCAGATCAGAGGTCATGTGTTGGCACAAAGTCTCTTTGATATGAGTCTGGAGATGCGTTTGCTTTCCCAAATTAAACCCCATCCCACCTTATTCACACTTACTTGTCACTTGAAATGCTGCAGTCTATGACAGTTCTTTTGCTTGTGTTGACGATTATAAAAGGCAGTTGTATCGTGGAGTTCAGAGCTGGTGGGCCCTGGTTCTGCTGTTCATTCTGCCGATTCCTTTGTACCAGATTTTTAAAAGCTATTTGCTATACAAAGTAAGAAGAACAGTAAAGGAATGAGATCAATGAATATGATTAAGTAATTTCAACTTCATGTGAGTTAGAATAAATTTAAAATCAGTTAATTTATGGTGTCACTTCTTTAAGATACTGACCGAGATGTATTTGTAACAAGATAAAACCTACAAGAAGTTAACAGAAGAATGACCTCACTCAGTGGCCAGGTTGGGAGAAAATGAATTTTTAAAAATTATTTTAGTTACATTGTAATTTCAAAAGGATATTGTATCATCTAAATGTTTTGAGTTTTTTTAGGAAACAATCATATTCAGTTTGTCATTAAACATTTATTTAGCACCTATTATATGTCAGACACTGTGATAAGCTAAGTAGCATGAAGGATAGATTACTGGGCCTAGAGTCAGGAAGAACTGAGTTTAAACCCATACTCAGATACCTCCTAGTTATATGACCCTGAACAAGTACTTAACCTTTGTCTGGTTCAGTTTCCTGAACCGTGGAAAGGGGATAATAATAGTACTTACCTCCTAGGGTTATTGTGAGAAACAAATGAGATAATATTTGGAAAGTGCTTATCATAGTGCTGGGCATATGGCAGGCACTTAGATGCTTGTTCCTCTCCCTCTCTCTAAATGATGGGATACAAAGAAAGGTAAAAGACACACCCCTACTCTCAAGGAGCCCTCTGTTTAAACAAGGAGATACCACACAAATGTACGAAGGAGCTATATAGCTATAGAATATGGTCAAGCACTTAGCAGTATATATTAGCTGGTAGGTTACTCTGCATAAAGGGTTTCAGTTCACCAGTCCCACTGTTATGTACTTTACTAGTTGTATAGTATTACAGACACACCTAATAAAAGAACTGGTCTATCTATTTACATGCATGGGTTATATTGTAATGTGTATTCTATGTACCATGTGGGACACACATGCATAAATTCACAAGGAAAAAATAGCCAGAGTACAGCTGGGAAATAGGCATCTGGGGGTAAAAAAAAAAATACCACTTGATGGGCTGTGTTTCTTTCTTTTTTCTTTTTTTGGTGAAGCAATTGGGGTTAAGTGACTTGCTCAAGGTCACACAGCTAGTAAGTGTTAAGTGTCTGAGGCCGCATTTGAACTCAGGTCCTCCTGACTCCAGGGCTGGTACTCTATCCACTGCGTCACCTAGCTGCCCCAGCTGTGTTTCTTGTAAGTCAAGATCACTTCACCTTTTTAGTGAGGACAGAAGCTGTTCGCCACACTTCTGATGACCGTGCCTAGAACAAAAAGTCTAGGAAGTAGACTTAGCTATCCTATCTCCTGCCTGCTCATGGCCCGCTTCCTCTCACTTCATCTCAGTGGGACTATTTGTACACATATTTTGTAGGGATAAGAATGCATGTGCTACCTAAATCATAAAGTTGTTAGAAAAATGCTTAGTATACTGTAAGGTGCCAAATAAATTGGGCTGCTATGTCATTACTAATCTATTAATTGTGGTATAAATAAACAATAAGGAAAAGCTTTGATGCTTCTGGCTGAACACCTAATGGACAGGCTATACAGGACAGAGATCTTTCCTAAGGCTGAGTGTCATCCTTTCCATTTTGCATAAATCACCAGAGACCTGCCCAAGGCCATGTCTTTGACAGCACCTTTAGGGTAAACTGTGAGTTTAAAAAGTAGTCAGTTTTAAACAATTCTGAGTGTCAGAATTTGAAACAACAAGCTTGGCTCCAGTAAGACCAACTTTATCATATCCACTTCTTGGTTTATGGAAAGCATCTGGGGACAACGGGAAGGTGAATGAAAACTACAGATAATTATGCTAGGACATACGAATGGCTATAAAATATAAGGATCAATGGGAATTGACATTAAAAGAAGAAAATGAAAATTAGGGTGAAAAGTGGGAAAGACGGCAGCTTAGGAAGTCTCAGCAGTTCATCTGCATCAGGAAAAAGGAGAGACAAATTAGAGGCAGGAATGTATTTGTCTGTTGTCAGGACATAGATACTGAAGTGAATTAAGTAAATGGTCAAATGAGTTGTCTACCAAGACCTTAGAAAAACAATTATCTAAACCAGTCAGAAGTTGTTTAACTGATGAACTCATTCCTTATCCCGTGTTCCCCAAAACTTCACCAAGATTTTCATTATAACACATGAGCCATTTATTAATGCTTTGTTTCCTTGACTCTGTTTTCCATCTTTATCTATTCCTCTCTTGCTTTTTCTCTCTCTTCTGTGTTCTCTCCTCAGACATAAGACCAAGAAGACAAAAGGAGGTAAATCATTTGGAATATTAATCAAATTCCTGTAGAATTAATTTACTCATGCCATACATTTAAGATGAAAAATTAAAGCAGAAAACAACAACAACAACAAAACTGCTTTCAATAATATTACTTCTTTCATTTGTGAGGATAAGAGTGTGTGATGGAAAGAGAACCAGATCTGGAGTCAGGAGACCTGAGTTCAAGCCCTGTGTGACAATGGGCTGGTCATTTCATATTTGTGAACCTTGTTTCATCTTAAAAAATTAGCAATAATATTTACTCTTCTCTAATTTACAGACTTGTGAAGAAAGCACTTTATAAAATTTAAAACACAATATAAATATAAAGTATTATTATCACTACAAAAATTCAGTAAATTATAAGGGGAACCAAACAGGTATAGAATATTTTGATCATACAGAAAAATTAATGATTACCTAAACAGTACAGAAATCAAGTTATTTAAGCCTGAATTATATATTTACATATATTTCCAACCAATAATAATGGCAAAGACTTTCTGCCGAGGAAGACAAAAGTCTCAAAGCCCTTTTTAGAAAGCTCTTTGTGAAGTTTATCTGACGGTAGAGAAAACAGCATTATTGTATTGTGCAAAGTGCATTTTTACACCAATTATAACAATCAAAGGCCAAAAAAAGGTTATTCAGCCCAATGGCTCAGTGACTCTCTAACTCACATGATTTTATACAAAGACTCCATTATGTTCAAAAAGCATCCAAACCCCCTAGCGGTGATCCAAACAATTACCAATACAGGGATCCCTTTTTAAAAACTAAATTTCTTTTTCTTAAACAGAAATGCACTTCAAGTTCTGATACTTCTATGCCATAGTCAAAGGAGGCTTCCATGACTCTGCACAGAGTCCTAAATTGTAACTAGTATCAAGAAGCCTCACAGTGGTTTATGCCCAGGGTAAAACACTGACATTTCTCAACGTAAGTCCTTCATGGGGTGAACAGACTTCTACAAGAAAAAGTCAAGTATGTATAGCAAGAAACTGAACTTTTTGCAAAGGCAAGAGGTAGAAGAAGGCCGAAGTAAGAGAGGTGGTGAGATGCTCCCGGGCAGAGAAGCTACTGCTGCTCAACACAACTGTATTCCCTAAGCATCTGCAAGTCAACAGTACGAGTGTCCAACAGAGGAAATGGAGTGGAGAATTGGGGGTAGGGGGAGAGAGAGAACAAACAAATCACAAACAACACCCACATACCTGCAGTAGTAGCTCCTGCAGTTGAGCCCTCTTCTGCTTTATCCGTTCTATTCGCCTTTGCTTCTCTATCTTTAAAACATGGATTACAAATAGCATCAATATAATGAGACTAAAGAATAAGGAGGTGCCTCAGCTTCCTTACTCGTCCCCTTTTCTGTGACAACAAGAACTTTCTTCTAATAAACAGCTCATTTTAATAATGGCCTATCACTTTATTTCTTGATAGAGTGTAAGCAGACAGGGCAGTGTAGTGCTTGTCATCAACAGCTAAATCCACTGCTAAAATTTTAGTAACTAATAGAGTAGAATGTGTCTAACAGCATGAGGGCTGAATAACATAAAAGTTAGGTACATTAGCATCATTCTTTTTTTCCACTTTTAATAGTATATTATTTTTCCCCAATTACTTGTAAGGATAGTTTTCAACATTTGTTTTTGTGAGATTTGGGGTTCCAAATTTTTGTCCCTCTTCCCTCCCTCCTCCCTGAGAGAGCAAGCAATCTGATATACAGTACAATCATATTAAACATGTTTCCACATTAGTTATGTTGTCAAAGAAGAATCAGAATAAAAGAATAAAAGGGAAAAACCACGAGAAAGAAAAAAAAATGAAAAAAGTGAAAATAGTATGCCTCCACCTGCATTCAGACTCCACAGTATCTGGACATGGAGAGCATTTTCTATCACAAGTGTTTTAGAATTGTATTGCCAAGAAGAGCATGAGCGACAGTCTTAATAAAGATGACATTAAGAACCAATACCTTGTGACAAATCCCCCATTTGCAGACAACATCCTCTTTCCCCAATCTCACACTTGACTCACAAAGACTAGAAAAGTTATTTCCTTTGGCCTGATTCTTCTATCTCCTTGTTTAAACAAACATTTCTCTTCAAAGGTCCCACCAAATACCATTTACTAGAGTTGCTAGCCTAGTCTGTGCATTTCTGTCTAAGTCTGTGTTGCTCTAGTTAACTATCAGAACACTTGACCTTTTATATTCCCAATCTCACTTTTTGTTTGTTTGTTTGTTTTTTTGCAGGGCAATGGGGGTTAAGTGACTTGCCCAGGGTCACACAGCTAGTAAGTATCAAGTGTCTGAGGCCGGATTTGAACTCAGGTCCTCCTGAATCCAGGGCCGGTGCTTTATCCACTGCGCCACCTAACCGCCCCCTCCAATCTCACTTTTGATATAATTTTTGTTTAGGAGGCATTCTGATGAACTAACTCTGAGTTTATTGATGGCAGTCTATCTAAAGAAATCAGCTAAAGGCCTCTAGCTGTGCTGGAGTAATTTTTGGTACCAAGCTTATCTTAGTAGCAGCCAAGACATCTTAATGAAAGAGGGTGTGTGTGTGTGTGTGTGTGTGTTTAAGAAACATATGCTATCAAGTCAAAAAAAGCTCAGAGAAAAGATCCTCTTCTTTTAACTTTCACATGCTATAATTCCTTGTTTCTGTATACAGACTGGTTGAACATACATTATTTTAGACTTGCTGTGGAAAGTGAGCTGAGAGATACATGAAGTCAACCTTAATTACCTCAACAGCTATATAATGAGCTCCAGTTATCTATATTTATGGTCATTAGAGTAAAATTATCCCCAAACCAATTTAAAAAACAATATGCTATGACAAAGTTTAATTCAGGAAGAATTTTCTTAAACTTCTATTTAAATAAGAGGGCAGAACTAGAATGTTTTAAATGGATATAAAAAAATTTAAGACAAGATATGTATGATCCCATAAGACAAAAAGGGAAGTAGGTTCAAGAAAAATCTGAGGCTCAAGTAAAAAAAATCATTACAGCCCCATCATAAATGTATTTGATGAGAAAGAAAAAGGAAAGCATCTAAAGAGGCCAAGTAGAATCTATGATGAATTCAGATTTGAAGATGGTTGATAAGAAAACCAATAGGACAAAGATTGAGTCCTAAAAAAAGTGATCAATGGATTTTAAAAGATTTTTTAAAAGAAGATAATTAAACTATGACTGATCTTACTGCCTCAAGGAGGGGAGAGGGGATAGAGGGAAGGAGGGATATAATTTGGAACTCAAAACTTTAAATAAAAATGTTTATTTAAAAAAAACTATGACCATCTGAAAAATGATGCAGAATTGGTAAAAATCATAGAAACAACAAATTTAAACTATTCTGAGATACTTTAAACCTTTCAAATTAGAAAAGATGGTAAAAGGATGTGGAGGGTCTGTGGAAAGATATAATAATCTACTACTGCTGGTGTTGTGAATTCTGTAAAACAATTTGAAATTTTTCAAGATACAAACAATCCCACAACTAAATTTATATAACTCAAAGATGTTAACAGCAAGAAAAGACATACTTATATACAATACTCATACTTGCATTACTTGTAATAATGAAAAATAGGCTTTAGGGTCAAGGAGAAGCTGAATTGTAGTAATATAGATATGCACTGATATGGTATAGTATTGCAACATAATGAATGAAAAACACACTCAAATTTCAGAGGAACATGTATAATACGATGCCAGATGGGGAAAACAGCAAGAAGAACTAATCATACGACTACAACAAAATAAAGACTGACAACAGAAAAAGCTATAAAACCGATTAGTTTTGCCTAATGGAACTGGAAAAATGATGGACAATCACGGTACCAGATGATTAAATTAAAATTAAAGCATACATTCTTTCTTTTACTAGTAATCTGTGAACCATAATGTTTTGTTTTTAGTGAGGCAATTAGGGTTAAGTGACTTGTCTAGGGTCACACAACTAGTAAGTGTTAAGTGTCTAAGGCCAGATTTGAACTCAGGTCCTCCTGACCCCAGGGCCAGTGCTCTATCCACTGCGCCACCTAGCTGCCCCATCTGTGAACATAATGGAAAGTCATGCATGTTAACAGGCTATTACTTCTTCAATGTTTTGGTTTTTTTTTATTCAGTAAATGTATTTTATGGAATTTGAGTATTTGATCAGTAGTGTTTATTACATCAAAATAACAGAACAGGTTGGGAGGAAGGACAAGAAGAAAAGAGTATAACCAAAGGGACATAAGTGTTTTAACACTAGTATTATTAAGAATGAACTAAGACTTACAAAAAATGCTAAGAACAAAAAGGATTTTATGTATATATGTGAAGTGGTTGTTAGGGTGGTGTCATGGACAGATCACAGGACCAGAATTCAAGAAGACCTGAGTTCAAATCCAGCCTCAGATACTTCCTAGCTGTGTGGACCTGGGCAAGTCACTGAAACTTATGCTGCCTGCTTTATCACATATAAAATGGGGATACTAACAACATCTACCTCCCAGGGCTGTTGTGAAGATAAAATGAGGCAACATTTGTAAAGTACTTTTGCAAACTTTCAAACACTACATAAGTCCTAATTGTTATTATTAGGTATCTGGCAACATTTCTCAAAACAACATGGTGAAAATGGAGATCTGAAAATAAAATTTTATTTTAAGAAGTGGAAAACATGGAGAAGTGTAGGCTGGATGATATTATGCTTAGATGGATTCAAAACTGACTGAACCTAATGAGTGTTGATTAATAGATATAACTTAATTCAGGTATCTAAAAAGATCCGCACAGGCTGAGATGATTGGTTGGGTGGAATAAGGGAATGTAATAGGAAATTATCATCAAGTTCTAGAATTGGTTTAAAAAGAAGCTACAAAATACAAGATGGAATGAAAAGTGAAAGATTTTAGTGGTCGCGATGTCATTATGAGGCCAACAGTGTGATATAGCAGCCAATCAAGCTACTCAGATGCTAAATGAAGAACCCCCTCCCAGTGAGGATCAACATCTACTCTGAAACTGACGATGTACCAGCCAGTGATGGATCATCCAGCCAGGAGGTCTTAGGAAGAGCACTTGGATCTTCCGTACTCTGAAATCAGCTCCCTAACCACTATACAATGCTGCCTCTCAATGCAATCTGGGCTATATTAATAGAACCACAGAGCCCTGAACAAGGGAGAATAAGAGCTCTATTATATTCTTCCTTGGCTAGATGACACTTTAAGTGTGTTTAGTTCTAGATACCACATATTAGGAAGGATGCTAACAGGCCAGAGTTGGGCTGTGCCAATGTAATAAAATTACAATACTACTGAAATTAATTTACAAGAGAGAGATCTATCAGGGGCAGCTAGGTGGCGCAGTGGATAAAGCACTGGCCTTGGATTCAGGAGTACCTGAGTTCAAATCGAGCCCCAGACACTTGACACTTACTAGCTGTGTGACCTTGGGCAAGTCACTTAACCCTCATTGCCCCACAAAACAAAACAAAAAAAAAAGAGAGAGAGAGATCTATCAAAGGATTACTGTAGAGAGCCAGAAGAACAAAAAAAGTTGATATTTTAAAGTAACATAATGAAAAAAATTGGAAGGAAGGGGGCCTGGCAGACTTCAAACTATACTACATAACAAAAATAATTTTTAAAAAATTATTGGTATTGGCTAAAAAATGGAAAAGTCGATCTGTGGAACTGATTAGGCATACTACAAAAGCAAATGAACATAGTAAGATAGTGTTCAATAAACTTAAGGAACACAACTACTGGGATAAAGAATCACAAGTAGACAAAAACTTATAGGAAAATTGGAAATTAGCCTGACAGAAAGTAGACCAACCAATATTTCACACCATATGTTAAATATATATACAGTATGCTACAAATGTATAAAAGACCTAAGAAATTCATATTATAAATAAATTAAAGAAATAAAGTAAAAGTACTTTTTGTAATTATGTGTAGGGGAAGATTTCACAAAGGACAGAGAAGATCACAAGAAATAAAATGGACAATTTTTACTACAGAAAACTGAGGGGGCAGCTAGGTGGCACAGTGGATAAAGCACCAGCCTTGGATTCAGGAGGACCTGAGTTCAAATCCAGCGTCAGATACTTGACACAAGCTGTGTGACCCTGGGCAAGTCAATCACCCCTCATTGCCCCACCAAAAAGAAAAGAGAGAGAGAGAGAGAGAGAGAGAGAGAGAGAGAGAGAGAGAGAGAGAGAGAGAGAGAAAAGAAAACTGAAAAGGTTTTGTACAAATAAAATTAATGTACTTAAATTTAGAAGGTCAGATTACCTAGGGGGAAAATATTTTCAGCAAGTTTCTCTGATAAAGGTCTTATTTCCAAGAGTATATAAAGCACTGGGATACACACACACACACACACACACACACAAAACCCCTATATCTATATCTATAGAAATCATTCCCTAATAGATAAATGGTCAAAAGATATAAACAGGCAGTTTTTGAAAAAAGAATCTAAGCTATCAAAAGCTACATGAAAAAATCCTGCAAATCATGAATAATTAGAGAAATACAAATTAAAGCAACTCTTAAGAAATACAAATTAAAGCAAAGATACTTCATACCTATCAGACTGGCAAAGACTGGGGGAAAAAAAAAGAAAATGAGAATTGTTGGAGGGGCTGCAGAGGATTAGGTGCACACTGGTGCACTGTTTCAGAGCTGTCAACTGGACCAGTCTTTCTGGAAAGCAATTTGGAACCATGGCCAAAGTCACTAAATTGTGTATAAACCAAAGAGATCATAGAAAGAGAGGAAGGACCCATGAGTAAAAAAATATTCATAGCAGATATTTTTGTCGTAGTCAAGAACAGGAAACTGAGGGAATGTTCATCAAATGGGGAGTGGCCAAACAGATTACTGTATATGAATACCATAATATTGAGCTAAAAGAAATGATGAAAGCGATGGTTTCAGAGAAATCTAGGAAAGCATGAATTAAACGCCCCAGAGTACAGTAAACAGAACCACCGGCAAAATTTATACAGTAACAAAAACAACTGAAGAGAAAAACAACTTGGAAAAAATTCTGTTCAATGCAATAACCAATCATGACTCTATAGGACTGATGAAGAAGCATGTTGCCTTCAGTGACAGAAATAATGAACGTAAGCTACAGAATAAGACATACATTTTTGGACGTAGCAAATGTGTGGGTGTTTGACTTGATTTTACATATTGTTAAATGATTCTTTTTCTTTTCTTTTCTTTCCGTTTGGGGGAGAAATTTGGAAGGGATAGGAGAGCTAGCAATAGCTTCACCAAAAAGAAAAAAGAAAAGAGGGTCACTGAAGCATTTTTTAAAAATGTACACAGGGGCAGCTAGGTGGCGCAGTGGATAGAGCACTGGCCCTGGATTCAGGAGGACCTGAGTTCAAATTTGGTCTCAGACCTTTGACACTTACTAGCTGTGTGACTCAGGGCAAGTCACTTAACTCCAAGTGCCTCACCAAAAAGACAAAACAAACAAACAAACAAACAAAAAATGTACACAGCAGAACAGAACGAAGTTCAGAAAGAAACACAGATAAGTAGAACAGTTTTGAAAGTAACAACTGAGTTTATTTTACACTTTTAAAAAGCAAGTTATACATAAAAGACTCACAATTTTACAAAGGAGATTTACATATTTTCTTCTATTTTATACGTGGGAATGTTCATTTTTTTGGATATTCATTAAATTCAGAATTTTAGAAAATACTGCTAAAAAGCAATAGGAAATACTTTGAAATATTATCAAAATTACTAATTATGAGATCATATTGTTATTATTTTTTAATATTCTAATATTTTAAAATTTCTTTTCTCCCGGTTAATCACGGTCTTACAGAATACCTCTCTTCTTTCAAGATTCAGTGTAAGTACTACCTTCTATATGAACCTCAACTGCTGGGCCCAACCTCTTAAACAACTCTGTATTCATTTGCATTTATTCTCTTTATAGTTCCAATATAGTTATATATGTTTTTGTTTTCTTCCCTATTAGAATTACAGCATCCTTGCAAGTAGGGGTTGTTTCCATTTATTGTATTTTTATCTCTAGCACCTAATATAGTGCCTGGAACAGAGTAGGTGCTTAATAAATGTCAGGTGCCTGGTTTCTAAATGCTTGGCTGTTTTTTTGTTTTGTTTTGTTTTCTGGTTTTTGGTGGTGAAATGAGGGCTAAGTGACTTGCCCAAGGTCACACAGCTAGTAAGTGTCAAGTGTCTGAGGCCGAATTTGAACTCAGGTCCTCCTGAAACCAGGGCTGGTGCTTTATCCACTGTGCCACCTAGGTGCCCCAAAATGCTTGTTTTTTTTTTACAAAAAATTATGGTAGTAAATTTATTAATAATAATAATAATAGTAATAGTAATCGCTAGAATTTATATAGTTCTTTAAGGCTTGCAAAGTACTTTACAAATATGATCTCATTTTATCCTCACAACAACCCCAAGAGAGAGGTGCTATTTTCTCCATTTTACAGATGAATAATATTTATTCAACAAGGTATGGCCAATTTTCTCTAGTCTCTATAGAAAAAACTGATGTAAATTGAAACTCAATTGATAATTATTTGTTACCTAATATATCCTAACTATACTTTAAGTGACTTAGTTATCTACTATTGGCATTTCTTACATAGATTTTAAAATTCAATATAAAAATTTCTAAATAATTATGAAAATAATACAAAGTGTGAAGAAAATATAGACAATAATGAAAATGTATTTTAAAATTAGATAAAATTATTTTACAAATGAAATAAGAGAATATAAAATGAAATGATTTAAAAACAAAAAATCTTGCTCTTACCTCTAGGTTTTGACATTCTTGAGCTGAATTTGTGGGAAGTCCAATCCATTTGATTTCTTTTTTTTCCTTTGAAATAATGTTCATTGCCATTAGCACATTGAGGGCATCATAAACTCTTCGTCTAATATTCTTCTGATCATAAGCCTGCTAAAAAAAGGTTTTATTGAGCCAAGAAGTTTAAATGAAGGAAGAATTTTGATTTATGGTGACAGAATGAATATGTCACACTGGCAAAATGAAAAGGAATCTGTGAAAAATGTGAATGGAAGGCAAAAAAAAAAACAACCCTCAAAGCACTGTGATAAAATTATTAAGTATTTCTATTTGTGAAAAGTGGAAATAGGATATACAAAGTTTGAAAAATAATGGTATGAAGGGAAAATTGTCCAACATACACCCACCATTCATAGCAGTACTTTTGGTGGTCATAAAGAACTAGAAACTAAGTAGATACCAATCAACTGGCAATGAGCTGAACAAACTGATACATAGACACAATGAAATGTTACTGTGCTATAAGAAAAGACATACATCAAGAATTCACATTAGGATGGATGACTTGCTAAATTATAACTTGTTTGGGTTTTTTAATTTAATGCTGCATTTAAAAAGCACAGAGAATTTCCATATACAAATCAAAACATGGAAAAAATAGGACTGTATATGAAATTATGAATTCTATCTCATACCAGTTGCTCTAAGTATATAATTCTATACTTTCATTTTAAAGTTCTGCTTGTCATGCTATTTTATCTTCCCTTGAAAGAATCTGCAATATTACAATGACCCCTTAAAACATTAGTATTACATTATTACGAACTACACCTCCCATTAACCTTCCTTTCTTCCTCCCAAATGGGGGAGAGGAGGTTAATCCACACTATGGCCACGTCTAAAAATGCTCCTTTTAAAAACAAAAAATCAAGAATATCCAGGGAGATAATGAAAAAAAATTCACAGGAAGGTGAGTTAGCGGTACCAAACCTGGAGCTTTACTATAAAGCGGCAGTCATCAAAACTATCTGGTACTGGCTAAGAAATAGAGTGGAGGATTAATGGAATAGACTAGGCACAGGAAACTCAGTAGTAAATGACACTAGTAATGTAGTGTTTGATAAACCCAACGACTCCAGCTTCTGGGATAGGAACTCAGTATTTGACAAAAACTGCTGGGAAAACTGGAAGATAGTATGGCAGAAATTAGGCATAGACCAACATCTTATACCTTATACTAAAATAAGGTCAAAATGGATACATGATTTAGACATAAGAGGTGATACCATAGGTAAATTAGGAGAGAAAGGAATAGTCTACCTACCAGATCTTTGGAAAGGAAAACAGTTTATGACCAAACAAGAGATAGAGTATATTATAAAATGCAAAATGTATGATTTTGATTACATTAAATTAAAAAATTTTTGTACGAACAGAAGCAATGCATCCAAAATTAGAAGGGAGGCAGAAAGCTGGGAAACAATTTTTATGGCCAGTACTTCTGATAAAGGCCTCGTTTCTAATATATAGGGAACTAAATCAAATTTATAAGAATCTAAGTCATTCCCCAATTGAGAAATAGTCAAAGGATATGAACAAGCAGTTTTCTGATGAAGAAACCAAAGCTATCTATTCCCATATGAAAAAATGCTCTAAATCTCTAATGATTAGAGATGCAAATTAAAACAACTCTGAGGTACCACCTGCCACCTATCAGATTGGCTAAAATGACAAAAAAGGAAAATAATAAATGTTGGAGAAGCTGTGGAAAGATTGGAACACTAATGCATTGTTGGTGGAACTGTGAACTGATCCAACCATTCTGGAGAGCAACTTGGAATTATGCCCAAAGGGCAATAAAGCTGTGCATACCCTTTGACCCAGCAATACCACTTTTGGGTCTTTTTCCCAAAGAAATCATGGAAAGGGGAAAGGGACCCACATGTACAAAAATATTTATAGCTGCTCTTTATGTGGCGGCAAGGAATTGGAAGTTGAGGGGATGCCCATCAAATGGGGAATGGCTGGACAAGTTGTGGTATATGAATACAATGGAATACTATTGTGCTGTAAGAAATGATGAGCAGCAGGAGTTCAGAGAAACCTGGAGGGTCTTGCGTGGGCTGATGATGAGTGAGATGAGCAGAACCAGAACATTGTACACAGTATCATCAACACTGAGTGTTGATCTACTGTGATGGACTATATTCTTCTCACCAATGCAATGGTACAGTAGAGTTCCAGGGAACTCATGATAGAAGAGGATCTCCAAATTCAGGGGGGAAAAAAAAAAAAAGAACTGTGGAGTATAGATGCTGAATGAACCATACTATTTCTTTTGGTTTTGGTGCAGATGTTTTTCTATTTTGAGGTTCTTTGTCATTGCTCTGATGAAAAAAAAAAATACTTTATTAATTTTAAAAAATGCTCCTTTTTCCACCTGGTGTCCTTCCCTTCTGTTTGAAAAAGACTAACATGTTTAGAGTATTTCCAGGTCTCCTGGAGACTTGGTTCTTTGTATTCATTAGTTTCAAAATTGTTTTCTCTTTATGTTGTCCTTATACTGGTTTAAATTCTTCCAACTCTGCCCATCTCACCCTGTATCAATCAGTTCATACTATCCAGGATTCTATGAAATCACCTCTCATCACCTCCTATAATGAAATAATATTCCACCACATTCACACACAACCACCTACTGAACCATTTTCCCAATTATCTAAGAGGCTATCTAAAAGACCTTAGGTACTACTTAACTTTTAATCCCCACTTTAGGATAAGGACATGTTTTTCTTATGACTCTTACCTCCCCATTATTTTTACCTTCTTTTTTTTGGGGGGGGGGCAGGGCAATGGGGATTAAGTGACTTGCCCAGGGTCACATAACTAGTGTCAAGTGTCTGAGATCGGATTTGAACTCAGGTCCTCCTGAATCCAGGGCCAGTGCTTTATCCACTGTGCCACCTAGCTGCCCCCTATTTTGACCTTCTTAATGGAGGAAGCACTATTATTTCTCTCAAAATGAGATTACTACTTGGTGCAGGAGAAAAATCAATTTATTGAATGGATTTCACAAGGTATCTAGTTAATGAGAAATCTACTCCTTTTGAACTTGAAGAATTAGGCACAATTACTAATGAGTATATTACCACTATATGAACACAAAATAATTTCTCTAGACATCATCTTTAAAAAATGCTAAGTGGGGCAGCTAGGTGGCGCAGCAGATAAAGTACCATCGTCAGGAGTACCTGAGTTCAAATCTGACCTCAGATGCTTGACACTTACTAGCTGTGTGACCCTGGGCAAGTCACTTAACCCCAACTGCCTCACCAACCCCCCCCCAAAAAAAAAACAAACAAAAAAAGTGCTAGTGATTGTGGAAGTCAAACTCACTAGGTCAAAAGCTATGAACCTCCATCTCTGGCTTCTGGTGAAGGGCTGGATAATATCATTATTCTCTTCAGTGGGAGCTGGCATGACAGGAGAAGCCAAATGCCAAGACAAAAAGGAGCCATCAAGTCTTCCCTTTCACACTCAAGTTTCCCACCTATCAAGACCCTGAATTCTGATTTGTCATCATCTATGCTCAAACCAACTGTGATTACCATAATCACTATGATCCAGCATTTATACTATACGGTGGAGTCTACCAAGTGTTTGATACTGGTTCTCATCTGAGGTAAAACCAAGGAAAATGAAGGCTAGACCAGAGTCATGATATTCTGTTATTTGATTTAGTGTAAAATTTGGCACAGTATAGGCTCACCTTAGACCTCATTCAAGAAGATTTCATTAGTTAAGTTGCAGAGGACCTTGTTTTATCTATAAGGAGATCCTATGGCATGGACCTGAGAATACAGAACCCAGTGTACGATTCTCCTTATTTGTTATATATGCAGTTATTCTTCCAGTTTATTAATAAATATAAGTAGAAAGTATATAATCCTATAATTAAACTACCCTAAAACTTGAGAACAGGGAGTGAGAATTATAATTTTTTATGACACAGTATGACAATATTTAATAATACAAAAATCATGCCCTTTTTATTCCCACAAAAAAACCAAACAAACATGCTGATATGAAGTTTTAGTTAACATGGAGACTATTTTTAAAATAATTATATATAACAACAAAGAATTTATTTATAAGGAAGGATCTCAAATAAACATAATCATTTGGGGGGTTACTATTTGTGTATTTTGTTAAATAAAGACAAGGTATTACAAATTCTAGATTTAAATTGGATATTATTATATTATATTGGATATTACATTATAAATGCATAGATAACATAAACAAGGTTTATGAGAAATTAAGTGTTTCTTCTATACCTACCAAGAGCCAATCACTATAATGTCTTCTACTATAATCAATAACCTCAAATATATCTTTCATCCTTCAAGTCACTTTAACACATTAGTTGACACTTAATTACACAACATATTGACCAAGAAAAACAAAAACCTTTGATCAATTTTTAGGCAAATTTGAAGTTATGAAGTATGTGTGTGTGTGTGTATATATATATATGTGTGTGTGCGCATATATATATATATATATATATATATATATATATATATGTGTGTGTGTGTGGTTATTCACATACATGTACACATGTTTGTATATAAACACAAAGCATGGGTGCATGTATATATGCACCTATGTGAAGTGCAATATGTAGTAACATACACACATGTACATTCACACACAGACACAACACTATTTATTTTACTCAGCCTTGCAGATATAGGCTGATATTTTTAAGCACATCATGTTTACAAAGAATGGTAGCAATGATGTATGTAATGACAGTAGTACACATTCATCTAAAAAAGATTATAAGTATATTCTATTCATTTAATACCTACTAAAATTCTTATACAAGAATCCCATTCCTTTAATTATGGACTAATTCTCTTCGATTTCTGAGTCATAGTACTATACAGAACTGCCATTACCACATGTGGATAGTTAATAAATGTAATAATCCCAAAGTATGAGATAGGTATCATCTCTTAGTACACTCAGATGGCATATAAAATAAGTTACAAGGCAACGAATGTCGAACTTCTAAGACTAATTCAAGGGAGTTATATGGTTGACTAAACCATAACAAGTTCAGGTTTAAACTATATTAGGAAGACTTCTTTCCATACTCATGGCACCAATATGATCAAGTGGCACGTCTGTGAATGCTTACTAACTTGGTGCCAGGTCACCCATCAAATCACTATCAAAACTTCGAATAAAACCTGTTTTTCACTTTATGCTGACAGCTTCTCAATTTATAACAATTCTAACGAGTAATTTTTGATTTGTACACCATTTGGTATTAGTACAAGTAAGCTACCACTAGACTAACTTTCCAATGATCTTTGAGGATACTATGTCCCAAACGTATATCCTAGTCCTGCTAATCATACTATTACTGTAAATATATTCAACATTCTGAGAAGGAAATCGATAATTAATTTAGAAATCCTGCTTAAAAATTCATTTCAGATACGTAAAATTAAAAGACTTAAAAGAGAATAAGGGTTTCTGAAATTACAGGCATGAATACATTCCACCCCAGTTATGGCTGTGGAGTTAAAAAAAACTGTTACTACATCAATTTTGTGGCTCTTAAAAAGATCTTGGAACAGATTTCAAAAATTCTGTTGTTAAAGAGAGCAAGCTCTTGCGGCAGGCAAAGAAATATTTAAAGCTTGTGTTCAATTATTTTAAACTTTTGCTTACTTAGGGTTTATTCACGATTGCTATATTAAGCCATATCCTGGCCCTCTAATTTTTTGTATATTTAAAAAAATTTCTAATCTAATAACAAAGAATACCTTATAAATCCTCACAGAACAACTTATCTACTTCTGCCAAACTATATTTGTTGTTACCAGAATCCAAGATAAATAAAAAATAAGCTACCCTAAATTAGGGTATCTTGGAGTGTGAAGGAGAGCAAGGTATTCCTCTGTAAAATTAATAATTAACTGCTCAATACGAATATCTCACTGATATGTACGTCTAAATGGATGCCGGAGTGCATGCATGTGGCTCCTTGGTTAAAGTTGGAACCTTTTTGATGGTGCCAAGATCTCCATGCTCATGAGGCCTTTGGGCTCCCACTGCTGTCATTCCCCTAAAGATGTTCCCATCTTGGGGCAGCTAGATGGTGCAGTGGATAGAGCACCGGCCCTGGATTCAGGAGTACCTGAGTTCAAATCCTGCCTCAGACACCTAACACTTACTAGCTGTGTGACTCTGGGCAAGTCACTTAACCCCAACTGCCTTACTAAAAACAAAAACAAAAACAAAACAAACAAACAAAGATGTTCCCATCTTGCTATCAGTATCACTGAAGTATGCCTTTGGTGACCCTTCTGTATCCAGCAGTTGGCACTATCCAGTGACTGTTTTCCCAAGGGCTCAGGAAAAAGAGGAAGACTATACATCAATGGGTAGTGCCAGGCTATCAGTGCTTGTGATCAGGGTCCAGTGTTGATAGCCAGAATGTACATAATCAGCATCTCAAGGTGGCTTTTTAATAATATATTTTTCCTAGAACCTTTTTGGCTTTCTAAATATATGATGGAAAAATTATAACTATATTGATTTCAAAAGGAAAGCTAAATTTTATAAGATTAAAAAAAATCTATCTAAAACACTGAAATTAAGGAGAATAAAGCTGGAGATTTCTCAAATATTTCTGACCTCTCCAAATTTAAAATGTACTTTAAAGGAGGTAATGTTGTTGCTGCAGTAAACATATTCAACGTTAAGTTTATTATCTACTTACTGAATCTGTTGCCAAATGATTATTTGAATTGGTAAACTCTGATACCAGCTCATCAGCCACTTCATTATAGGAAGTTGTTCCTTTGCGTTGAACTTTTTCACATACTTTCATGGAAAAATGTCTCAAGCCTTTTCCATTTTTATCTCCTTTTTTGCTTCTTTTACTATAAAGGAAAAAATAATTTTCATGAAACCCATCATGTTAGGCAAAAAATAAATGATTTTCATTTTGGAGAAATCTATTCAGTTTATTACATAATCTTATTGATAGTTCTCTAATATCTACAACTGGGTAACAGACAAATGTATACTTTAAATCTAATTTATATACTTCTAGAAACTTTTTAAAGTTTATTCATTACTTTAGTGTCTTTCAAAATATAAAGATTTTTGTTTTGTGTGTGGAAATCAAAAGTACCACTACTATGAATTTCATGTGTTCTTTAACTCTGAAGAGACAATAGAAGATCTCATATTCTACCTAGTGTTTCATTTGACTTAAATTCTATAGTTACTTGGTGCTAAGCTTTGATCAAGGATAATTTCATCTTCAATAAAACCTTGTGAGATCTTCTTGTACATAGCTCGACAAAGTCTTATTTAAATAATTTCCATTTTGGAATAAAATTAACAAATATAAAATGCTATTTTGCATGAACAATGGTATTAAATATATAAAAGCAAAAGTTATAAACAAAATTATGACAATAGAAATGAGAATTGGGCAGCTAGGTGGCACAGTGGATAAAGCACTGACCCTGGATTCAGGAGGACTTGAGTTCAAATCTGGCCTCAAATGCTTGACACTTACTAGTTGTGTGAGTTAACCCTCATTGCCCCACCTCCCCAAAAAAACCAGAAATGAGAATTGACCTATTTGTCTAGTGAATCTTATTCTGCTGGGATAACTTTTTGGGGGGCAGGGACTATGATGCAACTGCATTTCCTCATTCTGGTTTTATCTTTCCAAGATCAATGACTGGTGTCTGCCCATCACTAGCCAGTCATTCAAAGATAATCATTTCAATTAATCAACAAATATTTATAAAATACTTGTTATGTTTCAGGAATAGTTATTTCACTTAATGATAGGAAACATAACATTATGCTTTAAAGTTTGCAAAAGACTTTATATATATATAAAAAACTTCATTTGATTAAAGGCAGAAAGCAAAAATTCCTTCAAATAAGAATGGCTATATTTTGTTGTATGTTTAACTACAGATAATTATACTCTTAAAACAGACACAGATGTAAGACATAATTGTTCTTCTCTATTAGTACAAGCCTACAAACTAACAATAACTCTGAAGAAAAATGGACAAGTCTCAATCAAAATCAGAAAAAAACACTGCCAAAACACAGAATGACTTTTACCACAAATGTAAAGTTGATGTCAGAACTATGGAGAGGGGAAAAATTTATGACCAAAGATGCGATAGAAAACATTATGAAATACAAAGTGGATCATTTTGACTACATTAAATTAAAAAGGTTTTCCACAAACAAAACCAAAACAAACAAGATTAGAAGGAAAGCAGAAAGCTGGGGAACAATTTTTACAGACACTGTTTCTGATTAAGGCTTCATTTCTCAAATATATAGAGAACTGAATCAAATATATAAAAATATAAGTCATTCCCCAATTGAGAAATGGTCATAAGATATGAACAGGCAGTTTTCAAATGATGAAATTAAAACTATCTACAGCCATATGAAAAAATGTTCTCAATCACTACTCATTAGAGAAATGCAAATTAAAACTACTCTGAGGTACTACCTCATACCTATCCAATTGGCTAATATGACAAAAAAGGAAAATGATAAATGTTGGAAAAGATGTGGGGAAATTGGAACACTAATGCATTGTCGGTGGAGCTATAAACTGATCCAGCCATTCTGGAGACCAATTTGGAACCATGCCGAAAAGGCTTTAAAATTGTGCATACCCTTTGGCCCAGCAATACCACTACTAGTTCTATATCCCAAAGAGATCACAAAAAAGAGAAAAGGATCCACGTGTACAAAAATATTTATAACTGCTCTTTTTGTGGTAGCAAAGAATTGGAAAATGAGAAGATGCCCATCAACTGGGGAATGGCTAAACAAGTTGTGGTATATGAATGTAATGGAATACTATTGTGCTGTAAGAAATGATAAGCAGATAGATTTCAAAAAACCTGGAAAGACTTACATGAATTGCTGCTGAGTGAAATGAGTAGAACCAAGAGAACATTGTACACAGTATCAACAATATTGTGGGATGATCAAATGTGATAGACTTAGTTCTTCTCAGCAAAACAATGATCTTAGGGGGCGGCTAGGTGGCGCAGTGGATAAAGCACCGGCCCTGGATTCAGGAGGACCTGAGTTCAAATCCGGCCTCAGACACTTGACACTAGCTGTGTGACCCTGGGCAAGTCACTTAACCCCCATTGCCCCACAAAAAACAAAAAAACAAAAACAATGACAATGCCAAAAGACTTATGGTGGAAAATGCTCTCCATATTCAACAAAAGAACTATAGAGTCTGAATATAGATGAAAGCATACTATTTTCACTTTTGTTGTTGCCTTTTTGTTATTGTTCTCGTTTATTCTTTGTGTTTTTTTTCCCTTTTGTTCTGATTAATGTGGAAATATATTTAACATGATAGTAATGTATAACCTATATCAAACTTCAAGAGGGGGGAGAAAAATTTGGAACTCAAAAAATATATTTACATATAATTGAGAAAAATGAAAAATAATTTTTAAAAAATGTAAAGTTGAAAGCTATTACTTGAATCTGCTTTTTGTTAATAAATGGCCCAAAGAAGCACGGACTGAATTTTAAGGAATCCAGCATGTGTTCAGAATATGTGAACAGGGTGCCTGAGTAAAAGACTATCAGCTCCCACACAAAAGTGATGTTCTACAGAACAGTAATAGCGTCCAACCTACAGTACAGAGATTTAAAACTGATTCCACATGTAGCTACTTGATTTATTTAACCAACAACCATCAATAAGCTAGACTTAACATGAATGGGCCAATGAGGACCACCAACAATGACAAAATGACAGGCAACTGAGCACAATGTTTTGCACAAGAGAGGGTCTTGATCAATGTTTGTTGAATTTAATTGATCCAACTTACAAATCAAGTTGATATTGTAGAAAAGATACTCATTAGGAGGACTATGATTCAAATATCATGAGTCCTTCCAATTTCGTTATGTGACTTTGTCATTTAAACTCTTTGGCTACCCTTAGTTGTCTCAGTTTGACTCATCTGTAAAATGTGGACAATATCAACTTAGCCACTTGAAGGCAGGAAGTCAGGCCAGAACCTTGGGGTTCCTTCCACTTTCTGACAGCTGATGTTGGTAAAGCAGTAAGTAGTATATGGTATTGAACTAGGAAACTAAGTCTCCTCTCCATATGCTGCAGCTTAGCTACTATGAGTCCTCTGTAAAGCATCAGTGTGGTACAGAACATGACTCCTCTTTGGGACGCTTCTTCACCTTCTGAGATTCTATTAGCAAGTTTCATCAGTCAGCTGATATGTAGGAAAATGCTCCTAGAGGCCCCCAGTACAGGGCAGAAGGCTATCTTAATATAGTCACTTTCTCCTTTGTCTTCTACTATTCTATCTTTGTGACAGGGAAGACTAGCTGTTAACATTTTTGGAGTCTTAGACTATATTCATGAATACACACGTATATAGATATTTATGTCCATACATACATTGCAATCTATCAATAAACCAGCATTTATTAAGTGTCTATTATGTGTCAAGCACTGTATTAGAGGCTAGTGACATAAAGACAGGGGCAGCTACGTGATGCAGTGGATAGAGTGCTGGTTCTAGAGTCAGGAAGACTCATCCTCCTGAGTTCAAATCCAGCCTCAGACACTGACTAGCTGTGTGACTCCGGGCAAGTAATCTAACTCTGTTTGACCCAGTTTCCTTATCTATAAAATGAGCTGGAGAAGGAAATGGCAAACCATTCCACTATCTTTGTCAAGAAAACCCCAAAAGGGGTCAGACATGACTACAAAATGACTAAGCAACAACAATATATAAAGACAACAAATATGGGGAATTTATAAGCAAAGTATTCTTGCATGATGGTTTACCATGTGGCACACAAATTCTCTATTATTCAAGGCTGTACTATGATTCTAATTTATCTATTTTGCCACTATTAACACCTCTCCCAAAGAGGTTGGCAAAAGGGAATAGTAATGAACTGTATTAGGTCTACTTTATTACTAAATAACCCTGTTAAAATATTTTCAGGGATTTTCCCAACTGTTCACTAAAATAAAATTCTTGAATTACTTGATTTCATTTATATGTCTCAAAATGCAACATTTAGTGCTCTATCACATAGAAAGGCTAAGCTTAAACTGAAATTACTGCTGTGCTATTAAAATGTTTTCTATTTTATAGTCTTTAAAATCAATTGTACATTTTGAAACATATACTACCAGAATGAGACATGAACATTGCAATAGTTGCCAAGTGGCAAATTAAAGCACTTAGATATTACAGTAATTCAGTTTCCTGCTGCTGGGTAAAAATGACACTAGGAAGCTAAATGTTACTTAAAATATACAAGGTAGACTTCAAGTCCTTGGAAAATGCTGTTCCGAAAGATAGGTGCATTTTTAAGTAAGCAATTTTACTATGAAATGCTGACTCATTTCCCCTTATCATAAAATATAATAACAATAATAAAGTTGTTAAATGTGTTACCCCAAAGGAAGTCTTTATTTAGAGAAAATACTACAGAATGATGCAAAACAACATCTATGAAATCTTTTTCAGTGATGAAAAATAAATATAAAGACAAAACCAAAGGTTTGATTTGGAAAATACTGAGGTATGATTTGGGAAAAAATCATTTTCAGAATTTATAGCTGAAAAGGAATGGTTATCACTTATATGGCTATATTATAATCTATCCAATGCTTTTTGTTTTGTTTTTTAGTGAGACAATTGGGGTTAAGTGACTTGCCCAGGGTCACACAGCTACTAAGTGTCTGAGGCCAGATTTGAACTCAGGTACTCCTGACTCCAGGGCCGGTACTCTATCCACTGTGCCACCTAGCTGCCCTATCCAATGCTTTACTCTAATAAAAAGGAGCATAAAGCACTTATCAGTGCTATGTTAGGTGGTATGGGAATGTACAGCTCTAAAAAAGAATCTTTGCCTATACTGAGGGACATTAAATTTAGCTGGGGTAACAACACATGTCCAGCCAACTTTTTTTTTTTGGTGGGGCAATGAGGGTTAAGTGACTTGCCTAGGGTCACACAGTTAGTGTCAAGTGTTTGAGGCTGGATTTGAACTCAGGTCCTCCTGAATCCAGAGCCAGTGCTGTATCCACTGCACCACCTAGCTGCCCCCCATTTCCCCCCCCCCAGCTTTTAAATAACAATATAAGATTTCTTGGGTTTGGTACCAAAGTCTTGTTCTCCAAGGTCTACTCAAGCTCTAAATCTCATGTAGCCTGTGAAACATAAAATATTATGTAGATTTTACATGGAACAAAATCAATGAAGGTTTAAATGGCCAGGCTTCAGAAGAGTTCAGATTTTTATCCTATAAGTAATTCAAGCAACAGACCAACAGAACGAAGTAATGCTTTAGGAAGATTAAGCTGCTGGCAATATATGGGATGGGAAAGAAGGAAAATGATTAGAGGAGAAGTCAGTTTTTAGTAATTATCCAAGAATGAGAACTTTGACCAGAACAGCAATAGTGAGAATAAAGAAGAAGCCACATAGGAGACATATTGAAATGTTTGAGATTTGGTGAGTTACTGAATAAAGTTCAGGGTGAAAGTAAAGGATGGCATCAAAAATTACTCTTAAGTTTTAAGTTGGATGCCTAGAGTAATGGTAGTACCACTGACAGTGGGAAATAGTTTAGGAGTGAAGATGATTAGTGTATTTTTAAAATATATTGAGTTCAAACTGTCAGCAGAGTGTTTAAAGTGAAACAGTATATATACCATCAAAGATACACAATTTAGGCTCGGGGGAAGGTAAGACAAATTTAAGTATCTCCAAAAGCCAATCATTATTATTAAAATAGAAAGGACCACTGATAGGAAGTATAGACAAAAGGATATAGTTATTTTAGCCACATCGGACACATTCTCATGTATCTCACATAGATATCTCTAGAGTGACAAAGATGGAAAGGAACATGGGGGAATTCCAGCCATTATTCAGCTTGACAGAAGGATTTCTAATTGCTGGGAGGAGCTTCGAACTATATTCCCCTTCCTAGTAGAGCATCTATGTTTTATTTCAAAATTCCCTGGAAACCCACCAAGAATCATGAGTCTACTGAAGCAACAGTGGGATCCAGAGTTCTTTTGTCTGCAAGGTCTTTCCCACTCAATCATAAGATTAGAGGGAATATAGGCATGTCTTTCGTGCATAAAAAACCCAGAAACATATCAGACTAATAGAACACTAAAGCTGAAAAAGACTTAGGAGATTGTTTGACTAACCCATTTTACAGAATAGGAAAGCTAAGACCAGAGAGATTAAGAGACTTGCCAAAGAATACACAACTAGTTTGTTGAATGGTTTGTTTGTGCTTAAGTGCATTTTGGTGTAGAGGAAAGCATGTTGGACTAAGAGTGAAGAGACTTCGGTTCCAAGTCATCATCTATACATGTTTCTTAGGAGAAACACAAAGTTTTGGTTTTCTTCTCAGCTTGGTCCTAAATATGGTATGACTGTGAAGAAATCCCCAAGTACTAAAGTTGTGCTTATATGCATAAGGCAGTCTGTCCCTTCACTGGCAGTCAAATCAGGGAAATAAAAAACAGAACAGGCTAGCAATCAAAAACCCAAAATGAGATTTCATTTTGAAATACTAGTTGTAAATCTGAGATTCTTCTTTTCTAATTTGTATAGGAACATTTGTATATGGATTTACTGTAATAAATTGAAAGCTTAAATTCATTCACCATGCTCATACTACAAAACCCATATAAAATCATAATCTCATTTAGACAGTTTAAGAATAAGTGGCAATGACATTAAATAAAATGCAAAAAGCACTTTCTGTAGTTGCTTTCTACACAATTCATTATCTGATCTCTGTAAGCAGCTACATCTCCTCTTGCTAAGCTGAACTGACCAGAGCCAGGGAGACCACTAATGAAATCTCATGGAGCTTAGAAGCTACCACAGATCTAAATGTCTTGTTATCAAAATCAAGATTTCTGGAAAACACAGAAGAAAAGTTGTAGGGTATTTTTTTTAATTCTAAATTTGGAATAGGACAATTCTTTAAGTACTTCTTATACTGAAGAAATGAACTATTGTGACATTTCCCCATAAATGTCATAATGACCTTCACCCCAGCACTCCTTCCCTTGAGCCCTGTCGCTTCTAAAGATGGACAGGAGATGGTTTTTAATTATCTACATAATGTTACAGATTCTTAGCAAATGACCACATTTTTCAAAGTGTTTTGTGGACTCATATTTGGATTTTCAAGGAGGCAAGGGGAAAGGATTAAAAGAATGAGGGAAGGGGCAGCTAGGTGGTGCAGTGGATAAAGCACCAGCCCTGGATTCAGGAGAACCTGAGTTCAAATCTGGCCTCAGATGCTTGACACTTACTAGCTGTGTGACCCTGGGCAAGTCACTTAATCCTCATTGCCCCACAAAAAAAAAAAAAAAAAAAAAAGAATGAGGGAAGCTCATATTTGTTCTCTTTGAGTAAACTACTGTCTTTGGTAAGCAGAGGTGCTGATGGCTTTAAAGTCCTATCCATAAACTCAATCACAGTAGAATGTGAATGTGTGTGTGTGTGGGGGGGGGGGGGGTTTGTGATCTCTTCATCTTCATCTGCGCCCTTTGGCTTTCCTGGTTTCACTTAAGGCTCAACCATAGTAACACCACGGGTAAGAAGCCCCGCCCAGTGCTCCTTCCTCCAGCTGAGCCCATCTGTCTCTGGTAAGGGGACTGAGAGCTCCTTGGCAGCAAGGACTGATTATTGCCTTTCTTGGTCTTCCCAGGGCTTAGCAACACGCCTGGCACAGAGGAGACACCCAGTAAACAATTGTTGACTTGACTTACATTTAGAGGAACTCTCCTTAAGGCTACAGTGTTAGAAAGTCCAGTCTGACCCACTCAAGGGCACTCACATTAGAGGCAAACATCATTTAACCAATCACATTAGCTTTTATCTTACCCAACTTCCAAAACACGACTAAGAAACGGAAAAGCAAAAAAAAAAAAAAAAAAAAAAAAAAAAAGGCACTGAAGACCAAAAGAGATGTTAAAGTCTCTGCAATAAAGCTCTTACAATTTACTCAATAGGAAGCTCATTAGGCTTGCATTCATCAACAGTTTACTTTTATTTTAGACATAAATGTGTAATAAGGACATTTTTCTCATATCTCAAACAACAGAAGCTTATGTGCCATGATGAGAAATGGGACAAGGACTTCCTACACTGACAGCAAGGAAAAGTAATAGCTGGGGGCAGCTAGGTGGCACAGTGGATAAAGCACTGGCCTTGGATTCAGGAGGACCTGAGTTCAAATCCAGCCTCACACACTTGGCACTTACTAGCTGTGTGACCCTGGGCAAGTCACTTAACCCTCATTGCGCCGCCCCCCCCCCCCCCCGCAAAAGTAATAGCTGACTGCATGGAAGGAACCCTGCCCCAACCCCAAACAAACCAACCAAAAATAAAAGCAAAAACCCTAAAAAAAGTAGCCATAAAAACTCAAAAAAAACCATATCATCAGATACCATTTAGTGTATGAACCAACCACCCCAGACATCCCAACAGCCTCAGAGGACATATATCATTATGGAACAATAAAATAAAGATGAAGTGCCCAACACCATGCCTTAGCTATGGTAGGGGATAAATACACATGGAATCATGTGGATAATGATAATCCTAAAATGTCAAGAAAAGATCAAATTATGTTTCATATCCTCTTTTTTAAGAAGTATAATGGAGGTAGTTAGGTGGCTCAGTGGATGGAACATTAGACCTGGAGTCAGGAATACCTGGGCTAAAATCTGGCCTCAGATATCTGCTGGCTGTGTGACCCTGGGCAAGTCACTTAACCTCTGCTTGTCTTAATCTACCAGGGAAGGAAATGGCAAACCACCCTAGGATCTTTGCCAAAAAAGCACCACAGACAACATGGTGCATAGGGTCATCAAGAGTGAGACACAACTGAACAACAATAAGAAGTATAATGAATTTTGAAAAATTTCTATCAAAAATGGTTTTAAGAAGATTTAATACTTTGCTAAGTTTCAAATATCTAAAAACGTACATGTGGAATAGCAAAAGAGGAATGATTATATCTATTTTGCATATCACTAATAGTCAAATTTCTCACATTTAGGAGAACACTTCTTCTGTTAATGGTTCTCTTTAAAAGAAACAAGACTAGTTCACATCTACATGGCAAATTGTGGCTTAGGAAGTGCTTCCTTCACAACAACCGTGTGAGGTTCCTTGTAGAGGTGGGGAAGACAACTTTCAGTAGCTCCCCTGAGACAACCCTGCCAGCCCTGGGCAGAGCCAGGATCTGCGCCAAGATGTGGCCAAGCTCTGAGTTTAATGATACTTCTGCTGCCCTGTGGAATGCATGAGTTCAGAGAGGAGGGCAGGCCATTCAGTAGGGAAAGCAACAAGGGTGGCAACAAGAGCAGCTAAGGAGAATTAGCTTAGCTCTCTACCCATAGGTTTGCTTCTGGAGTCTGGACTGGGGTCCACCCTAGGCTCCCAGCTCTCTACCACCTACCATACCTTCATGTGCTAAGTATTCCCCTACGCTTTTACTCACCTTTCTGAAAAACCAGTGTCTATAAACTCTCTAGCACGTTTTCGATCCCTAAGGGGAAAAAAGAGATAATATTTTTAAAGAATTAAAAAAAAAATTCATCTGATTCTTTTGGACCAGAATAAACATATGTACAAATATAACTGAACTAAGCTTGATAAAGGATTTGTCCTTGTATCATTTCAGGTTTCATTTAAACAGAAGGTAAACAAACACTAGGACAAATGAAATATACTATATAAGTCAAGGTACAAAAAAAATAATTGCAAAGGGAAAGTATTTGAGTGACTGCATTTCAGTCAAAATTTAGTATGTTAAGAGTACTATGGAGAAAAAATTTTAATTGTGTTATGTGAATACCATGTTATATGAATCAATCAATTTCTGTACAATGAGCCCATAGGTTGAAAAGGGCTTGGTAAATCTTTGGGAAGAAAAACAGAGATTTATAATGAAAAAGGATACAGGAAAACTTTCACTAAGTCGTGACCTTCTGAATCAGCTCATTACACAACAGTACCGGGTGAACCTTAGGGAAACAACTCTTAGGGGGCAGATGGTGAAGAACCCCCTTTTGGGCCATGACTGGGACTAGCAGAATCTCTACCCTGCTCTTCTCCCAAGCTTGACATACTTTGGTACAAAATAAAAACCACCTAGTGAGCATTTAATAAGGGAAGTGGAAAACGAAGCTTTTCTAGAACCCTGAAATTAATTATAATTTTGAACATAGTTTTCGACAGACATGAAAGTTAGCATTTGGCCATTTTTAAGCTCCAAATCCAAAGTATCAAACGCTCCCCTAATGCAGGAGGAGCGGCGTCAGTTGTCTAATCCACCGACCATGCATCTGAAACAAACAAATGCACACTTTTGTATCACAGAATGCCCACCCTTATAGCAAGAAAAAACAGTTCAGGAAAACCAAGCCACCAAGCAATGTTGCCTAGCTTAAGCTTATTCATTAAGTAGCAAATACCTATACTCACATGTCCCCACTTTCCCCCATCATCTGTCCTCTGAAAGCAACACTGGTTTATCCAACTCTGAACTCATCTGTTCAAGAGAACTTTTAAAAAGGAAGCTAAGGGGCAATTAAGTGGCACAGTAGATAGAACACTGACCCTGGAGTCAGGAGGACCTGAATTCAAATCTGGAATCAGACACCTGACACTAGTTGTGTGATCCTGGGCAAGTCACTTAACCCTGATTGTCTCTCCCCCCCCACACCCCCCAATCCTTCAACATTAGATAAAATAATAACAAATTTCACATTTATAACTATCTCCAACAGTTTACTGCTTTATTATTAGTATTATTTCATTAATACATATAAATATCTAAAGTAAATACTTAATCAAATGTTTATGAAGTTCTTACTATGTAATAAGCCATGCTAGAGTCACCCAAAGTAGATGGATGATAGAGCCGGTAGTAGAATTATCCACTAAGAAATGACAAGAACTGAATTCTGTTCCATTTCTTTATCCTTCTGAATTTTGAAGAGGGGAGAGTAAGTGTGGGCATTGCTGTGAAAGATTTTCCCTTTTCCCTATATAAGAAAACACAGTAATTTTTCTTTCATTTTGGGATTTATGATATAATAAATACTGACAGATGCCAGTATCTTAAAAAACAAACAACAAGCCAATAACTAGGGCAGCCTTCTTGAGAAGTTTCATCTACCTGTCGTTCTAATTCCTTTTTTAGTTGCTCTAACTTATGCATAATGCAGTATGCAGAGCACTGGATTACAGTCTGGAGGTCCATGTCCAAACCCCAGTTCTGGAACCAAGATTATTCTCTTCATCTGTACAATGAGGAGGCTGGCCTAAATGATCACCAAGGTCTTTTCAAGCTCTAAATCTATGATCTACTAAGAGTAGAAAATGGAGCAGCTAGGTGGCGCAGTGGATAAAGCACCAGCCCTGCATTCAGGAGGACCTGAATTCAAATCTGGCCTCAGACACTTGACACTTACTAGCTGTGTGATCCTGGGCAAGTCACTTAACCCTCATTACCCCCATAAAAAATAAATAAATGAATAAATGAATGAATAAATAAATAAATAGATAGATAGATAAATAAATAGTAGAAAATGGAAATGGCCAGGGAGGGAAACAGCAATTCAAATTCAGTAAACTGGCTTTTCATCAATGAAAATATGTAACTTCTTTTTTTAACATCTAAGTCCAAGGAGTTAAAAATATATTTTATATTTCTAAGATGACTGATGATTTTATTCTTCTCTTGGTAACTGTTCACTTTCAGAGACAGAAGAATTATTCCAATTACTAGAATAAGACATTGGGGGAATGCCCTATTTACTAATTAGGAAATACACGGAGGAAGAAGTAGTAACACAAACATGTTCATGTCCTTTTGTCTTTGCCTATAAAGGAGGGGAGAGGACAGAGTCTCAGAAGTCCACATATAAAGGAAATTCTGAGCAAAATCAGCTAGATATGCCATGGCACATTTTGCTTAAAAGATTTTAAAAGATGATGATTCCAAATGGAACATGATTCAACATGATTTAGGCACTCAAGAGACATGAGACAATACTGGAAGATAAGAATGCAAAAAGTCAGACTTGTACTTTTAACAAAAAGCTAAAAAATTCAACAAGTTGATAAGTAACCCCTCTCCCTCCCCTCAAAAAAAGAAAGAAAGAAAGAAAGAAAGAAAGAAAGAAAGAAAGAAAGAAAGAAAGAAAGAAAGAAAGAAAGAAAGAAAGAAAGAAAGAAAAAAAAAAGGCCTTACCCTGGAACCCAGCCAGTGGCTTCTGTCACATGTGTCTGAGTGACCATTGCTGGTGCAGGGCTATAAGGATTCCCAATCAGAACACTCCCAGAACTGGCTAGTCTTTGTGGTGTGCTTATAATCTGTAAATGATAAAGAACAAGAATAGGAAAAATTCTTAGATATGGAAAATAGTTTAAACAAAACCCTGTCACTAAGATGCATTAATGTTAAAACACATAATAGAGGCAGCATAGATCCTGAATCCGATTCACACAAATAGAACACTTAACCTGGGTTAAAATGCAGGTTTAAACAAGTAAGCTACAATTTGGGAGGATTAAACATGTTATAAAAATCAGAAATATGAAAACCTTTCATTTGGTAATTGTGAAATCCGACTATTGCACAAGTTGGTTTACCAAAGCTAGTTTATGTATTAGAGCTTCACATATATACATAATGTTTGGTGTTTTTTAAAAAAAATTTCAACATTAAAGTTAGAACACTGGCCAGACAGTACTTCTGATAAAGGCCTCATCTCTAAAATATATAGGGAACTAAATCAAATTTATAAGAATGCAAGTCATTCCCCAATTGAGAAATGGTCAAAGGATATGAACAGGCAGTTTTCTGATGAAGAAACCAAAGCTATCTATTCCCATATGAAAAAATGCTCTAAATCTCTAATGATTAGAGAGATGCAAATAAAAACAACTTTGAGGTACCACCTGACACCTATCAGATTGGCTAAAATGACAAAAAAGGAAAATAATAAATGTTGGAGAAGCTGTGGGAAAATTGGAACACTAATCCATTGTTGGTGGAGCTGTGAACTGATCCAACCATTCTGGAGAGCAATTTGGAATTATGCCCAAAGGGCGATAAAGCTGTGCATACCCTTTGACCCAGAAATACCACTTTTGGGTCTTTTTCCCAAAGAGATCATGGAAGGGGGAAAGGGACCCACATGTACAAAAATATTTATAGCTGCTCTTTACGTGGTGGCAAAGAATTGGAAGTTGAGGGGATGCCCACCAATTGGGGAATGGCTGGACAAGTTGTGGTATATGAATACAATGGAATACTATTGTGCTGTAAGAAATGATGAGCAGGAAGAGTTCAGAGAAACCTGGAGGGTCTTACATGAGCTGATGATGAGTGAGATGAGCAGAACCAGAAGAACATTGTACACAGTAACATCAACATTGAGTGTTGATCTACTGTGATGGACTATATTCTTCTCACCAATGCAATGGCACAGAAGAGTTCCAGAGAACTCGTGATGGAAGAGGATCTCCAAATCCAGAAAAAAAAAAAAAAAAGAACTGCGGAGTATAGATGCTAAATGAACCATACTATTTCTTTTGTTTTTGATGCTGTTGTTTTTTTTCTATTTTGAGGTTTTCCATCATTGCTCTGATTTTTTTTCTCTTATAACATGACTAATGCAGAAATAGGATTAATGTTATTATGTGTGTGTGTGTGTGTGTGTGTGTGTGTATATATATACATATATATATATATATATATATATATAACCTATATCAGATTACCTGCTGTCTAGGGGAGGAGGGAGGGAGGGGAGGGAGGGAGAAAAATCTGAAATTGTAAAGCTTGTATAAACAAAGGTTGAGAGCTATCTTTACATGTAACAGAAAAAAAATAAAATACTTTATTAATTAAAAAAAAAAACTGGCCAGATACAAGTAATAAGAGATGAGATATTTTTAAAAAATCAAATAAATAAATAAGTGGATAAATTTAACTAAATAAAATTTTAAATAAAATTAAGAACAGTATAAAACTAGTAAAATTGAAATTATGAGAAAGAAATTCAGAAATTTCAAATTATTTCTTAATAATGAGGAAGTAGTAGCAGATGTCTCTGGGAACCTGAATTCTACATGAACCCTATTGCTTAGTCCACATGTCACTCACTGCTCCAGACACAAACATTCCCTATTTGGCTACTTTATTTTCTACAGTAGTCTGAATTTCCTTCTTTTGGCTTTCTTTCACCAATCAGTATTCCTCTACTAGTTTGTGTTTTTTTAATCCACATCACTCCTATTCCATCTACTTTAGCAAATCAAATCTTTTTTATTATCTCCCATGCATATTTTCTATTTTACACAAAGTGAGTAGTTTCTAATTTCTTTTCACCTCATTTTCCACAAATCTGATTCATCCAAATTTTGCTTAAAAACAATCTCTTTCTAATCTCCTAATGCAAATAATCTGAACACAGAGGCAGCATGGAATATTGTAAGAAAGAAAACTGTTTGGAATTAGGAAACCTAGATTTAAGCTCTCACTCTCACTCCGACTCTACTGGCAGGGTGACTTTGGATGGGTCACTTAATCTTTTTGGGCCACTTTCTCATTTAATAAGGATAATGATGAGTGCACTGTCTACCTCTCAGAAGTGGTCCATAGAAGTGCTTTGTAAATCATAAAGCAGCATAGAAATTTCAGCTATAAGTGTTAACATGATCTACCTTGCTCCCTTTAACCATTCAAACACTTTTTAAAAACACTGTTTAGGGGCAGCTAGGTGGCGCAGTGGATAGAGCACCGGTCCTGGATTCAGGAGGACCTGAGTTCAAATCTGGCCTCAGACACTTGACACTTACTAGCTGTGTGACCCTGGGCAAGTCACTTAACCCCAATTGCCTCACCAAAAAACAAACAAACAAACAAAAAAAACCCTGAAACCTAAAAAAACACTGTTTAGATGGCTCAGGGCTGCAAAGTAATTGATTTCTCAAGTTCTGAGGGTAAGAAATAGATGAAGGGATATTTGCTGGAGAGGCATGATTGTGGTGCAGCAGAAAGAACAGGATCAGAAAACCTGGGAAGTGTTATGAGGTCCAAATAAGATAAAGATACTATCTCACTGATACAGTACTTGTCCTAACATGGGTAATATAAGTGTTACTGCTCCCATTTTATAGATGATGAGAGCTGACCACCAGAGACATGAGGTGGCACAGAGCTGCCATATGGCAAAGCTAGGACTTGCCTCATCAATATTTCACTGACATTCAAAAAAAAATTCTTAGCACCTTTTTCTTCCCCTTCTGTCTCTGTCTCTCTCTGTCTGTCTGTCTCTCTCTCTCACACACACACACACGTGTGTATATATATATGTACAGGGAGAAATTACAGCTCTATGGATTTCAAAAGGAAAAGTGAACTTGTTTAGTTTTTTCTTTTTAATCTCTAGAGCACTGAAATGAGAGAAGGTTAAGAAGTCAGAGATTCGTAAATTAAAGGAGACAATGTTGTTGCATTAACTACATTCAATGGCAAATTCATGATTTACTCAGGGAATCTGTTGCTACAATAAATGTTGGGACTGTTGGTACTTACTCGCTGACCACTTCAATATATAAAATTAAATTAGACTCTATAAAGCAACAATAATTTATGATGGCTAACATTTATATGGTGTATTTTAAGTGTTTTAAGAGAACTACTCTTTTGATCTGATCTTCACAACCATCCTGTGAAGTAGGTGCTAGTCTTGGGACCGCTAGGTGGTGGTGCAGTGGACAGAGTACAGGCCTGCAGACAGGAAGACCTGAGTTCAAATGAAGCCTCAGACACTCACGAGCTGTGTGACTCTGGGCACCTTCCTTGTCTGTAAAAGGAGCAAGAGAAGGAGCTGGCAAATCACTCCAGCATCTCTGGCAAGAAAACCCCCAATGGGGCTGCAACAAATTAAACAAGACTGAACCACCACAACAAAAGTGCTAGTCTTATCCCCAATTTACAGACAGAGAAACTGAGGCAGGGAGAGATCAAATAACTTTCCCAGGTCATAAAACTAGTAAATGTGTGAGGCCGAATTCAAACTTAGATCTTTCGAATTCCAAATTGAACACTTTATCCACTATGCCATGGCAGGTAGATGAAAAGTATAGTGGATATGGGGGTAGGGCTTGCAAGTCAGGAAAACCCAGTCCTTCCCCACCAACAGAACTATCAGCAACCCAGAAGGGCAGAGGTATTCAAAGAGCTAACTCAACAGAAGAGGGCGCAAGACAAGAGTGCATTGGCCCCTGCTGTGCAGTAACGTCTGTGATGACTACCTAGTGCAGGAAAGGGGGTGTAGAGGGGCCAGGCTGGAAGAAAAACTTCAAGGACATTTCATCATCTTTCATAAGCCTTTTCTCTGTTGTCAATTCCTCAAGTGGCTTCCTGCCCTGGCACCCTCTCTTCATTTAAAACAGCAGGCTGTAGATAAGCAGGGGCCTTTACAGCCTGGGACGCTGTGCAGATATGAAATAGGAAGTCATCGATTCACACTTCTACAATCCTCCCCTCCCAGGGCAATGCGAAAACTGCTCAGGATCTGTTATGAAACTGGAGGATACCATGGTCTGATTCTTGAAGTAAAAGAAGTCCCAATGTGGAAAAATGGGGCCCCCTCTCTCTATTTTTGTGGAGTCTCCCTGGGAGAAATCTCTCAGCAATGGAGTTTTTATAGACACATTTAACCTAAAACAATACAAAGAGGCTTTAGAATAAAGTACAAATGCCTGATCCTGACTTTGAAAGTTCTTCACCAATCTAGCGCCAGCCTGTATCTTTCCATAGGTATTGCATTTCCCTCCCTTTCAAACATACCACTCGCAAGACAGACTGGAATGCTCACTGTTGCTGAAATTTGGCATGCCCTTTTCTGCTCCTGTAGCTTTGCACAGGGTGTTCCTCCTGCTTGCAATGTGTTCATTCCCCATCTCTGCCTCTTGGATGCCAACTTTTCTTTCAAGGCTTGACTCAGGTGCCACCTGAAAAGATGCCACTGGAAGCCTTTCTTGGCTCCTCTGGCTGCTACCCTCCTCAAACTATCTTGTGTCTGTTTACTGTCTGTCTGTTTGTCTGTCTGTCTGTCTCTCCCAGTAAAATGTGAACTCCCTGAAGAAAGGTCATTCTCATTTCTGCTTGTGTCCCCAGAGCCCAGAAGAGTAATATTTATTTCATTCACTGCAATTGAAAATTTCCCTATATGTAGACAGGCATTTTCAAGATCTGAAACAAGCATCACATGTGCATGCACAGGCAGACATTGCTTTAACAAAAATCCATAACCAAACAAGATATATATTTAAAAAAAACAAAACACTTCCATATGTAATACAGGAGCCTGTCAGAGAAATTACTGATGAGAACTTTTACAAAAAAGGAGGGAGGGAGAGAGGGAAGGAAGGAAGGAGGCAGGGAGGGAGGGAGGGGAGGGGAGGGGAGGGAAGAAGGAAGGAACCAGGCACTATGCTAAGCTAAGTTTTACAAATATCATCTCATTTGATCCTCACCGCAAACGTTTTGGGAGGTAGGTCTAAGTTCCCTATTTTACAGTTGAGGTAACTGAGGGAGACAGAGGTAAAGTAGCTTGTGCACAGTCACACTGCTGTCTGAGTCTGAAGCCACATTCCTGGCTCCAGGTCCAGTGCTCTACCTACCACACCACGCAGCTCTTCCACCCCAATGCACCACCTTCTATGTGCCTACCCTTTCCGAGAAGCCTTTAAACTTCCAGGGGCTGGAACATAAGTATATAAAGGAAGAGTCAATGAACAGCCCCTAGAGTCTGAGGACTTCTTTTTTTTTTTTTTGGTGAGGCAATTGGGGTTAAGTGACTTGCCTAGGGTCACACAGCTAGTAATTGCTAAGTGTCCAGGCCCGGATTTGAACTCAAGTCCTCCTGAATCCAGGGCCGGTGCTCCATCCACTGCGCCACCTAGCTGCCCCGAGTCTGAGAACTTCTTAAGGCAGGCCTCAATGTTTTTGTTATGAGCAACTATTGTATTTCTCACCTGAAACCTTGGTGCTTTCAGAGAGAAAATGGTAAATATGTGTGTTCTGAGCAGGAAATTCCATGTAAACCACTGAGACAGATGAAGGATTTAAAAGCAGTAATCAAGCAGGCATTTATTAAGCAGCACTATATGAGTGAGGGCAAAAGAGACAGAGACAGAAGTTCCTCCCCGTCAAAAGGCTTCTTATGGGAGACAACATGTACATATACAGGAATGTGAAAATACGGACAAAAATACTAGGCAGTCTTTGGGGGGGGGGGGGCCTTTGTAACCAGCAGTTATGAAGATGGGGGTGAAGGGAGAGGATGGGTCAGAGAGGCTTCACAGAAGATGGGGCTTGAGTTGAGTCTTGAAGTAAATTTGGGGTTCTAGTAGTTAGGTCGAGAAGGGGGAACATTCCAGGTACGGGGGACAGCCAGTGTTTGAGATGGAGTTTCTTGTAGTAGGCCATTTGGGTGTGAAGGGAAACAGTAAGAGGAGTTGTTTAGGGCTGGCTCATGAGTGTCTTGGAATGTCATGTAGAGGAAGCACAAAAGCAGACCTGTGCATCAAGAAAATCACTTTGGCAGCCAGGTGGAGGATGGATGAGCACAGGGAGAGACTGGAAGCAAGGAGAACAATTAGAAGGTCACAAATAAGATGAGGAGGGCCTGCATGAAGGGCGGTATTTCTTTTTCTTTGCCTGAAGGGAATGACTAAAGTACTAGTGAGCCACAGAAAAGGTAGGGTAGCAGCAATGGGTTCACCATTGGATCAGGTTTTGTCCATTATTGATCAACTGCAGCAAAACTACCAGAGACCACATTTTGTACATTTAAAAAACAAAACAAAGCCCACAACAATTTAGTTAAAATGATTTCCTCTTCATTTTTGTACACATTTGTTTACACAAACACACTTATGAGTTCACTTTGTCTTTCATTTAAATGCAATCTATCAATCTATGAAATTTTCTTTTTTTTCTTTCAGATTAGAGTCTATCATACTATTCCCTATAAGTTCAGATTTCAGCATAATGCACTTTCCAGGAAGATGTTAATTATAAAAGCAAAACCAAACAGAAAAAAACTCATTTCAAGCATGTTTGAGATTCACTTTATAGTTGATTGACACTGACACATCTCTATTTTCAAAGGAGATGACATTTGGCCAGGACAAGCAAAATAAATGGACTTCACCTCAAATCTCAGAGCATATATGATATAAAAGATACACTTTAGCCAAAATATAATAACTTGAATACTGTGACAAGAGATTGATTGAATGAATGAAAAATCATTTATTAAGTATTGATTTACTCTATCAGCCAAGTGCTGAAACCTCTGAGTTTCAACTCTGTGATTCTTAGGCACTACTGCCATCTACAGTAAGAAAGGCAGAACTTTACTTTCAGGAAGAAAAACACCAATTACACAGGGATTATTGCAAGGTATTTCTGATTGGTTCCTGGAAACTCTTCTGCTATTGTCTCCACCAACAAGAAAGTGAACTCCAGTCAAGTCACCAAGTCTTTATCAAGTACCTCTTGTGTAGCAGCCACATGCTAAGTGCTGGGGATGTCAAGAAAGGCAGAAGGAGGTCCTGCCCTCAAGAAGTACATACTCTAAAGGACACAATATACAAACTACCATGGAAAAACAAGGAAAATACAGGGTAAGCAGGAGGTGATCTCAGAGGGAAGGCACCAGCATTAAGGAGAGATGGGATTTGAGCTGAGACGTGAAGGAAGCTAGGGAGGGCAGGAGGCAGAGATGAGAACAGAAAAAAGTTTCAGAATTTTTTATGTAAGCAATAGTCAGGAAGGTAGTGTCACTGGATCCGAAAGTAGTTGGAAGGGAACAAGATATAAAAATACTGGAAAAACAGGAAGTGACCAGGCTATTATGAAGGCCTTTAAAAGCCAAACACAGGCCCTGGAGTCAGGAGGACCTGAGTTCAAATCCAGCCTCAGACACTTGACACTTGTTAGCTGTGTGACCCTGGGCAAGTCACTTAACCCTCATTGCCCACAAAAACAAAACAAAACAAACAAACAAAAATCCAAACAGAAGATTTTTCTATATGATCCTAGATGTAATAGAGCATGTAATGAATAAGATGCTGATATAGTTAGACCTCCACTTTAGGAAGATCATTCTAATATCAGAGTGGCTGATGGCCTGGAGTGGGGAGAGATATGAGGCTGGGAGGCCAACCAGAAGGCCATGGCAACAGTTCAAGTGTGAGGTCAAAGGAGAGAATGGGGAATATATGAGATGCTGAGAGCACAGTCTGTCTTGCTTTTAAAATGTCTATTCCCCAGTACTTAAGTACAGGGCTTTTCACATAGCAAGCAATTAATAATTTTTTTCATTTGTTCACTCATCATCTAGGATTTTAACTTAAGTAAAATTTACAGTCATCATAATAACCATTTGGGAGCAATGGGCTTGTAAATTCCTAGCCATGCCACAAAATGACATGTAGGAAAGGTGTTAAGGGTACAGAGGAACAAGTAAACTTCAGATCTCCTGAACTTAGAAGCTGTAACATTCAAAGTCTCTTCCTTGATGCCTAGAAACCAAGTTTCTGCTACTCTAGGGTTTCCAGCATCCAGGTTTTCTTACCCTATATAAAACAAGAAACTGTTAAAGGAGAGTTAGGGAATTCAGACGATTACTGGGATGCTGGGTGGATGTCCAGAAGATAAAGACTAAAGAAGAGATGAATATTCTGGAAGTACTTTTAGTACCTCTTAGCCCTTCCTACTTCCTATACCCAAAGTTTCAGGTCTGGTTAGACTAGGGTAGCAAAAGAACCTGCAAAGAAATTCATTCATTTAGCAGATATTAAACATTATACAGGCATTTCACCATACTATGGGGGAATACAAAGTTCTAAGTAAGATATAGCCTTCTATTAGCAGACTTTCCATTTTCTTTGCAGCTGCTCCATCTATGCTAACATTACACAAACTTGGTGTTTAGCTACCTTAAAGTTTGCTATTCTGACAAAGGACTGAGAAATAAGTAGAAGTTTGAAAATGAGGACCCTCTGGCTCAGAAGATGTTGACAAAGTTTTTGTAGCCATTAAAAAAAAAAACCCTCTGGACTTTCGTGTCACCTAACAACCTATTACAAAACACTTCTGTCCCCTATCAGACGTTAGAGATGTTTGTTGAAGGAAAGAGGAAGGAAATTACTATTCAGAAATATCTTAAACAACATGGGGGGAAAGTCAAGTTATCTGGAAAAGAAGGGGTCTAGGAAGAGCCAGATCAAGGAGTTAGTCTTGAGCATGGTTCAAGAAGGGAAGACTTTGATTCTTACTCATTTTGGAGCTACGACAGTCTCCTAAAGCAAGAGTCTTTAGCCTTGCTTGAGAAAAACCCTCCACATGTTTCTATGGTTTCTCTTAATTTTCCTTGCTGATCCCAAGTTTTATGGAATATATATCTTTCTACGTATGTATCTTGATGAAAGAAAGAAGAGAACAAGCATTTATTAAGTGACTACTATGTGCCAGGCATTTTACTAGGGACTTTATAAAAATTATCTCATACAATCTTCACAACAGCCCTGTGAGATACAAGCTATTATTATCCCCACTTTATAGTTGAGCAAACTGAGGCAGACAGGTTAAATGACTTTCTCTGGGTCACACAGCTATAAAGTATCTGAGGTGGGAAATGAACTTAGGTCTTCCTGACTGCAGGCCAATGCTCGATCCACGCACCACCTAGCAGATACAGCAGATCATTCTCAATGATTAATCAAAGATCAATAACAGCAATGGTAAACTATAGTTCTTTCAGTAGTCTGAAGATAATTTTTCTAGACCAGGGATTACTAACCCTGTGTCTGTGAACTTGTTTTTTCTAAAAAAAAAAAAAAAATTCTAACAGTATTTCAATGTAATTGGTTTCCTTTCAATCTTATGTATTTTATATTATGCATTTAAAAACATTATTCCGATGTAACGTGGAGTCTGGTATATGTGCAGAGCACCTTGGATGGCACCCTTGCCCATGGAGACACAGTGGGGTTTGCTCCTGGGAGAAGCATGTTGTAGTGCAAGGAGAGTGCTAAGGAGAGACATTCTCCTCCTGGCTGGCTAACTGCATGGTAAGGAGAGGCCTTCTGATTATGTGCATAGGAATTCAACCCCGTGATCTTTTGCTTCATTCACTCTTGGGGAACCTTGAGCACTTTCACTCAGGATGTTCAGTGGGAGACCACGCTGCAAGGGGAACGGTCTTGGGGCTTTCTTTGTCTGAGGACACCTTGGACAACCCCCACATGTAGTGAGTACGTTTTGCCACACGCTCCAGAGCCAGGCTGGTGAGTGTGCCAGGGCACTCTAAGGAGTGACTGTGCTCTTCCCCACAGTTAAGGAGACAGTGACTAGCATCTCGGTTCCATTTAACCACTTAACATCCACTGGCTTTCAGAAAGGGATAACGTGCTTCCAAAGGCTAGCAATACCCAATGTTCCCCCTCCCCAACACTCTGAGGCCCTGATCTCTTACAGGAAGTAGGCCAGTAACTTAGTTCAGATCCTTTAATAAGCACCGGTCGCACCAAGCTGATGTCCAGATGTACTGTGGCTGCTGGATGTACAACTGTCCTGGTTGCCACTAGCCTCAGTCTCAAAGGTCATTTCTGAAGGTTGCTCTTTGGAGCATTAATACGAGCCGCAAACCTGTGAACTCCGGAATGCCAGAATGTCAAAGGATGCTCTGAACCTAGTGGGTTCCTAAGGTTCTCCATACCTCTAAGGTCTTGTTAAGGGCTAAAATTCTAGCTAAACTGTCTAAAATATCTAATGAGTGGTCGCCAATAAATTATAAGCTTTAGCAAGAGTTAGACTTTTAAGCATTTATTAAGGAGAATAAGAATTTGGTAAAGAGAGAGAAAAAGGCCTAGATTCCTATCTATTAAAGGGAGAGCACATTTCTAGCTCCCTTCTCCGCCAGAGTCCAGAGGAAAGAGCCCCAGAGTCAGCGCCAGTCTCTTCCTTCCTCCTCCCACTAGTCCGCGTCACTTCCTCCCAAAGAAAAGACTCCTGGTCTTGCCCTCAAAGACCTTCGCTTCATGGGCAGAACTCTTCTACAGTAAGTATCCAGCAGGTGCCGTCATTCCAATCGTTACAGTCCCCCCTGTTGTTCCTCAAGAAACAAAATGTTTCCTTGATGGAACAGTAAAAACAATATAATAACTATTGCTAACTAATAATATGTGAACAACAATATAGAAAAGGAAGAGAGGAAAGTTTTGTCCAGAGGGGCGATTTTTTTTTTTGTCCTCATGAACCGACGCTTTGACATTAGTCTTGCAAAGGGAGGGCCTCTGCAGAGAATACATGTTACAGATGGTGTATATTATAACAGAAAGAGAAAAAAACAACAAAAACAACAAATCAAAACTGTTCATTTAAAGTCTCTGAAAGTCTTTTCTCAGATGTCCTCTAGGTGTAGTCGTGGAATGGAAGTCTTTTCAGGGGTTGATGTGTGGATGCTGGTAATTAGCCAGGAAATTTCCTACAAAATTGAGCTTAACACAACTTTAAAATAGCTTTGTCAATAATCAAATCAAACAATGAAAGTTTTCAAAAACATGTCTAAGGGAATTCAGAATCTTAGTTGTTACACATGAAACATATAATAAAACAAAAATTGAACCATTCTTTAAAATTATAATATTACTATAGTCCCCCCCCTTATGGAGGGTAATTGAGAAGACAATTGCTGCGATATTAATTATTAAAAATAATTTTTTATCTTTGTTTCATCACTTTTTGCATCATCTGCCTAATTATCCTCATGCCATTATGAGAAATTAAAAAATCTAATATAATTGGTAACAGATGTCAAGGCCAAATTCAACACTGTATTTATCATGACACCTGAGATAATTATGGGGGTTACCATAAAAGAACAGAGAAATGATGGGATATGAGCATTCCCACACTTGAGCAGTATGTACTGCCCATACAGTATGCCAGGCTTAAAAGAGGTGGATGGAATATATGTCCATGCCACCGAACATATTGGAAGAAACTGAGTCAGACTTATTCAGATGCATGGGATTGAGATGTCCATGGCATCAGGCATATAGGAGGGAGCATAGAAGCCAGGTGTAGAAGTGAGATGGGTGGGATCAATACTTCCAGCCATCTGTACAATATTGTGGGGAAAAATAAAATAAAATATTAAACCAAGAGAATCCAACCTCAACATTTGTCAAAAGCCGTTCCCTTGGCCATACCTTGACTTCATGCATGTCTCCCCTCATGTGACAGTTCAGTGTCTGCTCTTGCATGTATTCCTCTTGTGATTGGATGGCATCTTGGCCAACTGGCATCTGATAACTCAGAATAAAGGCAATTAATGTCTTAAATGATAAGTTCCCATAATCCAAGTCTCATATGTATTTAAAAATTGAGGATAATAAATGATTGCAAAAAATGTGAATACATCTTGACTCAGAACACAATATATAATTATGCAACAATTTCAAATAATACCCCTTTTTTAAAAACTTAGTATACAATTACTTTTGTGAAAAATCTGAATATATTTAAATACAAGTTAAAGCATAACAGAATCTCAAAGAACTTTTTTTTTTTTGAAAAAAGAAAACTTTTACAAATGTTCCCCTCTTTTTTTTTTTTTTTTGGAATATGCTTATCAAAAATAATACTTCTAGAATCAATTTACACTTGCCATGGCAAACAATTTGCTAGGGAAATGCTTTAAAGAGTTTGATCAAATAATCAGTTGAGAAAAAATAACAAAAACAAACAACTCAGAATATGGGAGCACAATACTCCTAGAATTAACATTGTATAATAAAATCAAAACCATCTTGCAATGTTTCAAAATTAGATAGACAAATGAATAGAAGAAAATACACATGGAACAATAAAAGACAATGAAATTCAAACTAAGGAAGTCTAAATGAATGTGAACTTAATATTAATAAGAGTATTATAAAATATAAACTTGATCACATGACTATAAAAAGCTTTTACAAATATTCTCCTTGTTTTAAAAACTAAATATAAAACACAATCTCAAAAGCATGAAAATCTCTATGAAAATAAACCCATACCATTAATTTCAAAATGTATATGTAATAGCATAGAAATCCTATGTAACCTCTGAACTGATATTAATACTCTGAGTGAATTCAGAACACCTTTGATTCCAATATCTAAAATCCCCAATACTCATATCAATAACGTGCTGCTTACTTCTACATTTCTGTAAAATATATACCCTTCCATGGCAAAAGAGGCAGAGTCTTGAACTATGTTGATTGTCATTCTTATTCAGCTTAAGTTTTTCTTCTTTAACCCCTCTATATTGTCTGTCAGTCTTTTCACCATACAAATGCTTTATAAGATTACTAATTAAAGACAAAAGCAGGTTAGCAAAATTATGAACAAAACGAGCATATCTGGAATTTAAAGAGTTTTCTAAGATTGTCTCAAAAGCACAGCCAGGCCGGGGAAGGGCTGAGCCTGAAGCTGCAAATGCAGGTAGAGAAAGTTGAGCATGCGCATTAGATCTTTGGACTTCCCAGGCAGGGGAAGCAATGGGCTTGGCCATGGGAGGAGTAGAGGGTGGGGTCTGGAGAGGAGGGGAGGGACCAGCACAATTTGAATCAGACTTGATTTTGAACTCAGGCCTGGATTCCTCTTCCCCCACTTTGCCTCCAGGTGCTAGGGGATTAAAAGCTTCTAGAGGGTGGGTCATTGCCTCCAGGCATGCAAAATTAAAGCAACAATTAGTGTTAGAACTGGGAAAAGCTGCAGGAATCTCTTCAGGTTTCTCTGAAAAAGCATGGTTGGGAGAGGGAGAGATATTTCCTTGTGTGAGTAAGTTGCTGGCTCTTTTAACAAAAATAAAAAGAAAAATAGAAAATCCACAAAAACAAAGCATTAACATGATCTTATCTCCCATTTGTCTGGTTAAACAGACTAAAATCAAAAATAGGATAATTAGGGAGTTTAAAAGGTCCATTCGAAAAAATTTAAAGGAAAACACAGCCAGTGCGCCAGTACTTAGCAGTTAAAGGGAGAGGGAGGGGAAATTTCTTACCCAACCAGCAGATCAGAAGACTGAGGGTTAGCTTTCCTCTTCGTGGTCAGCCATCTGTTAAGGGCTAAAATTCTAGCTAAACTGTCTAAAATATCTAATGAGTGGTCGCCAATAAATTATAAGCTTTAGCAAGAGTTAGACTTTTAAGCATTTATTAAGGAGAATAAGAATTTGGTAAAGAGAGAGAAAAAGGCCTAGATTCCTATCTATTAAAGGGAGAGCACATTTCTAGCTCCCTTCTCCGCCAGAGTCCAGAGGAAAGAGCCCCAGAGTCAGCGCCAGTCTCTTCCTTCCTCCTCCCACTAGTCCGCGTCACTTCCTCCCAAAGAAAAGACTCCTGGTCTTGCCCTCAAAGACCTTCGCTTCATGGGCAGAACTCTTCTACAGTAAGTATCCAGCAGGTGCCGTCATTCCAATCGTTACAGTCTGCAGGAGCCCAGTTCAGCCTGTCATCTGACCTACTGATATAACCCAAAGATCCTGAGACCTTGACATCTGTCCCACTGCTGCACCCTCAGAACTGCACCAGTTAGAGTGGGAGCTCCTTGAGAGCAGGGGCTGTCTTGCTTTTTTCTGTTGGTGTCCCCCGTGTTTAACACATACACAGTAAGCACTTACTAAATGCTTTTCCTTTTCATTCATTCATTCTAAAAAATGTTTAAAAGACAGCATAATTATCTCGTGCTTAAATCAAAGTAGAAATCAGAATGTGCAAATGAGGTGATCGTCTCTGCCAGTGAATGGGTGACCTTGACTATTAATGACATGTAGATGTCCCTCACCTCTGCTTCCTTCTAAAACTTAGGCTTTTCCCAACTCATTTACTTACTTAACTCACATTTAAACAACTTTCTAAGTGTTAAGTAGTAAAACTTGTACTACCTCTCAAACAGGGTTGTTTCAAGGATCAAAGGAGAGGTGTGCAAAGCATTCTGTACACTTTAAAGCACTGTGTCAGCCATTTTTATTATTTCACCTCTCACATATGCTCACATAAATTCACCCGTATGCATATACTATGTCACTATGGTCAAGAGCAGCAAAATGATTAACAATGTTTTTTCAAAGTAATCTTCCATAGGTCTACAGACAGCCTAATTTACTAATGTTTTCACATAACATGCTTTTTTGGGGGGGTGGGGGTGGGGGTGAAGCAATGAGGGTTAAGTGACTTGCCCAGGGTCACACAGCTAGTAAATGTCAAGTGTCTGACACCAGATTTGAACTCAGGTCCTTTTGAATCCAGGGGCAGGTGGCTTATCCACTGCACCACCTAGCTGCCCCCATACAACTTGCTTTGTTTCTCAGTAGTGTCCCTTCCTGCTAATAAGGTAGGAAGAGAATAATAAATTTTATTTGTTATACACTTTAAAATGCAAAACTGAAAAGTTTGATATGCTAAATGCAAAATTATTAAGAACAAAATACAACTGCTTCTGCCATGAGTTTTAAAAGTATATTAAAGTGCTAAATTGTATTAATTATTTTGAAACTAAAAACCACACACAAACTAGGCTCTAAAAGACATTTTATTGAATAAGTTGAACAAGCTTAATGATCTGTAGAATTTTAGTAAAGTATCAATGAGATTTACTGAAAATATGTGAAAATTTTAGTCTGGCTCTCAACCATACAATTTCCTGAGTACAGACAAATTTCCCAATTTCAACGGAACCTGGGCTACCATTAAACTGTTATTTACCTTTTCCTTCATGAAAGAGATGCTAACTTCTTTTTTGTAATAATTTTTAATTTTCATGAAGACTTGTGATCATTAGGGTGTGGGGAAAGGAGTGGGGGAGAGGAAGAAGAGAAAGGAAATAACAGAAAAGTGTCAGATGTGTATAGAGGGGGGTGGAGAAGGGGAAGGTAGCACCATTGTTAGTTGCACTTTCTTCCATTCCTGGCCCAATTCCAGGAATTCCAGAAAATCACAGAGAATGAATTACGGAGGGGGCAACCTATTTGGGAAACTATCAGTTAAGGTTTTGAGATCTCTACCATTAATTCCCAAACTACTGGCCGAGGACTGAAAACATAGTCAAGGGCTCCTCTGACTTGAAGATATTAATCTTCACTCAAATTTTAATAATAATAATAATAGATATTTACACACAGATTTAAGATTTACAATGTGATTTATATACAATAACTGATTTGAGCCCCATGAAATAGATACTGTATTAACACCCCATTTTACAAAGAAGAGGACTGAGACTCTAAGAGTTTGTTAAGTCCCTTGCCCAGAGTTATACAGAGCCAGAAGTAGGGCTGAGCAGACTCATCCACTGCCTCATAAAGTCACTTGATCACCATCAAAGCAGAAAACATTTAAGGACAATTGGCATGTGATACCCACAGGGAAAGATATCAAACATTAAATAGTGAGAAAAGCACAATCAAGACTATCAGAAATGGCTGCTGAGACAGCGGGGACTTCTGAAAGATTATGGAGAATTTGAGAGTTTCATTCCACAGGAGATGGGTAAATGTTATCTTGATTTTCAAAAGAACCAAGAATCTGCAAACTATGGGTCAGTGAGTTTGACTTGAATTCTTCATAAAATTACTGAATTTACAATTAAAAGGATGCTTAATGAATACCTGGGAAGAAAACTGTGATCCTAAGCATGTAACATGGTTTCATCAAGAATAGTTTAAGCCCCTCTAAAGTGATTTGATTTTTAAACTATATAGAATAATGTTTCAAAGTAAATTACATTTGTTGCATGAATGCTAGAGGCCAGTAATGCATTTGCCTCCATTTTAGCTTAGTGTTCTGTTCCCTGCAGCTCTCTCCTTCTACATATTATCCTTCCCCTTCATTTTGCACTAGTTTTCCCTTAACCTTCCCCTAACCTTAACTAAGCAATGAAAACTAAGCTGACAATTGGGCAAAGTAGAAAAACAGGAGAACAGCAGGACGACAGGGGATTCTTTCTCTTTGTACTTCCTTTTCCCCCATCTTTTATGTCTAATCCTTTTTGCTACTGAAAATCCTATCCCTGCCAGGTCATTAAGCAAGGTGAGAGGCAAAGCACTAGGGAAGGGTAGTAAATGGGAGCATCTTGGGCAGTAAGGTAGCTTGCAGAGATAGGGTCTGCAAGAGAAAGAAAAAAACATTGGGGGGGAGGGGAAAAGGTAAGTTCCCAGTGGTAGTGAGAAGGAATCTATCATAGCTTTGTAGGTTATATAAAAGATATATGTTTATTCACATATATGTGAATGTATATGTATATGTGTGTTAGTCCACATGTGCGTGCGCGCGCGCACACACACACACACACACACACACACACACACACACACACACACATACCAGGCATGCGTAAGTCAAGATTTTCAGTATTCATACAAATTTATACTACAGAGCACAGTAATATTACATACTCATGCCTCATTTTCCTTATCGATACAAATAAGGGGATCAGACTAAACAATTTGCAAAGCCTATCTGGCATTATCAAAATCCCATAAGCCCCAAATCCTATTTTTAACTATGTTTTCTGTTTGTTTTTGTTGGGCAATGAGGGTTGAGTGACTTGCCCAAGGTCACACAGCTAGTAAGTGTCAAATGTCTGAGGCTGGGTTTGAACTCAGGTCCTCCTGAATCCAGTGCCAGTGCTTTATCCACTGCACCACCTAGCTGCCCCCCTTTTTAAAAAAACAAAACAAAACAAAACTATCTTTTAGAGCAATGCTAATTTTTAATGTGTGCTTAATACAGTTTAGAGAAACTGGGGGTAGGGGGAGCAGTGTTTAAATGTATTTTTGCAATCTAAAAGATAGAAGACATTTTAAAATATCTTTTAAAACAGCTAATAGTGAAGGCCATACTTCCCTATAACTAACATTCTCTGAGTGTCATATTTCATATTTTAGTATGTTTACTACTTAATGTATCTGAAGCAGATTTACTTTTATATTTTCTATAATTAATTTAAAATACTGTTAAGTGATAAATTATCTAATCTGGTTTCTTTTATACATCTTTTCACACAAAAACCTCTTGAAAGCAGTAGTGAGACCAAACATAGACTCATTCTCTAGCTGTATCCCATAGGTTCGATTTTACATATAGTTTGTAACATATTATTTTTATGGATATGAGAAAAGGAGAGAATGGATCACCAAGAAAAAAAAAGAATGCAAGCCACCAATTTAATCAACCAAGAGGAAAAGGGAGAAAAGTATCTCGTGAGCAATTGCAACCTCACCCTCATACAACTATTGTTCTTTGAAGACCAATGACCCCACAAATGAATGATGCCTTGCCTTGCATATGAATTGGACTAAACAGAGACAGAGTTGCACAAATTATCTAAACTCAGATTGAAAAGATAAAAGCTTGTCTCCCTGCCCTCAAGATTTAACTTCAGTGATTACTTGAAAACAACAATTTACTAAGAGAACAAAAGGATGTCCCTACACACATACAAATAAAAGTTGACAACTTGTTACAAAAATTTAATCAAGCATCATGTTAAGTTCTAAGAATCCATGATCTTCTTACCATTTGGGGTCCAACATTCACATTTATTGGTCCTAAGGTTTTTGGTAAAATCTTTGTTGTTGAATTGGTGCTGGAAACTGGAAATGCAACAAGTGAAATGTTACCTGAAAAAAAAATAGCAAAAATTTGTTAGTTTTCTGAAATTTCAAGGCATTCTGAATTCCAAGATTGCTAGTTCTCAACCCTTCTTCTGTGACAAACTAGAAGTATTTGTAATTTTTTTGAAGAAATGTGAAGTTACATAAAGTTATCAAAACAAGCTAATTGAAATTTATTTTAATTTTTTAAAAGTCTATGCTATATAAGAAAACAACAGTTAGTTGTTGTTACTAACAAAAAAGAATCCCAACTTCAAAAAGGTAATTCAAGTAGCACCTCTAAACAGGAATAGTGAGTTTCTTGAGGAAGAACCAGTCAGTCAACCAATAGCAAAAGTATATGTTCTCCACCAAGTAAAAGTTAATGTTTCCAAAGCTAATCAGAAAAAAATAATAAATCAGTACTTTTTGAGTGTCAACTTACTAAATCCTTTGAAGTACAGTCCCATAAAATAAAATAATATTGAACATTTAATTTTAAGATTTTTTTTGGTTTCATGTACTATTCTGATGCAGCCCCTGCAATATATAACCATTCTCCATCATTTTGAAGTCCCTTTACTTCTTTGACAAAGCAATATTTTGGCTATTTTCTGTCTCTGACCACCTCCTATCTCCTTTATTAGCTCCTCTTGGCTTAACCAAGACTCAATTCTGTACTCCTCTCCACAACGTTTCTTAGAAAATTCATTCTTTTTTTTTTTTTTAAAGTGAGGCAATTGGGGTTAAGTGACTTGCCCAGGGTCACACAGCTAGTATGTGAGGGTCTGAGGCTGGATTTGAACTCAGGTACTCCTGCCTCCTGAGCCAGTGCTCTATCCACTGCGCCACCTAGCTGCCCCAGAAAATTCATTCTTTACAACAGATTTAGCTATTATTTTTATGCTGACAATATCCAAAAGCAACCAATCCAGATCAATCATCTATCATTATAACAGTTAGCATTGATACAGCACTTTAAGTTCTGCCAAATGTTTTATAATAACCTAAGATCACCATTTTACAGATGAGGAAACGGAGGAAGGAAGAAGTTAAGTGACTTGCCCAGGGTCACAGAGCTCGGAAGTATCTGAGGCTGGATTTGAACTCAGGCTTTCTTGACTCCAGACGCAGAGCTCTATCCAGCACCACTTAGCTGCCTCACTAAAGACTCAAGTCTTATATTTCCAACTATCTTTTGGGAAGCTAGTAGCTCAGTGGATAGAGTGCCATGTCTGGAGTCAGGAAGACTCTGATACCTGAATTCAAACCCAGCTTCAGACACTTACTAGCTCATTGACCCTAGACAAGTCTGAAGAATCTACTGTCTACCATCAGTCTCATCCAATGATGCAGATCACAACCTTGGCCACCAGGGGGTTCACCCAAAGTAGGAAGAAACTGGGCAGAAAGTCTTCCTCACAAACACATCACTTTGCATGGGGGGATCCATCACTGGAGTATGAGCTGCCCACTGGTTGTTGTGTGATGTGATGCTCTTTTTTCCATTCCTACCCTACCCTGAGAACATTATTTACATCACTTCTCCTGTATAATTCTTCATTTGTAATATGCCTGTCATAATAGCTAACATTTTACATAGCATTTTAAAGTCTGTGAAGTGCTTTACATATTTGACCCACCCAAAACTCTATAATTTAGGTGATCTTATTATCTCCACTTTACAGATGAGGAAAATGAGGCTGAGAAAGATTATGCAGCTTGCCCAGAGTCACACAGTAAGTGTCTGAAGCAGAATTTGAACTCGGGTCTTCTTGATTCCAAGTCCAGCCATCTATTTACTATACCAGATGGGTCAAACTCAGGGCTTCCAGGAGTCCAGTCTGAACCAGATCAAAACGTAATTGGAAAATGCTTAACAAAATAAATAAAAATACAATAGAAAATCAAAATGTTATAAGTCAACATGAGGCAGGAATTCATTTCTATTTGAGCTTCACACCTAGCAGCACCAGAATATGTTATGTCTCTTCATTATCCTCTGGGTCATGTTCCACTTCAATTCTTTGAAGATAACAATATTCCTTGGCTTTTAGCCATACAGCATTCCCAGAAGAATATCAGTGTTAGAAGAAAGATGAACCTTTGTTTCAGGGAGAAGCTTGGCAGCACTAAAAGAATTGCGCTATCTCCTGAAGTTAATCCAACCCACCTATTTTCCTCCCATTCAATTCTAGAAGTGTATCCTTGTCCATTTGTAACACTGCCTATAAAACACAGATGTACTGATGGATGAGCTCTAGTTTAATCATTCAGCTGCATATCATAGTTTGGGCAATGAACATTCTTTTATCCATTTGGCTTTTTCCTATGTTAATAGTTAAGATAATCTTCTGAGTGATAATAAATATGATTTCAGATGCTCTGAAGTCTTTCAACACGATGAAATAATTTTACCCATAAGAGGAACATTTGGAAGACCTATTTATAAGGAATCCCTCCTTCCATTTGGCCTCCGCACTGAATAGCCTCCATGGGAGTGACACAGACTTTTGTTATAAGTGTGCCTCCTTATTTCACACCTTGTTTTATATTAATAATCATTCAGCCGAACAAAGTTATTTCTGTTACAATTTCAAAGTATCTTCTATTATTTTGAAATATGCACAGGAGACAACTGGAAGAGAACCTTTAAAGCATTTTGTTTTTTTCAAATCAAAATACTTAGTTATAGTCAATAAACAATAAGCATTGGGGGGGGGGGATATTGCATTCTTCACATCCTTCTGCAAGTTGTATGATGGTAAAGATGTGGTCACCTGCAGAATATCACTTTTAAAAGCCTATGTGTTCCTTTTCAATCACCTACATTACAGATGTCTTTGATACATGTGTAGATTATCCTCATAAAAATTTTGTACAGATGGGAAAGTGCTTACTTTATTTTATATAAGTTATTTAATATTATTCATATATTTTTATATATAATATATTAGCTATTCATATTATTTATATTAACTTTATATTAGTTGGTAGTTATTAATATTTTCTTCTTTAAAATAATAAACATTTTTATTTATAGTTTTTAGTTCCAAATTTTATCCCTCCTTCCCTCCCTCCCCTTGCCCCTCCCTGAGGTGGCAAGCAATCAGATAAGGGTTATACATGTGTAATTATGTAAAATACTGCCATGTTAATAATTCTGTACAAGAAAACTTGAATAAAAGAAAAAATGAAAGAAAGCAAAAAATAACATGCTTCAATCTGTGTTGAGTTATATCAGTTCTTTCTTTGGAGATTGACAGTAGGTTTCATCAATAGTCCTTTGGGATTGTCTTGATGAGAATAGTTAAGTCACTCATAGTTCATCTAAGTCATGTTTTGGGTAATAAGGTCTAAATTTTTTTCCCATGCCTTCAGAATGATATCTAAAAATCTTTCCTTTCATATACTTTGAGAAATGATGTCTCCATGCCCTCCCAAACCATATCACTTCAAAGCACGGACTTCCTTTATGTATGCTAGGACTTGTCTAGCTGCTTTTCCCATATTTGTTTTCTTCAGTGCCAATACCATGCCTTTCAGTGCTATCTGATGCCAGTGCCAATACTAAGACATCTAGTATATGTGGATCTGTGAAGCAGAATCCAAATGGGATGGCTTGTACCAGATCTCAAACTGTATTTACCAAGTGGTAATCAGCAAAACAAACTGGTACTGGGTAAGAATTAGAGTGGCAGATCAGTGGAATAGATTGGGTACATAGTATATAGTAGGTAATGACCATAGTGTTTGATAAACCCAAAACTTTGGGGACAAGAACCCACTATTTGACAAAAACTGCTGAGAAAACTAGAAGACATCTCATACTGCATACCAAAATAAGATCAAAATGGGTACATGATTTAGATATAAAGGCTGATATCATAAGCAAATTAGGAGAGTATAGAATAGTATACCTGTCAGATCTCTGGGTAAGGGAATAATTTATTACCAAACAAGAGATAGAAAGCATTATGGGATGTAAAGTGAATCATTTTTATTACATTAAATGAAAAAGGGTTTGCACAAATAAAACCAATGCAGCCAAGATTGAAAGGAAAGCAGAAAACTGAGGGGAAAAACGAGCAGTGTTTCTCTAATAAATGCTTCACTTTTGAAATGTAACAGAGGGGCAGCTAGGTGGCGCAGTGGATAAAGCACCGGCCCTGGATTCAGGAGTTCCTGAGTTCAAATCCGGCCTCAGACACTTGACACTTACTAGCTGTGTGACCCTGGGCAAGTCACTTAACCCCATTGCCCCGTAAAAAAAAAAAAAAAGAAATGTAACAGAGAACTAAGTCAAATCAATAAGAATATGATTCATTACCCATACGATAAATAGTCAAAGAAAACGAACAGGCAGTTTTCAGATAAAAAAAGCAAAGCTATCTATAGTCATATAAAATACTCTATATCGCTATTGATTACAAAAATGAAAATTAAAACAACTCTGAGATACCTTTACACCTATCACATTGGCTACTTTTACAGAAAAGGAAAATGACAAATGTTGGAAGGGATGTGGGAAAATTCAGATACTATCGCACTACTGGTGGAGTTGTGTGCTGATCCAATCATTCTGCAGAGCAATTTGGAACTACATCCAAAGGGCTATAAAACTGTGCATACCCTTAGACCCAGAAACACCATTACTAGATCTGTATCCTAAAGAGATCAAAGAAAAGGGAAAGAGATCTAAATGTATAAAAATATTTATAGCAGCTCTTTTGTGGTGGTAAAGAATTGGACATTGAGGGGATGTCCATCAAGTGGGGAATGGCTGACCAATTTGTGTTATATAATTGTGATGGAATACTTGTGTGTTTTAAGAAATTATGAGCAATTTCTACTAGACTGCTTTCCAATTCCCTCAACAATTTTTACCAAATATTGAATTCTTATCCCCAAAACTTAAGTCTTTACACTTGTCAAATATAAGGTTACTATATTTATTTGCTGCTGTAAATTGTATGCTTACTCTGTTCCACTGATCTACCTTTCTATTTCTTAGGCAATACTAGATAGTTTTGATAATTATAGCCTTATAATATAGTTTAAGATCTGGTACTGCTAAGTCTCCTTCCTTTACATTTTAAAAAATTAGTTCCTTTTAGTATTCTTGACTTTTTGTTCTTCCAAATGAACTGTTGTTGGTTTTTTTTCTAATTCAGTAAAATAATACTTTGGTCATTTAATTGGGATTTTCCTCCAAAAATTTGATATTTCATTAACATGGTAGTTGTCTTTCTAGTATGTGCACACACTCTCACACATTTGTGAATGATCTGTCTGGAGGAAAAGATGTCTAAATATGTCTAAGGGGAAAATTAAAAATAAAATAAAAATTTCCTTTAGGTTTTCATTACTGTAGGCAATTATGTCCACATCACTAAGGAAGCAGAATTTTGGAGAAGAAAAAACCTTTTTGAAAAATTTGTTTTATTTCTTAAATTTAGAATAAAATAAAAAAATTTTTAAAGAAATGATGAGCAAGATGTTTTCAGAAAAAAACTGGAAAGACTTACATGAATTGATGCAAAGTGAAGTAAGCAGAACCAGAATTTATTTTTTTGGGGGGGGAGTGAAACAATTGGGGTTAAGTGACTTGCCCAGGGTCACCAGAACTTTTTTAAAAGAGGAAGGCAGTTCAGCTTTTTCTAACTTTATACTAACACACATCAACAAAAACCTGACAGTATATGTAATATTCAACATCTTGCATAGCTTAATTATTCTTAACCCCCTCTCCCTTAATCTGTTTTCCAGGTAAGTTGTTTTTTGCTCTGAGATACCTTACATTTCCTTCTATTTTTTTTCCAGCTTTTTAACCCTGTTTTAATTTATCTTGCTCCCTCATGAATTCAGTGGCTTCCATTTGGTTCATTCACGTTTTCAGGAAGTTTGTTGCTTGGACAAGATTTTGTACCTGTGGTGCCAGGCTGTTAATTCCCTTTCCAATTTTTCTTCCTTAGCTATCATTTCTGATTTTTCCCTCAAGAATTCTCATTCCATTTATAAAAACATTTTTAAACTGTCACTGCATCTCTTCTAGGAATTCTAGTTGAGTTTGTGTTCAAACTGTCATTTTCTCTGAGGTATTGCTTAGAAAGGTTTTGGAGTCATTCTCTTCTCCTGTTTGCATCTTGAGTGTCCCTGCCATAATAACTCATATAGTGGGGTTCTTTTTTCTCTGCCCATTCTTCCAGGGACTTAATGTTAGAGCTTGGTTCTGCAGCACTTCTAGAGGAAGTACTAGACTGGTACTATTGCTGTTTTCTTGGGGGCATTACGTATCGTGTTATTCCAGGATCTTAGGTAAAGGTTGGAGACCTGCAAGCTTTCAGTATTCCCAAAATGGTCTGATTTAGGGCAAAGTCTGATTGCTTCTCCCCTATCTGAGCTCTGTAAGTTCCTGACCTGGGTTTTGGTCTGCCCCAAAGTAGAATGCTGCTGGACTCCACCTTTTTGAAGCTATGTATGTTAAGAGATGATTGGTATCCTGTAGTCAAAACTTAACAAGAACACATTTAGAGCAATTATCACCTAAGCAGTTACCATCTTAATGTATACTTTTGACATAATAAAATTCACAGAAGATCTAAACCAAAACCAATATGCTTTCAGAAACACAGGGCTCACTGCCCCAAGGCAAGTATAGAAAAATTAAGACTTCTTCCTCAAAAAGAGAATAGAGAAATGGAACACCTGATAAACAGGTTAAAAATTTACAGAAAGGGGCGGCTAGGTGGCGCAGTGGATAGAGCACTGGCCCTAGATTCAGGAGTACCTGAGTTCAAATCCAGCCTCAGACACTTAACACTTACTAGCTGTGTGACCCTGGGCAAGTCACTTAACCCCAATTGCCTCACTAAAAAATAAATAAATAAAAAGCAACAGCAAAGGTTGACAACATGTGCCACCACCATATTCGTTTAATGTTAATGAAACTGCTTTATCTCTAGAAAGAATCAATGAAACCTTCTAAGATCAAAGATCAACAGTATCCCGTGGACAACATTTCCATCAACAAATATGGTGATAAATAAGATTCAAATAAATGTTGTATCAAACAGATTTGTTTAAAGAAACTTAAAGATAGGGGGCTAGGTGGTGAAGTGGATAAAGCACCAGCCCTCGATTCAGGAGGATCTGAGTTCAAATCCGGCCTCAGACACTTGACACTTACTAGCTGTGTGACCCTGAGCAAGTCACTTAACCCTCACTGCCCTGCAAAAGAAAAGAAAAGAATTTAAAGATTTATAATAGTGATTCTAGATCAGGTCACTGCCAGGAGGATTTATAGAAAGTTTATCCTTAGGGAACCTAGACTTATCGATCAATGAAGATTATGCAATGAAATGGTGGAAACTGTAATACATCACTGCAGACTGCAAAAATTTAGCATCTACCAGATACCTAAAGAGACATAATCAAGATAGCTAAAATTATACACTAGGTAAGTGGCACATTGTATAGAGCGCCAGGCTTGGAGTCAAGAAGACCTGAGCTCAAATCCAGCCTCAGACACTAGCTGTGTGATGCTGGGCAAATCACTTAATCCCTGTTTGCCTCAGTTCCTCATCTGTAAAATGAGCTGGAGAAGGAAATGGTATACCGGGGGCAGCTAGGTGGCGCAGTGGATAAAGCCCTAGCCCTGGATTCAGGAAGACCTGAGTTCAAATCCAGCCTCAGACACTTGACACTTACTAGCTATGTGACCCTGGGAAAACCACTTAACCCTCACTGATCTGAAGAAAAAAAAAGGAAATGGCATACCATTCCAGTATCTTTGACAAGAAAACCCCAAAAGGGGCCACAGAGAATTGGACACAACTAAACAACAAAAACAGAAGCTCACTATCCTTTAGAAATCAACAGACTAAAAAAATAAAATTTAACAGATGGCAAATCTTCACAGTACAAATAAGAAACCCCTTCCCCAAACATCTTTAACAGTTTGTAGTGGAATTGGAGCACCATAACAGGCAGAACCATAGTCCACAATTGATTAAATATAACACTAATTTATAAAATTTTAGGACATAATTTAAAAATATATATCACACCAAACTTAAGATTCATAATTTCCAAACCACATGAAACAAAAAGCCCTTAAAATATTAGACCGCAAAGAGGAAATCAAAGCCATTGGTGAATAGGGCAAGGTACATGCCATCTGTCATCCTGACTACCAGAGTTGTCCCAAAGATGTTTTTAATGAGGCTACAGAAGACAAATGGACATCTAAATACTCTTATTTGATTACAAAAGAGCAGTCATTTTATCTACCTGAACAACAGTCCTCCAAACTTCAAGTATAAAAGAATAACAGCAGGATAGGCACCTGTCTTTGGGTTGTTTCTATCTGAATTCCATCAAAAAAGACGAGAACAAGATAAAAATAACAAGAATGATAACAACACTATTGTTATAGGGCTATGTTACCCTTGAATCTATTTTTGGTTATGTGAGAAAATAATTATTACAAAACACTGTTATTTGCTTTTGCTTCTAGCTTTAATATTTATCCTAAAATTTAAATATATCTTTAGAGTTCACTGTGCAGCCACATTGTTCTCTTTAGACATCTTTCCTTTTCTTCTTTATGAATCATTTGTGATTATTCCCTCAGAACTGCCTACTTCAGAGTCTCTCATAGCCTTCTGAAAATAGGTATTTATTCTTAATAAAATTCTACATTTTTTATGTTGGGTTACAGTTGTATTACAAGAAAAGATGGAAAGCTTGAGAATGTCACAATATAAAATGAAGCATTAATTGTGTGTTTTCAGATAAATGTAAAATGAGTTCAGAGAAGTATTTGTGAGCTAGAGACTTACAGGGAATCATAAAATTACAAAATTTTAGAGCTGGGAATAAAACCTTTTCATTTTATAGTAAAAAAAACACCAAACACCTGAGTTTCAGATCTCAGAGACCTAGGCAAGATCACAAAATTCAAGTACAACTTGAGCTTGGTAGTTTGGGACAGATGGGGAGAAAAAGAAAGAGCATTTCAGATACATAAAATATATGTGGTATAAATGTAAAATTAATATGTACATTAATTAATATCAATAAAATATTCATATAAATTAATATAAACAAGAAATAGTAAACTATAAAGTATTATGGAAGGAAAGGCACTACACAAGGTGAGGGAGATCAGGCTTTATGCTAAAAATGGCACCTGAGTTGCTTCTTAAAGGAAGAAAGGGAATGAATGAGGTAATTAAGGAAGAAATACATTCTATCTTCATAACATGTCTTAAATACATTACCTTCAATCAATCAATCATTTACTAAATGCCTAACATGTTTTAAGTACTCGAGAGATAGAAAGAAAAAAGTGAAACATTACCTACTCTACTGAAACTAACAATCTAGCTGAGGCAAACAATAGCTACATGTATGTGTGTATTTATTTATATATATATATATATACATACACAATGTATGTTTTTATGGTATATAAAATACATATTTTAATTTTTATTGTCCAAATTTTGCTTTTACATAGGATATTTCCAAATGTAATCCTTCCCATTCCCATTCCAGAAAGTCACCCCTTATTTATGGAAAAAAAATTAAAATAGGAATATGGCACATGTGCAGACCCCCTCAATTTAAGATGGCATCATCCACATGGAGAATTCTAGGGAGTGGATTCTGGGAAAGTCATGAAGACTGAAGCATGTGTGGATATTCTATAACTGGTTTTGGTTGTTCTATTACATGTCTTGGCCATGTTCATGTCTGAAGAAGTGAGGTAATCTTTCATTAATGATGTCTGGTGAGAGAACCACACCATGAAGGTAAGAGCAGTGGGGTCTCCCATCCTTATCCCCATAACAATATAGTTCTCTCCCAAATGGTCCTGCATCCTTAGCCTTTTTGTTTGTTCTATTCTAGGTACACAGAATGGAGTATTTAATCTGGACTGGGAGCATGAAGCAAGGGGATTCCTGTTAAGAGTTGGTGAGAATGTGAGCTCTTTGAGGGCAGGGATTGATTTTGTTTTTACATCTCCAGCACCTACCACCATGTCTGTGCACGGTAGGCACTTAATGAACTTTTGGTGAAATGAATTGAGGAGATATTTCAGAGATAAGAATTAGCAAAGGAATAAACAAGACAGTTCAGGGTCTATTACTTCTAATCTAATGATTTTTTTTTCAAGAAATAGTCTTACATTCGGTATCTCTATCATCTAATTCTACTTCTGCCATCAAGTCCTCATTCAGATTTTCTTCTGAATTAGCAATTAAATTAAATTTATATTTAAAAAAATAAGTTTCATTGTTATACTCAGCCTGTTGTTCCAGTTTATCAAGAACTTTTTCTATCTTGGTTCTGTAAGCCAATATACTAGCTAATTTTTCTAGCAAATTTGTAAAGCATATCTTCTTTTTTTTTTTTTTTTTTAGTGAGGCAATTGGGGTCAAGTGACTTGCCCAGGGTCACACAGCTAGTAAGTGTTAAGTGTCTAAGGCCGGATTTGAACTCAGGTACTCCTGACTCCAGGGCCGGTGCTCTATCCACTGTGCCATCCAGCTGCCCCAAAGCATATCTTCTTAAAAGGGCTGAGACAAGAGCTTGAAGGCATGCCAGAAAAATATCCCTTCAGACCGATTCCACTTTAACTGAACAAACTTTTATTAAGTAGCTGCTATATATAAAACATTGTGCTGAGTGCTAAGCATACAAATACAAAAAAAGAGAAACAAACCCTGCCCTCAAGGAACTTATATTCTTCTAAGGGGAAGTCTAAGGGGGACAACATATAAAAAAATAAGTGAATAATGAGGTAGAAATGAGAACTAACAACTGGGGGAATCAGGAAACACTTGGTAACAGTATTTGAGCTAGGCCTTAAAGGTACATAGGAGACACGTTTTCGACATGGGAGACGGTCTGCAAAGGCATGAAGATGTGAAATAGAATACAGAGTTCAAAGAATTTCTCTGTAGCAAGAGATCTCCAGTTGTCCTGATGTATATCTTGCCACTGGACCCAGATGGCTCCAGAGGAGAGAGGGAGGTTGGTGACCTTGCATAGCCCTCCTTCACTTAAATCCAATTCATTCCAAGTCATGACATCTGTCATAGTCCTCTTTGAGAACAAAGGACAAACAACAAAAAGGTTGGGGATGACAGGGTTAGGCTGGGGTGACAAGGGCGTAGAGAACTAGGACTACAACCAATTCAGAGAAGTGAAGCCTTCAGGATTAAATGTAGGTATGATAAACACAATTACCTACCCACTTGAAAAAAACAAAACTTGTAGCCAAGAATCAGACTGATGGAAATGAGTCCAGAATTTCCCAAAGTGATTTAGCCTCAGAATACTACTCTGGGCTTTGCCCTAAATTGCCAGGACCTCAAAAGATCCAAAGGGTGGGTGTGATGGGAATGGGCATGAAATATACCTATGAGAATAAATTGGGGGAAGGGGGGGGGAGAGATCAGGAAAATCATGGAGTCAAATAGATAAAATTAAGCCTCTATATAAAAACAAATAAAACTGGTAGGCCAGTTTGGCTAGAATGTAGAATGGGTGAATGCGAATAACATAAAATATCTAGAAAGGTGGGTGAGATCCAGATTGTAGTAGGTTTTAAATGCTAGCACAAGGGTTTCCTGGAGGGAGAGCCACTGGAGAGAGTTTTAAGCAGGAAAGTGACATGGTAAGACTAATGTTTTAGGAATATTCTTTTAGCTGTTGGAAATTTGGAAGATGGATAAGGAAGGGAAGAACTAGAAGCCAAGAGGCCAATTAAGAGTCTAATAGCAGCAAGGTGGCGCAGTGGATAAAGCACTGGCCCTGGAGTCAGGAGGATCTGAGTTTGAAATCTGGACTCAGACACTTGACACTCACTAGCTGTGTGACCCTGGGCAAGTCACTTAACACTCACTGCCCTGCAAACAAACAAAAAGTCAATCAAATAGGTAGCATTTGGGCAGCTAGGTGGCGCAATGGATAAAGCACTGGCCCTGGATTCAGGAGGACCTGAGTTCAAATCCAGCTCAGACACTTAACACCTACTAGCTGTGTGACCCTGGGCAAATCACTTAACCCAACTGCCTCACCCCCCCCCCCCCCAAAGAGTCTAATATAAAGATATGGACATGATTTTGGACAGTGGCTCTGTGACATGTGATTGATATTTCAGAGATGGAGCTGAAAAGACTTGGTAACCCAAATGAAGAAGTGAAGCAGTGAGAAAAATCAATATAACTTTGAAGTTGTGAACCTGAGTAAATAGAAAGAAATAATGCCCTTAAAAAAAAAAATTGGAAGTTTGGTCAAAAAATGGATTTGGGGAAGATGATTTTGTTTGTGGACAAGTTGAGATTGATACATTGAAAAAGTATTTCAAGGATATTGAACATACAGCTAGATATTTATATAGAGAGAAATATACCTATATTTATCTATCTATACAGATTTGGGAATCATTTGCATAAACCCATGTAGATGTTGAGCCCATGAAAACTGAGGAAATAACCAAATAGCCAACAGTGAAAGTATAGAGAAAGAAGAGGCCCAGGATTAGAGGGGACATACACACTTAGTACAAGAGATGATCCAGCAAAGGATACTTTGGGTATGGTAGTTCAAGAATCTATGAATACATCTAACTGTGAGAAAATAATGGGTTTTGAGACACCCAGAGGCCCAACTCAAGAGGATTATATTAAGATTGATTGGATTGACTTTGCTCATTGACTCACTTGGAGTTAACTTGATTGGAACCACATCTAACTGAAAGCCTGGCCCTCAGAGGGTGTGTTCTCTGCACTCTGACCTTGGCCCGTTCTGCTCATGGACCGCCCTCAAGTCCAGTGAACCAAAGGATTTGGGTGATGCTGGCCAATTAGCTTGAAGCAGGGTGTAAGGCCCGCCTCTCCTCCAGGCCCAGAGGAAGCTTTCACACTCAGTTACTCTCTCAGAGGCACTCTTGGCGGCAGAGGACTTGGAGGAAGAAGCAGGCCAGGCTGAGCTCTATTCTCTCCTCTAGGCTAGATAGGCCTTCTGAACTTTCAGAGACATGTGCATTCTCTTTACTAATATTTAATATACTTTAATAAATGCTTAATGCCCCAAAACTGGTGCTAAAGCTTCTAATTTATAAGTAACAACTATATAAGAAACCCCAGCTAATTTTCCCTACACTTGAGACAGAAATAGGGTGACCACATATAGTTTTACTCGCAACATAACTATAGACCATTCTATAACAGGGCAAAGGGAAAGTCAAATAATTTAATAGTATATATGTTATAAGTTCTGCTGAAAAGGGTATGAGAGCACCAAAATGTTAGCCATATCAGGAAGCAACAACCTTAGTTTTGGTCACATTTTGGGGGTGCTATTTTTTAAAATATTTATTCCTGTTACTCAATTTATGATATAAAGTCCCTTCTTGCTACATAAGTAACAAGAGTAAAAAATTCAAGGGTAAATAACAAGATGACTGACAGAAGGGGCAGCTAGGTGACGCAGTGGATAGAGCACCGGCCCTGGAGTCAGGAGTACCTGAATTCAAATCCAGCCTCAGACACTTAACACTTACTAGCTGTGTGACCCTGGGCAAGTCACTTAACCCCAACTGCCCCCACCAAAAAAAAAAAAAAAAAAAAAGACTAACAGGCACAAAATGACTTATACTTTAGTCCCTACAAAGCACTAGTAGTAACCTTGGAGTGTAAGATTCTATACAAAATTGAAAGAGGAAAAAAATTCACACCATAATCAATATCTTTAAAAGACTGCCAACTATATCTCCTTAACCTCAGATAAATATCAAGCCCCTCAAGCATTTGGTTTTTAGTAGAAGTAATAACTAAAGAGGCTATAAAAACAGCTGAAAAGGTACCACTGTGATTTCAATAAGTGTAAACACATCCAGAAACAAAGTGGCAGAGGGAAACATTCAACATCGGCAATGTAACCTGGATTCTACTGTCTTGGCTACTGCCCTTCCTATTTATAGTCAAAGAACGACTCTAAACAGTCTAAAAATTCAATCACTTGAAATTTTGGTCAGATTACTAGAATTGAAGCCTCAACAAGGCCCTCTTCCCTAAGAACCTGGCCCTGGCTAACAGCCCCCTCCCTTCAATAGCATGACCTTGGCAATACCCAGAAACCACACTCTGGCATTCTTCTGGTATCTTTGAGTGTTTGCTCTTAGGTCATTCCCCAAACTTTCTCTAAAGTAGCCTCTACACTTGAAGAAAAATGGCTACAACACTGAAGAGCTGGCAGCTGTTCTAGTCACTCATCCCAAACTTTTGCCCAAATCTCCAACATTAGTTGTATTCCAATTTTAGGAACACTTGATACAAAATAACTTTTTGTGTTCTATCATATGGACAACTTGAATTTTACAGTTTATTGCATGAAGAATTCAAATTATGTCTGAACACTACCAATTAGATTAACTGAGAAGCGATTAATTCAAATGATTGTGGTTTGCTTACAGAAGAATGGAAATTAATCTGATTTATGGCACATTTTGGGCCCTGAAATATTTTGAAGAGCTGCAAAGTGATTGACTTGTGGGAATATGAGGTGGGGATAGCATACTGCTAAGATAAAGGAATCAAG